>NC_138308.1:100791160-101391160 GCF_965601325.2 Salmo salar | reverse complement strand
CGTGCCTCCATTTTGACTCATTAGCCCATGTGTTCTGTCTCGTGCCTACAGTTTTGACTCATTAGCCCATGTGTAATGTCTCGTACCTCCATTTTGACTCATTAGCCCATGTGTTCTGTCTCGTGCCTCCATTTTGACTCATTAGCCTATGTGTTCTGTCTCGTGCCTCCATTTTGACTCATTAGCCCATGTGTTCTGTCTCGTGCCTCCATTTTGACTCATTAGCCTATGTGTTCTGTCTCGTGCCTACAGTTTTGACTCATTAGCCCATGTGTAATGTCTCGTACCTCCATTTTGACTCATTAGCCCATGTGTTCTGTCTCGTGCCTCCATTTTGACTCATTAGCCCATTTTTTCTGTCTCGTGCCTCCATTTTGACTCATTAGCCCATGTGTTCTGTCTCGTGCCTCCATTTTGACTCATTAACCCATGTGTTCTGTCTCGTGCCTCCATTTTGACTCATTAGCCTATGTGTTCTGTCTCGTGCCTACATTTTGACTCATTAGCCTATGTGTTCTGTCTCGTGCCTACAGTTTTGACTCATTAGCCCATGTGTAATGTCTCGTACCTCCATTTTGACTCATTAGCCCATGTGTTCTGTCTCGTGCCTCCATTTTGACTCATTAGCCAATTTTTTCTGTCTCGTGCCTCCATTTTGACTCATTAGCCCATGTGTTCTGTCTCGTGCCTCCATTTTGACTCATTAACCCATGTGTTCTGTCTCGTGCCTCCATTTTGACTCATTAGCCTATGTGTTCTGTCTCGTGCCTACATTTTGACTCATTAGCCCATGTGTACTGTCTCGTACCTCCATTTTGACTCATTAGCC
Organism: Salmo salar; assembly: GCF_965601325.2. NCBI lineage: Eukaryota > Metazoa > Chordata > Actinopteri > Salmoniformes > Salmonidae > Salmo > Salmo salar. Next base: position 101,390,331 of record NC_138308.1, on the reverse strand, counting down.
CATGTGTTCTGTCTCGTGCCTCCATTTTGACTCATTAGCCCATTTTTTCTGTATCGTGCCTCCATTTTGACTCATTAGCCCATGTGTTCTGTCTCGTTTCTCCATTTTGACTCATTAACCCATGTGTTCTGTCTCATGCCTACATTTTGACTAATTAGCCCACGTGTACTGTCTCGTACCTTGATTTTGATTCATTAGCCCATGTGTTATGTCTCGTGCCTCCATTTTGACTCATTAGCCCATGTGTACTGTCTCGTGTCTCCATTTTGATTCATTAGCCCATGTGTACTGTCTCGTGCCTCCATTTTGACACATTAGCCCATGTGTTCTGTCTCGTGCCTCCATTTTTACTCATTAGCCCATGTGTTCTGTCTCGTGCCTCCATTTTGACTCATTAGCCCATGTGTTCTGTCTCGTGCCTCCATTTTGACTCATTAACCCATGTGTTCTGTCTCGTGCCTCCATTTTGACTCATTAGCCCATGTGTTCTGTCTCGTGCCTCCATTTTGACTCATTAGCCCATGTGTTCTGTCTCGTGCCTCCATTTTGACTCATTAGACTATGTGTTCTGTCTCGTGCCTACAGTTTTGACTCATTAGCCCATGTGTAATGTCTCGTACCTCCATTTTGACTCATTAGCCCATGTGTTCTGTCTCGTGCCTCCATTTTGACTCATTAGCCCATTTTTTCTGTCTCGTGCCTCCATTTTGACTCATTAGCCCATGTGTTCTGTCTCGTGCCTCCATTTTGACTCATTAACCCATGTGTTCTGCCTCGTGCCTCCATTTTGACTCATTAGCCTATGTGTTCTGTCTCGTGCCTACATTTTGACTCATTAGCCTATGTGTTCTGTCTCGTGCCTACAGTTTTGACTCATTAGCCCATGTGTTCTGTCTCGTACCTCCATTTTGACTCATTAGCCCATGTGTTCTGTCTCGTGCCTCCATTTTGACTCATTAGCCCATGTGTTCTGTCTCGTGCCTCCATTTTGACTCATTAACCCATGTGTTCTGTCTCGTGCCTCCATTTTGACTCATTAGCCTATGTGTTCTGTCTCGTGCCTACATTTTGACTCATTAGCCCATGTGTACTGTCTCGTACCTCCATTTTGACTCATTAGCCCATGTGTTCTGTCTCGTGCCTCCATTTTGACTCATTAGCCCATTTTTTCTGTCTCGTGCCTCCATTTTGACTCATTAGCCCATGTGTTCTGTCTCGTGCCTCCATTTTGACTCATTAACCCATGTGTTCTGTCTCGTGACTCCATTTTGAATCATTAGTCCATGTGTTCTGTCTCGTACCTCCATTTTGACTCATTAGCACGTGTTCTGTCTTCTGACTCCATTTTGACTCATAGCCCCTGTGCACTGTCTCGTGCCTACATTTTGACTCATTAGCCCATGTGTTCTGTCTCGTGCCTCCATTTTGACACATTAGCCTATGTCTTCTGTCTCGTGGCTGCATTTTGACTCATTAGCATATGTGTTCTGTCTCATGCCTACATTTTGACTAATTAGCCCACGTGTACTGTCTCGTGCCTCCATTTTGACACATTAGCCCATGTGTTCTGTCTCGTGCCTCCATTTTTACTCATTAGCCCATGTGTTCTGTCTCATGCCTCCATTTTGACTCATTAGCCCATGTTTTCTGTCTCGTGCCTCCATTTTGACTCATTAACCCATTTGTTCTGTCTCGTGCCTCCATTTTGACTCATTAGCCCATGTGTTCTGTCTCGTGCCTCCATTTTGACTCATTAGCCTATGTGTTCTGTCTCGTGCCTCCATTTTGACTCATTAACCCATGTGTTCTGTCTCGTGCCTCCATTTTGACTCATTAGCCCATGTGTTCTGTCTCGTGACTCCATTTTGAATCATTAGTCCATGTGTTCTGTATCGTACCTCCATTTTGACTCATTAGCACGTGTTCTGTCTTCTGACTCCATTTTGACTCATTAGCCCCTGTGCACTGTCTCGTGCCTACATTTTGACTCATTAGCCCATGTGTTCTGTTTCGTGCCTCCATTTTGACTCATTAGGCCATGTGTACTGTCTCGTGCCTACATTTTGACTCATTAGCCCATGTGTTCTGTCTCGTGCCTCCATTTTGACTCATTAGCCCATGTGTTCTGTCTCGTGCCTCCATTTTGACTCATTAGCCTATGTGTTCTGTCTCGTGCCTACAGTTTTGACTCATTAGCCCATGTGTAATGTCTCGTACCTCCATTTTGACTCATTATTCCATGTGTTCTGTCTCGTGCCTCCATTTTGACTCATTAGCCCATTTTTTCTGTCTCGTGCCTCCATTTTGACTCATTAGCCCATGTGTTCTGTCTCGTGCCTACATTTTGACTCATTAGCCCATGTGTACTGTCTAGTACCTCAATTTTGACTCATTAGCCCATGTGTTCTGTCTCGTGCCTCCATTTTGACTCATTAGCCCATTTTTTCTGTCTCGTGCCTCCATTTTGACTCATTAGCCCATGTGTTCTGTCTCTTGCCTCCATTTTGACTCATTAACCCATGTGTTCTGTCTCGTGCCTCCATTTTGACTCATTAGCCCATGTGTTCTGTCTCGTGACTCCATTTTGAATCATTAGTCCATGTGTTCTGTCTCGTACCTCCATTTTGACTCATTAGCACGTGTTCTGTCTTCTGACTCCATTTTGACTCATTAGCCCCTGTGTTCTGTCTCGTGCCTACATTTTGACTCATTAGCCCATGTGTTCTGTCTCGTGCCTCCATTTTGACACATTAGCCTATGTCTTCTGTCTAGTGGCTCCATTTTGACTCATTAGCATATGTGTTCTGTCTCATGCCTACATTTTGACTAATTAGCCCACGTGTACTGTCTCGTACCTTGATTTTGATTCATTAGCCCTTGTGTTATGTCTCGTGCCTCCATTTTGACTCATTAGCCCATGTGTACTGTCTCGTGTCTCCATTTTGATTCATTAGCCCATGTGTACTGTCTCGTGCCTCCATTTTGACACATTAGCCCATGTGTTCTGTCTCGTGCCTCCATTTTTACTCATTAGCCCATGTGTTCTGTCTCGTGCCTCCATTTTGACTCATTAGCCCATGTTTTCTGTCTCGTGCCTCCATTTTGACTCATTAGCCCATGTGTTCTGTCTCGTGCCTACAGTTTTGACTCATTAGCCCATGTGTAATGTCTCGTGCCTCCATTTTGACTCATTAGCCCATGTGTTCTGTCTCGTGCCTCCATTTTGACTCATTAGCCCATTTTTTCTGTCTCGTGCCTCCATTTTGACACATTAGCCCATGTGTTCTGTCTCGTGCCTCCATTTTGACTCATTAACCCATGTGTTCTGTCTCGTGCCTCCATTTTGACTCATTAGCCTATGTGTTCTGTCTCGTGCCTACAGTTTTGACTCATTAGCCCATGTGTAATGTCTCGTACCTCCATTTTGACTCATTAGCCCATGTGTTCTGTCTCGTGCCTCCATTTTGACTCATTAGCCCATTTTTTCTGTCTCGTGCCTCCATTTTGACTCATTAGCCCATGTGTTCTGTCTAGTGCCTCCATTTTGACTCATTAACCCATGTGTTCTGTCTCGTGCCTACATTTTGACTCATTAGCCCATGTGTACTGTCTCGTACCTCCATTTTGACTCATTAGCCCATGTGTTCTGTCTCGTGCCTCCATTTTGACTCATTAGCCCATGTACTCTGTCTCGTTTCTCCATTTTGACTCATTAGCCCATGTGTTCTGTCTCGTGCCTCCATTTTGACTCATTAGCCGATGTGGTCTGTCTCGCGCCTCCATTTTGACTCATTAGCACATGGGAACTGTCTCGTACCTCCATTTTGACTCATTAGCCCATGTGTTCTGTCTCGTGCCTCCATTTTGACTCATTAGCCTATGTGTTCTGTCTCGTGCCTCCATTTTGACTCATTAGCCCATGTGTTCTGTCTCGTGCCTGCATTTTGACTCATTAATCCATGTGTTCTGTCTCGTGCCTACATTTTGACTCATTAGCCCATGTGTACTGTCTCGTACCTCCATTTTGACTCATTAGCCCATGTGTTCTGTCTCGTGCCTCCATTTTGACTCATTAGCCCATGTACTCTGTCTCGTGTCTCCATTTTGACTCATTAGCCCATGTGTTCTGTCTCGTGCCTCCATTTTGACTCATTAGCCCATGTGGTCTGTCTCGCGCCTCCATTTTGACTCATTAGCACATGGGAACTGTCTCGTACCTCCATTTTGACTCATTAGCCCATGTGTTCTGTCTCGTGCCTCCATTTTGACTCATTAGCCTATGAGTTCTGTCTCGTGACTCCATTTTGAATCATTAGTCCATGTGTTCTGTCTCGTACCTCCATTTTGACTCATTAGCACGTGTTCTGTCTTCTGACTCCATTTTGACTCATTAGCCCCTGTGCACTGTCTCGTGCCTACATTTTGAGTCATTAGCCCATGTGTTCTGTCTCGTGCCTCCATTTTGACACATTAGTCTATGTCTTCTGTCTCGTGGCCCCATTTTGACTCATTAGCATATGTGTTCTGTCTCATGCCTACATTTTGACTAATTAGCCCACGTGTACTGTCTCGTACCTTGATTTTGATTCATTAGCCCATGTGTTATGTCTCGTGCCTCCATTTTGACTCATTAGCCCATGTGTACTGTCTCGTGTCTCCATTTTGATTCATTAGCCCATGTGTACTGTCTCGTGCCTCCATTTTGACACATTAGCCCATGTGTTCTGTCTCGTGCCTCCATTTTTACTCATTAGCCCATGTGTTCTGTCTCGTGCCTCCATTTTGACTCATTAGCCCATGTGTTCTGTCTCGTGCCTCCATTTTGACTCATTAACCCATGTGTTCTGTCTCGTGCCTCCATTTTGACTCATTAGCCCATGTGTACTGTCTCGTGCCTACATTTTGACTCATTAGCCCATGTGTTCTGTCTCGTGCCTCCATTTTGACTCATTAGCCCATGTGTTCTGTCTCGTGCCTCCATTTTGACTCATTAGCCTATGTGTTCTGTCTCGTGCCTACAGTTTTGACTCATTAGCCCATGTGTAATGTCTCGTACCTCCATTTTGACTCATTAGCCCATGTGTTCTGTCTCGTGCCTCCATTTTGACTCATTAGCCTATGTGTTCTGTCTCGTGCCTACATTTTGACTCATTAGCCCATGTGTACTGTCTCGTACCTCCATTTTGACTCATTAGCCCATGTCTTCTGTCTCGTGCCTCCATTTTGACTCATTAGCCCATTTTTTCTGTCTCGTGCCTCCATTTTGACTCATTAGCCCATGTGTTCTGTCTCGTGCCTCCATTTTGACTCATTAACCCATGTGTTCTGTCTCGTGCCTCCATTTTGACTCATTAGCCCATGTGTTCTGTCTCGTGACTCCATTTTGAATCATTAGTCCATGTGTTCTGTATCGTACCTCCATTTTGACTCATTAGCACGTGTTCTGTCTTCTGACTCCATTTTGACTCATTAGCCCCTGTGCACTGTCTCGTGCCTACATTTTGACTCATTAGCCCATGTGTTCTGTCTCGTGCCTCCATTTTGACACATTAGCCTATGTCTTCTGTCTCGTGGCTCCATTTTGACTCATTAGCATATGTGTTCTGTCTCATGCCTAGATTTTGACTAATTAGCCCACGTGTACTGTCTCGTACCTTGATTTTGATTCATTAGCCCATGTGTTATGTCTCGTGCCTCCATTTTGACTCATTAGCCCATGTGTACTGTCTCGTGTCTCCATTTTGATTCATTAGCCCATGTGTACTGTCTCGTGCCTCCATTTTGACACATTAGCCCATGTGTTCTGTCTCGTGCCTCCATTTTTACTCATTAGCCCATGTGTTCTGTCTCGTGCCTCCATTTTGACTCATTAGCCCATGTTTTCTGTCTCGTGCCTCCATTTTGACTCATTAGCCCATGTGTTCTGTCTCGTGCCTACAGTTTTGACTCATTAGCCCATGTGTAATGTCTCGTGCCTCCATTTTGACTCATTAGCCCATTTTTTCTGTCTCGTGCCTCCATTTTGACACATTAGCCCATGTGTTCTGTCTCGTGCCTCCATTTTGACTCATTAACCCATGTGTTCTGTCTCGTGCCTCCATTTTGACTCATTAGCCTATGTGTTCTGTCTCGTGACTCCATTTTGAATCATTAGTCCATGTGTTCTGTCTCGTACCTCCATTTTGACTCATTAGCACGTGTTCTGTCTTCTGACTCCATTTTGACTCATTAGCCCCTGTGCACTGTCTCGTGCCTACATTTTGACTCATTAGCCCATGTGTTCTGTCTCGTGCCTCCATTTTGACACATTAGCCTATGTCTTCTGTCTCGTGGCTCCATTTTGACTCATTAGCATATGTGTTCTGTCTCATGCCTACATTTTGACTAATTAGCCCACGTGTACTGTCTCGTACCTTGATTTTGATTCATTTGCCCATGTGTTATGTCTCGTGCCTCCATTTTGACTCTTTAGCCCATGTGTACTGTCTCGTGTCTCCATTTTGATTCATTAGCCCATGTGTACTGTCTCGTGCCTCCATTTTGACACATTAGCCCATGTGTTCTGTCTCGTGCCTCCATTTTTACTCATTAACCCATGTGTTCTGTCTCGTGCCTCCATTTTGACTCATTAGCCCATGTGTTCTGTCTCGTGCCTACAGTTTTGACTCATTAGCCCATGTGTAATGTCTCGTACCTCCATTTTGACTCATTAGCCCATGTGTTCTGTCTCGTGCCGCCATTTTGACTCATTAGCCTATGTGTTCTGTCTCGTGCCTACATTTTGACTCATTAGCCCATGTGTACTGTCTCGTACCTCCATTTTGACTCATTAGCCCATGTGTTCTGTCTCGTGCCTCCATTTTGACTCATTAGCCCATTTTTTCTGTCTCGTGCCTCCATTTTGACTCATTAGCCCATGTGTTCTGTCTCGTGCCTCCATTTTGACTCATTAACCCATGTGTTCTGTCTCGTGCCTCCATTTTGACTCATTAGCCCATGTGTTCTGTCTCGTGACTCCATTTTGAATCATTAGTCCATGTGTTCTGTATCGTACCTCCATTTTGACTCATTAGCACGTGTTCTGTCTTCTGACTCCATTTTGACTCATTAGCCCCTGTGCACTGTCTCGTGCCTACATTTTGACTCATTAGCCCATGTGTTCTGTCTCGTGCCTCCATTTTGACACATTAGCCTATGTCTTCTGTCTCGTGGCTCCATTTTGACTCATTAGCATATGTGTTCTGTCTCATGCCTAGATTTTGACTAATTAGCCCACGTGTACTGTCTCGTACCTTGATTTTGATTCATTAGCCCATGTGTTATGTCTCGTGCCTCCATTTTGACTCATTAGCCCATGTGTACTGTCTCGTGTCTCCATTTTGATTCATTAGCCCATGTGTACTGTCTCGTGCCTCCATTTTGACACATTAGCCCATGTGTTCTGTCTCGTGCCTCCATTTTTACTCATTAGCCCATGTGTTCTGTCTCGTGCCTCCATTTTGACTCATTAGCCCATGTTTTCTGTCTCGTGCCTCCATTTTGACTCATTAGCCCATGTGTTCTGTCTCGTGCCTACAGTTTTGACTCATTAGCCCATGTGTAATGTCTCGTACCTCCATTTTGACTCATTAGCCCATGTGTTCTGTCTCGTGCCTCCATTTTGACTCATTAGCCCATTTTTTCTGTCTCGTGCCTCCATTTTGACACATTAGCCCATGTGTTCTGTCTCGTGCCTCCATTTTGACTCATTAGCCCATGTGTTCTGTCTCGTGCCTCCATTTTGACTCATTAGCCTATGTGTTCTGTCTCGTGACTCCATTTTGAATCATTAGTCCATGTGTTCTGTCTCGTACCTCCATTTTGACTCATTAGCACGTGTTCTGTCTTCTGACTCCATTTTGACTCATTAGCCCCTGTGCACTGTCTCGTGCCTACATTTTGACTCATTAGCCCATGTGTTCTGTCTCGTGCCTCCATTTTGACACATTAGCCTATGTCTTCTGTCTCGTGGCTCCATTTTGACTCATTAGCATATGTGTTCTGTCTCATGCCTACATTTTGACTAATTAGCCCACGTGTACTGTCTCGTACCTTGATTTTGATTCATTTGCCCATGTGTTATGTCTCGTGCCTCCATTTTGACTCTTTAGCCCATGTGTACTGTCTCGTGTCTCCATTTTGATTCATTAGCCCATGTGTACTGTCTCGTGCCTCCATTTTGACACATTAGCCCATGTGTTCTGTCTCGTGCCTCCATTTTTACTCATTAGCCCATGTGTTCTGTCTCGTGCCTCCATTTTGACTCATTAGCCCATGTTTTCTGTCTCATGCCTCCATTTTGACTCATTAGCCCATGTGTTCTGTCTCGTGCCTACAGTTTTGACTCATTAGCCCATGTGTAATGTCTCGTACCTCCATTTTGACTCATTAGCCCATGTGTTCTGTCTCGTGCCTCCATTTTGACTCATTAGTCCATTTTTTCTGTCTCGTGCCTCCATTTTGACACATTAGCCCATGTGTTCTGTCTCGTGCCTCCATTTTGACTCATTAACCCATGTGTTCTGTCTCGTGCCTCCATTTTGACTCATTAGCCTATGTGTTCTGTCTCGTGCCTACAGTTTTGACTCATTAGCCCATGTGTAATGTCTCGTACCTCCATTTTGACTCATTAGCCCATGTGTTCTGTCTCGTGCCTCCATTTTGACTCATTAGCCTATGTGTTCTGTCTCGTACCTCCATTTTGACTCATTAGCACGTGTTCTGTCTTCTGACTCCATTTTGACTCATTAGCCCCTGTGCACTGTCTCGTGCCTACATTTTGACTCATTAGCCCATGTGTTCTGTCTCGTGCCTCCATTTTGACACATTAGCCTATGTCTTCTGTCTCGTGGCTCCATTTTGACTCATTAGCATATGTGTTCTGTCTCATGCCTACATTTTGACTAATTAGCCCACGTGTACTGTCTCGTACCTTGATTTTGATTCATTTGCCCATGTGTTATGTCTCGTGCCTCCATTTTGACTCTTTAGCCCATGTGTACTGTCTCGTGTCTCCATTTTGATTCATTAGCCCATGTGTACTGTCTCGTGCCTCCATTTTGACACATTAGCCCATGTGTTCTGTCTCGTGCCTCCATTTTTACTCATTAGCCCATGTGTTCTGTCTCGTGCCTCCATTTTGACTCATTAGCCCATGTTTTCTGTCTCATGCCTCCATTTTGACTCATTAGCCCATGTGTTCTGTCTCGTGCCTACAGTTTTGACTCATTAGCCCATGTGTAATGTCTCGTACCTCCATTTTGACTCATTAGCCCATGTGTTCTGTCTCGTGCCTCCATTTTGACTCATTAGTCCATTTTTTCTGTCTCGTGCCTCCATTTTGACACATTAGCCCATGTGTTCTGTCTCGTGCCTCCATTTTGACTCATTAACCCATGTGTTCTGTCTCGTGCCTCCATTTTGACTCATTAGCCTATGTGTTCTGTCTCGTGCCTACAGTTTTGACTCATTAGCCCATGTGTTCTGTCTCGTGCCTCCATTTTGACTCATTAACCCATGTGTTCTGTCTCGTGCCTACATTTTGACTCATTAGCCCATGTGTACTGTCTCGTACCTCCATTTTGACTCATTAGCCCATGTGTTCTGTCTCGTGCCTCCATTTTGACTCATTAGCCCATGTACTCTGTCTCGTGTCTCCATTTTGACTCATTAGCCCATGTGTTCTGTCTCGTGCCTCCATTTTGACTCATTAGCCCATGTGGTCTGTCTCGCGCCTCCATTTTGACTCATTAGCACATGGGAACTGTCTCGTACCTCCATTTTGACTCATTAGCCCATGTGTTCTGTCTCGTGCCTCCATTTTGACTCATTAGCCTATGTGTTCTGTGTCGTGCCTCCATTTTGACTCATTAGCCCATGTGTTCTGTCTCGTGCCTCCATTTTGACTCATTAACCCATGTGTTCTGTCTCGTGCCTACATTTTGACTCATTAGCCCATGTGTACTGTCTCGTACCTCCATTTTGACTCATTAGCCCATGTGTTCTGTCTCATGCCTCCATTTTGACTCATTAGCCCATGTACTCTGTCTCGTGTCTCCATTTTGACTCATTAGCCCATGTGTTCTGTCTCGTGCCTCCATTTTGACTCATTAGCCCATGTGGTCTGTCTCGCGCCTCCATTTTGACTCATTAGCACATGGGAACTGTCTCGTACCTCCATTTTGACTCATTAGCCCATGTGTTCTGTCTCGTGCCTCCATTTTGACTCATTAGCCTATGTGTTCTGTCTCGTGCCTACATTTTGACTCATTAGCCAATGTGTACTGTCTCGTGCCTCCATTTTGACTCATTAGCCCATGTGTACTGTCTCGTACCTCCATTTTGACTCATTAGTCCATGTGTTCTGTCTCGTGCCTCCATTTTGACTCATTAGCCCATGTGTTCTGTCTCGTACCTCCATTTTGACTCATTAGCACGTGTTCTGTCTTCTGACTCCATTTTGACTCTTTAGCCCCTGTGCACTGTCTCGTGCCTACATTTTGACTCATTAGCCCATGTGTTCTGTCTCGTGCCTCCATTTTGACACATTAGCCTATGTCTTCTGTCTCGTGGCTCCATTTTGACTCATTAGCATATGTGTTCTGTCTCATGCCTAGATTTTGACTAATTAGCCCACGTGTACTGTCTCGTACCTTGATTTTGATTCATTAGCCCATGTGTTATGTCTCGTGCCTCCATTTTGACTCATTAGCCCATGTGTACTGTCTCGTGTCTCCATTTTGATTCATTAGCCCATGTGTACTGTCTCGTGCCTCCATTTTGACACATTAGCCCATGTGTTCTGTCTCGTGCCTCCATTTTTACTCATTTGCCCATGTGTTCTGTCTCGTGCCTCCATTTTGACTCATTAGTCCATGTTTTCTGTCTCGTGCCTCCATTTTGACTCATTAGCCAATGTGTTCTGTCTCGTGCCTACAGTTTTGACTCATTAGCCCATGTGTAATGTCTCGTACCTCCATTTTGACTCATTAGCCCATGTGTTCTGTCTCGTGCCTCCATTTTGACTCATTAGCCCATTTTTTCTGTCTCGTGCCTCCATTTTGACACATTAGCCCATGTGTTCTGTCTCGTGCCTCCATTTTGACTCATTAACCCATGTGTTCTGTCTCGTGCCTCCATTTTGACTCATTAGCCTATGTGTTCTGTCTCGTGACTCCATTTTGAATCATTAGTCCATGTGTTCTGTCTCGTACCTCCATTTTGACTCATTAGCACGTGTTCTGTCTTCTGACTCCATTTTGACTCATTAGCCCCTGTGCACTGTCTCGTGCCTACATTTTGACTCATTAGCCCATGTGTTCTGTCTCGTGCCTCCATTTTGACACATTAGCCTATGTCTTCTGTCTCGTGGCTCCATTTTGACTCATTAGCATATGTGTTCTGTCTCATGCCTACATTTTGACTAATTAGCCCACGTGTACTGTCTCGTACCTTGATTTTGATTCATTAGCCCATGTGTTATGTCTCGTGCCTCCATTTTGACTCATTAGCCCATGTGTTCTGTCTCGTGCCTCCATTTTGACTCATTAGCCCATGTTTTCTGTCTCATGCCTCCATTTTGACTCATTAGCCCATGTGTTCTGTCTCGTGCCTACAGTTTTGACTCATTAGCCCATGTGTAATGTCTCGTACCTCCATTTTGACTCATTAGCCCATGTGTTCTGTCTCGTGCCTCCATTTTGACTCATTAGTCCATTTTTTCTGTCTCGTGCCTCCATTTTGACACATTAGCCCATGTGTTCTGTCTCGTGCCTCCATTTTGACTCATTAACCCATGTGTTCTGTCTCGTGCCTCCATTTTGACTCATTAGCCTATGTGTTCTGTCTCGTGCCTACAGTTTTGACTCATTAGCCCATGTGTAATGTCTCGTACCTCCATTTTGACTCATTAGCCCATGTGTTCTGTCTCGTGCCTCCATTTTGACTCATTAGCCTATGTGTTCTGTCTCGTACCTCCATTTTGACTCATTAGCACGTGTTCTGTCTTCTGACTCCATTTTGACTCATTAGCCCCTGTGCACTGTCTCGTGCCTACATTTTGACTCATTAGCCCATGTGTTCTGTCTCGTGCCTCCATTTTGACACATTAGCCTATGTCTTCTGTCTCGTGGCTCCATTTTGACTCATTAGCATATGTGTTCTGTCTCATGCCTACATTTTGACTAATTAGCCCACGTGTACTGTCTCGTACCTTGATTTTGATTCATTTGCCCATGTGTTATGTCTCGTGCCTCCATTTTGACTCTTTAGCCCATGTGTACTGTCTCGTGTCTCCATTTTGATTCATTAGCCCATGTGTACTGTCTCGTGCCTCCATTTTGACACATTAGCCCATGTGTTCTGTCTCGTGCCTCCATTTTTACTCATTAGCCCATGTGTTCTGTCTCGTGCCTCCATTTTGACTCATTAGCCCATGTTTTCTGTCTCATGCCTCCATTTTGACTCATTAGCCCATGTGTTCTGTCTCGTGCCTACAGTTTTGACTCATTAGCCCATGTGTAATGTCTCGTACCTCCATTTTGACTCATTAGCCCATGTGTTCTGTCTCGTGCCTCCATTTTGACTCATTAGTCCATTTTTTCTGTCTCGTGCCTCCATTTTGACACATTAGCCCATGTGTTCTGTCTCGTGCCTCCATTTTGACTCATTAACCCATGTGTTCTGTCTCGTGCCTCCATTTTGACTCATTAGCCTATGTGTTCTGTCTCGTGCCTACAGTTTTGACTCATTAGCCCATGTGTTCTGTCTCGTGCCTCCATTTTGACTCATTAACCCATGTGTTCTGTCTCGTGCCTACATTTTGACTCATTAGCCCATGTGTACTGTCTCGTACCTCCATTTTGACTCATTAGCCCATGTGTTCTGTCTCGTGCCTCCATTTTGACTCATTAGCCCATGTACTCTGTCTCGTGTCTCCATTTTGACTCATTAGCCCATGTGTTCTGTCTCGTGCCTCCATTTTGACTCATTAGCCCATGTGGTCTGTCTCGCGCCTCCATTTTGACTCATTAGCACATGGGAACTGTCTCGTACCTCCATTTTGACTCATTAGCCCATGTGTTCTGTCTCGTGCCTCCATTTTGACTCATTAGCCTATGTGTTCTGTGTCGTGCCTCCATTTTGACTCATTAGCCCATGTGTTCTGTCTCGTGCCTCCATTTTGACTCATTAACCCATGTGTTCTGTCTCGTGCCTACATTTTGACTCATTAGCCCATGTGTACTGTCTCGTACCTCCATTTTGACTCATTAGCCCATGTGTTCTGTCTCATGCCTCCATTTTGACTCATTAGCCCATGTACTCTGTCTCGTGTCTCCATTTTGACTCATTAGCCCATGTGTTCTGTCTCGTGCCTCCATTTTGACTCATTAGCCCATGTGGTCTGTCTCGCGCCTCCATTTTGACTCATTAGCACATGGGAACTGTCTCGTACCTCCATTTTGACTCATTAGCCCATGTGTTCTGTCTCGTGCCTCCATTTTGACTCATTAGCCTATGTGTTCTGTCTCGTGCCTACATTTTGACTCATTAGCCAATGTGTACTGTCTCGTGCCTCCATTTTGACTCATTAGCCCATGTGTACTGTCTCGTACCTCCATTTTGACTCATTAGTCCATGTGTTCTGTCTCGTGCCTCCATTTTGACTCATTAGCCCATGTGTTCTGTCTCGTACCTCCATTTTGACTCATTAGCACGTGTTCTGTCTTCTGACTCCATTTTGACTCTTTAGCCCCTGTGCACTGTCTCGTGCCTACATTTTGACTCATTAGCCCATGTGTTCTGTCTCGTGCCTCCATTTTGACACATTAGCCTATGTCTTCTGTCTCGTGGCTCCATTTTGACTCATTAGCATATGTGTTCTGTCTCATGCCTAGATTTTGACTAATTAGCCCACGTGTACTGTCTCGTACCTTGATTTTGATTCATTAGCCCATGTGTTATGTCTCGTGCCTCCATTTTGACTCATTAGCCCATGTGTACTGTCTCGTGTCTCCATTTTGATTCATTAGCCCATGTGTACTGTCTCGTGCCTCCATTTTGACACATTAGCCCATGTGTTCTGTCTCGTGCCTCCATTTTTACTCATTTGCCCATGTGTTCTGTCTCGTGCCTCCATTTTGACTCATTAGTCCATGTTTTCTGTCTCGTGCCTCCATTTTGACTCATTAGCCAATGTGTTCTGTCTCGTGCCTACAGTTTTGACTCATTAGCCCATGTGTAATGTCTCGTACCTCCATTTTGACTCATTAGCCCATGTGTTCTGTCTCGTGCCTCCATTTTGACTCATTAGCCCATTTTTTCTGTCTCGTGCCTCCATTTTGACACATTAGCCCATGTGTTCTGTCTCGTGCCTCCATTTTGACTCATTAACCCATGTGTTCTGTCTCGTGCCTCCATTTTGACTCATTAGCCTATGTGTTCTGTCTCGTGACTCCATTTTGAATCATTAGTCCATGTGTTCTGTCTCGTACCTCCATTTTGACTCATTAGCACGTGTTCTGTCTTCTGACTCCATTTTGACTCATTAGCCCCTGTGCACTGTCTCGTGCCTACATTTTGACTCATTAGCCCATGTGTTCTGTCTCGTGCCTCCATTTTGACACATTAGCCTATGTCTTCTGTCTCGTGGCTCCATTTTGACTCATTAGCATATGTGTTCTGTCTCATGCCTACATTTTGACTAATTAGCCCACGTGTACTGTCTCGTACCTTGATTTTGATTCATTAGCCCATGTGTTATGTCTCGTGCCTCCATTTTGACTCATTAGCCCATGTGTACTGTCTCGTGTCTCCATTTTGATTCATTAGCCCATGTGTACTGTCTCGTGCCTCCATTTTGACACATTAGCCCATGTGTTCTGTCTCGTGCCTCCATTTTTACTCATTAGCCCATGTGTTCTGTCTCGTGCCTCCATTTTGACTCATTAGCCCATGTTTTCTGTCTCGTGCCTCCATTTTGACTCATTAGCCCATGTGTTCTGTCTCGTGCCTACAGTTTTGACTCATTAGCCCATGTGTAATGTCTCGTACCTCCATTTTGACTCATTAGCCCATGTGTTCTGTCTCGTGCCTCCATTTTGACTCATTAGTCCATTTTTTCTGTCTCGTGCCTCCATTTTGACACATTAGCCCATGTGTTCTGTCTCGTGCCTCCATTTTGACTCATTAACCCATGTGTTCTGTCTCGTGCCTCCATTTTGACTCATTAGCCTATGTGTTCTGTCTCGTGCCTACAGTTTTGACTCATTAGCCCATGTGTAATGTCTCGTACCTCCATTTTGACTCATTAGCCCATGTTTTCTGTCTCGTGCCTCCATTTTGACTCATTAGCCCATTTTTTCTGTCTCGTGCCTCCATTTTGACTCATTAGCCCATGTGTTCTGTCTCGTACCTCCATTTTGACTCATTAGCCCATGTGTTCTGTCTCGTGCCTCCATTTTGACTCATTAGCCCATCTTTTCTGTCTCGTGCCTCCATTTTGACACATTAGCCCATGTGTTCTGTCTCGTGCCTCCATTTTGACTCATTAACCCATGTGTTCTGTCTCGTGCCTCCATTTTGACTCATTAGCCTATGTGTTCTGTCTCGTGACTCCATTTTGAATCATTAGTCCATGTGTTCTGTCTCGTACCTCCATTTTGACTCATTAGCACGTGTTCTGTCTTCTGACTCCATTTTGACTCATTAGCCCCTGTGCACTGTCTCGTGCCTACATTTTGACTCATTAGCCCATGTGTTCTGTCTCGTGCCTCCATTTTGACACATTAGCCTATGTCTTCTGTCTCGTGGCTCCATTTTGACTCATTAGCATATGTGTTCTGTCTCATGCCTACATTTTGACTAATTAGCCCACGTGTACTGTCTCGTACCTTGATTTTGATTCATTAGCCCATGTGTTATGTCTCGTGCCTCCATTTTGACTCATTAGCCCATGTGTACTGTCTCGTGTCTCCATTTTGATTCATTAGCCCATGTGTACTGTCTCGTGCCTCCATTTTGACACATTAGCCCATGTGTTCTGTCTCGTGCCTCCATTTTTACTCATTAGCCCATGTGTTCTGTCTCGTGCCTCCATTTTGACTCATTAGCCCATGTTTTCTGTCTCGTGCCTCCATTTTGACTCATTAGCCCATGTGTTCTGTCTCGTGCCTACAGTTTTGACTCATTAGCCCATGTGTAATGTCTCGTACCTCCATTTTGACTCATTAGCCCATGTGTTCTGTCTCGTGCCTCCATTTTGACTCATTAGTCCATTTTTTCTGTCTCGTGCCTCCATTTTGACACATTAGCCCATGTGTTCTGTCTCGTGCCTCCATTTTGACTCATTAACCCATGTGTTCTGTCTCGTGCCTCCATTTTGACTCATTAGCCTATGTGTTCTGTCTCGTGCCTACAGTTTTGACTCATTAGCCCATGTGTAATGTCTCGTACCTCCATTTTGACTCATTAGCCCATGTGTTCTGTCTCGTGCCTCCATTTTGACTCATTAGCCCATTTTTTCTGTCTCGTGCCTCCATTTTGACTCATTAGCCCATGTGTTCTGTCTCGTGCCTCCATTTTGACTCATTAACCCATGTGTTCTGTCTCGTGCCTACATTTTGACTCATTAGCCCATGTGTACTGTCTCGTACCTCCATTTTGACTCATTAGCCCATGTGTTCTGTCTCGTGCCTCCATTTTGACTCATTAGCCCATGTACTCTGTCTCGTGTCTCCATTTTGACTCATTAGCCCATGTGTTCTGTCTCGTGCCTCCATTTTGACTCATTAGCCTATGTGTTCTGTCTCGTGCCTCCATTTTGACTCATTAGCCCATGTGTTCTGTCTCGTGCCTCCATTTTGACTCATTAACCCATGTGTTCTGTCTCGTGCCTACATTTTGACTCATTAGCCCATGTGTACTGTCTCGTACCTCCATTTTGACTCATTAGCCCATGTGTTCTGTCTCGTGCCTCCATTTTGACTCATTAGCCCATGTACTCTGTCTCGTGTCTCCATTTTGACTCATTAGCCCATGTGTTCTGTCTCATGCCTAGATTTTGACTAATTAGCCCACGTGTACTGTCTCGTACCTTGATTTTGATTCATTAGCCCATGTGTTATGTCTCGTGCCTCCATTTTGACTCATTAACCCATGTGTTCTGTCTCGTGCCTACATTTTGACTCATTAGCCCATGTGCACTGTCTCGTGCCTACATTTTGACTCATTAGCCCATGTGTTCTGTCTCGTGCCTCCATTTTGACACATTAGCCTATGTCTTCTGTCTCGTGGCTCCATTTTGACTCATTAGCATATGTGTTCTGTCTCATGCCTAGATTTTGACTAATTAGCCCACGTGTACTGTCTCGTACCTTGATTTTGATTCATTAGCCCATGTGTTATGTCTCGTGCCTCCATTTTGACTCATTAGCCCATGTGTACTGTCTCGTGTCTCCATTTTGATTCATTAGCCCATGTGTACTGTCTCGTGCCTCCATTTTGACACATTAGCCCATGTGTTCTGTCTCGTGCCTCCATTTTTACTCATTTGCCCATGTGTTCTGTCTCGTGCCTCCATTTTGACTCATTAGTCCATGTTTTCTGTCTCGTGCCTCCATTTTGACTCATTAGCCCATGTGTTCTGTCTCGTGCCTACAGTTTTGACTCATTAGCCCATGTGTAATGTCTCGTACCTCCATTTTGACTCATTAGCCCATGTGTTCTGTCTCGTGCCTCCATTTTGACTCATTAGCCCATTTTTTCTGTCTCGTGCCTCCATTTTGACACATTAGCCCATGTGTTCTGTCTCGTGCCTCCATTTTGACTCATTAACCCATGTGTTCTGTCTCGTGCCTCCATTTTGACTCATTAGCCTATGTGTTCTGTCTCGTGACTCCATTTTGAATCATTAGTCCATGTGTTCTGTCTCGTACCTCCATTTTGACTCATTAGCACGTGTTCTGTCTTCTGACTCCATTTTGACTCATTAGCCCCTGTGCACTGTCTCGTGCCTACATTTTGACTCATTAGCCCATGTGTTCTGTCTCGTGCCTCCATTTTGACACATTAGCCTATGTCTTCTGTCTCGTGGCTCCATTTTGACTCATTAGCATATGTGTTCTGTCTCATGCCTACATTTTGACTAATTAGCCCACGTGTACTGTCTCGTACCTTGATTTTGATTCATTAGCCCATGTGTTATGTCTCGTGCCTCCATTTTGACTCATTAGCCCATGTGTACTGTCTCGTGTCTCCATTCTGATTCATTAGCCCATGTGTACTGTCTCGTGACTCCATTTTGACACATTAGCCCATGTTTTCTGTCTCGTGCCTCCATTTTGACTCATTAGCCCATGTGTTCTGTCTCGTGCCTACAGTTTTGACTCATTAGCCCATGTGTAATGTCTCGTACCTCCATTTTGACTCATTAGCCCATGTGTTCTGTCTCGTGCCTCCATTTTGACTCATTAGTCCATTTTTTCTGTCTCGTGCCTCCATTTTGACACATTAGCCCATGTGTTCTGTCTCGTGCCTCCATTTTGACTCATTAACCCATGTGTTCTGTCTCGTGCCTCCATTTTGACTCATTAGCCTATGTGTTCTGTCTCGTGCCTACAGTTTTGACTCATTAGCCCATGTGTAATGTCTCGTACCTCCATTTTGACTCATTAGCCCATGTGTTCTGTCTCGTGCCTCCATTTTGACTCATTAGCCCATGTGTTCTGTCTCGTACCTCCATTTTGACTCATTAGCCCATGTGTTCTGTCTCGTGCCTCCATTTTGAATCATTAGTCCATGTGTTCTGTCTCGTACCTCCATTTTGACTCATTAGCACGTGTTCTGTCTTCTGACTCCATTTTGACTCATTAGCCCCTGTGCACTGTCTCGTGCCTACATTTTGACTCATTAGCCCATGTGTTCTGTCTCGTGCCTCCATTTTGACACATTAGCCTATGTCTTCTGTCTCGTGGCTCCATTTTGACTCATTAGCATATGTGTTCTGTCTCATGCCTACATTTTGACTAATTAGCCCACGTGTACTGTCTCGTACCTTGATTTTGATTCATTAGCCCATGTGTTATGTCTCGTGCCTCCATTTTGACTCATTAGCCCATGTGTACTGTCTCGTGTCTCCATTTTGATTCATTAGCCCATGTGTACTGTCTCGTGCCTCCATTTTGACACATTAGCCCATGTGTTCTGTCTCGTGCCTCCATTTTTACTCATTAGCCCATGTGTTCTGTCTCGTGCCTCCATTTTGACTCATTAGCCCATGTTTTCTGTCTCGTGCCTCCATTTTGACTCATTAGCCCATGTGTTCTGTCTCGTGCCTACAGTTTTGACTCATTAGCCCATGTGTAATGTCTCGTACCTCCATTTTGACTCATTAGCCCATGTGTTCTGTCTCGTGCCTCCATTTTGACTCATTAGTCCATTTTTTCTGTCTCGTGCCTCCATTTTGACACATTAGCCCATGTGTTCTGTCTCGTGCCTCCATTTTGACTCATTAACCCATGTGTTCTGTCTCGTGCCTCCATTTTGACTCATTAGCCTATGTGTTCTGTCTCGTGCCTACAGTTTTGACTCATTAGCCCATGTGTAATGTCTCGTACCTCCATTTTGACTCATTAGCCCATGTGTTCTGTCTCGTGCCTCCATTTTGACTCATTAGCCCATTTTTTCTGTCTCGTGCCTCCATTTTGACTCATTAGCCCATGTGTTCTGTCTCGTGCCTCCATTTTGACTCATTAACCCATGTGTTCTGTCTCGTGCCTACATTTTGACTCATTAGCCCATGTGTACTGTCTCGTACCTCCATTTTGACTCATTAGCCCATGTGTTCTGTCTCGTGCCTCCATTTTGACTCATTAGCCCATGTACTCTGTCTCGTGTCTCCATTTTGACTCATTAGCCCATGTGTTCTGTCTCGTGCCTCCATTTTGACTCATTAGCCTATGTGTTCTGTCTCGTGCCTCCATTTTGACTCATTAGCCCATGTGTTCTGTCTCGTGCCTCCATTTTGACTCATTAACCCATGTGTTCTGTCTCGTGCCTACATTTTGACTCATTAGCCCATGTGTACTGTCTCGTACCTCCATTTTGACTCATTAGCCCATGTGTTCTGTCTCGTGCCTCCATTTTGACTCATTAGTCCATTTTTTCTGTCTCGTGCCTCCATTTTGACACATTAGCCCATGTGTTCTGTCTCGTGCCTCCATTTTGACTCATTAGCCTATGTGTTCTGTCTCGTGCCTACAGTTTTGACTCATTAGCCCATGTGTAATGTCTCGTACCTCCATTTTGACTCATTAGCCCATGTGTTCTGTCTCGTGCCTCCATTTTGACTCATTAGCCCATGTGTTCTGTCTCGTACCTCCATTTTGACTCATTAGCCCATGTGTTCTGTCTCGTGCCTCCATTTTGACTCATTAGCCCATCTTTTCTGTCTCGTGCCTCCATTTTGACACATTAGCCCATGTGTTCTGTCTCGTGCCTCCATTTTGACTCATTAACCCATGTGTTCTGTCTCGTGCCTCCATTTTGACTCATTAGCCTATGTGTTCTGTCTCGTGACTCCATTTTGAATCATTAGTCCATGTGTTCTGTCTCGTACCTCCATTTTGACTCATTAGCACGTGTTCTGTCTTCTGACTCCATTTTGACTCATTAGCCCCTGTGCACTGTCTCGTGCCTACATTTTGACTCATTAGCCCATGTGTTCTGTCTCGTGCCTCCATTTTGACACATTAGCCTATGTCTTCTGTCTCGTGGCTCCATTTTGACTCATTAGCATATGTGTTCTGTCTCATGCCTACATTTTGACTAATTAGCCCACGTGTACTGTCTCGTACCTTGATTTTGATTCATTAGCCCATGTGTTATGTCTCGTGCCTCCATTTTGACTCATTAGCCCATGTGTACTGTCTCGTGTCTCCATTTTGATTCATTAGCCCATGTGTACTGTCTCGTGCCTCCATTTTGACACATTAGCCCATGTGTTCTGTCTCGTGCCTCCATTTTTACTCATTAGCCCATGTGTTCTGTCTCGTGCCTCCATTTTGACTCATTAGCCCATGTTTTCTGTCTCGTGCCTCCATTTTGACTCATTAGCCCATGTGTTCTGTCTCGTGCCTACAGTTTTGACTCATTAGCCCATGTGTAATGTCTCGTACCTCCATTTTGACTCATTAGCCCATGTGTTCTGTCTCGTGCCTCCATTTTGACTCATTAGTCCATTTTTTCTGTCTCGTGCCTCCATTTTGACACATTAGCCCATGTGTTCTGTCTCGTGCCTCCATTTTGACTCATTAACCCATGTGTTCTGTCTCGTGCCTCCATTTTGACTCATTAGCCTATGTGTTCTGTCTCGTGCCTACAGTTTTGACTCATTAGCCCATGTGTAATGTCTCGTACCTCCATTTTGACTCATTAGCCCATGTGTTCTGTCTCGTGCCTCCATTTTGACTCATTAGCCCATTTTTTCTGTCTCGTGCCTCCATTTTGACTCATTAGCCCATGTGTTCTGTCTCGTGCCTCCATTTTGACTCATTAACCCATGTGTTCTGTCTCGTGCCTCCATTTTGACTCATTAGCCTATGTGTTCTGTCTCGTGCCTACAGTTTTGACTCATTAGCCCATGTGTAATGTCTCGTACCTCCATTTTGACTCATTAGCCCATGTGTTCTGTCTCGTGCCTCCATTTTGACTCATTAGCCCATTTTTTCTGTCTCGTGCCTCCATTTTGACTCATTAGCCCATGTGTTCTGTCTCGTGCCTCCATTTTGACTCATTAACCCATGTGTTCTGTCTCGTGCCTACATTTTGACTCATTAGCCCATGTGTACTGTCTCGTACCTCCATTTTGACTCATTAGCCCATGTGTTCTGTCTCGTGCCTCCATTTTGACTCATTAGCCCATGTACTCTGTCTCGTGTCTCCATTTTGACTCATTAGCCCATGTGTTCTGTCTCGTGCCTCCATTTTGACTCATTAGCCTATGTGTTCTGTCTCGTGCCTCCATTTTGACTCATTAGCCCATGTGTTCTGTCTCGTGCCTCCATTTTGACTCATTAACCCATGTGTTCTGTCTCGTGCCTACATTTTGACTCATTAGCCCATGTGTACTGTCTCGTACCTCCATTTTGACTCATTAGCCCATGTGTTCTGTCTCGTGCCTCCATTTTGACTCATTAGCCCATGTACTCTGTCTCGTGTCTCCATTTTGACTCATTAGCCCATGTGTTCTGTCTCGTGCCTCCATTTTGACTCATTAGCCCATGTGGTCTGTCTCGCGCCTCCATTTTGACTCATTAGCACATGGGAACTGTCTCGTACCTCCATTTTGACTCATTAGCCCATGTGTTCTGTCTCGTGCCTCCATTTTGACTCATTAGCCTATGTGTTCTGTCTCGTGCCTACATTTTGACTCATTAGCCAATGTGTACTGTCTCGTGCCTCCATTTTTACTCATTAGCCCATGTGTACTGTCTCGTACCTCCATTTTGACTCATTAGTCCAAGTGTTCTGTCTCGTGCCTCCATTTTGACTCATTAGCCCATGTACTCTGTCTCGTGTCTCCATTTTGACTCATTAGCACATGGGAACTGTCTCGTACCTCCATTTTGACTCATTAGCCCATGTGTTCTGTCTCGTGCCTCCATTTTGACTCATTAGCCTATGTGTTCTGTCTCGTGCCTACATTTTGACTCATTAACCCATGTGTACTGTCTCGTGCCTCCATTTTGACTCATTAGCCCATGTGTACTGTCTCGTGACTCCATTTTGACACATTAGCCCATGTGTTCTGTCTCGTGCCTCCATTTTGACTCATTAGCCCATGTTTTCTGTCTCGTGCCTCCATTTTGACTCATTAGCCCATGTGTTCTGTCTCGCGCCTCCATTTTGACTCATTAGCACATGTGAACTGTCTTGTGCCTCCATTTTGACACATTAGGCCATGTGTTCTGTCGCGTGCCTCCATTTTTACTCATTAGCCCATGTGTTCTGTCTCGTGCCTCCATTTTGACTCATTAGCACATGTTTTCTGTCTCGTGCCTCCATTTTGACTCATTAACCCATGTGTTCTGTCTCGTGCCTGCATTTTGACTCATTAGCCTATGTGTTCTGTCTCGTGCATACAGTTTTGACTCATTAGCCCACGTGTACTGTCTCGTACCTTGATTTTGATTCATTAGCCCATGTGTTATGTCTCGTGCCTCCATTTTGACTCATTAGCCCATGTGTACTGTCTCGTGTCTCCATTTTGATTCATTAGCCCATGTGTACTGTCTCGTGCCTCCATTTTGACACATTAGCCCATGTGTTCTGTCTCGTGCCTCCATTTTTACTCATTAGCCCATGTGTTCTGTCTCGTGCCTCCATTTTGACTCATTAGCCCATGTTTTCTGTCTCGTGCCTCCATTTTGACTCATTAGCCCATGTGTTCTGTCTCGTGCCTACAGTTTTGACTCATTAGCCCATGTGTAATGTCTCGTACCTCCATTTTGACTCATTAGCCCATGTGTTCTGTCTCGTGCCTCCATTTTGACTCATTAGTCCATTTTTTCTGTCTCGTGCCTCCATTTTGACACATTAGCCCATGTGTTCTGTCTCGTGCCTCCATTTTGACTCATTAACCCATGTGTTCTGTCTCGTGCCTCCATTTTGACTCATTAGCCTATGTGTTCTGTCTCGTGCCTACAGTTTTGACTCATTAGCCCATGTGTAATGTCTCGTACCTCCATTTTGACTCATTAGCCCATGTGTTCTGTCTCGTGCCTCCATTTTGACTCATTAGCCCATTTTTTCTGTCTCGTGCCTCCATTTTGACTCATTAGCCCATGTGTTCTGTCTCGTGCCTCCATTTTGACTCATTAACCCATGTGTTCTGTCTCGTGCCTACATTTTGACTCATTAGCCCATGTGTACTGTCTCGTGCCTCCATTTTGACTCATTAGCCCATGTGTTCTGTCTCGTGCCTCCATTTTGACTCATTAGCCCATGTACTCTGTCTCGTGTCTCCATTTTGACTCATTAGCCCATGTGTTCTGTCTCGTGCCTCCATTTTGACTCATTAGCCATGTGTTCTGTCTCGTGCCTCCATTTTGACTCATTAGCCCATGTGTTCTGTCTCGTGCCTCCATTTTGACTCATTAACCCATGTGTTCTGTCTCGTGCCTACATTTTGACTCATTAGCCCATGTGTACTGTCTCGTACCTCCATTTTGACTCATTAGCCCATGTGTTCTGTCTCGTGCCTCCATTTTGACTCATTAGCCCATGTACTCTGTCTCGTGCCTCCATTTTGACTCATTAGCCCATGTGTTCTGTCTCGTGCCTCCATTTTGACTCATTAGCCCATGTGGTCTGTCTCGCGCCTCCATTTTGACTCATTAGCACATGGGAACTGTCTCGTACCTCCATTTTGACTCATTAGCCCATGTGTTCTGTCTCGTGCCTCCATTTTGACTCATTAGCCTATGTGTTCTGTCTCGTGCCTCCATTTTGACTCATTAGCCCATGTGTTCTGTCTCGTGCCTCCATTTTGACTCATTAACCCATGTGTTCTGTCTCGTGCCTCCATTTTGACTCATTAGCCTATGTGTTCTGTCTCGTGCCTACATTTTGACTCATTAACCCATGTGTACTGTCTCGTGCCTCCATTTTGACTCATTAGCCCATGTGTACTGTCTCGTGACTCCATTTTGACACATTAGCCCATGTGTTCTGTCTCGTGCCTCCATTTTGACTCATTAGCCCATGTTTTCTGTCTCGTGCCTCCATTTTGACTCATTAGCCCATGTGTTCTGTCTCGCGCCTCCATTTTGACTCATTAGCACATGTGAACTGTCTTGTGCCTCCATTTTGACACATTAGGCCATGTGTTCTGTCGCGTGCCTCCATTTTTACTCATTAGCCCATGTGTTCTGTCTCGTGCCTCCATTTTGACTCATTAGCCCATGTGTTCTGTCTCGTGCCTCCATTTTGACTCATTAACCCATGTGTTCTGTCTCGTGCCTCCATTTTGACTCATTAGCCTATGTGTTCTGTCTCGTGCCTACAGTTTTGACTCATTAGCCCATGTGTTCTGTCTCGTGCCTCCATTTTGACTCATTAGCCCATTTTTTCTGTCTCGTGCCTCCATTTTGACTCATTAGCACATGTGTTCTGTCTCGTGCCTCCATTTTGACTCATTAACCCATGTGTTCTGTCTCGTGCCTCCATTTTGACTCATTAGCCTATGTGTTCTGTCTCGTGCCTACAGTTTTGACTCATTAGCCCATGTGTAATGTCTCGTACCTCCATTTTGACTCATTAGCCCATGTGTTCTGTCTCGTGCCTCCATTTTGACTCATTAGCCCATGTGTTCTGTCTCGTGCCTCCATTTTGACTCATTAGCCCATGTGTTCTGTCTCGTGCCTCCATTTTGACTCATTAGCCCATGTGTTCTGTCTCGTGCCTCCATTTTGACTCATTAGCCCATGTGTTCTGTCTCGTGCCTCCATTTTGACTCATTAGCCCATGTGTTCTGTCTCGTGCCTCCATTTTGACTCATTAGCCCATGTGTTCTGTCTCGTGCCTCCATTTTGACTCATTAGCCCATGTGTTCTGTCTCGTACCTCCATTTTGACTCATTAGCACGTGTTCTGTCTTCTGACTCCATTTTGACTCTTTAGCCCCTGTGCACTGTCTCGTACCTACATTTTGACTCATTAGCCCATGTGTTCTGTCTCGTGCCTCCATTTTGACACATTAGCCTATGTCTTCTGTCTCGTGGCTCCATTTTGACTCATTAGCATATGTGTTCTGTCTCATGCCTAGATTTTGACTAATTAGCCCACGTGTACTGTCTCGTACCTTGATTTTGAT
Source organism: Salmo salar (assembly GCF_965601325.2). Classification (NCBI taxonomy): domain Eukaryota; kingdom Metazoa; phylum Chordata; class Actinopteri; order Salmoniformes; family Salmonidae; genus Salmo; species Salmo salar. The sequence continues at coordinate 101,364,423 of NC_138308.1, read as the reverse complement.
TCATTAGCCCATGTGTTATGTCTCGTGCCTCCATTTTGACTCATTAGCCCATGTGTACTGTCTCGTGTCTCCATTTTGACTCATTAGCCCATGTGTACTGTCTCGTGCCTCCATTTTGACTCATTAGCCCATGTGTTCTGTCTCGCGCCTCCATTTTGACTCATTAGCCCATGTGTTCTGTCTCGTGCCTCCATTTTGACTCATTAGCCCATGTGTTCTGTCTCGTGCCTCCATTTTGACTCATTAGCCTATGTGTTCTGTCTCGTGCCTACAGTTTTGACTCATTAGCCCATGTGTACTGTCTCGTACCTCCATTTTGACTCATTAGCCCATGTGTTCTGTCTCGTGCCTCCATTTTGACTCATTAGCCCATTTTTTCTGTCTCGTGCCTCCATTTTGACTCATTAGCCCATGTGTTCTGTCTCGTGCCTCCATTTTGACTCATTAACCCATGTGTTCTGTCTCGTGCCTCCATTTTGACTCATTAGCCTATGTGTTCTGTCTCGTGACTCCATTTTGAATCATTAGTCCATGTGTTCTGTCTCGTACCTCCATTTTGACTCATTAGCACGTGTTCTGTCTTCTGACTCCATTTTGACTCATTAGCCCCTGTGCACTGTCTCGTGCCTACATTTTGACTCATTAGCCCATGTGTTCTGTCTCGTGCCTCCATTTTGACACATTAGCCTATGTCTTCTGTCTCGTGGCTCCATTTTGACTCATTAGCATATGTGTTCTGTCTCATGCCTACATTTTGACTAATTAGCCCACGTGTACTGTCTCGTACCTTGATTTTGATTCATTAGCCCATGTGTTATGTCTCGTGCCTCCATTTTGACTCATTAGCCCATGTGTACTGTCTCGTGTCTCCATTTTGATTCATTAGCCCATGTGTACTGTCTCGTGCCTCCATTTTGACACATTAGCCCATGTGTTCTGTCTCGTGCCTCCATTTTTACTCATTAGCCCATGTGTTCTGTCTCGTGCCTCCATTTTGACTCATTAGCCCATGTTTTCTGTCTCGTGCCTCCATTTTGACTCATTAGCCCATGTGTTCTGTCTCGTGCCTACAGTTTTGACTCATTAGCCCATGTGTAATGTCTCGTACCTCCATTTTGACTCATTAGCCCATGTGTTCTGTCTCGTGCCTCCATTTTGACTCATTAGCCCATGTGTTCTGTCTCGTACCTCCATTTTGACTCATTAGCCCATGTGTTCTGTCTCGTGCCTCCATTTTGACTCATTAGCCCATGTTTTCTGTCTCGTGCCTCCATTTTGACTCATTAGCCCATGTGTTCTGTCTCGTGCCTCCATTTTGACTCATTAACCCATGTGTTCTGTCTCGTGCCTCCATTTTGACTCATTAGCCCATGTGTTCTGTCTCGTGACTCCATTTTGAATCATTAGTCCATGTGTTCTGTCTCGTACCTCCATTTTGACTCATTAGCACGTGTTCTGTCTTCTGACTCCATTTTGACTCATTAGCCCCTGTGCACTGTCTCGTGCCTACATTTTGACTCATTAGCCCATGTGTTCTGTCTCGTGCCTCCATTTTGACACATTAGCCTATGTCTTCTGTCTCGTGGCTCCATTTTGACTCATTAGCATATGTGTTCTGTCTCATGCCTACATTTTGACTAATTAGCCCACGTGTACTGTCTCGTACCTTGATTTTGATTCATTAGCCCATGTGTTATGTCTCGTGCCTCCATTTTGACTCATTAGCCCATGTGTACTGTCTCGTGTCTCCATTTTGATTCATTAGCCCATGTGTACTGTCTCGTGCCTCCATTTTGACACATTAGCCCATGTGTTCTGTCTCGTGCCTCCATTTTTACTCATTAGCCCATGTGTTCTGTCTCGTGCCTCCATTTTGACTCATTAGCCCATGTTTTCTGTCTCGTGCCTCCATTTTGACTCATTAGCCCATGTGTTCTGTCTCGTGCCTACAGTTTTGACTCATTAGCCCATGTGTAATGTCTCGTACCTCCATTTTGACTCATTAGCCCATGTGTTCTGTCTCGTGCCTCCATTTTGACTCATTAGTCCATTTTTTCTGTCTCGTGCCTCCATTTTGACACATTAGCCCATGTGTTCTGTCTCGTGCCTCCATTTTGACTCATTAACCCATGTGTTCTGTCTCGTGCCTCCATTTTGACTCATTAGCCTATGTGTTCTGTCTCGTGCCTACAGTTTTGACTCATTAGCCCATGTGTAATGTCTCGTACCTCCATTTTGACTCATTAGCCCATGTGTTCTGTCTCGTGCCTACATTTTGACTCATTAGCCCATTTTTTCTGTCTCGTGCCTCCATTTTGACTCATTAGCCCATGTGTTCTGTCTCGTGCCTCCATTTTGACTCATTAACCCATGTGTTCTGTCTCGTGCCTACATTTTGACTCATTAGCCCATGTGTACTGTCTCGTACCTCCATTTTGACTCATTAGCCCATGTGTTCTGTCTCGTGCCTCCATTTTGACTCATTAGCCCATGTACTCTGTCTCGTGTCTCCATTTTGACTCATTAGCCCATGTGTTCTGTCTCGTGCCTCCATTTTGACTCATTAGCCTATGTGTTCTGTCTCGTGCCTTCATTTTGACTCATTAGCCCATGTGTTCTGTCTCGTGCCTCCATTTTGACTCATTAACCCATGTGTTCTGTCTCGTGCCTACATTTTGACTCATTAGCCCATGTGTACTGTCTCGTACCTCCATTTTGACTCATTAGCCCATGTGTTCTGTCTCGTGCCTCCATTTTGACACATTAGCCTATGTCTTCTGTCTCGTGGCTCCATTTTGACTCATTAGCATATGTGTTCTGTCTCATGCCTACATTTTGACTAATTAGCCCACGTGTACTGTCTCGTACCTTGATTTTGATTCATTAGCCCATGTGTTATGTCTCGTGCCTCCATTTTGACTCATTAGCCCATGTGTACTGTCTTGTGTCTCCATTTTGATTCATTAGCCCATGTGTACTGTCTCGTGCCTCCATTTTGACACATTAGCCCATGTGTTCTGTCTCGTGCCTCCATTTTTACTCATTAGCCCATGTGTTCTGTCTCGTGCCTCCATTTTGACTCATTAGCCCATGTGTTCTGTCTCGTGCCTCCATTTTGACTCATTAACCCATGTGTTCTGTCTCGTGCCTCCATTTTGACTCATTAGCCCATGTGTACTGTCTCGTGCCTACATTTTGACTCATTAGCCCATGTGTTCTGTCTCGTGCCTCCATTTTGACTCATTAGCCCATTTTTTCTGTCTCGTGCCTCCATTTTGACTCATTAGCCCATGTGTTCTGTCTCGTGCCTCCATTTTGACTCATTAACCCATGTGTTCTGTCTCGTGCCTCCATTTTGACTCATTAGCCTATGTGTTCTGTCTCGTGCCTACATTTTGACTCATTAGCCCATGTGTACTGTCTCGTACCTCCATTTTGACTCATTAGCCCATGTGTTCTGTCTCGTGCCTCCATTTTGAATCATTAGCCCATTTTTTCTGTCTCGTGCCTCCATTTTGACTCATTAGCCCATGTGTTCTGTCTCGTGCCTCCATTTTGACTCATTAACCCATGTGTTCTGTCTCGTGCCTCCATTTTGACTCATTAGCCCATGTGTTCTGTCTCGTGACTCCATTTTGAATCATTAGTCCATGTGTTCTGTCTCGTACCTCCATTTTGACTCATTAGCACGTGTTCTGTCTTCTGACTCCATTTTGACTCATTAGCCCCTGTGCACTGTCTCGTGCCTACATTTTGACTCATTAGCCCATGTGTTCTGTCTCGTGCCTCCATTTTGACACATTAGCCTATGTCTTCTGTCTCGTGGCTCCATTTTGACTCATTAGCATATGTGTTCTGTCTCATGCCTACATTTTGACTAATTAGCCCACGTGTACTGTCTCGTGCCTCCATTTTGACACATTAGCCCATGTGTTCTGTCTCGTGCCTCCATTTTTACTCATTAGCCCATGTGTTCTGTCTCATGCCTCCATTTTGACTCATTAGCCCATGTGTTCTGTCTAGTGCCTCCATTTTGACTCATTAACCCATTTGTTCTGTCTCGTGCCTCCATTTTGACTCATTAGCCCATGTGTTCTGTCTCGTGCCTCCATTTTGACTCATTAGCCTATGTGTTCTGTCTCGTGCCTCCATTTTGACTCATTAACCCATGTGTTCTGTCTCGTGCCTCCATTTTGACTCATTAGCCCATGTGTTCTGTCTCGTGACTCCATTTTGAATCATTAGTCCATGTGTTCTGTATCGTACCTCCATTTTGACTCATTAGCACGTGTTCTGTCTTCTGACTCCATTTTGACTCATTAGCCCCTGTGCACTGTCTCGTGCCTACATTTTGACTCATTAGCCCATGTGTTCTGTCTCGTGCCTCCATTTTGACTCATTAGCCTATGTGTTCTGTCTCGTTCCTACATTTTGACTCATTAGCCCATGTGTACTGTCTCGTACCTCCATTTTGACTCATTAGCCCATGTGTTCTGTCTCGTGCCTCCATTTTGACTCATTAACCCATGTGTTCTGTCTCGTGCCTCCATTTTGACTCATTAGGCCATGTGTACTGTCTCGTGCCTACATTTTGACTCATTAGCCCATGTGTTCTGTCTCGTGCCTCCATTTTGACTCATTAGCCCATGTGTTCTGTCTCGTGCCTCCATTTTGACTCATTAGCCTATGTGTTCTGTCTCGTGCCTACAGTTTTGACTCATTAGCCCATGTGTAATGTCTCGTACCTCCATTTTGACTCATTATTCCATGTGTTCTGTCTCGTGCCTCCATTTTGACTCATTAGCCCATGTGTTCTGTCTCGTGCCTACATTTTGACTCATTAGCCCATGTGTACTGTCTAGTACCTCAATTTTGACTCATTAGCCCATGTGTTCTGTCTCGTGCCTCCATTTTGACTCATTAGCCCATTTTTTCTGTCTCGTGCCTCCATTTTGACTCATTAGCCCATGTGTTCTGTCTCTTGCCTCCATTTTGACTCATTAACCCATGTGTTCTGTCTCGTGCCTCCATTTTGACTCATTAGCCCATGTGTTCTGTCTCGTGACTCCATTTTGAATCATTAGTCCATGTGTTCTGTCTCGTACCTCCATTTTGACTCATTAGCACGTGTTCTGTCTTCTGACTCCATTTTGACTCATTAGCCCCTGTGCACTGTCTCGTGCCTACATTTTGACTCATTAGCCCATGTGTTCTGTCTCGTGCCTCCATTTTGACACATTAGCCTATGTCTTCTGTCTAGTGGCTCCATTTTGACTCATTAGCATATGTGTTCTGTCTCATGCCTACATTTTGACTAATTAGCCCACGTGTACTGTCTCGTACCTTGATTTTGATTCATTAGCCCTTGTGTTATGTCTCGTGCCTCCATTTTGACTCATTAGCCCATGTGTACTGTCTCGTGTCTCCATTTTGATTCATTAGCCCATGTGTACTGTCTCGTGCCTCCATTTTGACACATTAGCCCATGTGTTCTGTCTCGTGCCTCCATTTTTACTCATTAGCCCATGTGTTCTGTCTCGTGCCTCCATTTTGACTCATTAGCCCATGTTTTCTGTCTCGTGCCTCCATTTTGACTCATTAGCCCATGTGTTCTGTCTCGTGCCTACAGTTTTGACTCATTAGCCCATGTGTAATGTCTCGTACCTCCATTTTGACTCATTAGCCCATGTGTTCTGTCTCGTGCCTCCATTTTGACTCATTAGCCCATTTTTTCTGTCTCGTGCCTCCATTTTGACACATTAGCCCATGTGTTCTGTCTCGTGCCTCCATTTTGACTCATTAACCCATGTGTTCTGTCTCGTGCCTCCATTTTGACTCATTAGCCTATGTGTTCTGTCTCGTGCCTACAGTTTTGACTCATTAGCCCATGTGTAATGTCTCGTACCTCCATTTTGACTCATTAGCCCATGTGTTCTGTCTCGTGCCTCCATTTTGACTCATTAGCCCATTTTTTCTGTCTCGTGCCTCCATTTTGACTCATTAGCCCATGTGTTCTGTCTAGTGCCTCCATTTTGACTCATTAACCCATGTGTTCTGTCTCGTGCCTACATTTTGACTCATTAGCCCATGTGTACTGTCTCGTACCTCCATTTTGACTCATTAGCCCATGTGTTCTGTCTCGTGCCTCCATTTTGACTCATTAGCCCATGTGGTCTGTCTCGCGCCTCCATTTTGACTCATTAGCACATGGGAACTGTCTCGTACCTCCATTTTGACTAATTAGCCCATGTGTTCTGTCTCGTGCCTCCATTTTGACTCATTAGCCTATGTGTTCTGTCTCGTGCCTCCATTTTGACTCATTAGCCCATGTGTACTGTCTCGTACCTCCATTTTGACTCATTAGCCCATGTGTTCTGTCTCGTGCCTCCATTTTGACTCATTAGCCCATGTACTCTGTCTCGTGTCTCCATTTTGACTCATTAGCCCATGTGTTCTGTCTCGTGCCTCCATTTTGACTCATTAGCCCATGTGGTCTGTCTCGCGCCTCCATTTTGACTCATTAGCACATGGGAACTGTCTCGTACCTCCATTTTGACTCATTAGCCCATGTGTTCTGTCTCGTGCCTCCATTTTGACTCATTAGCCTATGAGTTCTGTCTCGTGACTCCATTTTGAATCATTAGTCCATGTGTTCTGTCTCGTACCTCCATTTTGACTCATTAGCACGTGTTCTGTCTTCTGACTCCATTTTGACTCATTAGCCCCTGTGCACTGTCTCGTGCCTACATTTTGAGTCATTAGCCCATGTGTTCTGTCTCGTGCCTCCATTTTGACACATTAGCCTATGTCTTCTGTCTCGTGGCTCCATTTTGACTCATTAGCATATGTGTTCTGTCTCATGCCTACATTTTGACTAATTAGCCCACGTGTACTGTCTCGTACCTTGATTTTGATTCATTAGCCCATGTGTTATGTCTCGTGCCTCCATTTTGACTCATTAGCCCATGTGTACTGTCTCGTGTCTCCATTTTGATTCATTAGCCCATGTGTACTGTCTCGTGCCTCCATTTTGACACATTAGCCCATGTGTTCTGTCTCGTGCCTCCATTTTTACTCATTAACCCATGTGTTCTGTCTCGTGCCTCCATTTTGACTCATTAGCCCATGTGTTCTGTCTCGTGCCTACAGTTTTGACTCATTAGCCCATGTGTAATGTCTCGTACCTCCATTTTGACTCATTAGCCCATGTGTTCTGTCTCGTGCCTCCATTTTGACTCATTAGCCTATGTGTTCTGTCTCGTGCCTACATTTTGACTCATTAGCCCATGTGTACTGTCTCGTACCTCCATTTTGACTCATTAGCCCATGTGTTCTGTCTCGTGCCTCCATTTTGACTCATTAGCCCATTTTTTCTGTCTCGTGCCTCCATTTTGACTCATTAGCCCATGTGTTCTGTCTCGTGCCTCCATTTTGACTCATTAACCCATGTGTTCTGTCTCGTGCCTCCATTTTGACTCATTAGCCCATGTGTTCTGTCTCGTGACTCCATTTTGAATCATTAGTCCATGTGTTCTGTATCGTATCTCCATTTTGACTCATTAGCACGTGTTCTGTCTTCTGACTCCATTTTGACTCATTAGCCCCTGTGCACTGTCTCGTGCCTACATTTTGACTCATTAGCCTATGTCTTCTGTCTCGTGGCTCCATTTTGACTCATTAGCATATGTGTTCTGTCTCATGCCTAGATTTTGACTAATTAGCCCACGTGTACTGTCTCGTACCTTGATTTTGATTCATTAGCCCATGTGTTATGTCTCGTGCCTCCATTTTGACTCATTAGCCCATGTGTACTGTCTCGTGTCTCCATTTTGATTCATTAGCCCATGTGTACTGTCTCGTGCCTCCATTTTGACACATTAGCCCATGTGTTCTGTCTCGTGCCTCCATTTTTACTCATTAGCCCATGTGTTCTGTCTCGTGCCTCCATTTTGACTCATTAGCCCATGTTTTCTGTCTCGTGCCTCCATTTTGACTCATTAGCCCATGTGTTCTGTCTCGTGCCTACAGTTTTGACTCATTAGCCCATGTGTAATGTCTCGTACCTCCATTTTGACTCATTAGCCCATGTGTTCTGTCTCGTGCCTCCATTTTGACTCATTTGCCCATTTTTTCTGTCTCGTGCCTCCATTTTGACACATTAGCCCATGTGTTCTGTCTCGTGCCTCCATTTTGACTCATTAACCCATGTGTTCTGTCTCGTGCCTCCATTTTGACTCATTAGCCTATGTGTTCTGTCTCGTGACTCCATTTTGAATCATTAGTCCATGTGTTCTGTCTCGTACCTCCATTTTGACTCATTAGCACGTGTTCTGTCTTCTGACTCCATTTTGACTCATTAGCCCCTGTGCACTGTCTCGTGCCTACATTTTGACTCATTAGCCCATGTGTTCTGTCTCGTGCCTCCATTTTGACACATTAGCCTATGTCTTCTGTCTCGTGGCTCCATTTTGACTCATTAGCATATGTGTTCTGTCTCATGCCTACATTTTGACTAATTAGCCCACGTGTACTGTCTCGTACCTTGATTTTGATTCATTTGCCCATGTGTTATGTCTCGTGCCTCCATTTTGACTCTTTAGCCCATGTGTACTGTCTCGTGTCTCCATTTTGATTCATTAGCCCATGTGTACTGTCTCGTGCCTCCATTTTGACACATTAGCCCATGTGTTCTGTCTCGTGCCTCCATTTTTACTCATTAGCCCATGTGTTCTGTCTCGTGCCTCCATTTTGACTCATTAGCCCATGTTTTCTGTCTCATGCCTCCATTTTGACTCATTAGCCCATGTGTTCTGTCTCGTGCCTACAGTTTTGACTCATTAGCCCATGTGTAATGTCTCGTACCTCCATTTTGACTCATTAGCCCATGTGTTCTGTCTCGTGCCTCCATTTTGACTCATTAGCCCATTTTTTCTGTCTCGTGCCTCCATTTTGACACATTAGCCCATGTGTTCTGTCTCGTGCCTCCATTTTGACTCATTAACCCATGTGTTCTGTCTCGTGCCTCCATTTTGACTCATTAGCCTATGTGTTCTGTCTCGTGACTCCATTTTGAATCATTAGTCCATGTGTTCTGTCTCGTACCTCCATTTTGACTCATTAGCACGTGTTCTGTCTTCTGACTCCATTTTGACTCATTAGCCCCTGTGCACTGTCTCGTGCCTACATTTTGACTCATTAGCCCATGTGTTCTGTCTCGTGCCTCCATTTTGACACATTAGCCTATGTCTTCTGTCTCGTGGCTCCATTTTGACTCATTAGCATATGTGTTCTGTCTCATGCCTACATTTTGACTAATTAGCCCACGTGTACTGTCTCGTACCTTGATTTTGATTCATTTGCCCATGTGTTATGTCTCGTGCCTCCATTTTGACTCTTTAGCCCATGTGTACTGTCTCGTGTCTCCATTTTGATTCATTAGCCCATGTGTACTGTCTCGTGCCTCCATTTTGACACATTAGCCCATGTGTTCTGTCTCGTGCCTCCATTTTTACTCATTAGCCCATGTGTTCTGTCTCGTGCCTCCATTTTGACTCATTAGCCCATGTTTTCTGTCTCATGCCTCCATTTTGACTCATTAGCCCATGTGTTCTGTCTCGTGCCTACAGTTTTGACTCATTAGCCCATGTGTAATGTCTCGTACCTCCATTTTGACTCATTAGCCCATGTGTTCTGTCTCGTGCCTCCATTTTGACTCATTAGTCAATTTTTTCTGTCTCGTGCCTCCATTTTGACACATTAGCCCATGTGTTCTGTCTCGTGCCTCCATTTTGACTCATTAACCCATGTGTTCTGTCTCGTGCCTCCATTTTGACTCATTAGCCTATGTGTTCTGTCTCGTGCCTACAGTTTTGACTCATTAGCCCATGTGTAATGTCTCGTACCTCCATTTTGACTCATTAGCCCATGTGTTCTGTCTCGTGCCTCCATTTTGACTCATTAGCCCATTTTTTCTGTCTCGTGCCTCCATTTTGACTCATTAGCCCATGTGTTCTGTCTCGTGCCTCCATTTTGACTCATTAACCCATGTGTTCTGTCTCGTGCCTACATTTTGACTCATTAGCCCATGTGTACTGTCTCGTACCTCCATTTTGACTCATTAGCCCATGTGTTCTGTCTCGTGCCTCCATTTTGACTCATTAGCCCATGTACTCTGTCTCGTGTCTCCATTTTGACTCATTAGCCCATGTGTTCTGTCTCGTGCCTCCATTTTGACTCATTAGCCCATGTGGTCTGTCTCGCGCCTCCATTTTGACTCATTAGCACATGGGAACTGTCTCGTACCTCCATTTTGACTCATTAGCCCATGTGTTCTGTCTCGTGCCTCCATTTTGACTCATTAGCCTATGTGTTCTGTGTCGTGCCTCCATTTTGACTCATTAGCCCATGTGTTCTGTCTCGTGCCTCCATTTTGACTCATTAACCCATGTGTTCTGTCTCGTGCCTACATTTTGACTCATTAGCCCATGTGTACTGTCTCGTACCTCCATTTTGACTCATTAGCCCATGTGTTCTGTCTCATGCCTCCATTTTGACTCATTAGCCCATGTACTCTGTCTCGTGTCTCCATTTTGACTCATTAGCCCATGTGTTCTGTCTCGTGCCTCCATTTTGACTCATTAGCCCATGTGGTCTGTCTCGCGCCTCCATTTTGACTCATTAGCACATGGGAACTGTCTCGTACCTCCATTTTGACTCATTAGCCCATGTGTTCTGTCTCGTGCCTCCATTTTGACTCATTAGCCTATGTGTTCTGTCTCGTGCCTACATTTTGACTCATTAGCCAATGTGTACTGTCTCGTGCCTCCATTTTGACTCATTAGCCCATGTGTACTGTCTCGTACCTCCATTTTGACTCATTAGTCCATGTGTTCTGTCTCGTGCCTCCATTTTGACTCATTAGCCCATGTGTTCTGTCTCGTACCTCCATTTTGACTCATTAGCACGTGTTCTGTCTTCTGACTCCATTTTGACTCTTTAGCCCCTGTGCACTGTCTCGTGCCTACATTTTGACTCATTAGCCCATGTGTTCTGTCTCGTGCCTCCATTTTGACACATTAGCCTATGTCTTCTGTCTCGTGGCTCCATTTTGACTCATTAGCATATGTGTTCTGTCTCATGCCTAGATTTTGACTAATTAGCCCACGTGTACTGTCTCGTACCTTGATTTTGATTCATTAGCCCATGTGTACTGTCTCGTGTCTCCATTTTGATTCATTAGCCCATGTGTTCTGTCTCGTGCCTACAGTTTTGACTCATTAGCCCATGTGTAATGTCTCGTACCTCCATTTTGACTCATTAGCCCATGTGTTCTGTCTCGTGCCTCCATTTTGACTCATTAGCCCATTTTTTCTGTCTCGTGCCTCCATTTTGACACATTAGCCCATGTGTTCTGTCTCGTGCCTCCATTTTGACTCATTAACCCATGTGTTCTGTCTCGTGCCTCCATTTTGACTCATTAGCCTATGTGTTCTGTCTCGTGACTCCATTTTGAATCATTAGTCCATGTGTTCTGTCTCGTACCTCCATTTTGACTCATTAGCACGTGTTCTGTCTTCTGACTCCATTTTGACTCATTAGCCCCTGTGCACTGTCTCGTGCCTACATTTTGACTCATTAGCCCATGTGTTCTGTCTCGTGCCTCCATTTTGACACATTAGCCTATGTCTTCTGTCTCGTGGCTCCATTTTGACTCATTAGCATATGTGTTCTGTCTCATGCCTACATTTTGACTAATTAGCCCACGTGTACTGTCTCGTACCTTGATTTTGATTCATTAGCCCATGTGTTATGTCTCGTGCCTCCATTTTGACTCATTAGCCCATGTGTACTGTCTCGTGTCTCCATTTTGATTCATTAGCCCATGTGTACTGTCTCGTGCCTCCATTTTGACACATTAGCCCATGTGTTCTGTCTCGTGCCTCCATTTTTACTCATTAGCCCATGTGTTCTGTCTCGTGCCTCCATTTTGACTCATTAGCCCATGTTTTCTGTCTCGTGCCTCCATTTTGACTCATTAGCCCATGTGTTCTGTCTCGTGCCTACAGTTTTGACTCATTAGCCCATGTGTAATGTCTCGTACCTCCATTTTGACTCATTAGCCCATGTGTTCTGTCTCATGCCTACATTTTGACTAATTAGCCCACGTGTACTGTCTCGTACCTTGATTTTGATTCATTAGCCCATGTGTTATGTCTCGTGCCTCCATTTTGACTCATTAGCCCATGTGTACTGTCTCGTGTCTCCATTTTGATTCATTAGCCCATGTGTACTGTCTCGTGCCTCCATTTTGACACATTAGCCCATGTGTTCTGTCTCGTGCCTCCATTTTTACTCATTAGCCCATGTGTTCTGTCTCGTGCCTCCATTTTGACTCATTATCCCATGTTTTCTGTCTCGTGCCTCCATTTTGACTCATTAGCCCATGTGTTCTGTCTCGTGCCTACAGTTTTGACTCATTAGCCCATGTGTAATGTCTCGTACCTCCATTTTGACTCATTAGCCCATGTGTTCTGTCTCGTGCCTCCATTTTGACTCATTAGTCCATTTTTTCTGTCTCGTGCCTCCATTTTGACACATTAGCCCATGTGTTCTGTCTCGTGCCTCCATTTTGACTCATTAACCCATGTGTTCTGTCTCGTGCCTCCATTTTGACTCATTAGCCTATGTGTTCTGTCTCGTGCCTACAGTTTTGACTCATTAGCCCATGTGTAATGTCTCGTACCTCCATTTTGACTCATTAGCCCATGTGTTCTGTCTCGTGCCTACATTTTGACTCATTAGCCCATTTTTTCTGTCTCGTGCCTCCATTTTGACTCATTAGCCCATGTGTTCTGTCTCGTGCCTCCATTTTGACTCATTAACCCATGTGTTCTGTCTCGTGCCTACATTTTGACTCATTAGCCCATGTGTACTGTCTCGTACCTCCATTTTGACTCATTAGCCCATGTGTTCTGTCTCGTGCCTCCTTTTTGACTCATTAGCCCATGTACTCTGTCTCGTGTCTCCATTTTGACTCATTAGCCCATGTGTTCTGTCTCGTGCCTCCATTTTGACTCATTAGCCTATGTGTTCTGTCTCGTGCCTCCATTTTGACTCATTAGCCCATGTGTTCTGTCTCGTGCCTCCATTTTGACTCATTAACCCATGTGTTCTGTCTCGTGCCTACATTTTGACTCATTAGCCCATGTGTACTGTCTCGTACCTCCATTTTGACTCATTAGCCCATGTGTTCTGTCTCGTGCCTCCATTTTGACTCATTAGCCCATGTACTCTGTCTCGTGTCTCCATTTTGACTCATTAGCCCATGTGTTCTGTCTCGTGCCTCCATTTTGACTCATTAGCCCATGTGGTCTGTCTCGCGCCTCCATTTTGACTCATTAGCACATGGGAACTGTCTCGTACCTCCATTTTGACTCATTAGCCCATGTGTTCTGTCTCGTGCCTCCATTTTGACTCATTAGCCTATGTGTTCTGTCTCGTGCCTACATTTTGACTCATTAGCCAATGTGTACTGTCTCGTGCCTCCATTTTTACTCATTAGCCCATGTGTACTGTCTCGTACCTCCATTTTGACTCATTAGTCCAAGTGTTCTGTCTCGTGCCTCCATTTTGACTCATTAGCCCATGTACTCTGTCTCGTGTCTCCATTTTGACTCATTAGCACATGGGAACTGTCTCGTACCTCCATTTTGACTCATTAGCCCATGTGTTCTGTCTCGTGCCTCCATTTTGACTCATTAGCCTATGTGTTCTGTCTCGTGCCTACATTTTGACTCATTAACCCATGTGTACTGTCTCGTGCCTCCATTTTGACTCATTAGCCCATGTGTACTGTCTCGTGACTCCATTTTGACACATTAGCCCATGTGTTCTGTCTCGTGCCTCCATTTTGACTCATTAGCCCATGTTTTCTGTCTCGTGCCTCCATTTTGACTCATTAGCCCATGTGTTCTGTCTCGTGCCTACATTTTGACTCATTAGCCCATGTGTACTGTCTCGTACCTCCATTTTGACTCATTAGCCCATGTGTTCTGTCTCATGCCTCCATTTTGACTCATTAGCCCATGTACTCTGTCTCGTGTCTCCATTTTGACTCATTAGCCCATGTGTTCTGTCTCGTGCCTCCATTTTGACTCATTAGCCCATGTGGTCTGTCTCGCGCCTCCATTTTGACTCATTAGCACATGGGAACTGTCTCGTACCTCCATTTTGACTCATTAGCCCATGTGTTCTGTCTCGTGCCTCCATTTTGACTCATTAGCCTATGTGTTCTGTCTCGTGCCTACATTTTGACTCATTAGCCAATGTGTACTGTCTCGTGCCTCCATTTTGACTCATTAGCCCATGTGTACTGTCTCGTACCTCCATTTTGACTCATTAGTCCATGTGTTCTGTCTCGTGCCTCCATTTTGACTCATTAGCCCATGTGTTCTGTCTCGTACCTCCATTTTGACTCATTAGCACGTGTTCTGTCTTCTGACTCCATTTTGACTCTTTAGCCCCTGTGCACTGTCTCGTGCCTACATTTTGACTCATTAGCCCATGTGTTCTGTCTCGTGCCTCCATTTTGACACATTAGCCTATGTCTTCTGTCTCGTGGCTCCATTTTGACTCATTAGCATATGTGTTCTGTCTCATGCCTAGATTTTGACTAATTAGCCCACGTGTACTGTCTCGTACCTTGATTTTGATTCATTAGCCCATGTGTTATGTCTCGTGCCTCCATTTTGACTCATTAGCCCATGTGTACTGTCTCGTGTCTCCATTTTGATTCATTAGCCCATGTGTACTGTCTCGTGCCTCCATTTTGACACATTAGCCCATGTGTTCTGTCTCGTGCCTCCATTTTTACTCATTTGCCCATGTGTTCTGTCTCGTGCCTCCATTTTGACTCATTAGTCCATGTTTTCTGTCTCGTGCCTCCATTTTGACTCATTAGCCCATGTGTTCTGTCTCGTGCCTACAGTTTTGACTCATTAGCCCATGTGTAATGTCTCGTACCTCCATTTTGACTCATTAGCCCATGTGTTCTGTCTCGTGCCTCCATTTTGACTCATTAGCCCATGTTTTCTGTCTCGTGCCTCCATTTTGACTCATTAGCCCATGTGTTCTGTCTCGTGCCTACATTTTGACTCATTAGCCCATGTGTACTGTCTCGTACCTCCATTTTGACTCATTAGCCCATGTGTTCTGTCTCATGCCTCCATTTTGACTCATTAGCCCATGTACTCTGTCTCGTGTCTCCATTTTGACTCATTAGCCCATGTGTTCTGTCTCGTGCCTCCATTTTGACTCATTAGCCCATGTGGTCTGTCTCGCGCCTCCATTTTGACTCATTAGCACATGGGAACTGTCTCGTACCTCCATTTTGACTCATTAGCCCATGTGTTCTGTCTCGTGCCTCCATTTTGACTCATTAGCCTATGTGTTCTGTCTCGTGCCTACATTTTGACTCATTAGCCAATGTGTACTGTCTCGTGCCTCCATTTTGACTCATTAGCCCATGTGTACTGTCTCGTACCTCCATTTTGACTCATTAGTCCATGTGTTCTGTCTCGTGCCTCCATTTTGACTCATTAGCCCATGTGTTCTGTCTCGTACCTCCATTTTGACTCATTAGCACGTGTTCTGTCTTCTGACTCCATTTTGACTCTTTAGCCCCTGTGCACTGTCTCGTGCCTACATTTTGACTCATTAGCCCATGTGTTCTGTCTCGTGCCTCCATTTTGACACATTAGCCTATGTCTTCTGTCTCGTGGCTCCATTTTGACTCATTAGCATATGTGTTCTGTCTCATGCCTAGATTTTGACTAATTAGCCCACGTGTACTGTCTCGTACCTTGATTTTGATTCATTAGCCCATGTGTTATGTCTCGTGCCTCCATTTTGACTCATTAGCCCATGTGTACTGTCTCGTGTCTCCATTTTGATTCATTAGCCCATGTGTACTGTCTCGTGCCTCCATTTTGACACATTAGCCCATGTGTTCTGTCTCGTGCCTCCATTTTTACTCATTTGCCCATGTGTTCTGTCTCGTGCCTCCATTTTGACTCATTAGTCCATGTTTTCTGTCTCGTGCCTCCATTTTGACTCATTAGCCCATGTGTTCTGTCTCGTGCCTACAGTTTTGACTCATTAGCCCATGTGTAATGTCTCGTACCTCCATTTTGACTCATTAGCCCATGTGTTCTGTCTCGTGCCTCCATTTTGACTCATTAGCCCATTTTTTCTGTCTCGTGCCTCCATTTTGACACATTAGCCCATGTGTTCTGTCTCGTGCCTCCATTTTGACTCATTAACCCATGTGTTCTGTCTCGTGCCTCCATTTTGACTCATTAGCCTATGTGTTCTGTCTCGTGACTCCATTTTGAATCATTAGTCCATGTGTTCTGTCTCGTACCTCCATTTTGACTCATTAGCACGTGTTCTGTCTTCTGACTCCATTTTGACTCATTAGCCCCTGTGCACTGTCTCGTGCCTACATTTTGACTCATTAGCCCATGTGTTCTGTCTCGTGCCTCCATTTTGACACATTAGCCTATGTCTTCTGTCTCGTGGCTCCATTTTGACTCATTAGCATATGTGTTCTGTCTCATGCCTACATTTTGACTAATTAGCCCACGTGTACTGTCTCGTACCTTGATTTTGATTCATTAGCCCATGTGTTATGTCTCGTGCCTCCATTTTGACTCATTAGCCCATGTGTACTGTCTCGTGTCTCCATTTTGATTCATTAGCCCATGTGTACTGTCTCGTGCCTCCATTTTGACACATTAGTCCATGTGTTCTGTCTCGTGCCTCCATTTTTACTCATTAGCCCATGTGTTCTGTCTCGTGCCTCCATTTTGACTCATTAGCCCATGTTTTCTGTCTCGTGCCTCCATTTTGACTCATTAGCCCATGTGTTCTGTCTCGTGCCTACAGTTTTGACTCATTAGCCCATGTGTAATGTCTCGTACCTCCATTTTGACTCATTAGCCCATGTGTTCTGTCTCGTGCCTCCATTTTGACTCATTAGTCCATTTTTTCTGTCTCGTGCCTCCATTTTGACTCATTAGCCCATGTGTTCTGTCTCGTACCTCCATTTTGACTCATTAGCCCATGTGTTCTGTCTCGTGCCTACATTTTGACTCATTTGCCCATGTGTTCTGTCTCGTGCCTCCATTTTGACACATTAGCCTATGTCTTCTGTCTCGTGGCTCCATTTTGACTCATTAGCATATGTGTTCTGTCTCATGCCTACATTTTGACTAATTAGCCCACGTGTACTGTCTCGTACCTTGATTTTGATTCATTAGCCCATGTGTTATGTCTCGTGCCTCCATTTTGACTCATTAGCCCATGTGTACTGTCTCGTGTCTCCATTTTGATTCATTAGCCCATGTGTACTGTCTCGTACCTCCATTTTGACTCATTAGCCCATGTGTTCTGTCTCGTGCCTCCATTTTGACTCATTAGCCCATGTGTTCTGTCTCGTACCTCCATTTTGACTCATTAGCCTATGTGTTCTGTCTCGTGCCTACATTTTGACTCATTAGCCAATGTGTACTGTCTCGTGCCTCCATTTTTACTCATTAGCCCATGTGTACTGTCTCGTACCTCCATTTTGACTCATTAGTCCAAGTGTTCTGTCTCTTGCCTCCATTTTGACTCATTAGCCCATGTACTCTGTCTCGTGTCTCCATTTTGACTCATTAGCACATGGGAACTGTCTCGTACCTCCATTTTGACTCATTAGCCCATGTGTTCTGTCTCGTGCCTCCATTTTGACTCATTAGCCTATGTGTTCTGTCTCGTGCCTACATTTTGACTCATTAACCCATGTGTACTGTCTCGTGCCTCCATTTTGACTCATTAGCCCATGTGTACTGTCTCGTGACTCCATTTTGACACATTAGCCCATGTGTTCTGTCTCGTGCCTCCATTTTGACTCATTAGCCCATGTTTTCTGTCTCGTGCCTCCATTTTGACTCATTAGCCCATGTGTTCTGTCTCGCGCCTCCATTTTGACTCATTAGCACATGTGAACTGTCTTGTGCCTCCATTTTGACACATTAGGCCATGTGTTCTGTCGCGTGCCTCCATTTTTACTCATTAGCCCATGTGTTCTGTCTCGTGCCTCCATTTTGACTCATTAGCACATGTTTTCTGTCTCGTGCCTCCATTTTGACTCATTAACCCATGTATTCTGTCTCGTGCCGCCATTTTGAATCATTAGCCTATGTGTTCTGTCTCGTGCCTACAGTTTTGACTCATTAGCCCATGTGTTCTGTCTCGTGCCTCCATTTTGACTCATTAGCCCATTTTTTCTGTCTCGTGCCTCCATTTTGACTCATTAGCACATGTGTTCTGTCTCGTGCCTCCATTTTGACTCATTAACCCATGTGTTCTGTCTCGTGCCTCCATTTTGACTCATTAGCCTATGTGTTCTGTCTCGTGCCTACAGTTTTGACTCATTAGCCCATGTGTAATGTCTCGTACCTCCATTTTGACTCATTAGCCCATGTGTTCTGTCTCGTGCCTCCATTTTGACTCATTAGCCCATTTTTTCTGTCTCGTGCCTCCATTTTGACTCATTAGCCCATGTGTTCTGTCTCGTGCCTCCATTTTGACTCATTAACCCATGTGTTCTGTGTCGTGCCTCCATTTTGACTCATTAGCCTATGTGTTCTGTCTCGTGCCTACATTTTGACTCATTAGCCCATGTGTACTGTCTCGTACCTCCATTTTGACTCATTAGCCCATGTGTTCTGTCTCGTGCCTCCATTTTGACTCATTAGCCCATGTGTTCTGTCTCGTACCTCCATTTTGACTCATTAGCACGTGTTCTGTCTTCTGACTCCATTTTGACTCTTTAGCCCCTGTGCACTGTCTCGTGCCTACATTTTGACTCATTAGCCCATGTGTTCTGTCTCGTGCCTCCATTTTGACACATTAGCCTATGTCTTCTGTCTCGTGGCTCCATTTTGACTCATTAGCATATGTGTTCTGTCTCATGCCTAGATTTTGACTAATTAGCCCACGTGTACTGTCTCGTACCTTGATTTTGATTCATTAGCCCATGTGTTATGTCTCGTGCCTCCATTTTGACTCATTAGCCCATGTGTACTGTCTCGTGTCTCCATTTTGATTCATTAGCCCATGTGTACTGTCTCGTGCCTCCATTTTGACACATTAGCCCATGTGTTCTGTCTCGTGCCTCCATTTTTACTCATTAGCCCATGTGTTCTGTCTCGTGCCTCCATTTTGACTCATTAGCCCATGTTTTCTGTCTCGTGCCTCCATTTTGACTCATTAGCCCATGTGTTCTGTCTCGTGCCTACAATTTTGACTCATTAGCCCATGTGTAATGTCTCGTACCTCCATTTTGACACATTAGCCCATGTGTTCTGTCTCGTGCCTCCATTTTGACTCATTAACCCAAGTGTTCTGTCTCGTGCCTCCATTTTGACTCATTAGCCTATGAGTTCTGTCTCGTGCCTACAGTTTTGACTCATTAGCCCATGTGTAATGTCTCATACCTCCATTTTGACTCATTAGCCCATGTGTTCTGTCTCGTGCCTCCATTTTGACTCATTAGCCCATGTGTTCTGTCTCGTGACTCCATTTTGAATCATTAGTCCATGTGTTCTGTCTCGTACCTCCATTTTGACTCATTAGCACGTGTTCTGTCTTCTGACTCCATTTTGACTCATTACCCCTGTGCACTGTCTCGTGCCTACATTTTGACTCATTAGCCCATGTGTTCTGTCTCGTGCCTCCATTTTGACACATTAGCCTATGTCTTCTGTCTCGTGGCTCCATTTTGAGTCATTAGCATATGTGTTCTGTCTCATGCCTACATTTTGACTAATTAGCCCACGTGTACTGTCTCGTACCTTGATTTTGATTCATTAGCCCATGTGTTATGTCTCGTGCCTCCATTTTGACTCATTAGCCCATGTGTACTGTCTCGTGTCTCCATTTTGATTCATTAGCCCATGTGTACTGTCTCGTGCCTCCATTTTTACTCATTAGCCCATGTGTTCTGTCTCGTGCCTCCATTTTGACTCATTAGCCCATGTTTTCTGTCTCGTGCCTCCATTTTGACTCATTAGCCCATGTGTTCTGTCTCGTGCCTACAGTTTTGACTCATTAGCCCATGTGTAATGTCTCGTACCTCCATTTTGACTCATTAGCCCATGTGTTCTGTCTCGTGCCTCCATTTTGACTCATTAGTCCATTTTTTCTGTCTCGTGCCTCCATTTTGACACATTAGCCCATGTGTTCTGTCTCGTGCCTCCATTTTGACTCATTAACCCATGTGTTCTGTCTCGTGCCTCCATTTTGACTCATTAGCCTATGTGTTCTGTCTCGTGCCTACAGTTTTGACTCATTAGCCCATGTGTAATGTCTCGTACCTCCATTTTGACTCATTAGCCCATGTGTTCTGTCTCGTGCCTACATTTTGACTCATTAGCCCATTTTTTCTGTCTCGTGCCTCCATTTTGACTCATTAGCCCATGTGTTCTGTCTCGTGCCTCCATTTTGACTCATTAACCCATGTGTTCTGTCTCGTGCCTACATTTTGACTCATTAGCCCATGTGTACTGTCTCGTACCTCCATTTTGACTCATTAGCCCATGTGTTCTGTCTCGTGCCTCCATTTTGACTCATTAGCCCATGTACTCTGTCTCGTGTCTCCATTTTGACTCATTAGCCCATGTGTTCTGTCTCGTGCCTCCATTTTGACTCATTAGCCTATGTGTTCTGTCTCGTGCCTCCATTTTGACTCATTAGCCCATGTGTTCTGTCTCGTGCCTCCATTTTGACTCATTAACCCATGTGTTCTGTCTCGTGCCTACATTTTGACTCATTAGCCCATGTGTACTGTCTCGTACCTCCATTTTGACTCATTAGCCCATGTGTTCTGTCTCGTGCCTCCATTTTGACTCATTAGCCCATGTACTCTGTCTCGTGTCTCCATTTTGACTCATTAGCCCATGTGTTCTGTCTCGTGCCTCCATTTTGACTCATTAGCCCATGTGGTCTGTCTCGCGCCTCCATTTTGACTCATTAGCACATGGGAACTGTCTCGTACCTCCATTTTGACTCATTAGCCCATGTGTTCTGTCTCGTGCCTCCATTTTGACTCATTAGCCTATGTGTTCTGTCTCGTGCCTACATTTTGACTCATTAGCCAATGTGTACTGTCTCGTGCCTCCATTTTTACTCATTAGCCCATGTGTACTGTCTCGTACCTCCATTTTGACTCATTAGTCCAAGTGTTCTGTCTCGTGCCTCCATTTTGACTCATTAGCCCATGTACTCTGTCTCGTGTCTCCATTTTGACTCATTAGCACATGGGAACTGTCTCGTACCTCCATTTTGACTCATTAGCCCATGTGTTCTGTCTCGTGCCTCCATTTTGACTCATTAGCCTATGTGTTCTGTCTCGTGCCTACATTTTGACTCATTAACCCATGTGTACTGTCTCGTGCCTCCATTTTGACTCATTAGCCCATGTGTACTGTCTCGTGACTCCATTTTGACACATTAGCCCATGTGTTCTGTCTCGTGCCTCCATTTTGACTCATTAGCCCATGTTTTCTGTCTCGTGCCTCCATTTTGACTCATTAGCCCATGTGTTCTGTCTCGCGCCTCCATTTTGACTCATTAGCACATGTGAACTGTCTTGTGCCTCCATTTTGACACATTAGGCCATGTGTTCTGTCGCGTGCCTCCATTTTTACTCATTAGCCCATGTGTTCTGTCTCGTGCCTCCATTTTGACTCATTAGCACATGTTTTCTGTCTCGTGCCTCCATTTTGACTCATTAACCCATGTGTTCTGTCTCGTGCCTCCATTTTGACTCATTAGCCTATGTGTTCTGTCTCGTGCCTACAGTTTTGACTCATTAGCCCATGTGTTCTGTCTCGTGCCTCCATTTTGACTCATTAGCCCATTTATTCTGTCTCGTGCCTCCATTTTGACTCATTAGCACATGTGTTCTGTCTCGTGCCTCCATTTTGACTCATTAACCCATGTGTTCTGTCTCGTGCCTCCATTTTGACTCATTAGCCTATGTGTTCTGTCTCGTGCCTACAGTTTTGACTCATTAGCCCATGTGTAATGTCTCGTACCTCCATTTTGACTCATTAGCCCATGTGTTCTGTCTCGTGCCTCCATTTTGACTCATTAGCCCATTTTTTCTGTCTCGTGTCTCCATTTTGACTCATTAGCCCATGTGTTCTGTCTCGTGCCTCCATTTTGACTCATTAACCCATGTGTTCTGTGTCGTGCCTCCATTTTGACTCATTAGCCTATGTGTTCGGTCTCGTGCCTACATTTTGACTCATTAGCCCATGTGTACTGTCTCGTACCTCCATTTTGACTCATTAGCCCATGTGTTCTGTCTCGTGCCTACATTTTGACTCATTAGCCCATGTGTACTGTCTCGTGCCTCCATTTTGACTCATTAGCCTATGTGTTCTGTCTCGTGCCTACATTTTGACTCATTAGCCCATGTGTACTTTCTTGTACATCCATTTTGACTCATTAGCCCATGTGTTCTGTCTCGTGCCTCCATTTTGACACATTAGCCCATGTGTTCTGTCTCGTGCCTCCATTTTGACTCATTAACCCATGTGTTCTGTCTCGTGCCTCCATTTTGACTCATTAGCCTATGTGTTCTGTCTCGTGCCTACAGTTTTGACTCATTAGCCCATGTGTAATGTCTCGTACCTCCATTTTGACTCATTAGCCCATGTGTTCTGTCTCGTGCCTCCATTTTGACTCATTAGCCCATTTTTTCTGTCTCGTGCCTCCATTTTGACTCATTAGCCCATGTGTTCTGTCTCGTGCCTCCATTTTGACTCATTAACCCATGTGTTCTGTCTCGTGCCTCCATTTTGACTCATTAGCGTATGTGTTCTGTCTCGTGCCTACATTTTGACTCATTAGCCCATGTGTACTGTCTCGTACCTCCATTTTGACTCATTAGCCCATGTGTTCTGTCTCGTGCCTCCATTTTGACTCATTAGCCCATGTACTCTGTCTCGTGCCTCCATTTTGACTCATTAGCCCATGTGTTCTGTCTCGTGCCTCCATTTTGACTAATTAGCCCATGTGGTCTGTCTCGCGCCTCCATTTTGACTCATTAGCACATGGGAACTGTCTCGTACCTCCATTTTGACTCATTAGCCCATGTGTTCTGTCAAGTGCCTCCATTTTGACTCATTAGCCTATGTGTTCTGTCTCGTGCCTACATTTTGACTCATTAGCCCATGTGTACTGTCTCGTGCCTCCATTTTGACTCATTAGCCCATGTGTACTGTCTCGTGACTCCATTTTGACTCATTAGCCCATGTTTTCAGTCTCGTGCCTCCATTTTGACTCATTAGCCCATGTGATCTGTCTCGCGCCTCCATTTTGACTCATTAGCACATGTGAACTGTCTTGTGCCTCCATTTTTACACATTAGGCCATGTGTTCTGTCTCGTGCCTCCATTTTTACTCATTAGCCCATGTGTTCTGTCTCGTGCCTCCATTTTGACTCATTAGCCCATGTTTTCTGTCTCGTGCCTCCATTTTGACTCATTAGCCCATGTGTTCTGTCTCAAGCCTCCATTTTTACTCATTAGCCCATGTGTTCTGTCTCGTGCCTCCATTTTGACTCATTAGCCTATGTGTTCTGTCTCGTGCCTACAGTTTTGACTCATTAGCCCATGTGTAATGTCTCGTACCTCCATTTTGACTCATTAGCCCATGTGTTCTGTCTTGTGCCTCCATTTTGACTCATTAGCCCATTTTTTCTGTCTCGTGCCTCCATTTTTACTCATTAGCCCATGTGTTCTGTCTCGTGCCTCCATTTTGACTCATTAGCCCATGTGTTCTGTCTCGTGCCTCCATTTTGACTCATTAGCCCATGTACTCTGTCTCGTGCCTCCATTTTGACTCATTAGCCCATGTGTTCTGTCTCGTGCCTCCATTTTGACTAATTAGCCCATGTGGTCTGTCTCGCGCCTCCATTTTGACTCATTAGCACATGGGAACTGTCTCGTACCTCCATTTTGACTCATTAGCCCATGTGTTCTGTCAAGTGCCTCCATTTTGACTCATTAGCCTATGTGTTCTGTCTCGTGCCTACATTTTGACTCATTAGCCCATGTGTACTGTCTCGTGCCTCCATTTTGACTCATTAGCCCATGTGTACTGTCTCGTGACTCCATTTTGACACATTAGCCCATGTGTTCTGTCTCGTGCCTCCATTTTGACTCATTAGCCCATGTTTTCTGTCTCGTGCCTCCATTTTGACTCATTAGCCCATGTGATCTGTCTCGCGCCTCCATTTTGACTCATTAGCACATGTGAACTGTCTTTTGCCTCCATTTTTACACATTAGGCCATGTGTTCTGTCTCGTGCCTCCATTTTTACTCATTAGCCCATGTGTTCTGTCTCGTGCCTCCATTTTGACTCATTAGCCCATGTTTTCTGTCTCGTGCCTCCATTTTGACTCATTAGCCCATGTGTTCTGTCTCGTGCCTCCATTTTTACTCATTAGCCCATGTGTTCTGTCTCGTGCCTCCATTTTGACTCATTAGCCTATGTGTTCTGTCTCGTGCCTACAGTTTTGACTCATTAGCCCATGTGTAATGTCTCGTACCTCCATTTTGACTCATTAGCCCATGTGTTCTGTCTTGTGCCTCCATTTTGACTCATTAGCCCATTTTTTCTGTCTCGTGCCTCCATTTTTACTCATTAGCCCATGTGTTCTGTCTCGTGCCTCCATTTTGACTCATTAGCCCATGTGTTCTGTCTCGTGCCTCCATTTTGACTCATTAACCCATGTGTTCTGTCTCGTGCCTCCATTTTGACTCATTAGCCTATGTGTTCTGTCTCGTGCCTACAGTTTTGACTCATTAGCCCATGTGTAATGTCTCGTACCTCCATTTTGACTCATTAGCCCATGTGTTCTGTCTCGTGCCTCCATTTTGACTCATTAGCCCATGTGTTCTGTCTCGTGCCTACATTTTGACTCATTAGCCCATGTGTTCTGTCTCATATCTCTATTATGACTCTTTTGTCCACGTGTTAGGTCTCGTGCCTCCATTTTGACTCATTAGCCTTTGTGTACGGTCTTGTACCTCCATTTTGACTCATTAGTCCATGTGTTCTGTCTCGTACCTCCATTTTGATTCATAAGCCCATGTGTTCTGTCTAGGTTCTCCATTTTGACTCATTAGTCCATGTGTTCTGTCTCGTACCTCCATTTTGATTCATTAGACCATGTATTCTGTCTCGTGACTCCATTTTGACTCATTAGCCCATGTGTTCTGTCTCGTGCCTCCATTTTGACTCATTAGCCCATGTATTCTGTCTTATGCCTCCATTTTGACACATTAGCCCATGTGTTCTGTCTCGTGCCTCCATTTCTACTCATTAGCCTATGTGTTCTGTCTCGAGCCTAAATTTTGACTCATTAGCCCATGTGTACTGTCTCGTGCCTCCATTTTGACTCATTAGCCCATGTGTCCTGTCTCGTGCCTCCATTTTGACTTATTAGCCCATGTGTTCTGTCTCGTGCCTCCATTTTGACTCATTAGCCTATGTGTTCTGTCTCGTGCCTACATTTTGACTCATTAGCCCATGTGTACTGTCTCGTACCTCCATTTTGACTCATTAGCCCATTTGTTCTGTCTCGTGCCTCCATTTTGACTCATTAGCCCATGTGTACTGTCTCGTGCCTCCATTTTGACTCATTAGCCTATGTGTTCTGTCTCGTGCCTACATTTTGACTCATTAGCCCATGTGTACTGTCTCGTACCTCCATTTTGACTCATTAGCCCATGTGTTCTGTCTCGTGCCTCTGTTTTGACTCATTAGCCCATGTGTTCTGTCTCGTGCCTCCATTTTGACTCATTAGCCCATGTGTTCTGTCTCGTGCCTCCATTTTGACTCATTAGCCAATGTGTACTGTCTCGTGCCTCCATTTTGACTCATTAGCCTATGTGTTCTGTCTCGTGCCTACATTTTGACTCATTAGCCCATGTGTACTGTCTCGTACCTCCATTTTGACTCATTAGCCCATGTGTTCTGTCTCGTGCCTCCGTTTTGACTCATTAGCCCATGTGTTCTGTCTCGTGCCTCCATTTTGACTCATTAGCCCATGTGTTCTGTCTCGTGCCTCCATTTTGACTCATTAGCCCATGTGTTCTGTCTCGTGCCTACATTTTTACTCATTAGCACATGTGTACTGTCTAGTACCTACATTTTGATTCATAAGCCCATGTGTTCTGTCTCGTCACTCCATTTTGATTCATTAGCCCATGTGTTCTGTCTCGTACCTCCATTTTGACTCATTAGCCCATGTGTACTGTCTCGTGTCTCCATTTTGACTCATTAGCCCATGTGTTCTGTCTCATGCCTCCATTTTGACTCATTAGCCCATTTTTTCTGTCTCGTGCCTCCATTTCGACTCATTAGCCCATGTGTTCTGTCTCGTGCCTACATTTTGACTCATTAGCCCATGTGTACTGTCTCGTGCCTCCATTTTGACTCATTAGCCCATGTGTTCTGTCTCGTGCCTCCATTTTGACGCATTAGCCTATGTGTTCTGTCTCGTGCCTACATTTTGACTCATTAGCCCATGTGAACTGTCTCGCACCTCCATTTTGACTCATTGGCCCATGTGTTCTGTCTCGTGCCTCCATTTTGACTCATTAGCCCATTTTTTCTGTCTCGTGCCTCCATTTTGACTCATTAGCCCATGTGTTCTGTCTCGTCACTCCATTTTGATTCATTAGCCCATGTGTTCTGTCTCGTGCCTCCATTTTGACTCATTAGCCCATGTGTTCTGTCTCGTGCCTCTGTTTTGCCTCATTAGCCCATGTGTTCTGTCTCGTCACTCCATTTTGATTCATTAGCCCATGTGTTCTGTCCGTGCCTCCATTTTGACTCATTAGCCCATGTGTACTGTCTCGTGTCTCCATATTGACTCATTAGCCCATGTGTTCTGTCTCGTGCCTCCATTTTGACTCATTAGCCCAGTTTTTCTGTCTCGTTCCTCCATTTTGACTCATTAGCCAATGTGTTCTGTCTCGTGCCTACATTTTGACTCATTAGCCCATGTGTACTGTCTCGTACATCCATTTTGACTCATTAGCCCATGTGTTCTGTCTCTTGCCTCCATTTTGACTCATTAGCCCATGTGTTCTGTCTCGTGCCTCCATTTTGACGCATTAGCCTATGTGTTCTGTCTCGTGCCTACATTTGGACTCATTAGCCCATGTGTTCTGTCTCATATCTCTATTTTGACTCATTTGTCCATGTGTTAGGTCTCGTGCCTCCATTTTGACTCATTAGCCTTTGTGTACGGTCTTGTACCTCCATTTTGACTCATTAGTCCATGTGTTCTGTCTCATACCTCCATTTTGATTCATAAGCCCATGTGTTCTGTCTAGGTTCTCCATTTTGACTCATTAGTCCATGTGTTCTGTCTCGTACCTCCATTTTGATTCATTAGACCATGTGTTCTGTCTCGTGACTCCATTTTGACTCATTAGCCCATGTGTTCTGTCTCGTGCCTCCATTTTGACTCATTAGCCCATGTGTTCTGTCTCATGCCTCCATTTTGACACATTAGCCCATGTGTTCTGTCTCGTGCCTTCATTTTGACTCATTAGCCCATGTGTATTGTCTCGCGCCTCCATTTTGACTCATTAGCACATGTGAACTGTCTTGTGCCTCCATTTTGACACATTAGGCCATGTGTTCTGTCTCGTGCCTCCATTTTTACTCATTAGCCCATGTGTTCTGTCTCGTGCCTCCATTTTGACTCATTAGCCCATGTTTTCTGTCTCGTGCCTCCATTTTGACTCATTAGCCCATGTGTTCTGTCTCGTGCCTCCATTTTGACTCATTAACCCATGTGTTCTGTCTCGTGCCTCCATTTTGACTCATTAGCCTATGTGTTCTGTCTCGTGCCTACAGTTTTGACTCATTAGCCCATGTGTAATGTCTCGTACCTCCATTTTGACTCATTAGCCCATGTGTTCTGTCTTGTGCCTCCATTTTGACTAATTAGCCCATTTTTTCTGTCTCGTGCCTCCATTTTTACTCATTAGCCCATGTGTTCTGTCTCGTGCCTCCATTTTGACTCATTAGCCCATGTTTTCTGTCTCGTGCCTCCATTTTGACTCATTAGCCCATGTGTTCTGTCTCGTGCCTCCATTTTGACTCATTAACCCATGTGTTCTGTCTCGTGCCTCCATTTTGACTCATTAGCCTATGTGTTCTGTCTCGTGCCTACAGTTTTGACTCATTAGTCCATGTGTTCTGTCTCGTACCTCCATTTTGATTCATAAGCCCATGTGTTCTGTCTAGGTTCTCCATTTTGACTCATTAGTCCATGTGTTCTGTCTCGTACCTCCATTTTGATTCATTAGACCATGTATTCTGTCTCGTGACTCCATTTTGACTCATTAGCCCATGTGTTCTGTCTCGTGCCTCCATTTTGACTCATTAGCCCATGTGTTCTGTCTTATGCCTCCATTTTGACTCATTAGCCCATGTGTTCTGTCTCGTGCCTACATTTTGACTCATTAGCCCATGTGTTCTGTCTCATATCTCTATTATGACTCATTTGTCCATGTGTTAGGTCTCGTGCCTCCATTTTGACTCATTAGCCTTTGTGTACGGTCTTGTACCTCCATTTTGACTCATTAGTCCATGTGTTCTGTCTCGTACCTCCATTTTGATTCATAAGCCCATGTGTTCTGTCTAGGTTCTCCATTTTGACTCATTAGTCCATGTGTTCTGTCTCGTACCTCCATTTTGATTCATTAGACCATGTATTCTGTCTCGTGACTCCATTTTGACTCATTAGCCCATGTGTTCTGTCTCGTGCCTCCATTTTGACTCATTAGCCCATGTGTTCTGTCTTATGCCTCCATTTTGACTCATTAGCCTATGTGTTCTGTCTCGTGCCTACATTTTGACTCATTAGCCCATGTGTACTGTCTCGTACCTCCATTTTGACTCATTAGCCCATTTGTTCTGTCTCGTGCCTCCATTTTTACTCATTAGCCCATGTGTACTGTCTCGTGCCTCCATTTTGACTCATTAGCCTATGTGTTCTGTCTCGTGCCTCCATTTTGACTCATTAGCCCATGTGTACTGTTTTGTACCTCCATTTTGACTCATTAGCCCATGTGTTCTGTCTCGTGCCTCTGTTTTGACTCATTAGCCCATGTGTTCTGTCTCGTGCCTCCATTTTGACTCATTAGCCCATGTCTTCTGTCTCGTGCCTCCATTTTGACTCATTAGCCAATGTGTACTGTCTCGTGCCTCCATTTTGACTCATTAGCCTATGTGTTCTGTCTCGTGCCTACATTTTGACTCATTAGCCCATGTGTACTGTCTCGTACCTCCATTTTGACTCATTAGCCCATGTGTTCTGTCTCATGCCTCCGTTTTGACTCATTAGCCCATGTGTTCTGTCTCGTGCCTCCATTTTGACTCATTAGCCCATGTGTTCTGTCTCGTGCCTCCATTTTGACTCATTAGCCCATGTGTTCTGTCTCGTGCCTACATTTTTACTCATTAGCACATGTGTACTGTCTAGTACCTACATTTTGATTCATAAGCCCATGTGTTCTGTCTCGTCACTCCATTTTGATTCATTAGCCCATGTGTTCTGTCTCGTACCTCCATTTTGACTCATTAGCCCATGTGTACTGTCTCGTGTCTCCATTTTGACTCATTAGCCCATGTGTTCTGTCTCGTGCCTCCATTTTGACTCATTAGCCCATTTTTTCTGTCTCGTGCCTCCATTTCGACTCATCAGCCCATGTGTTCTGTCTCGTGCCTACATTTTGACTCATTAGCCCATGTGTACTGTCTCGTGCCTCCATTTTGACTCATTCGCCCATGTGTTCTGTCTCGTGCCTCCATTTTGACGCATTAGCCTATGTGTTCTGTCTCGTGCCTACATTTTGTCTCATTAGCCCATGTGTACTGTCTCGCACCTCCATTTTGAATCATTGGCCCATGTGTTCTGTCTCGTGCCTCCATTTTGACTCATTAGCCCATTTTTTCTGTCTCGTGCCTCCATTTTGACTCATTAGCCCATGTGTTCTGTCTCGTCACTCCATTTTGATTCATTAGCCCATGTGTTCTGTCTCGTGCCTCCATTTTGACTCATTAGCCCATGTGTAATGTCTCGTGTCTCCATATTGACTAATTAGCCCATGTGTTCTGTCTCGTGCCTCCATTTTGACTCATTAGCCCAGTTTTTCTGTCTCGTTCCTCCATTTTGACTCATTAGCCAATGTGTTCTGTCTCGTGCCTACATTTTGACTCATTAGCCCATGTGTACTGTCTCGTACCTCCATTTTGACTCATTAGCCCATGTGTTCTGTCTCGTGCCTCCATTTTCACTCATTAGCCCATGTGTTCTGTCTCGTGCCTCCATTTTGACGCATTAGCCTATGTGTTCTGTCTCGTGCCTACATTTGGACTCATTAGCCCATGTGTTCTGTCTCATATCTCTATTTTGACTCATTTGTCCATGTGTTAGGTCTCGTGCCTCCATTTTGACTCATTAGCCTTTGTGTACGGTCTTGTACCTCCATTTTGACTCATTAGTCCATGTGTTCTGTCTCGTACCTCCATTTTGATTCATAAGCCCATGTGTTCTGTCTAGGTTCTCCATTTTGACTCATTAGTCCATGTGTTCTGTCTCGTACCTCAATTTTGATTCATTAGACCATGTGTTCTGTCTCGTGCCTCCATTTTGACTCATTAGCCCATGTGTTCTGTCTCATGCCTCCATTTTGACACATTAGCCCATGTGTTCTGTCTCGTGCCTCCATTTTGACTCATTAGCCCATGTGTATTGTCTCGTGCCTCCATTTTGACTCATTAGCCTATGTGTTCTGTCACGTGCCTACATTTTGACTCATTAGCCCATGTGTACTGTCTCGTACCTCCGTTTTGACTCATTAGCCCATGTGTTCTGTCTCGTGCCTCCATTTTGACTCATTAGCCCATGTGTTCTGTCTCGTGCCTCCATTTTGACTCATTAGCCCATGTGTTCTGTCTCGTGCCAACATTTTTACTCATTAGCACATGTGTACTGTCTAGTACCTACATTTTGATTCATAAGCCCATGTGTTCTGTCTCGTCACTCCATTTTGATTCATTAGCCCATGTGTTCTGTCTCGTGCCTCCATTTTGACTCATTAGCCCATGTGTACTGTCTCGTGTCTCCATTTTGACTCATTAGCCCATGTGTTCTGTCTCGTGCCTTCATTTTGACTCATTAGCCCATTTTTTCTGTCTCGTGCCTCCATTTTGACACATTAGCCCATGTGTTCTGTCTCGTGCCTCCATTTTGACTCATTAGCCCATGTGTTCTGTCTCATGCCTCCATTTTGACACATTAGCCCATGTGTTCTGTCTCGTGCCTTCATTTTGACTCATTAGCCCATGTGTATTGTCTCGCGCCTCCATTTTGACTCATTAGCACATGTGAACTGTCTTGTGCCTCCATTTTGACACATTAGGCCATGTGTTCTGTCTCGTGCCTCCATTTTTACTCATTAGCCCATGTGTTCTGTCTCGTGCCTCCATTTTGACTCATTAGCCCATGTTTTCTGTCTCGTGCCTCCATTTTGACTCATTAGCCCATGTGTTCTGTCTCGGGCCTCCATTTTGACTCATTAACCCATGTGTTCTGTCTCGTGCCTCCATTTTGACTCATTAGCCTATGTGTTCTGTCTCGTGCCTACAGTTTTGACTCATTAGCCCATGTGTAATGTCTCGTACCTCCATTTTGACTCATTAGCCCATGTGTTCTGTCTTGTGCCTCCATTTTGACTAATTAGCCCATTTTTTCTGTCTCGTGCCTCCATTTTTACTCATTAGCCCATGTGTTCTGTCTCGTGCCTCCATTTTGACTCATTAGCCCATGTTTTCTGTCTCGTGCCTCCATTTTGACTCATTAGCCCATGTGTTCTGTCTCGTGCCTCCATTTTGACTCATTAACCCATGTGTTCTGTCTTTTGCCTCCATTTTGACTCATTAGCCTATGTGTTCTGTCTCGTGCCTACAGTTTTGACTCATTAGCCCATGTGTAATGTCTCGTACCTCCATTTTGACTCATTAGCCCATGTGTTCTGTCTCGTGCCTCCATTTTGACTCATTAGCCCATGTGTTCTGTCTCGTGCCTACATTTTGACTCATTAGCCCATATGTTCTGTCTCATATCTCTATTATGACTCATTTGTCCATGTGTTAGGTCTCGTGCCTCCATTTTGACTCATTAGCCTTTGTGTACGGTCTTGTACCTCCATTTTGACTCATTAGTCCATGTGTTCTGTCTCGTACCTCCATTTTGATTCATAAGCCCATGTGTTCTGTCTAGGTTCTCCATTTTGACTCATTAGTCCATGTGTTCTGTCTCGTACCTCCATTTTGATTCATTAGACCATGTATTCTGTCTCGTGACTCCATTTTGACTCATTAGCCCATGTGTTCTGTCTCGTGCCTCCATTTTGACTCATTAGCCCATGTGTTCTGTCTTATGCCTCCATTTTGACACATTAGCCCATGTGTTCTGTCTCGTGCCTCCATTTTGACTCATTAGCCCATGTGTACTGTGTCGTGCCTCCATTTTGACTCATTAGCCTATGTGTTCTGTCTCGTGCCTACATTTTGACTCATTAGCCCATGTGTACTGTCTCGTACCTCCATTTTGACTCATTAGCCCATTTGTTCTGTCTCGTGCCTCCATTTTTACTCATTAGCCCATGTGTACTGTCTCGTGCCTCCATTTTCACTCATTAGCCTATGTGTTCTGTCTCGTGCCTACATTTTGACTCATTAGCCCATGTGTACTGTTTCGTACCTCCATTTTGACTCATTAGCCCATGTGTTCTGTCTCGTGCCTCTGTTTTGACTCATTAGCCCATGTGTTCTGTCTCGTGCCTCCATTTTGACTCATTAGCCCATGTCTTCTGTCTCGTGCCTCCATTTTGACTCATTAGCCAATGTGTACTGTCTCGTGCCTCCATTTTGACTCATTAGCCTATGTGTTCTGTCTCGTGCCTACATTTTGACTCATTAGCCCATGTGTACTGTCTCGTACCTCCATTTTGACTCATTAGCCCATGTGTTCTGTCTCGTGCCTCCGTTTTGACTCATTAGCCCATGTGTTCTGTCTCGTGCCTCCATTTTGACTCATTAGCCCATGTGTTCTGTCTCGTGCCTCCATTTTGACTCATTAGCCCATGTGTTCTGTCTCGTGCCTACATTTTTACTCATTAGCACATGTGTACTGTCTAGTACCTACATTTTGATTCATAAGCCCATGTGTTCTGTCTCGTCACTCCATTTTGATTCATTAGCCCATGTGTTCTGTCTCGTACCTCCATTTTGACTCATTAGCCCATGTGTACTGTCTCGTGTCTCCATTTTGACTCATTAGCCCATGTGTTCTGTCTCGTGCCTCCATTTTGACTCATTAGCCCATTTTTTCTGTCTCGTGCCTCCATTTCGACTCATTAGCCCATGTGTTCTGTCTCGTGCCTACATTTTGACTCATTAGACCATGTGTACTGTCTCGTGCCTCCATTTCGACTCATTCGCCCAAGTGTTCTGTCTCGTGCCTCCATTTTGACGCATTAGCCTATGTGTTCTGTCTCGTGCCTACATTTTGACTCATTAGCCCATGTGTACTGTCTCGCACCTCCATTTTGACTCATTGGCCCATGTGTTCTGTCTCGTGCCTCCATTTTGACTCATTAGCCCATTTTTTCTGTCTCGTGCCTCCATTTTGACTCATTAGCCCATGTGTTCTGTCTCGTCACTCCATTTTGATTCATTAGCCCATGTGTTCTGTCTCGTGCCTCCATTTTGACTCATTAGCCCATGTGTTCTGTCTCGTGCCTCTGTTTTGCCTCATTAGCCCATGTGTTCTGTCTCGTCACTCCATTTTGATTCATTAGCCCATGTGTTCTGTCTCGTGCCTCCATTTTGACTCATTAGCCCATGTGTACTGTCTCGTGTCTCCATATTGACTAATTAGCCCATGTGTTCTGTCTCGTGCCTCCATTTTGACTCATTAGCCCAGTTTTTCTGTCTCGTTCCTCCATTTTGACTCATTAGCCAATGTGTTCTGTCTCGTGCCTACATTTTGACTCATTAGCCCATGTGTACTGTCTCGTACCTCCATTTTGACTCATTAGCCCATGTGTTCTGTCTCGTGCCTCCATTTTCACTCATTAGCCCATGTGTTCTGTCTCGTGCCTCCATTTTGATGCATTAGCCTATGTGTTCTGTCTCGTGCCTACATTTGGACTCATTAGCCCATGTGTTCTGTCTCATATCTCTATTTTGACTCATTTGTCCATGTGTTAGGTCTCGTGCCTCCATTTTGACTCATTAGCCTTTGTGTACGGTCTTGTACCTCCATTTTGACTCATTAGTCCATGTGTTCTGTCTCGTACCTCCATTTTGATTCATAAGCCCATGTGTTCTGTCTAGGTTCTCCATTTTGACTCATTAGTCCATGTGTTCTGTCTCGTACCTCAATTTTGATTCATTAGACCATGTGTTCTGTCTCGTGCCTCCATTTTGACTCATTAGCTCATGTGTTCTGTCTCATGCCTCCATTTTGACACATTAGCCCATGTGTTCTGTCTCGTGCCTCCATTTTGACTCATTAGCCCATGTGTATTGTCTCGTGCCTCCATTTTGACTCATTAGCCTATGTGTTCTGTCACGTGCCTACATTTTGACTCATTAGCCCATGTGTACTGTCTCGTACCTCCGTTTTGACTCATTAGCCCATGTGTTCTGTCTCGTGCCTCCATTTTGACTCATTAGCCCATGTGTTCTGTCTTATGCCTCCATTTTGACTCATTAGCCTATGTGTTCTGTCTCGTGCCTACATTTTGACTCATTAGCCCATGTGTACTGTCTCGTACCTCCATTTTGACTCATTAGCCCATTTGTTCTGTCTCGTGCCTCCATTTTTACTCATTAGCCCATGTGTACTGTCTCGTGCCTCCATTTTGACTCATTAGCCTATGTGTTCTGTCTCGTGCCTCCATTTTGACTCATTAGCCCATGTGTACTGTTTTGTACCTCCATTTTGACTCATTAGCCCATGTGTTCTGTCTCGTGCCTCTGTTTTGACTCATTAGCCCATGTGTTCTGTCTCGTGCCTCCATTTTGACTCATTAGCCCATGTCTTCTGTCTCGTGCCTCCATTTTGACTCATTAGCCAATGTGTACTGTCTCGTGCCTCCATTTTGACTCATTAGCCTATGTGTTCTGTCTCGTGCCTACATTTTGACTCATTAGCCCATGTGTACTGTCTCGTACCTCCATTTTGACTCATTAGCCCATGTGTTCTGTCTCATGCCTCCGTTTTGACTCATTAGCCCATGTGTTCTGTCTCGTGCCTCCATTTTGACTCATTAGCCCATGTGTTCTGTCTCGTGCCTCCATTTTGACTCATTAGCCCATGTGTTCTGTCTCGTGCCTACATTTTTACTCATTAGCACATGTGTACTGTCTAGTACCTACATTTTGATTCATAAGCCCATGTGTTCTGTCTCGTCACTCCATTTTGATTCATTAGCCCATGTGTTCTGTCTCGTACCTCCATTTTGACTCATTAGCCCATGTGTACTGTCTCGTGTCTCCATTTTGACTCATTAGCCCATGTGTTCTGTCTCGTGCCTCCATTTTGACTCATTAGCCCATTTTTTCTGTCTCGTGCCTCCATTTCGACTCATCAGCCCATGTGTTCTGTCTCGTGCCTACATTTTGACTCATTAGCCCATGTGTACTGTCTCGTGCCTGCATTTTGACTCATTCGCCCATGTGTTCTGTCTCGTGCCTCCATTTTGACGCATTAGCCTATGTGTTCTGTCTCGTGCCTACATTTTGTCTCATTAGCCCATGTGTACTGTCTCGCACCTCCATTTTGAATCATTGGCCCATGTGTTCTGTCTCGTGCCTCCATTTTGACTCATTAGCCCATTTTTTCTGTCTCGTGCCTCCATTTTGACTCATTAGCCCATGTGTTCTGTCTCGTCACTCCATTTTGATTCATTAGCCCATGTGTTCTGTCTCGTGCCTCCATTTTGACTCATTAGCCCATGTGTACTGTCTCGTGTCTCCATATTGACTAATTAGCCCATGTGTTCTGTCTCGTGCCTCCATTTTGACTCATTAGCCCAGTTTTTCTGTCTCGTTCCTCCATTTTGACTCATTAGCCAATGTGTTCTGTCTCGTGCCTACATTTTGACTCATTAGCCCATGTGTACTGTCTCGTACCTCCATTTTGACTCATTAGCCCATGTGTTCTGTCTCGTGCCTCCATTTTCACTCATTAGCCCATGTGTTCTGTCTCGTGCCTCCATTTTGACGCATTAGCCTATGTGTTCTGTCTCGTGCCTACATTTGGACTCATTAGCCCATGTGTTCTGTCTCATATCTCTATTTTGACTCATTTGTCCATGTGTTAGGTCTCGTGCCTCCATTTTGACTCATTAGCCTTTGTGTACGGTCTTGTACCTCCATTTTGACTCATTAGTCCATGTGTTCTGTCTCGTACCTCCATTTTGATTCATAAGCCCATGTGTTCTGTCTAGGTTCTCCATTTTGACTCATTAGTCCATGTGTTCTGTCTCGTACCTCAATTTTGATTCATTAGACCATGTGTTCTGTCTCGTGCCTCCATTTTGACTCATTAGCCCATGTGTTCTGTCTCATGCCTCCATTTTGACACATTAGCCCATGTGTTCTGTCTCGTGCCTCCATTTTGACTCATTAGCCCATGTGTATTGTCTCGTGCCTCCATTTTGACTCATTAGCCTATGTGTTCTGTCACGTGCCTACATTTTGACTCATTAGCCCATGTGTACTGTCTCGTACCTCCGTTTTGACTCATTAGCCCATGTGTTCTGTCTCGTGCCTCCATTTTGACTCATTAGCCCATGTGTTCTGTCTCGTGCCTCCATTTTGACTCATTAGCCCATGTGTTCTGTCTCGTGCCAACATTTTTACTCATTAGCACATGTGTACTGTCTAGTACCTACATTTTGATTCATAAGCCCATGTGTTCTGTCTCGTCACTCCATTTTGATTCATTAGCCCATGTGTTCTGTCTCGTGCCTCCATTTTGACTCATTAGCCCATGTGTACTGTCTCGTGTCTCCATTTTGACTCATTAGCCCATGTGTTCTGTCTCGTGCCTTCATTTTGACTCATTAGCCCATTTTTTCTGTCTCGTGCCTCCATTTTGACACATTAGCCCATGTGTTCTGTCTCGTGCCTCCATTTTGACTCATTAGCCCATGTGTTCTGTCTCATGCCTCCATTTTGACACATTAGCCCATGTGTTCTGTCTCGTGCCTTCATTTTGACTCATTAGCCCATGTGTATTGTCTCGCGCCTCCGTTTTGACTCATTAGCACATGTGAACTGTCTTGTGCCTCCATTTTGACACATTAGGCCATGTGTTCTGTCTCGTGCCTCCATTTTTACTCATTAGCCCATGTGTTCTGTCTCGTGCCTCCATTTTGACTCATTAGCCCATGTTTTCTGTCTCGTGCCTCCATTTTGACTCATTAGCCCATGTGTTCTGTCTCGGGCCTCCATTTTGACTCATTAACCCATGTGTTCTGTCTCGTGCCTCCATTTTGACTCATTAGCCTATGTGTTCTGTCTCGTGCCTACAGTTTTGACTCATTAGCCCATGTGTAATGTCTCGTACCTCCATTTTGACTCATTAGCCCATGTGTTCTGTCTTGTGCCTCCATTTTGACTAATTAGCCCATTTTTTCTGTCTCGTGCCTCCATTTTTACTCATTAGCCCATGTGTTCTGTCTCGTGCCTCCATTTTGACTCATTAGCCCATGTTTTCTGTCTCGTGCCTCCATTTTGACTCATTAGCCCATGTGTTCTGTCTCGTGCCTCCATTTTGACTCATTAACCCATGTGTTCTGTCTCGTGCCTCCATTTTGACTCATTAGCCTATGTGTTCTGTCTCGTGCCTACAGTTTTGACTCATTAGCCCATGTGTAATGTCTCGTACCTCCATTTTGACTCATTAGCCCATGTGTTCTGTCTCGTGCCTCCATTTTGACTCATTAGCCCATGTGTTCTGTCTCGTGCCTACATTTTGACTCATTAGCCCATATGTTCTGTCTCATATCTCTATTATGACTCATTTGTCCATGTGTTAGGTCTCGTGCCTCCATTTTGACTCATTAGCCTTTGTGTACGGTCTTGTACCTCCATTTTGACTCATTAGTCCATGTGTTCTGTCTCGTACCTCCATTTTGATTCATAAGCCCATGTGTTCTGTCTAGGTTCTCCATTTTGACTCATTAGTCCATGTGTTCTGTCTCGTACCTCCATTTTGATTCATTAGACCATGTATTCTGTCTCGTGACTCCATTTTGACTCATTAGCCCATGTGTTCTGTCTCGTGCCTCCATTTTGACTCATTAGCCCATGTGTTCTGTCTTATGCCTCCATTTTGACACATTAGCCCATGTGTTCTGTCTCGTGCCTCCATTTTGACTCATTAGCCCATGTGTACTGTGTCGTGCCTCCATTTTGACTCATTAGCCTATGTGTTCTGTCTCGTGCCTACATTTTGACTCATTAGCCCATGTGTACTGTCTCGTACCTCCATTTTGACTCATTAGCCCATTTGTTCTGTCTCGTGCCTCCATTTTTACTCATTAGCCCATGTGTACTGTCTCGTGCCTCCATTTTCACTCATTAGCCTATGTGTTCTGTCTCGTGCCTACATTTTGACTCATTAGCCCATGTGTACTGTTTCGTACCTCCATTTTGACTCATTAGCCCATGTGTTCTGTCTCGTGCCTCTGTTTTGACTCATTAGCCCATGTGTTCTGTCTCGTGCCTCCATTTTGACTCATTAGCCCATGTCTTCTGTCTCGTGCCTCCATTTTGACTCATTAGCCAATGTGTACTGTCTCGTGCCTCCATTTTGACTCATTAGCCTATGTGTTCTGTCTCGTGCCTACATTTTGACTCATTAGCCCATGTGTACTGTCTCGTACCTCCATTTTGACTCATTAGCCCATGTGTTCTGTCTCGTGCCTCCGTTTTGACTCATTAGCCCATGTGTTCTGTCTCGTGCCTCCATTTTGACTCATTAGCCCATGTGTTCTGTCTCGTGCCTCCATTTTGACTCATTAGACCATGTGTACTGTCTCGTGCCTCCATTTCGACTCATTCGCCCAAGTGTTCTGTCTCGTGCCTCCATTTTGACGCATTAGCCTATGTGTTCTGTCTCGTGCCTACATTTTGACTCATTAGCCCATGTGTACTGTCTCGCACCTCCATTTTGACTCATTGGCCCATGTGTTCTGTCTCGTGCCTCCATTTTGACTCATTAGCCCATTTTTTCTGTCTCGTGCCTCCATTTTGACTCATTAGCCCATGTGTTCTGTCTCGTCACTCCATTTTGATTCATTAGCCCATGTGTTCTGTCTCGTGCCTCCATTTTGACTCATTAGCCCATGTGTTCTGTCTCGTGCCTCTGTTTTGCCTCATTAGCCCATGTGTTCTGTCTCGTCACTCCATTTTGATTCATTAGCCCATGTGTTCTGTCTCGTGCCTCCATTTTGACTCATTAGCCCATGTGTACTGTCTCGTGTCTCCATATTGACTAATTAGCCCATGTGTTCTGTCTCGTGCCTCCATTTTGACTCATTAGCCCAGTTTTTCTGTCTCGTTCCTCCATTTTGACTCATTAGCCAATGTGTTCTGTCTCGTGCCTACATTTTGACTCATTAGCCCATGTGTACTGTCTCGTACCTCCATTTTGACTCATTAGCCCATGTGTTCTGTCTCGTGCCTCCATTTTCACTCATTAGCCCATGTGTTCTGTCTCGTGCCTCCATTTTGATGCATTAGCCTATGTGTTCTGTCTCGTGCCTACATTTGGACTCATTAGCCCATGTGTTCTGTCTCATATCTCTATTTTGACTCATTTGTCCATGTGTTAGGTCTCGTGCCTCCATTTTGACTCATTAGCCTTTGTGTACGGTCTTGTACCTCCATTTTGACTCATTAGTCCATGTGTTCTGTCTCGTACCTCCATTTTGATTCATAAGCCCATGTGTTCTGTCTAGGTTCTCCATTTTGACTCATTAGTCCATGTGTTCTGTCTCGTACCTCAATTTTGATTCATTAGACCATGTGTTCTGTCTCGTGCCTCCATTTTGACTCATTAGCTCATGTGTTCTGTCTCATGCCTCCATTTTGACACATTAGCCCATGTGTTCTGTCTCGTGCCTCCATTTTGACTCATTAGCCCATGTGTATTGTCTCGTGCCTCCATTTTGACTCATTAGCCTATGTGTTCTGTCACGTGCCTACATTTTGACTCATTAGCCCATGTGTACTGTCTCGTACCTCCGTTTTGACTCATTAGCCCATGTGTTCTGTCTCGTGCCTCCATTTTGACTCATTAGCCCATGTGTTCTGTCTTATGCCTCCATTTTGACTCATTAGCCTATGTGTTCTGTCTCGTGCCTACATTTTGACTCATTAGCCCATGTGTACTGTCTCGTACCTCCATTTTGACTCATTAGCCCATTTGTTCTGTCTCGTGCCTCCATTTTTACTCATTAGCCCATGTGTACTGTCTCGTGCCTCCATTTTGACTCATTAGCCTATGTGTTCTGTCTCGTGCCTCCATTTTGACTCATTAGCCCATGTGTACTGTTTTGTACCTCCATTTTGACTCATTAGCCCATGTGTTCTGTCTCGTGCCTCTGTTTTGACTCATTAGCCCATGTGTTCTGTCTCGTGCCTCCATTTTGACTCATTAGCCCATGTCTTCTGTCTCGTGCCTCCATTTTGACTCATTAGCCAATGTGTACTGTCTCGTGCCTCCATTTTGACTCATTAGCCTATGTGTTCTGTCTCGTGCCTACATTTTGACTCATTAGCCCATGTGTACTGTCTCGTACCTCCATTTTGACTCATTAGCCCATGTGTTCTGTCTCATGCCTCCGTTTTGACTCATTAGCCCATGTGTTCTGTCTCGTGCCTCCATTTTGACTCATTAGCCCATGTGTTCTGTCTCGTGCCTCCATTTTGACTCATTAGCCCATGTGTTCTGTCTCGTGCCTACATTTTTACTCATTAGCACATGTGTACTGTCTAGTACCTACATTTTGATTCATAAGCCCATGTGTTCTGTCTCGTCACTCCATTTTGATTCATTAGCCCATGTGTTCTGTCTCGTACCTCCATTTTGACTCATTAGCCCATGTGTACTGTCTCGTGTCTCCATTTTGACTCATTAGCCCATGTGTTCTGTCTCGTGCCTCCATTTTGACTCATTAGCCCATTTTTTCTGTCTCGTGCCTCCATTTCGACTCATCAGCCCATGTGTTCTGTCTCGTGCCTACATTTTGACTCATTAGCCCATGTGTACTGTCTCGTGCCTCCATTTTGACTCATTCGCCCATGTGTTCTGTCTCGTGCCTCCATTTTGACGCATTAGCCTATGTGTTCTG
The DNA here is from genome assembly GCF_965601325.2 of Salmo salar. Classification (NCBI taxonomy): domain Eukaryota; kingdom Metazoa; phylum Chordata; class Actinopteri; order Salmoniformes; family Salmonidae; genus Salmo; species Salmo salar. Next base: position 101,322,840 of record NC_138308.1, on the reverse strand, counting down.
TCTCGTGCCTACATTTTGTCTCATTAGCCCATGTGTACTGTCTCGCACCTCCATTTTGAATCATTGGCCCATGTGTTCTGTCTCGTGCCTCCATTTTGACTCATTAGCCCATTTTTTCTGTCTCGTGCCTCCATTTTGACTCATTAGCCCATGTGTTCTGTCTCGTCACTCCATTTTGATTCATTAGCCCATGTGTTCTGTCTCGTGCCTCCATTTTGACTCATTAGCCCATGTGTACTGTCTCGTGTCTCCATATTGACTAATTAGCCCATGTGTTCTGTCTCGTGCCTCCATTTTGACTCATTAGCCCAGTTTTTCTGTCTCGTTCCTCCATTTTGACTCATTAGCCAATGTGTTCTGTCTCGTGCCTACATTTTGACTCATTAGCCCATGTGTACTGTCTCGTACCTCCATTTTGACTCATTAGCCCATGTGTTCTGTCTCGTGCCTCCATTTTCACTCATTAGCCCATGTGTTCTGTCTCGTGCCTCCATTTTGACGCATTAGCCTATGTGTTCTGTCTCGTGCCTACATTTGGACTCATTAGCCCATGTGTTCTGTCTCATATCTCTATTTTGACTCATTTGTCCATGTGTTAGGTCTCGTGCCTCCATTTTGACTCATTAGCCTTTGTGTACGGTCTTGTACCTCCATTTTGACTCATTAGTCCATGTGTTCTGTCTCGTACCTCCATTTTGATTCATAAGCCCATGTGTTCTGTCTAGGTTCTCCATTTTGACTCATTAGTCCATGTGTTCTGTCTCGTACCTCAATTTTGATTCATTAGACCATGTGTTCTGTCTCGTGCCTCCATTTTGACTCATTAGCCCATGTGTTCTGTCTCATGCCTCCATTTTGACACATTAGCCCATGTGTTCTGTCTCGTGCCTCCATTTTGACTCATTAGCCCATGTGTATTGTCTCGTGCCTCCATTTTGACTCATTAGCCTATGTGTTCTGTCACGTGCCTACATTTTGACTCATTAGCCCATGTGTACTGTCTCGTACCTCCGTTTTGACTCATTAGCCCATGTGTTCTGTCTCGTGCCTCCATTTTGACTCATTAGCCCATGTGTTCTGTCTCGTGCCTCCATTTTGACTCATTAGCCCATGTGTTCTGTCTCGTGCCAACATTTTTACTCATTAGCACATGTGTACTGTCTAGTACCTACATTTTGATTCATAAGCCCATGTGTTCTGTCTCGTCACTCCATTTTGATTCATTAGCCCATGTGTTCTGTCTCGTGCCTCCATTTTGACTCATTAGCCCATGTGTACTGTCTCGTGTCTCCATTTTGACTCATTAGCCCATGTGTTCTGTCTCGTGCCTTCATTTTGACTCATTAGCCCATTTTTTCTGTCTCGTGCCTCCATTTTGACACATTAGCCCATGTGTTCTGTCTCGTGCCTCCATTTTGACTCATTAGCCCATGTGTTCTGTCTCATGCCTCCATTTTGACACATTAGCCCATGTGTTCTGTCTCGTGCCTTCATTTTGACTCATTAGCCCATGTGTATTGTCTCGCGCCTCCATTTTGACTCATTAGCACATGTGAACTGTCTTGTGCCTCCATTTTGACACATTAGGCCATGTGTTCTGTCTCGTGCCTCCATTTTTACTCATTAGCCCATGTGTTCTGTCTCGTGCCTCCATTTTGACTCATTAGCCCATTTTTTCTGTCTCGTGCCTCCATTTTGACTCATTAGCCCATGTGTTCTGTCTCGGGCCTCCATTTTGACTCATTAACCCATGTGTTCTGTCTCGTGCCTCCATTTTGACTCATTAGCCTATGTGTTCTGTCTCGTGCCTACAGTTTTGACTCATTAGCCCATGTGTAATGTCTCGTACCTCCATTTTGACTCATTAGCCCATGTGTTCTGTCTTGTGCCTCCATTTTGACTAATTAGCCCATTTTTTCTGTCTCGTGCCTCCATTTTTACTCATTAGCCCATGTGTTCTGTCTCGTGCCTCCATTTTGACTCATTAGCCCATGTTTTCTGTCTCGTGCCTCCATTTTGACTCATTAGCCCATGTGTTCTGTCTCGTGCCTCCATTTTGACTCATTAACCCATGTGTTCTGTCTCGTGCCTCCATTTTGACTCATTAGCCTATGTGTTCTGTCTCGTGCCTACAGTTTTGACTCATTAGCCCATGTGTAATGTCTCGTACCTCCATTTTGACTCATTAGCCCATGTGTTCTGTCTCGTGCCTCCATTTTGACTCATTAGCCCATGTGTTCTGTCTCGTGCCTACATTTTGACTCATTAGCCCATATGTTCTGTCTCATATCTCTATTATGACTCATTTGTCCATGTGTTAGGTCTCGTGCCTCCATTTTGACTCATTAGCCTTTGTGTACGGTCTTGTACCTCCATTTTGACTCATTAGTCCATGTGTTCTGTCTCGTACCTCCATTTTGATTCATAAGCCCATGTGTTCTGTCTAGGTTCTCCATTTTGACTCATTAGTCCATGTGTTCTGTCTCGTACCTCCATTTTGATTCATTAGACCATGTATTCTGTCTCGTGACTCCATTTTGACTCATTAGCCCATGTGTTCTGTCTCGTGCCTCCATTTTGACTCATTAGCCCATGTGTTCTGTCTTATGCCTCCATTTTGCCACATTAGCCCATGTGTTCTGTCTCGTGCCTCCATTTTGACTCATTAGCCCATGTGTACTGTGTCGTGCCTCCATTTTGACTCATTAGCCTATGTGTTCTGTCTCGTGCCTACATTTTGACTCATTAGCCCATGTGTACTGTCTCGTACCTCCATTTTGACTCATTAGCCCATTTGTTCTGTCTCGTGCCTCCATTTTTACTCATTAGCCCATGTGTACTGTCTCGTGCCTCCATTTTGACTCATTAGCCTATGTGTTCTGTCTCGTGCCTACATTTTGACTCATTAGCCCATGTGTACTGTTTCGTACCTCCATTTTGACTCATTAGCCCATGTGTTCTGTCTCGTGCCTCTGTTTTGACTCATTAGCCCATGTGTTCTGTCTCGTGCCTCCATTTTGACTCATTAGCCCATGTCTTCTGTCTCGTGCCTCCATTTTGACTCATTAGCCAATGTGTACTGTCTCGTGCCTCCATTTTGACTCATTAGCCTATGTGTTCTGTCTCGTGCCTACATTTTGACTCATTAGCCCATGTGTACTGTCTCGTACCTCCATTTTGACTCATTAGCCCATGTGTTCTGTCTCGTGCCTCCGTTTTGACTCATTAGCCCATGTGTTCTGTCTCGTGCCTCCATTTTGACTCATTAGCCCATGTGTTCTGTCTCGTGCCTCCATTTTGACTCATTAGCCCATGTGTTCTGTCTCGTGCCTACATTTTTACTCCTTAGCACATGTGTACTGTCTAGTACCTACATTTTGATTCATAAGCCCATGTGTTCTGTCTCGTCACTCCATTTTGATTCATTAGCCCATGTGTTCTGTCTCGTACCTCCATTTTGACTCATTAGCCCATGTGTACTGTCTCGTGTCTCCATTTTGACTCATTAGCCCATGTGTTCTGTCTCGTGCCTCCATTTTGACTCATTAGCCCATTTTTTCTGTCTCGTGCCTCCATTTCGACTCATTAGCCCATGTGTTCTGTCTCGTGCCTACATTTTGACTCATTAGACCATGTGTACTGTCTCGTGCCTCCATTTCGACTCATTCGCCCAAGTGTTCTGTCTCGTGCCTCCATTTTGACGCATTAGCCTATGTGTTCTGTCTCGTGCCTACATTTTGACTCATTAGCCCATGTGTACTGTCTCGCACCTCCATTTTGACTCATTGGCCCATGTGTTCTGTCTCGTGCCTCCATTTTGACTCATTAGCCCATTTTTTCTGTCTCGTGCCTCCATTTTGACTCATTAGCCCATGTGTTCTGTCTCGTCACTCCATTTTGATTCATTAGCCCATGTGTTCTGTCTCGTGCCTCCATTTTGACTCATTAGCCCATGTGTTCTGTCTCGTGCCTCTGTTTTGCCTCATTAGCCCATGTGTTCTGTCTCGTCACTCCATTTTGATTCATTAGCCCATGTGTTCTGTCTCGTGCCTCCATTTTGACTCATTAGCCCATGTGTACTGTCTCGTGTCTCCATATTGACTAATTAGCCCATGTGTTCTGTCTCGTGCCTCCATTTTGACTCATTAGCCCAGTTTTTCTGTCTCGTTCCTCCATTTTGACTCATTAGCCAATGTGTTCTGTCTCGTGCCTACATTTTGACTCATTAGCCCATGTGTACTGTCTCGTACCTCCATTTTGACTCATTAGCCCATGTGTTCTGTCTCGTGCCTCCATTTTCACTCATTAGCCCATGTGTTCTGTCTCGTGCCTCCATTTTGATGCATTAGCCTATGTGTTCTGTCTCGTGCCTACATTTGGACTCATTAGCCCATGTGTTCTGTCTCATATCTCTATTTTGACTCATTTGTCCATGTGTTAGGTCTCGTGCCTCCATTTTGACTCATTAGCCTTTGTGTACGGTCTTGTACCTCCATTTTGACTCATTAGTCCATGTGTTCTGTCTCGTACCTCCATTTTGATTCATAAGCCCATGTGTTCTGTCTAGGTTCTCCATTTTGACTCATTAGTCCATGTGTTCTGTCTCGTACCTCAATTTTGATTCATTAGACCATGTGTTCTGTCTCGTGCCTCCATTTTGACTCATTAGCCCATGTGTTCTGTCTCATGCCTCCATTTTGACACATTAGCCCATGTGTTCTGTCTCGTGCCTCCATTTTGACTCATTAGCCCATGTGTATTGTCTCGTGCCTCCATTTTGACTCATTAGCCTATGTGTTCTGTCACGTGCCTACATTTTGACTCATTAGCCCATGTGTACTGTCTCGTACCTCCGTTTTGACTCATTAGCCCATGTGTTCTGTCTCGTGCCTCCATTTTGACTCATTAGCCCATGTGTTCTGTCTCGTGCCTCCATTTTGACTCATTAGCGCATGTGTTCTGTCTCGTGCCAACATTTTTACTCATTAGCACATGTGTACTGTCTAGTACCTACATTTTGATTCATAAGCCCATGTGTTCTGTCTCGTCACTCCATTTTGATTCATTAGCCCATGTGTTCTGTCTCGTGCCTCCATTTTGACTCATTAGCCCATGTGTACTGTCTCGTGTCTCCATTTTGACTCATTAGCCCATGTGTTCTGTCTCGTGCCTTCATTTTGACTCATTAGCCCATTTTTTCTGTCTCGTGCCTCCATTTTGAATCATTAGCCCATGTGTTCTGTCTAGGTTCTCTATTTTGACTCATTTGTAAATGTGTTAGATCTCGTGCCTCCATTTTGACTCATTAGCCTTTGTGTACGGTCTTGTACCTCCATTTTGACTCATTAGTCCATGTGTTCTATCTCGTACCTCCATTTTGATTCATAAGCCCATGTGTTCTGTCTAGGTCCTCCATTTTGACTCATTAGTCCATGTGTTCTGTCTCGTAACTCCATTTTGATTCATTAGACCATGTGTTCTGTCTCGTGACTCCATTTTGACTCATTAGCCCATGTGTTCTGTCTCATGCCTCCATTTCGACACATTAGCCCATGTGTTCTGTCTCGTGCCTCCATTTTTACTCATTAGCCTATGTGATCTGTCTCGAGCCTACATTTTGACTCATTAGCCCATGTGTACTGTCTTGTGCCTACATTTTTACTCATTAGCACATGTGTACTGTCTAGTACCTACATTTTGATTCATAAGCCCATGTGTTCTGTCTCGTCACTCCATTTTGATTCATTAGCCCATGTGTTCTGTCTCGTGCCTCCATTTTGACTCATTAGCCCATGTGTACTGTCTCGTGTCTCCATTTTGACTCATTAGCCCATGTGTTCTGTCTCGTGCCTCCATTTTGACTCATTAGCCCATTTTTTCTGTCTCGTGCCTCCATTTTGAATCATTAGCCCATGTGTTCTGTCTAGGTTCTCTATTTTGACTAATTTGTAAATGTGTTAGGTCTTGTGCCTCCATTTTGACTCATTAGCCTTTGTGTACGGTCTTGTACCTCCATTTTGACTCATTAGTCCATGTGTTCTATCTCGTACCTCCATTTTGATTCATAAGCCCATGTGTTCTGTCTAGGTTCTCCATTTTGACTCATTAGCCCATGTGTTCTGTCTCGTGCCTCCATTTTGACTCATTAGCCCATGTGTATTGTCTCGTGCCTCCATTTTGACTCATTAGCCTATGTGTTCTGTCTCGTGCCTACATTTTGACTCATTAGCCCATGTGTACTGTCTCGTACCTCCGTTTTGACTCATTAGCCCATGTGTTCTGTCTCGTGCCTCCATTTTGACTCATTAGCCCATGTGTTCTGTCTCGTGCCTCCATTTTTACTCATTACCCCATGTGTACTGTCTCGTGTCTCCATTTTGACTCATTAGCCCATGTGTTCTGTCTCGTGCCTCCATTTTGACTCATTAGCCCATTTTTTCTGTCTCGTGCCTCCATTTCGACTCATTAGCCCATGTGTACTGTCTCGTGTCTCCATTTTGACTCATTAGCCCATGTGTTCTGTCTCGTGCCTCCATTTTGACTCATTAGCCCATTTTTTCTGTCTCGTGCCTCCATTTTGAATCATTAGCCCATGTGTTCTGTCTAGGTTCTCTATTTTGACTCATTTGTAAATGTGTTAGGTCTCGTGCCTCCATTTTGACTCATTAGCCTTTGTGTACGGTCTTGTACCTCCATTTTGACTCATTAGTCCATGTGTTCTATCTCGTACCTCCATTTTGATTCATAAGCCCATGTGTTCTGTCTAGGTTCTCCATTTTGACTCATTAGTCCATGTGTTCTGTCTCGTACCTCCATTTTGATTCATTAGACCATCTGTTCTGTCTCGTGACTCCATTTTGACTCATTAGCCCATCTTTTCTGTCTAGTGCCTCCATTTTGACTCATTAGCCCATGTGTTCTGTCTCATGCCTCCATTTTGACACATTAGCCCATGTGTTCTGTCTCGTGCCTCCATTTTTACTCATTAGCCTATGTGATCTGTCTCGAGCCTACATTTTGACTCATTAGCCCATGTGTACTGTCTCGTGCCTCCATTTTGACTCATTAGCCCATGTGTTCTGTCTCGTGCCTCCATTTTGACTCATTAGCCCATGTGTTCTGTCTCGTGCCTCTGTTTTGCCTCATTAGCCCATGTGTTCTGTCTCGTCACTCCATTTTGATTCATTAGCCCATGTGTTCTGTCTCGTGCCTCCATTTTGACTCATTAGCCCATGTGTACTGTCTCGTGTCTCCATATTGACTAATTAGCCCATGTGTTCTGTCTCGTGCCTCCATTTTGACTCATTAGCCCAGTTTTTCTGTCTCGTTCCTCCATTTTGACTCATTAGCCAATGTGTTCTGTCTCGTGCCTACATTTTGACTCATTAGCCCATGTGTACTGTCTCGTACCTCCATTTTGACTCATTAGCCCATGTGTTCTGTCTCGTGCCTCCATTTTCACTCATTAGCCCATTTTTTCTGTCTCGTGCCTCCATTTTGAATCATTAGCCCATGTGTTCTGTCTAGGTTCTCTATTTTGACTAATTTGTAAATGTGTTAGGTCTTGTGCCTCCATTTTGACTCATTAGCCTTTGTGTACGGTCTTGTACCTCCATTTTGACTCATTAGTCCATGTGTTCTATCTCGTACCTCCATTTTGATTCATAAGCCCATGTGTTCTGTCTAGGTTCTCCATTTTGACTCATTAGCCCATGTGTTCTGTCTCGTACCTCCATTTTGACTCATTAGCCCATGTGTATTGTCTCGTGCCTCCATTTTGACTCATTAGCCTATGTGTTCTGTCTCGTGCCTACATTTTGACTCATTAGCCCATGTGTACTGTCTCGTACCTCCGTTTTGACTCATTAGCCCATGTGTTCTGTCTCGTGCCTCCATTTTGACTCATTAGCCCATGTGTTCTGTCTCGTGCCTCCATTTTTACTCATTACCCCATGTGTACTGTCTCGTGTCTCCATTTTGACTCATTAGCCCATGTGTTCTGTCTCGTGCCTCCATTTTGACTCATTAGCCCATTTTTTCTGTCTCGTGCCTCCATTTCGACTCATTAGCCCATGTGTACTGTCTCGTGTCTCCATTTTGACTCATTAGCCCATGTGTTCCTTCTCGTGCCTCCATTTTGACTCATTAGCCCATTTTTTCTGTCTCGTGCCTCCATTTTGAATCATTAGCCCATGTGTTCTGTCTAGGTTCTCTATTTTGACTCATTTGTAAATGTGTTAGGTCTCGTGCCTCCATTTTGACTCATTAGCCTTTGTGTACGGTCTTGTACCTCCATTTTGACTCATTAGTCCATGTGTTCTATCTCGTACCTCCATTTTGATTCATAAGCCCATGTGTTCTGTCTAGGTTCTCCATTTTGACTCATTAGTCCATGTGTTCTGTCTCGTACCTCCATTTTGATTCATTAGACCATCTGTTCTGTCTCGTGACTCCATTTTGACTCATTAGCCCATGTGTTCTGTCTAGTGCCTCCATTTTGACTCATTAGCCCATGTGTTCTGTCTCATGCCTCCATTTTGACACATTAGCCCATGTGTTCTGTCTCGTGCCTCCATTTTTACTCATTAGCCTATGTGATCTGTCTCGAGCCTACATTTTGACTCATTAGCCCATGTGTACTGTCTCGTGCCTCCATTTTGACTCATTAGCCCATGTGTTCTGTCTCGTGCCTCCATTTTGACTCATTAGCCCATGTGTTCTGTCTCGTGCCTCTGTTTTGCCTCATTAGCCCATGTGTTCTGTCTCGTCACTCCATTTTGATTCATTAGCCCATGTGTTCTGTCTCGTGCCTCCATTTTGACTCATTAGCCCATGTGTACTGTCTCGTGTCTCCATATTGACTAATTAGCCCATGTGTTCTGTCTCGTGCCTCCATTTTGACTCATTAGCCCAGTTTTTCTGTCTCGTTCCTCCATTTTGACTCATTAGCCAATGTGTTCTGTCTCGTGCCTACATTTTGACTCATTAGCCCATGTGTACTGTCTCGTACCTCCATTTTGACTCATTAGCCCATGTGTTCTGTCTCGTGCCTCCATTTTCACTCATTAGCCCATGTGTTCTGTCTCGTGCCTCCATTTTGACGCATTAGCCTATGTGTTCTGTCTCGTGCCTACATTTGGACTCATTAGCCCATGTGTTCTGTCTCATATCTCTATTTTGACTCATTTGTCCATGTGTTAGGTCTCGTGCCTCCATTTTGACTCATTAGCCTTTGTGTACGGTCTTGTACCTCCATTTTGACTCATTAGTCCATGTGTTCTGTCTCGTACCTCCATTTTGATTCATAAGCCCATGTGTTCTGTCTAGGTTCTCCATTTTGACTCATTAGTCCATGTGTTCTGTCTCGTACCTCAATTTTGATTCATTAGACCATGTGTTCTGTCTCGTGCCTCCATTTTGACTCATTAGCCCATGTGTTCTGTCTCATGCCTCCATTTTGACACATTAGCCCATGTGTTCTGTCCCGTGCCTCCATTTTGACTCATTAGCCCATGTGTATTGTCTCGTGCCTCCATTTTGACTCATTAGCCTATGTGTTCTGTCACGTGCCTACATTTTGACTCATTAGCCCATGTGTACTGTCTCGTACCTCCGTTTTGACTCATTAGCCCATGTGTTCTGTCTCGTGCCTCCATTTTGACTCATTAGCCCATGTGTTCTGTCTCGTGCCTCCATTTTGACTCATTAGCCCATGTGTTCTGTCTCGTGCCAACATTTTTACTCATTAGCACATGTGTACTGTCTAGTACCTACATTTTGATTCATAAGCCCATGTGTTCTGTCTCGTCACTCCATTTTGATTCATTAGCCCATGTGTTCTGTCTCGTGCCTCCATTTTGACTCATTAGCCCATGTGTACTGTCTCGTGTCTCCATTTTGACTCATTAGCCCATGTGTTCTGTCTCGTGCCTTCATTTTGACTCATTAGCCCATTTTTTCTGTCTCGTGCCTCCATTTTGAATCATTAGCCCATGTGTTCTGTCTAGGTTCTCTATTTTGACTCATTTGTAAATGTGTTAGGTCTAATGCCTCCATTTTGACTCATTAGCCTTTGTGTACGGTCTTGTACCTCCATTTTGACTCATTAGTCCATGTGTTCTATCTCGTACCTCCATTTTGATTCATAAGCCCATGTGTTCTGTCTAGGTCCTCCATTTTGACTCATTAGTCCATGTGTTCTGTCTCGTACCTCCATTTTGATTCATTAGACCATGTGTTCTGTCTCGTGACTCCATTTTGACTCATTAGCCCATGTGTTCTGTCTCATGCCTCCATTTCGACACATTAGCCCATGTGTTCTGTCTCGTGCCTCCATTTTGACTCATTAGCCCATGTGTACTGTCTCGTGTCTCCATTTTGACTCATTAGCCCATGTGTTCTGTCTCGTGCCTTCATTTTGACTCATTAGCCCATTTTTTCTGTCTCGTGCCTCCATTTTGAATCATTAGCCCATGTGTTCTGTCTAGGTTCTCTATTTTGACTCATTTGTAAATGTGTTAGGTCTCGTGCCTCCATTTTGACTCATTAGCCTTTGTGTACGGTCTTGTACCTCCATTTTGACTCATTAGTCCATGTGTTCTATCTCGTACCTCCATTTTGATTCATAAGCCCATGTGTTCTGTCTAGGTCCTCCATTTTGACTCATTAGTCCATGTGTTCTGTCTCGTACCTCCATTTTGATTCATTAGACCATGTGTTCTGTCTCGTGACTCCATTTTGACTCATTAGCCCATGTGTTCTGTCTCATGCCTCCATTTCGACACATTAGCCCATGTGTTCTGTCTCGTGCCTCCATTTTTACTCATTAGCCTATGTGATCTGTCTCGAGCCTACATTTTGACTCATTAGCCCATGTGTACTGTCTTGTGCCTACATTTTTACTCATTAGCACATGTGTACTGTCTAGTACCTACATTTTGATTCATAAGCCCATGTGTTCTGTCTCGTCACTCCATTTTGATTCATTAGCCCATGTGTTCTGTCTCGTGCCTCCATTTTGACTCATTAGCCCATGTGTACTGTCTCGTGTCTCCATTTTGACTCATTAGCCCATGTGTTCTGTCTCGTTCCTCCATTTTGACTCATTAGCCCATTTTTTCTGTCTCGTGCCTCCATTTTGAATCATTAGCCCATGTGTTCTGTCTAGGTTCTCTATTTTGACTAATTTGTAAATGTGTTAGGTCTTGTGCCTCCATTTTGACTCATTAGCCTTTGTGTACGGTCTTGTACCTCCATTTTGACTCATTAGTCCATGTGTTCTATCTCGTACCTCCATTTTGATTCATAAGCCCATGTGTTCTGTCTAGGTTCTCCATTTTGACTCATTAGCCCATGTGTTCTGTCTCGTGCCTCCATTTTGACTCATTAGCCCATGTGTACTGTCTCGTGTCTCCATTTTGACTCATTAGCCCATGTGTTCTGTCTCGTTCCTCCATTTTGACTCATTAGCCCATTTTTTCTGTCTCGTGCCTCCATTTTGAATCATTAGCCCATGTGTTCTGTCTAGGTTCTCTATTTTGACTAATTTGTAAATGTGTTAGGTCTTGTGCCTCCATTTTGACTCATTAGCCTTTGTGTACGGTCTTGTACCTCCATTTTGACTCATTAGTCCATGTGTTCTATCTCGTACCTCCATTTTGATTCATAAGCCCATGTGTTCTGTCTAGGTTCTCCATTTTGACTCATTAGCCCATGTGTTCTGTCTCGTGCCTCCATTTTGACTCATTAGCCCATGTGTTCTGTCTCGTGCCTCCATTTTGACTCATTAGCCCATGTGTATTGTCTCGTGCCTCCATTTTGACTCATTAGCCTATGTGTTCTGTCTCGTGCCTACATTTTGACTCATTAGCCCATGTGTACTGTCTCGTACCTCCGTTTTGACTCATTAGCCCATGTGTTCTGTCTCGTGCCTCCATTTTGACTCATTAGCCCATGTGTTCTGTCTCGTGCCTCCATTTTTACTCATTACACCATGTGTACTGTCTCGTGTCTCCATTTTGACTCATTAGCCCATGTGTTCTGTCTCGTGCCTCCATTTTGACTCATTAGCCCATTTTTTCTGTCTCGTGCCTCCATTTCGACTCATTAGCCCATGTGTACTGTCTCGTGTCTCCATTTTGACTCATTAGCCCATGTGTTCTGTCTCGTGCCTCCATTTTGACTCATTAGCCCAGTTTTTCTGTCTCGTTCCTCCATTTTGACTCATTAGCCAATGTGTTCTGTCTCGTGCCTACATTTTGACTCATTAGCCCATGTGTACTGTCTCGTACCTCCATTTTGACTCATTAGCCCATGTGTTCTGTCTCGTGCCTCCATTTTCACTCATTAGCCCATTTTTTCTGTCTCGTGCCTCCATTTTGAATCATTAGCCCATGTGTTCTGTCTAGGTTCTCTATTTTGACTAATTTGTAAATGTGTTAGGTCTTGTGCCTCCATTTTGACTCATTAGCCTTTGTGTACGGTCTTGTACCTCCATTTTGACTCATTAGTCCATGTGTTCTATCTCGTACCTCCATTTTGATTCATAAGCCCATGTGTTCTGTCTAGGTTCTCCATTTTGACTCATTAGCCCATGTGTTCTGTCTCGTGCCTCCATTTTGACTCATTAGCCCATGTGTATTGTCTCGTGCCTCCATTTTGACTCATTAGCCTATGTGTTCTGTCTCGTGCCTACATTTTGACTCATTAGCCCATGTGTACTGTCTCGTACCTCCGTTTTGACTCATTAGCCCATGTGTTCTGTCTCGTGCCTCCATTTTGACTCATTAGCCCATGTGTTCTGTCTCGTGCCTCCATTTTTACTCATTACCCCATGTGTACTGTCTCGTGTCTCCATTTTGACTCATTAGCCCATGTGTTCTGTCTCGTGCCTCCATTTTGACTCATTAGCCCATTTTTTCTGTCTCGTGCCTCCATTTCGACTCATTAGCCCATGTGTACTGTCTCGTGTCTCCATTTTGACTCATTAGCCCATGTGTTCTGTCTCGTGCCTCCATTTTGACTCATTAGCCCATTTTTTTCTGTCTCGTGCCTCCATTTTGAATCATTAGCCCATGTGTTCTGTCTAGGTTCTCTATTTTGACTCATTTGTAAATGTGTTAGGTCTCGTGCCTCCATTTTGACTCATTAGCCTTTGTGTACGGTCTTGTACCTCCATTTTGACTCATTAGTCCATGTGTTCTATCTCGTACCTCCATTTTGATTCATAAGCCCATGTGTTCTGTCTAGGTTCTCCATTTTGACTCATTAGTCCATGTGTTCTGTCTCGTACCTCCATTTTGATTCATTAGACCATCTGTTCTGTCTCGTGACTCCATTTTGACTCATTAGCCCATGTGTTCTGTCTAGTGCCTCCATTTTGACTCATTAGCCCATGTGTTCTGTCTCATGCCTCCATTTTGACACATTAGCCCATGTGTTCTGTCTCGTGCCTCCATTTTTACTCATTAGCCTATGTGATCTGTCTCGAGCCTACATTTTGACTCATTAGCCCATGTGTACTGTCTCGTGCCTCCATTTTGACTCATTAGCCCATGTGTTCTGTCTCGTGCCTCCATTTTGACTCATTAGCCCATGTGTTCTGTCTCGTGCCTCTGTTTTGCCTCATTAGCCCATGTGTTCTGTCTCGTCACTCCATTTTGATTCATTAGCCCATGTGTTCTGTCTCGTGCCTCCATTTTGACTCATTAGCCCATGTGTACTGTCTCGTGTCTCCATATTGACTAATTAGCCCATGTGTTCTGTCTCGTGCCTCCATTTTGACTCATTAGCCCAGTTTTTCTGTCTCGTTCCTCCATTTTGACTCATTAGCCAATGTGTTCTGTCTCGTGCCTACATTTTGACTCATTAGCCCATGTGTACTGTCTCGTACCTCCATTTTGACTCATTAGCCCATGTGTTCTGTCTCGTGCCTCCATTTTCACTCATTAGCCCATGTGTTCTGTCTCGTGCCTCCATTTTGACGCATTAGCCTATGTGTTCTGTCTCGTGCCTACATTTGGACTCATTAGCCCATGTGTTCTGTCTCATATCTCTATTTTGACTCATTTGTCCATGTGTTAGGTCTCGTGCCTCCATTTTGACTCATTAGCCTTTGTGTACGGTCTTGTACCTCCATTTTGACTCATTAGTCCATGTGTTCTGTCTCGTACCTCCATTTTGATTCATAAGCCCATGTGTTCTGTCTAGGTTCTCCATTTTGACTCATTAGTCCATGTGTTCTGTCTCGTACCTCAATTTTGATTCATTAGACCATGTGTTCTGTCTCGTGCCTCCATTTTGACTCATTAGCCCATGTGTTCTGTCTCATGCCTCCATTTTGACACATTAGCCCATGTGTTCTGTCTCGTGCCTCCATTTTGACTCATTAGCCCATGTGTATTGTCTCGTGCCTCCATTTTGACTCATTAGCCTATGTGTTCTGTCACGTGCCTACATTTTGACTCATTAGCCCATGTGTACTGTCTCGTACCTCCGTTTTGACTCATTAGCCCATGTGTTCTGTCTCGTGCCTCCATTTTGACTCATTAGCCCATGTGTTCTGTCTCGTGCCTCCATTTTGACTCATTAGCCCATGTGTTCTGTCTCGTGCCAACATTTTTACTCATTAGCACATGTGTACTGTCTAGTACCTACATTTTGATTCATAAGCCCATGTGTTCTGTCTCGTCACTCCATTTTGATTCATTAGCCCATGTGTTCTGTCTCGTGCCTCCATTTTGACTCATTAGCCCATGTGTACTGTCTCGTGTCTCCATTTTGACTCATTAGCCCATGTGTTCTGTCTCGTGCCTTCATTTTGACTCATTAGCCCATTTTTTCTGTCTCGTGCCTCCATTTTGAATCATTAGCCCATGTGTTCTGTCTAGGTTCTCTATTTTGACTCATTTGTAAATGTGTTAGGTCTAATGCCTCCATTTTGACTCATTAGCCTTTGTGTACGGTCTTGTACCTCCATTTTGACTCATTAGTCCATGTGTTCTATCTCGTACCTCCATTTTGATTCATAAGCCCATGTGTTCTGTCTAGGTCCTCCATTTTGACTCATTAGTCCATGTGTTCTGTCTCGTACCTCCATTTTGATTCATTAGACCATGTGTTCTGTCTCGTGACTCCATTTTGACTCATTAGCCCATGTGTTCTGTCTCATGCCTCCATTTCGACACATTAGCCCATGTGTTCTGTCTCGTGCCTCCATTTTGACTCATTAGCCCATGTGTACTGTCTCGTGTCTCCATTTTGACTCATTAGCCCATGTGTTCTGTCTCGTGCCTTCATTTTGACTCATTAGCCCATTTTTTCTGTCTCGTGCCTCCATTTTGAATCATTAGCCCATGTGTTCTGTCTAGGTTCTCTATTTTGACTCATTTGTAAATGTGTTAGGTCTCGTGCCTCCATTTTGACTCATTAGCCTTTGTGTACGGTCTTGTACCTCCATTTTGACTCATTAGTCCATGTGTTCTATCTCGTACCTCCATTTTGATTCATAAGCCCATGTGTTCTGTCTAGGTCCTCCATTTTGACTCATTAGTCCATGTGTTCTGTCTCGTACCTCCATTTTGATTCATTAGACCATGTGTTCTGTCTCGTGACTCCATTTTGACTCATTAGCCCATGTGTTCTGTCTCATGCCTCCATTTCGACACATTAGCCCATGTGTTCTGTCTCGTGCCTCCATTTTTACTCATTAGCCTATGTGATCTGTCTCGAGCCTACATTTTGACTCATTAGCCCATGTGTACTGTCTTGTGCCTACATTTTTACTCATTAGCACATGTGTACTGTCTAGTACCTACATTTTGATTCATAAGCCCATGTGTTCTGTCTCGTCACTCCATTTTGATTCATTAGCCCATGTGTTCTGTCTCGTGCCTCCATTTTGACTCATTAGCCCATGTGTACTGTCTCGTGTCTCCATTTTGACTCATTAGCCCATGTGTTCTGTCTCGTTCCTCCATTTTGACTCATTAGCCCATTTTTTCTGTCTCGTGCCTCCATTTTGAATCATTAGCCCATGTGTTCTGTCTAGGTTCTCTATTTTGACTAATTTGTAAATGTGTTAGGTCTTGTGCCTCCATTTTGACTCATTAGCCTTTGTGTACGGTCTTGTACCTCCATTTTGACTCATTAGTCCATGTGTTCTATCTCGTACCTCCATTTTGATTCATAAGCCCATGTGTTCTGTCTAGGTTCTCCATTTTGACTCATTAGCCCATGTGTTCTGTCTCGTGCCTCCATTTTGACTCATTAGCCCATGTGTATTGTCTCGTGCCTCCATTTTGACTCATTAGCCTATGTGTTCTGTCTCGTGCCTACATTTTGACTCATTAGCCCATGTGTACTGTCTCGTACCTCCGTTTTGACTCATTAGCCCATGTGTTCTGTCTCGTGCCTCCATTTTGACTCATTAGCCCATGTGTTCTGTCTCGTGCCTCCATTTTTACTCATTACCCCATGTGTACTGTCTCGTGTCTCCATTTTGACTCATTAGCCCATGTGTTCTGTCTCGTGCCTCCATTTCGACTCATTAGCCCATGTGTACTGTCTCGTGTCTCCATTTTGACTCATTAGCCCATGTGTTCTGTCTCGTGCCTCCATTTTGACTCATTAGCCCATTTTTTCTGTCTCGTGCCTCCATTTCGACTCATTAGCCCATGTGTACTGTCTCGTGTCTCCATTTTGACTCATTAGCCCATGTGTTCTGTCTCGTGCCTCCATTTTGACTCATTAGCCCATTTTTTTCTGTCTCGTGCCTCCATTTTGAATCATTAGCCCATGTGTTCTGTCTAGGTTCTCTATTTTGACTCATTTGTAAATGTGTTAGGTCTCGTGCCTCCATTTTGACTCATTAGCCTTTGTGTACGGTCTTGTACCTCCATTTTGACTCATTAGTCCATGTGTTCTATCTCGTACCTCCATTTTGATTCATAAGCCCATGTGTTCTGTCTAGGTTCTCCATTTTGACTCATTAGTCCATGTGTTCTGTCTCGTACCTCCATTTTGATTCATTAGACCATCTGTTCTGTCTCGTGACTCCATTTTGACTCATTAGCCCATGTGTTCTGTCTAGTGCCTCCATTTTGACTCATTAGCCCATGTGTTCTGTCTCATGCCTCCATTTTGACACATTAGCCCATGTGTTCTGTCTCGTGCCTCCATTTTTACTCATTAGCCTATGTGATCTGTCTCGAGCCTACATTTTGACTCATTAGCCCATGTGTACTGTCTCGTGCCTCCATTTTGACTCATTAGCCCATGTGTTCTGTCTCGTGCCTCCATTTTGACTCATTAGCCCATGTGTTCTGTCTCGTGCCTCTGTTTTGCCTCATTAGCCCATGTGTTCTGTCTCGTCACTCCATTTTGATTCATTAGCCCATGTGTTCTGTCTCGTGCCTCCATTTTGACTCATTAGCCCATGTGTACTGTCTCGTGTCTCCATATTGACTAATTAGCCCATGTGTTCTGTCTCGTGCCTCCATTTTGACTCATTAGCCCAGTTTTTCTGTCTCGTTCCTCCATTTTGACTCATTAGCCAATGTGTTCTGTCTCGTGCCTACATTTTGACTCATTAGCCCATGTGTACTGTCTCGTACCTCCATTTTGACTCATTAGCCCATGTGTTCTGTCTCGTGCCTCCATTTTCACTCATTAGCCCATGTGTTCTGTCTCGTGCCTCCATTTTGACGCATTAGCCTATGTGTTCTGTCTCGTGCCTACATTTGGACTCATTAGCCCATGTGTTCTGTCTCATATCTCTATTTTGACTCATTTGTCCATGTGTTAGGTCTCGTGCCTCCATTTTGACTCATTAGCCTTTGTGTACGGTCTTGTACCTCCATTTTGACTCATTAGTCCATGTGTTCTGTCTCGTACCTCCATTTTGATTCATAAGCCCATGTGTTCTGTCTAGGTTCTCCATTTTGACTCATTAGTCCATGTGTTCTGTCTCGTACCTCAATTTTGATTCATTAGACCATGTGTTCTGTCTCGTGCCTCCATTTTGACTCATTAGCCCATGTGTTCTGTCTCATGCCTCCATTTTGACACATTAGCCCATGTGTTCTGTCTCGTGCCTCCATTTTGACTCATTAGCCCATGTGTATTGTCTCGTGCCTCCATTTTGACTCATTAGCCTATGTGTTCTGTCACGTGCCTACATTTTGACTCATTAGCCCATGTGTACTGTCTCGTACCTCCGTTTTGACTCATTAGCCCATGTGTTCTGTCTCGTGCCTCCATTTTGACTCATTAGCCCATGTGTTCTGTCTCGTGCCTCCATTTTGACTCATTAGCCCATGTGTTCTGTCTCGTGCCAACATTTTTACTCATTAGCACATGTGTACTGTCTAGTACCTACATTTTGATTCATAAGCCCATGTGTTCTGTCTCGTCACTCCATTTTGATTCATTAGCCCATGTGTTCTGTCTCGTGCCTCCATTTTGACTCATTAGCCCATGTGTACTGTCTCGTGTCTCCATTTTGACTCATTAGCCCATGTGTTCTGTCTCGTGCCTTCATTTTGACTCATTAGCCCATTTTTTCTGTCTCGTGCCTCCATTTTGAATCATTAGCCCATGTGTTCTGTCTAGGTTCTCTATTTTGACTCATTTGTAAATGTGTTAGGTCTAATGCCTCCATTTTGACTCATTAGCCTTTGTGTACGGTCTTGTACCTCCATTTTGACTCATTAGTCCATGTGTTCTATCTCGTACCTCCATTTTGATTCATAAGCCCATGTGTTCTGTCTAGGTCCTCCATTTTGACTCATTAGTCCATGTGTTCTGTCTCGTACCTCCATTTTGATTCATTAGACCATGTGTTCTGTCTCGTGACTCCATTTTGACTCATTAGCCCATGTGTTCTGTCTCATGCCTCCATTTCGACACATTAGCCCATGTGTTCTGTCTCGTGCCTCCATTTTGACTCATTAGCCCATGTGTACTGTCTCGTGTCTCCATTTTGACTCATTAGCCCATGTGTTCTGTCTCGTGCCTTCATTTTGACTCATTAGCCCATTTTTTCTGTCTCGTGCCTCCATTTTGAATCATTAGCCCATGTGTTCTGTCTAGGTTCTCTATTTTGACTCATTTGTAAATGTGTTAGGTCTCGTGCCTCCATTTTGACTCATTAGCCTTTGTGTACGGTCTTGTACCTCC
Organism: Salmo salar; assembly: GCF_965601325.2. Classification (NCBI taxonomy): domain Eukaryota; kingdom Metazoa; phylum Chordata; class Actinopteri; order Salmoniformes; family Salmonidae; genus Salmo; species Salmo salar. Next base: position 101,303,664 of record NC_138308.1, on the reverse strand, counting down.
ATTTTGACTCATTAGTCCATGTGTTCTATCTCGTACCTCCATTTTGATTCATAAGCCCATGTGTTCTGTCTAGGTCCTCCATTTTGACTCATTAGTCCATGTGTTCTGTCTCGTACCTCCATTTTGATTCATTAGACCATGTGTTCTGTCTCGTGACTCCATTTTGACTCATTAGCCCATGTGTTCTGTCTCATGCCTCCATTTCGACACATTAGCCCATGTGTTCTGTCTCGTGCCTCCATTTTTACTCATTAGCCTATGTGATCTGTCTCGAGCCTACATTTTGACTCATTAGCCCATGTGTACTGTCTTGTGCCTACATTTTTACTCATTAGCACATGTGTACTGTCTAGTACCTACATTTTGATTCATAAGCCCATGTGTTCTGTCTCGTCACTCCATTTTGATTCATTAGCCCATGTGTTCTGTCTCGTGCCTCCATTTTGACTCATTAGCCCATGTGTACTGTCTCGTGTCTCCATTTTGACTCATTAGCCCATGTGTTCTGTCTCGTTCCTCCATTTTGACTCATTAGCCCATTTTTTCTGTCTCGTGCCTCCATTTTGAATCATTAGCCCATGTGTTCTGTCTAGGTTCTCTATTTTGACTAATTTGTAAATGTGTTAGGTCTTGTGCCTCCATTTTGACTCATTAGCCTTTGTGTACGGTCTTGTACCTCCATTTTGACTCATTAGTCCATGTGTTCTATCTCGTACCTCCATTTTGATTCATAAGCCCATGTGTTCTGTCTAGGTTCTCCATTTTGACTCATTAGCCCATGTGTTCTGTCTCGTGCCTCCATTTTGACTCATTAGCCCATGTGTATTGTCTCGTGCCTCCATTTTGACTCATTAGCCTATGTGTTCTGTCTCGTGCCTACATTTTGACTCATTAGCCCATGTGTACTGTCTCGTACCTCCGTTTTGACTCATTAGCCCATGTGTTCTGTCTCGTGCCTCCATTTTGACTCATTAGCCCATGTGTTCTGTCTCGTGCCTCCATTTTTACTCATTACCCCATGTGTACTGTCTCGTGTCTCCATTTTGACTCATTAGCCCATGTGTTCTGTCTCGTGCCTCCATTTTGACTCATTAGCCCATTTTTTCTGTCTCGTGCCTCCATTTCGACTCATTAGCCCATGTGTACTGTCTCGTGTCTCCATTTTGACTCATTAGCCCATGTGTTCTGTCTCGTGCCTCCATTTTGACTCATTAGCCCATTTTTTCTGTCTCGTGCCTCCATTTTTAATCATTAGCCCATGTGTTCTGTCTAGGTTCTCTATTTTGACTCATTTGTAAATGTGTTAGGTCTCGTGCCTCCATTTTGACTCATTAGCCTTTGTGTACGGTCTTGTACCTCCATTTTGACTCATTAGTCCATGTGTTCTATCTCGTACCTCCATTTTGATTCATAAGCCCATGTGTTCTGTCTAGGTTCTCCATTTTGACTCATTAGTCCATGTGTTCTGTCTCGTACCTCCATTTTGATTCATTAGACCATCTGTTCTGTCTCGTGACTCCATTTTGACTCATTAGCCCATGTGTTCTGTCTAGTGCCTCCATTTTGACTCATTAGCCCATGTGTTCTGTCTCATGCCTCCATTTTGACACATTAGCCCATGTGTTCTGTCTCGTGCCTCCATTTTTACTCATTAGCCTATGTGATCTGTCTCGAGCCTACATTTTGACTCATTAGCCCATGTGTACTGTCTCGTGCCTCCATTTTGACTCATTAGCCCATGTGTTCTGTCTCGTGCCTCCATTTTGACTCATTAGCCCATGTGTTCTGTCTCGTGCCTCTGTTTTGCCTCATTAGCCCATGTGTTCTGTCTCGTCACTCCATTTTGATTCATTAGCCCATGTGTTCTGTCTCGTGCCTCCATTTTGACTCATTAGCCCATGTGTACTGTCTCGTGTCTCCATATTGACTAATTAGCCCATGTGTTCTGTCTCGTGCCTCCATTTTGACTCATTAGCCCAGTTTTTCTGTCTCGTTCCTCCATTTTGACTCATTAGCCAATGTGTTCTGTCTCGTGCCTACATTTTGACTCATTAGCCCATGTGTACTGTCTCGTACCTCCATTTTGACTCATTAGCCCATGTGTTCTGTCTCGTGCCTCCATTTTCACTCATTAGCCCATGTGTTCTGTCTCGTGCCTCCATTTTGACGCATTAGCCTATGTGTTCTGTCTCGTGCCTACATTTGGACTCATTAGCCCATGTGTTCTGTCTCATATCTCTATTTTGACTCATTTGTCCATGTGTTAGGTCTCGTGCCTCCATTTTGACTCATTAGCCTTTGTGTACGGTCTTGTACCTCCATTTTGACTCATTAGTCCATGTGTTCTGTCTCGTACCTCCATTTTGATTCATAAGCCCATGTGTTCTGTCTAGGTTCTCCATTTTGACTCATTAGTCCATGTGTTCTGTCTCGTACCTCAATTTTGATTCATTAGACCATGTGTTCTGTCTCGTGCCTCCATTTTGACTCATTAGCCCATGTGTTCTGTCTCATGCCTCCATTTTGACACATTAGCCCATGTGTTCTGTCTCGTGCCTCCATTTTGACTCATTAGCCCATGTGTATTGTCTCGTGCCTCCATTTTGACTCATTAGCCTATGTGTTCTGTCACGTGCCTACATTTTGACTCATTAGCCCATGTGTACTGTCTCGTACCTCCGTTTTGACTCATTAGCCCATGTGTTCTGTCTCGTGCCTCCATTTTGACTCATTAGCCCATGTGTTCTGTCTCGTGCCTCCATTTTGACTCATTAGCCCATGTGTTCTGTCTCGTGCCAACATTTTTACTCATTAGCACATGTGTACTGTCTAGTACCTACATTTTGATTCATAAGCCCATGTGTTCTGTCTCGTCACTCCATTTTGATTCATTAGCCCATGTGTTCTGTCTCGTGCCTCCATTTTGACTCATTAGCCCATGTGTACTGTCTCGTGTCTCCATTTTGACTCATTAGCCCATTTTTTCTGTCTCGTGCCTCCATTTTGAATCATTAGCCCATGTGTTCTGTCTAGGTTCTCTATTTTGACTCATTTGTAAATGTGTTAGGTCTAATGCCTCCATTTTGACTCATTAGCCTTTGTGTACGGTCTTGTACCTCCATTTTGACTCATTAGTCCATGTGTTCTATCTCGTACCTCCATTTTGATTCATAAGCCCATGTGTTCTGTCTAGGTCCTCCATTTTGACTCATTAGTCCATGTGTTCTGTCTCGTACCTCCATTTTGATTCATTAGACCATGTGTTCTGTCTCGTGACTCCATTTTGACTCATTAGCCCATGTGTTCTGTCTCATGCCTCCATTTCGACACATTAGCCCATGTGTTCTGTCTCGTGCCTCCATTTTGACTCATTAGCCCATGTGTACTGTCTCGTGTCTCCATTTTGACTCATTAGCCCATGTGTTCTGTCTCGTGCCTTCATTTTGACTCATTAGCCCATTTTTTCTGTCTCGTGCCTCCATTTTGAATCATTAGCCCATGTGTTCTGTCTAGGTTCTCTATTTTGACTCATTTGTAAATGTGTTAGGTCTCGTGCCTCCATTTTGACTCATTAGCCTTTGTGTACGGTCTTGTACCTCCATTTTGACTCATTAGTCCATGTGTTCTATCTCGTACCTCCATTTTGATTCATAAGCCCATGTGTTCTGTCTAGGTCCTCCATTTTGACTCATTAGTCCATGTGTTCTGTCTCGTACCTCCATTTTGATTCATTAGACCATGTGTTCTGTCTCGTGACTCCATTTTGACTCATTAGCCCATGTGTTCTGTCTCGTGCCTACATTTTGACTCATTAGCCCATGTGTACTGTCTCGTACCTCCGTTTTGACTCATTAGCCCATGTGTTCTGTCTCGTGCCTCCATTTTGACTCATTAGCCCATGTGTTCTGTCTCGTGCCAACATTTTTACTCATTAGCACATGTGTACTGTCTTGTACCTACATTTTGATTCATAAGCCCATGTGTTCTGTCTCGTCACTCCATTTTGATTCATTAGCCCATGTGTTCTGTCTCGTGCCTCCATTTTGACTCATTAGCCCATGTGTACTGTCTCGTGTCTCCATTTTGACTCATTAGCCCATGTGTTCTGTCTAGGTTCTCTATTTTGACTCATTTGTAAATGTGTTAGGTCTCGTGCCTCCATTTTGACTCATTAGCCCATGTGTTCTGTCTCGTGCCTCCATTTTGACTCATTAGCCCATGTGTTCTGTCTCGTGCCTCCATTTTGACTCATTAGCCCATGTGTATTGTCTCGTGCCTCCATTTTGACTCATTAGCCTATGTGTTCTGTCTCGTGCCTACATTTTGACTCATTAGCCCATGTGTACTGTCTCGTACCTCCGTTTTGACTCATTAGCCAATGTGTTCTGTCTCGTGCCTCCATTTTGACTCATTAGCCCATGTGTTCTGTCTCGTGCCTCCATTTTGACTCATTAGCCCATGTGTTCTGTCTCGTGCCAACATTTTTACTCATTAGCACATGTGTACTGTCTAGTACCAACATTTTGATTCATAAGCCCATGTGTTCTGTCTCGTCACTCCATTTTGATTCATTAGCCCATGTGTTCTGTCTCGTGCCTCCATTTTGACTCATTAGCCCATGTGTACTGTCTCGTGTCTCCATTTTGACTCATTAGCCCATGTGTTCTGTCTCGTGCCTCCATTTTGACTCATTAGCCCATTTTTTCTGTCTCGTGCCTCCATTTTGAATCATTAGCCCATGTGTTCTGTCTAGGTTCTCTATTTTGACTCATTTGTAAATGTGTTAGGTCTCGTGCCTCCATTTTGACTCATTAGCCTTTGTGTACGGTCTTGTACCTCCATTTTGACTCATTAGTCCATGTGTTCTATCTCGTACCTCCATTTTGATTCATAAGCCCATGTGTTCTGTCTAGGTTCTCCATTTTGACTCATAAGTCCATGTGTTCTGTCTCGTACCTCCATTTTGATTCATTAGACCATGTGTTCTGTCTAGGTTCTCCATTTTGACTCATTAGTCCATGTGTTCTGTCTCGTACCTCCATTTTGATTCATTAGACCATGTGTTCTGTCTCGTGACTCCATTTTGACTCATTAGCACATGTGTTCTGTCTCGTGCCTCCATTTTGACTCATTAGCCCATGTGTTCTGTCTCATGCCTCCATTTTGACACATTAGCCCATGTGTTCTGTCTCGTGCCTCCATTTTGACTCATTAGCCCATGTGTATTGTCTCGTGCCTCCATTTTGACTCATTAGCCTATGTGTTCTGTCTCGTGCCTACATTTTGACTCATTAGCCCATGTGTACTGTCTCGTACCTCCGTTTTGACTCATTAGCCCATGTGTTCTGTCTCGTGCCTCCATTTTGACTCATTAGCCCATGTGTATTGTCTCGTGCCTCCATTTTGACTCATTAGCCTATGTGTTCTGTCTCGTGCCTACATTTTGACTCATTAGCCCATGTGTACTGTCTCGTACCTCCGTTTTGACTCATTAGCCCATGTGTTCTGTCTCGTGCCTCCATTTTGACTCATTAGCCCATGTGTTCTGTCTCGTGCCAACATTTTTACTCATTAGCACATGTGTACTGTCTTGTACCTACATTTTGATTCATAAGCCCATGTGTTCTGTCTCGTCACTCCATTTTGATTCATTAGCCCATGTGTTCTGTCTCGTGCCTCCATTTTGACTCATTAGCCCATGTGTACTGTCTCGTGTCTCCATTTTGACTCATTAGCCCATGTGTTCTGTCTCGTGCCTCCATTTTGATTCATTAGCCCATTTTTTCTGTCTCGTGCCTCCATTTTGAATCATTAGCCCATGTGTTCTGTCTAGGTTCTCTATTTTGACTCATTTGTAAATGTGTTAGGTCTCGTGCCTCCATTTTGACTCATTAGCCTTTGTGTACGGTCTTGTACCTCCATTTTGACTCATTAGTCCATGTGTTCTATCTCGTACCTCCATTTTGATTCATAAGCCCATGTGTTCTGTCTAGGTTCTCCATTTTGACTCATTAGTCCATGTGTTCTGTCTCGTACCTCCATTTTGATTCATTAGACCATGTGTTCTGTCTCGTGACTCCATTTTGACTCATTAGCCCATGTGTTCTGTCTCATGCCTCCATTTCGACACATTAGCCCATGTGTTCTGTCTCGTGCCTCCATTTTGACTCATTAGCCCATGTGTACTGTCTCGTGTCTCCATTTTGACTCATTAGCCCATGTGTTCTGTCTCGTGCCTTCATTTTGACTCATTAGCCCATTTTTTCTGTCTCGTGCCTCCATTTTGAATCATTAGCCCATGTGTTCTGTCTAGGTTCTCTATTTTGACTCATTTGTAAATGTGTTAGGTCTCGTGCCTCCATTTTGACTCATTAGCCTTTGTGTACGGTCTTGTACCTCCATTTTGACTCATTAGTCCATGTGTTCTATCTCGTACCTCCATTTTGATTCATAAGCCCATGTGTTCTGTCTAGGTCCTCCATTTTGACTCATTAGTCCATGTGTTCTGTCTCGTACCTCCATTTTGATTCATTAGACCATGTGTTCTGTCTCGTGACTCCATTTTGACTCATTAGCCCATGTGTTCTGTCTCATGCCTCCATTTCGACACATTAGCCCATGTGTTCTGTCTCGTGCCTCCATTTTTACTCATTAGCCTATGTGATCTGTCTCGAGCCTACATTTTGACTCATTAGCCCATGTGTACTGTCTTGTGCCTACATTTTTACTCATTAGCACATGTGTACTGTCTAGTACCTACATTTTGATTCATAAGCCCATGTGTTCTGTCTCGTCACTCCATTTTGATTCATTAGCCCATGTGTTCTGTCTCGTGCCTCCATTTTGACTCATTAGCCCATGTGTACTGTCTCGTGTCTCCATTTTGACTCATTAGCCCATGTGTTCTGTCTCGTTCCTCCATTTTGACTCATTAGCCCATTTTTTCTGTCTCGTGCCTCCATTTTGAATCATTAGCCCATGTGTTCTGTCTAGGTTCTCTATTTTGACTAATTTGTAAATGTGTTAGGTCTTGTGCCTCCATTTTGACTCATTAGCCTTTGTGTACGGTCTTGTACCTCCATTTTGACTCATTAGTCCATGTGTTCTATCTCGTACCTCCATTTTGATTCATAAGCCCATGTGTTCTGTCTAGGTTCTCCATTTTGACTCATTAGCCCATGTGTTCTGTCTCGTGCCTCCATTTTGACTCATTAGCCCATGTGTATTGTCTCGTGCCTCCATTTTGACTCATTAGCCTATGTGTTCTGTCTCGTGCCTACATTTTGACTCATTAGCCCATGTGTACTGTCTCGTACCTCCGTTTTGACTCATTAGCCCATGTGTTCTGTCTCGTGCCTCCATTTTGACTCATTAGCCCATGTGTTCTGTCTCGTGCCTCCATTTTTACTCATTACCCCATGTGTACTGTCTCGTGTCTCCATTTTGACTCATTAGCCCATGTGTTCTGTCTCGTGCCTCCATTTCGACTCATTAGCCCATGTGTACTGTCTCGTGTCTCCATTTTGACTCATTAGCCCATGTGTTCTGTCTCGTGCCTCCATTTTGACTCATTAGCCCATTTTTTCTGTCTCGTGCCTCCATTTCGACTCATTAGCCCATGTGTACTGTCTCGTGTCTCCATTTTGACTCATTAGCCCATGTGTTCTGTCTCGTGCCTCCATTTTGACTCATTAGCCCATTTTTTTCTGTCTCGTGCCTCCATTTTGAATCATTAGCCCATGTGTTCTGTCTAGGTTCTCTATTTTGACTCATTTGTAAATGTGTTAGGTCTCGTGCCTCCATTTTGACTCATTAGCCTTTGTGTACGGTCTTGTACCTCCATTTTGACTCATTAGTCCATGTGTTCTATCTCGTACCTCCATTTTGATTCATAAGCCCATGTGTTCTGTCTAGGTTCTCCATTTTGACTCATTAGTCCATGTGTTCTGTCTCGTACCTCCATTTTGATTCATTAGACCATCTGTTCTGTCTCGTGACTCCATTTTGACTCATTAGCCCATGTGTTCTGTCTAGTGCCTCCATTTTGACTCATTAGCCCATGTGTTCTGTCTCATGCCTCCATTTTGACACATTAGCCCATGTGTTCTGTCTCGTGCCTCCATTTTTACTCATTAGCCTATGTGATCTGTCTCGAGCCTACATTTTGACTCATTAGCCCATGTGTACTGTCTCGTGCCTCCATTTTGACTCATTAGCCCATGTGTTCTGTCTCGTGCCTCCATTTTGACTCATTAGCCCATGTGTTCTGTCTCGTGCCTCTGTTTTGCCTCATTAGCCCATGTGTTCTGTCTCGTCACTCCATTTTGATTCATTAGCCCATGTGTTCTGTCTCGTGCCTCCATTTTGACTCATTAGCCCATGTGTACTGTCTCGTGTCTCCATATTGACTAATTAGCCCATGTGTTCTGTCTCGTGCCTCCATTTTGACTCATTAGCCCAGTTTTTCTGTCTCGTTCCTCCATTTTGACTCATTAGCCAATGTGTTCTGTCTCGTGCCTACATTTTGACTCATTAGCCCATGTGTACTGTCTCGTACCTCCATTTTGACTCATTAGCCCATGTGTTCTGTCTCGTGCCTCCATTTTCACTCATTAGCCCATGTGTTCTGTCTCGTGCCTCCATTTTGACGCATTAGCCTATGTGTTCTGTCTCGTGCCTACATTTGGACTCATTAGCCCATGTGTTCTGTCTCATATCTCTATTTTGACTCATTTGTCCATGTGTTAGGTCTCGTGCCTCCATTTTGACTCATTAGCCTTTGTGTACGGTCTTGTACCTCCATTTTGACTCATTAGTCCATGTGTTCTGTCTCGTACCTCCATTTTGATTCATAAGCCCATGTGTTCTGTCTAGGTTCTCCATTTTGACTCATTAGTCCATGTGTTCTGTCTCGTACCTCAATTTTGATTCATTAGACCATGTGTTCTGTCTCGTGCCTCCATTTTGACTCATTAGCCCATGTGTTCTGTCTCATGCCTCCATTTTGACACATTAGCCCATGTGTTCTGTCTCGTGCCTCCATTTTGACTCATTAGCCCATGTGTATTGTCTCGTGCCTCCATTTTGACTCATTAGCCTATGTGTTCTGTCACGTGCCTACATTTTGACTCATTAGCCCATGTGTACTGTCTCGTACCTCCGTTTTGACTCATTAGCCCATGTGTTCTGTCTCGTGCCTCCATTTTGACTCATTAGCCCATGTGTTCTGTCTCGTGCCTCCATTTTGACTCATTAGCCCATGTGTTCTGTCTCGTGCCAACATTTTTACTCATTAGCACATGTGTACTGTCTAGTACCTACATTTTGATTCATAAGCCCATGTGTTCTGTCTCGTCACTCCATTTTGATTCATTAGCCCATGTGTTCTGTCTCGTGCCTCCATTTTGACTCATTAGCCCATGTGTACTGTCTCGTGTCTCCATTTTGACTCATTAGCCCATGTGTTCTGTCTCGTGCCTTCATTTTGACTCATTAGCCCATTTTTTCTGTCTCGTGCCTCCATTTTGAATCATTAGCCCATGTGTTCTGTCTAGGTTCTCTATTTTGACTCATTTGTAAATGTGTTAGGTCTAATGCCTCCATTTTGACTCATTAGCCTTTGTGTACGGTCTTGTACCTCCATTTTGACTCATTAGTCCATGTGTTCTATCTCGTACCTCCATTTTGATTCATAAGCCCATGTGTTCTGTCTAGGTCCTCCATTTTGACTCATTAGTCCATGTGTTCTGTCTCGTACCTCCATTTTGATTCATTAGACCATGTGTTCTGTCTCGTGACTCCATTTTGACTCATTAGCCCATGTGTTCTGTCTCATGCCTCCATTTCGACACATTAGCCCATGTGTTCTGTCTCGTGCCTCCATTTTGACTCATTAGCCCATGTGTACTGTCTCGTGTCTCCATTTTGACTCATTAGCCCATGTGTTCTGTCTCGTGCCTTCATTTTGACTCATTAGCCCATTTTTTCTGTCTCGTGCCTCCATTTTGAATCATTAGCCCATGTGTTCTGTCTAGGTTCTCTATTTTGACTCATTTGTAAATGTGTTAGGTCTCGTGCCTCCATTTTGACTCATTAGCCTTTGTGTACGGTCTTGTACCTCCATTTTGACTCATTAGTCCATGTGTTCTATCTCGTACCTCCATTTTGATTCATAAGCCCATGTGTTCTGTCTAGGTCCTCCATTTTGACTCATTAGTCCATGTGTTCTGTCTCGTACCTCCATTTTGATTCATTAGACCATGTGTTCTGTCTCGTGACTCCATTTTGACTCATTAGCCCATGTGTTCTGTCTCATGCCTCCATTTCGACACATTAGCCCATGTGTTCTGTCTCGTGCCTCCATTTTTACTCATTAGCCTATGTGATCTGTCTCGAGCCTACATTTTGACTCATTAGCCCATGTGTACTGTCTTGTGCCTACATTTTTACTCATTAGCACATGTGTACTGTCTAGTACCTACATTTTGATTCATAAGCCCATGTGTTCTGTCTCGTCACTCCATTTTGATTCATTAGCCCATGTGTTCTGTCTCGTGCCTCCATTTTGACTCATTAGCCCATGTGTACTGTCTCGTGTCTCCATTTTGACTCATTAGCCCATGTGTTCTGTCTCGTTCCTCCATTTTGACTCATTAGCCCATTTTTTCTGTCTCGTGCCTCCATTTTGAATCATTAGCCCATGTGTTCTGTCTAGGTTCTCTATTTTGACTAATTTGTAAATGTGTTAGGTCTTGTGCCTCCATTTTGACTCATTAGCCTTTGTGTACGGTCTTGTACCTCCATTTTGACTCATTAGTCCATGTGTTCTATCTCGTACCTCCATTTTGATTCATAAGCCCATGTGTTCTGTCTAGGTTCTCCATTTTGACTCATTAGCCCATGTGTTCTGTCTCGTGCCTCCATTTTGACTCATTAGCCCATGTGTATTGTCTCGTGCCTCCATTTTGACTCATTAGCCTATGTGTTCTGTCTCGTGCCTACATTTTGACTCATTAGCCCATGTGTACTGTCTCGTACCTCCGTTTTGACTCATTAGCCCATGTGTTCTGTCTCGTGCCTCCATTTTGACTCATTAGCCCATGTGTTCTGTCTCGTGCCTCCATTTTTACTCATTACCCCATGTGTACTGTCTCGTGTCTCCATTTTGACTCATTAGCCCATGTGTTCTGTCTCGTGCCTCCATTTTGACTCATTAGCCCATTTTTTCTGTCTCGTGCCTCCATTTCGACTCATTAGCCCATGTGTACTGTCTCGTGTCTCCATTTTGACTCATTAGCCCATGTGTTCTGTCTCGTGCCTCCATTTTGACTCATTAGCCCATTTTTTCTGTCTCGTGCCTCCATTTTTAATCATTAGCCCATGTGTTCTGTCTAGGTTCTCTATTTTGACTCATTTGTAAATGTGTTAGGTCTCGTGCCTCCATTTTGACTCATTAGCCTTTGTGTACGGTCTTGTACCTCCATTTTGACTCATTAGTCCATGTGTTCTATCTCGTACCTCCATTTTGATTCATAAGCCCATGTGTTCTGTCTAGGTTCTCCATTTTGACTCATTAGTCCATGTGTTCTGTCTCGTACCTCCATTTTGATTCATTAGACCATCTGTTCTGTCTCGTGACTCCATTTTGACTCATTAGCCCATGTGTTCTGTCTAGTGCCTCCATTTTGACTCATTAGCCCATGTGTTCTGTCTCATGCCTCCATTTTGACACATTAGCCCATGTGTTCTGTCTCGTGCCTCCATTTTTACTCATTAGCCTATGTGATCTGTCTCGAGCCTACATTTTGACTCATTAGCCCATGTGTACTGTCTCGTGCCTCCATTTTGACTCATTAGCCCATGTGTTCTGTCTCGTGCCTCCATTTTGACTCATTAGCCCATGTGTTCTGTCTCGTGCCTCTGTTTTGCCTCATTAGCCCATGTGTTCTGTCTCGTCACTCCATTTTGATTCATTAGCCCATGTGTTCTGTCTCGTGCCTCCATTTTGACTCATTAGCCCATGTGTACTGTCTCGTGTCTCCATATTGACTAATTAGCCCATGTGTTCTGTCTCGTGCCTCCATTTTGACTCATTAGCCCAGTTTTTCTGTCTCGTTCCTCCATTTTGACTCATTAGCCAATGTGTTCTGTCTCGTGCCTACATTTTGACTCATTAGCCCATGTGTACTGTCTCGTACCTCCATTTTGACTCATTAGCCCATGTGTTCTGTCTCGTGCCTCCATTTTCACTCATTAGCCCATGTGTTCTGTCTCGTGCCTCCATTTTGACGCATTAGCCTATGTGTTCTGTCTCGTGCCTACATTTGGACTCATTAGCCCATGTGTTCTGTCTCATATCTCTATTTTGACTCATTTGTCCATGTGTTAGGTCTCGTGCCTCCATTTTGACTCATTAGCCTTTGTGTACGGTCTTGTACCTCCATTTTGACTCATTAGTCCATGTGTTCTGTCTCGTACCTCCATTTTGATTCATAAGCCCATGTGTTCTGTCTAGGTTCTCCATTTTGACTCATTAGTCCATGTGTTCTGTCTCGTACCTCAATTTTGATTCATTAGACCATGTGTTCTGTCTCGTGCCTCCATTTTGACTCATTAGCCCATGTGTTCTGTCTCATGCCTCCATTTTGACACATTAGCCCATGTGTTCTGTCTCGTGCCTCCATTTTGACTCATTAGCCCATGTGTATTGTCTCGTGCCTCCATTTTGACTCATTAGCCTATGTGTTCTGTCACGTGCCTACATTTTGACTCATTAGCCCATGTGTACTGTCTCGTACCTCCGTTTTGACTCATTAGCCCATGTGTTCTGTCTCGTGCCTCCATTTTGACTAATTAGCCCATGTGTTCTGTCTCGTGCCTCCATTTTGACTCATTAGCCCATGTGTTCTGTCTCGTGCCAACATTTTTACTCATTAGCACATGTGTACTGTCTAGTACCTACATTTTGATTCATAAGCCCATGTGTTCTGTCTCGTCACTCCATTTTGATTCATTAGCCCATGTGTTCTGTCTCGTGCCTCCATTTTGACTCATTAGCCCATGTGTACTGTCTCGTGTCTCCATTTTGACTCATTAGCCCATTTTTTCTGTCTCGTGCCTCCATTTTGAATCATTAGCCCATGTGTTCTGTCTAGGTTCTCTATTTTGACTCATTTGTAAATGTGTTAGGTCTAATGCCTCCATTTTGACTCATTAGCCTTTGTGTACGGTCTTGTACCTCCATTTTGACTCATTAGTCCATGTGTTCTATCTCGTACCTCCATTTTGATTCATAAGCCCATGTGTTCTGTCTAGGTCCTCCATTTTGACTCATTAGTCCATGTGTTCTGTCTCGTACCTCCATTTTGATTCATTAGACCATGTGTTCTGTCTCGTGACTCCATTTTGACTCATTAGCCCATGTGTTCTGTCTCATGCCTCCATTTCGACACATTAGCCCATGTGTTCTGTCTCGTGCCTCCATTTTGACTCATTAGCCCATGTGTACTGTCTCGTGTCTCCATTTTGACTCATTAGCCCATGTGTTCTGTCTCGTGCCTTCATTTTGACTCATTAGCCCATTTTTTCTGTCTCGTGCCTCCATTTTGAATCATTAGCCCATGTGTTCTGTCTAGGTTCTCTATTTTGACTCATTTGTAAATGTGTTAGGTCTCGTGCCTCCATTTTGACTCATTAGCCTTTGTGTACGGTCTTGTACCTCCATTTTGACTCATTAGTCCATGTGTTCTATCTCGTACCTCCATTTTGATTCATAAGCCCATGTGTTCTGTCTAGGTCCTCCATTTTGACTCATTAGTCCATGTGTTCTGTCTCGTACCTCCATTTTGATTCATTAGACCATGTGTTCTGTCTCGTGACTCCATTTTGACTCATTAGCCCATGTGTTCTGTCTCGTGCCTACATTTTGACTCATTAGCCCATGTGTACTGTCTCGTACCTCCGTTTTGACTCATTAGCCCATGTGTTCTGTCTCGTGCCTCCATTTTGACTCATTAGCCCATGTGTTCTGTCTCGTGCCAACATTTTTACTCATTAGCACATGTGTACTGTCTTGTACCTACATTTTGATTCATAAGCCCATGTGTTCTGTCTCGTCACTCCATTTTGATTCATTAGCCCATGTGTTCTGTCTCGTGCCTCCATTTTGACTCATTAGCCCATGTGTACTGTCTCGTGTCTCCATTTTGACTCATTAGCCCATGTGTTCTGTCTAGGTTCTCTATTTTGACTCATTTGTAAATGTGTTAGGTCTCGTGCCTCCATTTTGACTCATTAGCCCATGTGTTCTGTCTCGTGCCTCCATTTTGACTCATTAGCCCATGTGTTCTGTCTCGTGCCTCCATTTTGACTCATTAGCCCATGTGTATTGTCTCGTGCCTCCATTTTGACTCATTAGCCTATGTGTTCTGTCTCGTGCCTACATTTTGACTCATTAGCCCATGTGTACTGTCTCGTACCTCCGTTTTGACTCATTAGCCAATGTGTTCTGTCTCGTGCCTCCATTTTGACTCATTAGCCCATGTGTTCTGTCTCGTGCCTCCATTTTGACTCATTAGCCCATGTGTTCTGTCTCGTGCCAACATTTTTACTCATTAGCACATGTGTACTGTCTAGTACCAACATTTTGATTCATAAGCCCATGTGTTCTGTCTCGTCACTCCATTTTGATTCATTAGCCCATGTGTTCTGTCTCGTGCCTCCATTTTGACTCATTAGCCCATGTGTACTGTCTCGTGTCTCCATTTTGACTCATTAGCCCATGTGTTGTGTCTCGTGCCTCCATTTTGACTCATTAGCCCATTTTTTCTGTCTCGTGCCTCCATTTTGAATCATTAGCCCATGTGTTCTGTCTAGGTTCTCTATTTTGACTCATTTGTAAATGTGTTAGGTCTCGTGCCTCCATTTTGACTCATTAGCCTTTGTGTACGGTCTTGTACCTCCATTTTGACTCATTAGTCCATGTGTTCTATCTCGTACCTCCATTTTGATTCATAAGCCCATGTGTTCTGTCTAGGTTCTCCATTTTGACTCATAAGTCCATGTGTTCTGTCTCGTACCTCCATTTTGATTCATTAGACCATGTGTTCTGTCTAGGTTCTCCATTTTGACTCATTAGTCCATGTGTTCTGTCTCGTACCTCCATTTTGATTCATTAGACCATGTGTTCTGTCTCGTGACTCCATTTTGACTCATTAGCACATGTGTTCTGTCTCGTGCCTCCATTTTGACTCATTAGCCCATGTGTTCTGTCTCATGCCTCCATTTTGACACATTAGCCCATGTGTTCTGTCTCGTGCCTCCATTTTGACTCATTAGCCCATGTGTATTGTCTCGTGCCTCCATTTTGACTCATTAGCCTATGTGTTCTGTCTCGTGCCTACATTTTGACTCATTAGCCCATGTGTACTGTCTCGTACCTCCGTTTTGACTCATTAGCCCATGTGTTCTGTCTCGTGCCTCCATTTTGACTCATTAGCCCATGTGTATTGTCTCGTGCCTCCATTTTGACTCATTAGCCTATGTGTTCTGTCTCGTGCCTACATTTTGACTCATTAGCCCATGTGTACTGTCTCGTACCTCCGTTTTGACTCATTAGCCCATGTGTTCTGTCTCGTGCCTCCATTTTGACTCATTAGCCCATGTGTTCTGTCTCGTGCCAACATTTTTACTCATTAGCACATGTGTACTGTCTTGTACCTACATTTTGATTCATAAGCCCATGTGTTCTGTCTCGTCACTCCATTTTGATTCATTAGCCCATGTGTTCTGTCTCGTGCCTCCATTTTGACTCATTAGCCCATGTGTACTGTCTCGTGTCTCCATTTTGACTCATTAGCCCATGTGTTCTGTCTCGTGCCTCCATTTTGATTCATTAGCCCATTTTTTCTGTCTCGTGCCTCCATTTTGAATCATTAGCCCATGTGTTCTGTCTAGGTTCTCTATTTTGACTCATTTGTAAATGTGTTAGGTCTCGTGCCTCCATTTTGACTCATTAGCCTTTGTGTACGGTCTTGTACCTCCATTTTGACTCATTAGTCCATGTGTTCTATCTCGTACCTCCATTTTGATTCATAAGCCCATGTGTTCTGTCTAGGTTCTCCATTTTGACTCATTAGTCCATGTGTTCTGTCTCGTACCTCCATTTTGATTCATTAGACCATGTGTTCTGTCTCGTGACTCCATTTTGACTCATTAGCCGATGTGTTCTGTCTCGTGCCTCCATTTTGACTCATTAGCCCATGTGTTCTGTCTCGTGCCTCCATTTTGACTCATTAGCCCATGTGTACTGTCTCATGCCTCCATTTTGACACATTAGCCCATGTGTTCTGTCTCGTGCCTCCATTTTTACTCATTAGCCTATGTGTTCTGTCTCGAGCGTACATTTTGACTCTTTAGCCCATGTGTTCTGTCTCGTGCCTCCATTTTGACTCATTAGCCCATGTGTTCTGTCTCGTGCCTCCATTTAGACTCATTATCCCATGTGTTCTGTCTCGTGCCTCCATTTTGACTCATTAGCCAATGTGTACTGTCTCGTGCCTCCATTTTGACTCATTAGCCTATGTGTTCTGTCTCGTGCCTACATTTTGACTCATTAGCCCATGTGTACTGTCTCGTACCTCCATTTTGACTCATTAGCCCATGTGTTCTGTCTCGTGCCTCCGTTTTGACTCTTTAGCCCATGTGTTCTGTCTCGTGCCTCCATTTTGACTCATTAGCCCATGTGTTCTGTCTCGTGCCTCCATTTTGACTCATTAGCCCATGTGTTCTGTCTCGTGCCTACATTTTTACTCATTAGCACATGTGTACTGTCTAGTACCTACATTTTGATTCATAAGCCCATGTGTTCTGTCTCGTCACTCCATTTTGATTCATTAGCCCATGTGTTCTGTCTCGTGCCTCCATTTTGACTCATTAGCCTTTGTGTACGGTCTTGTACCTCCATTTTGACTCATTAGTCCATGTGTTCTATCTCGTACCTCCATTTTGATTCATAAGCCCATGTGTTCTGTCTAGGTTCTCCATTTTGACTCATTAGTCCATGTGTTCTGTCTCGTACCTCCATTTTGATTCATTAGACCATCTGTTCTGTCTCGTGACTCCATTTTGACTCATTAGCCCATCTTTTCTGTCTAGTGCCTCCATTTTGACTCATTAGCCCATGTGTTCTGTCTCATGCCTCCATTTTGACACATTAGCCCATGTGTTCTGTCTCGTGCCTCCATTTTTACTCATTAGCCTATGTGATCTGTCTCGAGCCTACATTTTGACTCATTAGCCCATGTGTACTGTCTCGTGCCTCCATTTTGACTCATTAGCCCATGTGTTCTGTCTCGTGCCTCCATTTTGACTCATTAGCCCATGTGTTCTGTCTCGTGCCTCTGTTTTGCCTCATTAGCCCATGTGTTCTGTCTCGTCACTCCATTTTGATTCATTAGCCCATGTGTTCTGTCTCGTGCCTCCATTTTGACTCATTTGCCCATGTGTACTGTCTCGTGTCTCCATATTGACTAATTAGCCTATGTCTTCTGTCTCGTGCCTCCATTTTGACTCATTAGCCCAGTTTTTCTGTCTCGTTCCTCCATTTTGACTCATTAGCCAATGTGTTCTGTCTCGTGCCTACATTTTGACTCATTAGCCCATGTGTACTGTCTCGTACCTCCATTTTGACTCATTAGCCCATGTGTTCTGTCTCGTGCCTCCATTTTCACTCATTAGCCCATTTTTTCTGTCTCGTGCCTCCATTTTGAATCATTAGCCCATGTGTTCTGTCTAGGTTCTCTATTTTGACTAATTTGTAAATGTGTTAGGTCTTGTGCCTCCATTTTGACTCATTAGCCTTTGTGTACGGTCTTGTACCTCCATTTTGACTCATTAGTCCATGTGTTCTATCTCGTACCTCCATTTTGATTCATAAGCCCATGTGTTCTGTCTAGGTTCTCCATTTTGACTCATTAGCCCATGTGTTCTGTCTCGTGCCTCCATTTTGACTCATTAGCCCATGTGTATTGTCTCGTGCCTCCATTTTGACTCATTAGCCTATGTGTTCTGTCTCGTGCCTACATTTTGACTCATTAGCCTATGTGTTCTGTCTCGTGCCTACATTTTGACTCATTAGCCCATGTGTACTGTCTCGTACCTCCATTTTGACTCATTAGCCCATGTGTTCTGTCTCGTGCCTCCGTTTTGACTCTTTAGCCCATGTGTTCTGTCTCGTGCCTCCATTTTGACTCATTAGCCCATGTGTTCTGTCTCGTGCCTCCATTTTGACTCATTAGCCCATGTGTTCTGTCTCGTGCCTACATTTTTACTCATTAGCACATGTGTACTGTCTAGTACCTACATTTTGATTCATAAGCCCATGTGTTCTGTCTCGTCACTCCATTTTGATTCATTAGCCCATGTGTTCTGTCTCGTGCCTCCATTTTGACTCATTAGCCTTTGTGTACGGTCTTGTACCTCCATTTTGACTCATTAGTCCATGTGTTCTATCTCGTACCTCCATTTTGATTCATAAGCCCATGTGTTCTGTCTAGGTTCTCCATTTTGACTCATTAGTCCATGTGTTCTGTCTCGTACCTCCATTTTGATTCATTAGACCATCTGTTCTGTCTCGTGACTCCATTTTGACTCATTAGCCCATCTTTTCTGTCTAGTGCCTCCATTTTGACTCATTAGCCCATGTGTTCTGTCTCATGCCTCCATTTTGACACATTAGCCCATGTGTTCTGTCTCGTGCCTCCATTTTTACTCATTAGCCTATGTGATCTGTCTCGAGCCTACATTTTGACTCATTAGCCCATGTGTACTGTCTCGTGCCTCCATTTTGACTCATTAGCCCATGTGTTCTGTCTCGTGCCTCCATTTTGACTCATTAGCCCATGTGTTCTGTCTCGTGCCTCTGTTTTGCCTCATTAGCCCATGTGTTCTGTCTCGTCACTCCATTTTGATTCATTAGCCCATGTGTTCTGTCTCGTGCCTCCATTTTGACTCATTTGCCCATGTGTACTGTCTCGTGTCTCCATATTGACTAATTAGCCTATGTCTTCTGTCTCGTGCCTCCATTTTGACTCATTAGCCCAGTTTTTCTGTCTCGTTCCTCCATTTTGACTCATTAGCCAATGTGTTCTGTCTCGTGCCTACATTTTGACTCATTAGCCCATGTGTACTGTCTCGTACCTCCATTTTGACTCATTAGCCCATGTGTTCTGTCTCGTGCCTCCATTTTCACTCATTAGCCCATTTTTTCTGTCTCGTGCCTCCATTTTGAATCATTAGCCCATGTGTTCTGTCTAGGTTCTCTATTTTGACTAATTTGTAAATGTGTTAGGTCTTGTGCCTCCATTTTGACTCATTAGCCTTTGTGTACGGTCTTGTACCTCCATTTTGACTCATTAGTCCATGTGTTCTATCTCGTACCTCCATTTTGATTCATAAGCCCATGTGTTCTGTCTAGGTTCTCCATTTTGACTCATTAGCCCATGTGTTCTGTCTCGTGCCTCCATTTTGACTCATTAGCCCATGTGTATTGTCTCGTGCCTCCATTTTGACTCATTAGCCTATGTGTTCTGTCTCGTGCCTACATTTTGACTCATTAGCCCATGTGTACTGTCTCGTACCTCCGTTTTGACTCATTAGCCCATGTGTTCTGTCTCGTGCCTCCATTTTGACTCATTAGCCCATGTGTTCTGTCTCGTGCCTCCATTTTTACTCATTACCCCATGTGTACTGTCTCGTGTCTCCATTTTGACTCATTAGCCCATGTGTTCTGTCTCGTGCCTCCATTTTGACTCATTAGCCCATTTTTTCTGTCTCGTGCCTCCATTTCGACTCATTAGCCCATGTGTACTGTCTCGTGTCTCCATTTTGACTCATTAGCCCATGTGTTCTGTCTCGTGCCTCCATTTTGACTCATTAGCCCATTTTTTCTGTCTCGTGCCTCCATTTTGAATCATTAGCCCATGTGTTCTGTCTAGGTTCTCTATTTTGACTCATTTGTAAATGTGTTAGGTCTCGTGCCTCCATTTTGACTCATTAGCCTTTGTGTACGGTCTTGTACCTCCATTTTGACTCATTAGTCCATGTGTTCTATCTCGTACCTCCATTTTGATTCATAAGCCCATGTGTTCTGTCTAGGTTCTCCATTTTGACTCATTAGTCCATGTGTTCTGTCTCGTACCTCCATTTTGATTCATTAGACCATCTGTTCTGTCTCGTGACTCCATTTTGACTCATTAGCCCATGTGTTCTGTCTAGTGCCTCCATTTTGACTCATTAGCCCATGTGTTCTGTCTCATGCCTCCATTTTGACACATTAGCCCATGTGTTCTGTCTCGTGCCTCCATTTTTACTCATTAGCCTATGTGATCTGTCTCGAGCCTACATTTTGACTCATTAGCCCATGTGTACTGTCTCGTGCCTCCATTTTGACTCATTAGCCCATGTGTTCTGTCTCGTGCCTCCATTTTGACTCATTAGCCCATGTGTTCTGTCTCGTGCCTCTGTTTTGCCTCATTAGCCCATGTGTTCTGTCTCGTCACTCCATTTTGATTCATTAGCCCATGTGTTCTGTCTCGTGCCTCCATTTTGACTCATTAGCCCATGTGTACTGTCTCGTGTCTCCATATTGACTAATTAGCCCATGTGTTCTGTCTCGTGCCTCCATTTTGACTCATTAGCCCAGTTTTTCTGTCTCGTTCCTCCATTTTGACTCATTAGCCAATGTGTTCTGTCTCGTGCCTACATTTTGACTCATTAGCCCATGTGTACTGTCTCGTACCTCCATTTTGACTCATTAGCCCATGTGTTCTGTCTCGTGCCTCCATTTTCACTCATTAGCCCATGTGTTCTGTCTCGTGCCTCCATTTTGACGCATTAGCCTATGTGTTCTGTCTCGTGCCTACATTTGGACTCATTAGCCCATGTGTTCTGTCTCATATCTCTATTTTGACTCATTTGTCCATGTGTTAGGTCTCGTGCCTCCATTTTGACTCATTAGCCTTTGTGTACGGTCTTGTACCTCCATTTTGACTCATTAGTCCATGTGTTCTGTCTCGTACCTCCATTTTGATTCATAAGCCCATGTGTTCTGTCTAGGTTCTCCATTTTGACTCATTAGTCCATGTGTTCTGTCTCGTACCTCAATTTTGATTCATTAGACCATGTGTTCTGTCTCGTGCCTCCATTTTGACTCATTAGCCCATGTGTTCTGTCTCATGCCTCCATTTTGACACATTAGCCCATGTGTTCTGTCTCGTGCCTCCATTTTGACTCATTAGCCCATGTGTATTGTCTCGTGCCTCCATTTTGACTCATTAGCCTATGTGTTCTGTCACGTGCCTACATTTTGACTCATTAGCCCATGTGTACTGTCTCGTACCTCCGTTTTGACTCATTAGCCCATGTGTTCTGTCTCGTGCCTCCATTTTGACTCATTAGCCCATGTGTTCTGTCTCGTGCCTCCATTTTGACTCATTAGCCCATGTGTTCTGTCTCGTGCCAACATTTTTACTCATTAGCACATGTGTACTGTCTAGTACCTACATTTTGATTCATAAGCCCATGTGTTCTGTCTCGTCACTCCATTTTGATTCATTAGCCCATGTGTTCTGTCTCGTGCCTCCATTTTGACTCATTAGCCCATGTGTACTGTCTCGTGTCTCCATTTTGACTCATTAGCCCATGTGTTCTGTCTCGTGCCTTCATTTTGACTCATTAGCCCATTTTTTCTGTCTCGTGCCTCCATTTTGAATCATTAGCCCATGTGTTCTGTCTAGGTTCTCTATTTTGACTCATTTGTAAATGTGTTAGGTCTAATGCCTCCATTTTGACTCATTAGCCTTTGTGTACCGTCTTGTACCTCCATTTTGACTCATTAGTCCATGTGTTCTATGTCGTACCTCCATTTTGATTCATAAGCCCATGTGTTCTGTCTAGGTCCTCCATTTTGACTCATTAGTCCATGTGTTCTGTCTCGTACCTCCATTTTGATTCATTAGACCATGTGTTCTGTCTCGTGACTCCATTTTGACTCATTAGCCCATGTGTTCTGTCTCATGCCTCCATTTCGACACATTAGCCCATGTGTTCTGTCTCGTGCCTCCATTTTGACTCATTAGCCCATGTGTACTGTCTCGTGTCTCCATTTTGACTCATTAGCCCATGTGTTCTGTCTCGTGCCTTCATTTTGACTCATTAGCCCATTTTTTCTGTCTCGTGCCTCCATTTTGAATCATTAGCCCATGTGTTCTGTCTAGGTTCTCTATTTTGACTCATTTGTAAATGTGTTAGGTCTCGTGCCTCCATTTTGACTCATTAGCCTTTGTGTACGGTCTTGTACCTCCATTTTGACTCATTAGTCCATGTGTTCTATCTCGTACCTCCATTTTGATTCATAAGCCCATGTGTTCTGTCTAGGTCCTCCATTTTGACTCATTAGTCCATGTGTTCTGTCTCGTACCTCCATTTTGATTCATTAGACCATGTGTTCTGTCTCGTGACTCCATTTTGACTCATTAGCCCATGTGTTCTGTCTCATGCCTCCATTTCGACACATTAACCCATGTGTTCTGTCTCGTGCCTCCATTTTTACTCATTAGCCTATGTGATCTGTCTCGAGCCTACATTTTGACTCATTAGCCCATGTGTACTGTCTTGTGCCTACATTTTTACTCATTAGCACATGTGTACTGTCTAGTACCTACATTTTGATTCATAAGCCCATGTGTTCTGTCTCGTCACTCCATTTTGATTCATTAGCCCATGTGTTCTGTCTCGTGCCTCCATTTTGACTCATTAGCCCATGTGTACTGTCTCGTGTCTCCATTTTGACTCATTAGCCCATGTGTTCTGTCTCGTTCCTCCATTTTGACTCATTAGCCCATTTTTTCTGTCTCGTGCCTCCATTTTGAATCATTAGCCCATGTGTTCTGTCTAGGTTCTCTATTTTGACTAATTTGTAAATGTGTTAGGTCTTGTGCCTCCATTTTGACTCATTAGCCTTTGTGTACGGTCTTGTACCTCCATTTTGACTCATTAGTCCATGTGTTCTATCTCGTACCTCCATTTTGATTCATAAGCCCATCTGTTCTGTCTAGGTTCTCCATTTTGACTCATTAGCCCATGTGTTCTGTCTCGTGCCTCCATTTTGACTCATTAGCCCATGTGTTCTGTCTCGTGCCTCCATTTTGACTCATTAGCCCATGTGTATTGTCTCGTGCCTCCATTTTGACTCATTAGCCTATGTGTTCTGTCTCGTGCCTACATTTTGACTCATTAGCCCATGTGTACTGTCTCGTACCTCCGTTTTGACTCATTAGCCCATGTGTTCTGTCTCGTGCCTCCATTTTGACTCATTAGCCCATGTGTTCTGTCTCGTGCCTCCATTTTTACTCATTACACCATGTGTACTGTCTCGTGTCTCCATTTTGACTCATTAGCCCATGTGTTCTGTCTCGTGCCTCCATTTTGACTCATTAGCCCATTTTTTCTGTCTCGTGCCTCCATTTCGACTCATTAGCCCATGTGTACTGTCTCGTGTCTCCATTTTGACTCATTAGCCCATGTGTTCTGTCTCGTGCCTCCATTTTGACTCATTAGCCCATTTTTTCTGTCTCGTGCCTCCATTTTGAATCATTAGCCCATGTGTTCTGTCTAGGTTCTCTATTTTGACTCATTTGTAAATGTGTTAGGTCTCGTGCCTCCATTTTGACTCATTAGCCTTTGTGTACGGTCTTGTACCTCCATTTTGACTCATTAGTCCATGTGTTCTATCTCGTACCTCCATTTTGATTCATAAGCCCATGTGTTCTGTCTAGGTTCTCCATTTTGACTCATTAGTCCATGTGTTCTGTCTCGTACCTCCATTTTGATTCATTAGACCATCTGTTCTGTCTCGTGACTCCATTTTGACTCATTAGCCCATGTGTTCTGTCTAGTGCCTCCATTTTGACTCATTAGCCCATGTGTTCTGTCTCATGCCTCCATTTTGACACATTAGCCCATGTGTTCTGTCTCGTGCCTCCATTTTTACTCATTAGCCTATGTGATCTGTCTCGAGCCTACATTTTGACTCATTAGCCCATGTGTACTGTCTCGTGCCTCCATTTTGACTCATTAGCCCATGTGTTCTGTCTCGTGCCTCCATTTTGACTCATTAGCCCATGTGTTCTGTCTCGTGCCTCCATTTTGACTCATTAGCCCATGTGTATTGTCTCGTGCCTCCATTTTGACTCATTAGCCTATGTGTTCTGTCTCGTGCCTACATTTTGACTCATTAGCCCATGTGTACTGTCTCGTACCTCCGTTTTGACTCATTAGCCAATGTGTTCTGTCTCGTGCCTCCATTTTGACTCATTAGCCCATGTGTTCTGTCTCGTGCCTCCATTTTGACTCATTAGCCCATGTGTTCTGTCTCGTGCCAACATTTTTACTCATTAGCACATGTGTACTGTCTAGTACCAACATTTTGATTCATAAGCCCATGTGTTCTGTCTCGTCACTCCATTTTGATTCATTAGCCCATGTGTTCTGTCTCGTGCCTCCATTTTGACTCATTAGCCCATGTGTACTGTCTCGTGTCTCCATTTTGACTCATTAGCCCATGTGTTCTGTCTCGTGCCTCCATTTTGACTCATTAGCCCATTTTTTCTGTCTCGTGCCTCCATTTTGAATCATTAGCCCATGTGTTCTGTCTAGGTTCTCTATTTTGACTCATTTGTAAATGTGTTAGGTCTCGTGCCTCCATTTTGACTCATTAGCCTTTGTGTACGGTCTTGTACCTCCATTTTGACTCATTAGTCCATGTGTTCTATCTCGTACCTCCATTTTGATTCATAAGCCCATGTGTTCTGTCTAGGTTCTCCATTTTGACTCATAAGTCCATGTGTTCTGTCTCGTACCTCCATTTTGATTCATTAGACCATGTGTTCTGTCTAGGTTCTCCATTTTGACTCATTAGTCCATGTGTTCTGTCTCGTACCTCCATTTTGATTCATTAGACCATGTGTTCTGTCTCGTGACTCCATTTTGACTCATTAGCACATGTGTTCTGTCTCGTGCCTCCATTTTGACTCATTAGCCCATGTGTTCTGTCTCATGCCTCCATTTTGACACATTAGCCCATGTGTTCTGTCTCGTGCCTCCATTTTGACTCATTAGCCCATGTGTATTGTCTCGTGCCTCCATTTTGACTCATTAGCCTATGTGTTCTGTCTCGTGCCTACATTTTGACTCATTAGCCCATGTGTACTGTCTCGTACCTCCGTTTTGACTCATTAGCCCATGTGTTCTGTCTCGTGCCTCCATTTTGACTCATTAGCCCATGTGTATTGTCTCGTGCCTCCATTTTGACTCATTAGCCTATGTGTTCTGTCTCGTGCCTACATTTTGACTCATTAGCCCATGTGTACTGTCTCGTACCTCCGTTTTGACTCATTAGCCCATGTGTTCTGTCTCGTGCCTCCATTTTGACTCATTAGCCCATGTGTTCTGTCTCGTGCCAACATTTTTACTCATTAGCACATGTGTACTGTCTTGTACCTACATTTTGATTCATAAGCCCATGTGTTCTGTCTCGTCACTCCATTTTGATTCATTAGCCCATGTGTTCTGTCTCGTGCCTCCATTTTGACTCATTAGCCCATGTGTACTGTCTCGTGTCTCCATTTTGACTCATTAGCCCATGTGTTCTGTCTAGGTTCTCTATTTTGACTCATTTGTAAATGTGTTAGGTCTCGTGCCTCCATTTTGACTCATTAGCCCATGTGTTCTGTCTCGTGCCTCCATTTTGACTCATTAGCCCATGTGTTCTGTCTCGTGCCTCCATTTTGACTCATTAGCCCATGTGTATTGTCTCGTGCCTCCATTTTGACTCATTAGCCTATGTGTTCTGTCTCGTGCCTACATTTTGACTCATTAGCCCATGTGTACTGTCTCGTACCTCCGTTTTGACTCATTAGCCAATGTGTTCTGTCTCGTGCCTCCATTTTGACTCATTAGCCCATGTGTTCTGTCTCGTGCCTCCATTTTGACTCATTAGCCCATGTGTTCTGTCTCGTGCCAACATTTTTACTCATTAGCACATGTGTACTGTCTAGTACCAACATTTTGATTCATAAGCCCATGTGTTCTGTCTCGTCACTCCATTTTGATTCATTAGCCCATGTGTTCTGTCTCGTGCCTCCATTTTGACTCATTAGCCCATGTGTACTGTCTCATGTCTCCATTTTGACTCATTAGCCCATGTGTTCTGTCTCGTGCCTCCATTTTGACTCATTAGCCCATTTTTTCTGTCTCGTGCCTCCATTTTGAATCATTAGCCCATGTTTTCTGTCTAGGTTCTCTATTTTGACTCATTTGTAAATGTGTTAGGTCTCGTGCCTCCATTTTGACTCATTAGCCTTTGTGTACGGTCTTGTACCTCCATTTTGACTCATTAGTCCATGTGTTCTATCTCGTACCTCCATTTTGATTCATAAGCCCATGTGTTCTGTCTAGGTTCTCCATTTTGACTCATAAGTCCATGTGTTCTGTCTCGTACCTCCATTTTGATTCATTAGACCATGTGTTCTGTCTAGGTTCTCCATTTTGACTCATTAGTCCATGTGTTCTGTCTCGTACCTCCATTTTGATTCATTAGACCATGTGTTCTGTCTCGTGACTCCATTTTGACTCATTAGCACATGTGTTCTGTCTCGTGCCTCCATTTTGACTCATTAGCCCATGTGTTCTGTCTCATGCCTCCATTTTGACACATTAGCCCATGTGTTCTGTCTCGTGCCTCCATTTTGACTCATTAGCCCATGTGTATTGTCTCGTGCCTCCATTTTGACTCATTAGCCTATGTGTTCTGTCTCGTGCCTACATTTTGACTCATTAGCCCATGTGTACTGTCTCGTACCTCCGTTTTGACTCATTAGCCCATGTGTTCTGTCTCGTGCCTCCATTTTGACTCATTAGCCCATGTGTTCTGTCTCGTGCCAACATTTTTACTCATTAGCACATGTGTACTGTCTTGTACCTACATTTTGATTCATAAGCCCATGTGTTCTGTCTCGTCACTCCATTTTGATTCATTAGCCCATGTGTTCTGTCTCGTGCCTCCATTTTGACTCATTAGCCCATGTGTACTGTCTCGTGTCTCCATTTTGACTCATTAGCCCATGTGTTCTGTCTCGTGCCTCCATTTTGATTCATTAGCCCATTTTTTCTGTCTCGTGCCTCCATTTTGAATCATTAGCCCATGTGTTCTGTCTAGGTTCTCTATTTTGACTCATTTGTAAATGTGTTAGGTCTCGTGCCTCCATTTTGACTCATTAGCCTTTGTGTACGGTCTTGTACCTCCATTTTGACTCATTAGTCCATGTGTTCTATCTCGTACCTCCATTTTGATTCATTAGACCATGTGTTCTGTCTCGTGACTCCATTTTGACTCATTAGCCGATGTGTTCTGTCTCGTGCCTCCATTTTGACTCATTAGCCCATGTGTTCTGTCTCGTGCCTCCATTTTGACTCATTAGCCCATGTGTACTGTCTCATGCCTCCATTTTGACACATTAGCCCATGTGTTCTGTCTCGTGCCTCCATTTTTACTCATTAGCCTATGTGTTCTGTCTCGAGCGTACATTTTGACTCTTTAGCCCATGTGTTCTGTCTCGTGCCTCCATTTTGACTCATAAGCCCATGTGTTCTGTCTCGTGCCTCCATTTTGACTCATTATCCCATGTGTTCTGTCTCGTGCCTCCATTTTGACTCATTAGCCAATGTGTACTGTCTCGTGCCTCCATTTTGACTCATTAGCCTATGTGTTCTGTCTCGTTCCTACATTTTGACTCATTAGCCCATGTGTACTGTCTCGTACCTCCATTTTGACTCATTAGCCCATGTGTTCTGTCTCGTGCCTCCGTTTTGACTCATTAGCCCATGTGTTCTGTCTCGTGCCTCCATTTTGACTCATTAGCCCATGTGTTCTGTCTCGTGCCTCCATTTTGACTCATTAGCCCATGTGTTCTGTCTCGTGCCTACATTTTTACTCATTAGCACATGTGTACTGTCTAGTACCTACATTTTGATTCATAAGCCCATGTGTTCTGTCTCGTCACTCCATTTTGATTCATTAGCCCATGTGTTCTGTCTCGTGCCTCCATTTTGACTCATTAGCCCATGTGTACTGTCTCGTGTCTCCTTTTTGACTCATTAGCCCATGTGTTCTGTCTCGTGCCTCCATTTTGACTCATTAGCCCATTTTTTCTGTCTCGTGCCTATATTTCGACTCATTAGCCTATGTGTACTGTCTCGTGACTCCATTTTGACACATTAGCCCATGTTTTCTGTCTCGTGCCTCCATTTTGACTCATTAGCCCATGTGTTCTGTCTCGCGCCTCCATTTTGACTCATTAGCACATGTGAACTGTCTTGTGCCTCCATTTTGACACATTAGGCCATGTGTTCTGTCTCGTGCCTCCATTTTTACTCATTAGCCCATGTGTTCTGTCTCGTGCCTCCATTTTGACTCATTAGCCAATGTGTACTGTCTCGTGCCTCCATTTTGACTCATTAGCCTATGTGTTCTGTCTCGTGCCTACATTTTGACTCATTAGCCCATGTGTACTGTCTCGTACCTCCATTTTGACTCATTAGCCCATGTGTTCTGTCTCGTGCCTCCGTTTTGACTCTTTAGCCCATGTGTTCTGTCTCGTGCCTCCATTTTGACTCATTAGCCCATGTGTTCTGTCTCGTGCCTCCATTTTGACTCATTAGCCCATGTGTTCTGTCTCGTGCCTACATTTTTACTCATTAGCACATGTGTACTGTCTAGTACCTACATTTTGATTCATAAGCCCATGTGTTCTGTCTCGTCACTCCATTTTGATTCATTAGCCCATGTGTTCTGTCTCGTGCCTCCATTTTGACTCATTAGCCCATGTGTACTGTCTCGTGTCTCCATTTTGACTCATTAGCCCATGTGTTCTGTCTCGTGCCTCCATTTTGACTCATTAGCCCATTTTTTCTGTCTCGTGCCTATATTTCGACTCATTAGCCCATGTGTACTGTCTCGTGACTCCATTTTGACACATTAGCCCATGTGTTCTGTCTCGTGCCTACAGTTTTGACTCATTAGCCCATGTTTTCTGTCTCGTGCCTCCATTTTGACTCATTAGCTCATGTGTTCTGTCTCGCGCCTCCATTTTGACTCATTAGCACATGTGAACTGTCTTGTGCCTCCATTTTGACACATTAGGCCATGTGTTCTGTCTCGTGCCTCCATTTTTACTCATTAGCCCATGTGTTCTGTCTCGTGCCTCCATTTTGACTCATTAGCCCATGTTTTCTGTCTCGTGCCTCCATTTTGACTCATTAGCCCATGTGTTCTGTCTCGTGCCTCCATTTTGACTCATTAACCCATGTGTTCTGTCTCGTGCCTCCATTTTGACTCATTAGCCCATGTGTACTGTCTCGTGTCTCCATTTTGACTCATTAGCCCATGTGTTCTGTCTCGTGCCTCATTTTGACTCATTAGCCCAGTTTTTCTGTCTCGTTCCTCCATTTTGACTCATTAGCCAATGTGTTCTGTCTCGTGCCTTACATTTTGACTCATTAGCCCATGTGTACTGTCTCGTACCTCCATTTTTATACATTAGCCCATGTGTTCTGTCTCGTGCCTCCATTTTGACTCATTAGCCCATGTGTTCTGTCTCGTGCCTCCATTTTGACGCATTAGCCTATGTGTTCTGTCTCGTGCCTACATTTTGACTCATTAGCCCATGTGTTCTGTCTCATATCTCTATTTTGACTCATAAGCCCATGTGTTCTGTCTAGGTTCTCCATTTTGTCTCATTAGTCCATGTGTTCTGTCTCGTACCTCCATTTTGACTCATTAGCCCATGTGTACTGTTTCGTGCCTCCATTTTGACTCATTAGCCCATGTGTTCTGTCTAGTGCCTCCATTTTGACTCATTAGCCCATGTGTTCTGTCTCGTGCCTCCATTTTGACTCATTAGCCCATGTGTATTGTCTCGTGCCTCCATTTTGACTCATTAGCCTATGTGTTCTGTCTCGTGCCTACATTTTGACTCATTAGCCCATGTGTACTGTCTCGTACCTCCGTTTTGACTCATTAGCCAATGTGTTCTGTCTCGTGCCTCCATTTTGACTCATTAGCCCATGTGTTCTGTCTCGTGCCTCCATTTTGACTCATTAGCCCATGTGTTCTGTCTCGTGCCTCCATTTTGACTCATTAGCCCATTTTTTCTGTCTCGTGCCTCCATTTTGAATCATTAGCCCATGTGTTCTGTCTAGGATCTCTATTTTGACTCATTTGTAAATGTGTTAGGTCTCGTGCCTCCATTTTGACTCATTAGCCTTTGTGTACGGTCTTGTACCTCCATTTTGACTCATTAGTCCATGTGTTCTATCTCGTACCTCCATTTTGATTCATAAGCCCATGTGTTCTGTCTAGGTTCTCCATTTTGACTCATTAGTCCATGTGTTCTGTCTCGTACCTCCATTTTGATTCATTAGACCATGTGTTCTGTCTCGTGACTCCATTTTGACTCATTAGCCCATGTGTTCTGTCTCGTGCCTCCATTTTGACTCATTAGCCCATGTGTTCTGTCTCGTGCCTCCATTTTGACTCATTAGCCCATGTGTACTGTCTCATGCCTCCATTTTGACACATTAGCCCATGTGTTCTGTCTCGTGCCTCCATTTTTACTCATTAGCCTATGTGTTCTGTCTCGAGCGTACATTTTGACTCATTAGCCCATGTGTTCTGTCTCGTGCCTCCATTTTGACTCATTAGCCCATGTGTTCTGTCTCGTGCCTCCATTTTGACTCATTATCCCATGTGTTCTGTCTCGTGCCTCCATTTTGACTCATTAGCCAATGTGTACTGTCTCGTGCCTCCATTTTGACTCATTAGCCTATGTGTTCTGTCTCGTGCCTACATTTTGACTCATTAGCCCATGTGTACTGTCTCGTGCCTACATTTTGACTCATTAGCCCATGTGTTCTGTCTCGTGCCTCCGTTTTGACTCATTAGCCCATGTGTTCTGTCTCGTGCCTCCATTTTGACTCATTAGCCCATGTGTTCTGTCTCGTGCCTCCATTTTGACTCATTAGCCCATGTGTTCTGTCTCGTGCCTACATTTTTACTCATTAGCACATGTGTACTGTCTAGTACCTACATTTTGATTCATAAGCCCATGTGTTCTGTCTCGTCACTCCATTTTGATTCATTAGCCCATGTGTTCTGTCTCGTGCCTCCATTTTGACTCATTAGCCCATGTGTACTGTCTCGTTTCTCCATTTTGACTCATTAGCCCATGTGTTCTGTCTCGTGCCTCCATTTTGACTCATTAGCCCATTTTTAATGTCTCGTGACTCCATTTTGACTCATTAGCCAATGTGTACTGTCTCGTGCCTCCATTTTGACTCATTAGCCTATGTGTTCTGTCTCGTGCCTACATTTTGACTCATTAGCCCATGTGTACTGTCTCGTACCTCCATTTTGACTCATTAGCCCATGTGTTCTGTCTCGTGCCTCCGTTTTGACTCATTAGCCCATGTGTTCTGTCTCGTGCCTCCATTTTGACTCATTAGCCCATGTGTTCTGTCTCGTGCCTCCATTTTGACTCATTAGCCCATGTGTTCTGTCTCGTGCCTACATTTTTACTCATTAGCACATGTGTACTGTCTAGTACCTACATTTTGATTCATAAGCCCATGTGTTCTGTCTCGTCACTCCATTTTGATTCATTAGCCCATGTGTTCTGTCTCGTGCCTCCATTTTGACTCATTAGCCCATGTGTACTGTCTCGTGTCTCCATTTTGACTCATTAGCCCATCTGTTCTGTCTCGTGCCTCCATTTTGACTCATTAGCCCATTTTTTCTGTCTCGTGCCTATATTTCGACTCATTAGCCTATGTGTACTGTCTCGTGACACCATTTTGACACATTAACCCATGTGTTCTGTCTCGTGCCTCCATTTTGACTCATTAGCCCATGTTTTCTGTCTCGTGCCTCCATTTTGACTCATTAGCCCATATGTTCTGTCTCGCGCCTCCATTTTGACTCATTAGCACATGTGAACTGTCTTGTGCCTCCATTTTGACACATTAGGCCATGTGTTCTGTCTCGTGCCTCCATTTTTACTCATTAGCCCATGTGTTCTGTCTCGTGCCTCCATTTTGACTCATTAGCCAATGTGTACTGTCTCGTGCCTCCATTTTGACTCATTAGCCTATGTGTTCTGTCTCGTGCCTACATTTTGACTCATTAGCCCATGTGTACTGTCTCGTACCTCCATTTTGACTCATTAGCCCATGTGTTCTGTCTCCTGCCTCCGTTTTGACTCATTAGCCCATGTGTTCTGTCTCGTGCCTCCATTTTGACTCATTAGCCCATGTGTTCTGTCTCGTGCCTCCATTTTGACTCATTAGCCCATGTGTTCTGTCTCGTGCCTCCATTTTGACTCATTAGCCCATGTGTACTGTCTCGTGTCTCCATTTTGACTCATTAGCCCATGTGTTCTGTCTCGTGCCTCCATTTTGACTCATTAGCCCATTTTTTCTGTCTCGTGCCTATATTTCGACTCATTAGCCCATGTGTACTGTCTCGTGACTCCATTTTTACTCATTAGCCTATGTGTTCTGTCTCGAGCGTACATTTTGACTCATTAGCCCATGTGTTCTGTCTCGTGCCTCCATTTTGACTCATTAGCCCATGTGTTCTGTCTCGTGCCTCCATTTTGACTCATTAGCCCATGTGTTCTGTCTCGTGCCTCCATTTTTACTCATTAGCCTATGTGTTCTGTCTCGAGCGTACATTTTGACTCATTAGCCCATGTGTTCTGTCTCGTGCCTCCATTTTGACTCATTATCCCATGTGTTCTGTCTCGTGCCTCCATTTTGACTCATTAGCCAATGTGTACTGTCTCGTGCCTCCATTTTGACTCATTAGCCTATGTGTTCTGTCTCGTGCCTACATTTTGACTCATTAGCCCATGTGTACTGTCTCGTACCTCCATTTTGACTCATTAGCCCATGTGTTCTGTCTCGTGCCTCCGTTTTGACTCATTAGCCCATGTGTTCTGTCTCGTGCCTCCATTTTGGCTCATTAGCCCATGTGTTCTGTCTCGTGCCTCCATTTTGACTCATTAGCCCATGTGTTCTGTCTCGTGCCTACATTTTTACTCATTAGCACATGTGTACTGTCTAGTACCTACATTTTGATTCATAAGCCCATGTGTTCTGTCTCGTCACTCCATTTTGATTCATTAGCCCATGTGTTCTGTCTCGTGCCTCCATTTTGACTCATTAGCCCATGTGTACTGTCTCGTGTCTCCATTTTGACTCATTAGCCCATGTGTTCTGTCTCGTGCCTCCATTTTGACTCATTAGCCCATTTTTAATGTCTCGTGACTCCATTTTGACTCATTAGCCAATGTGTACTGTCTCGTGCCTCCATTTTGACTCATTAGCCTATGTGTTCTGTCTCGTTCCTACATTTTGACTCATTAGCCCATGTGTACTGTCTCGTACCTCCATTTTGACTCATTAGCCCATGTGTTCTGTCTCGTGCCTCCGTTTTGACTCATTAGCCCATGTGTTCTGTCTCGTGCCTCCATTTTGACTCATTAGCCCATGTGTTCTGTCTCGTGCCTCCATTTTGACTCATTAGCCCATGTGTTCTGTCTCGTGCCTACATTTTTACTCATTAGCACATGTGTACTGTCTCGTCACTCCATTTTGACTCATTAGCCCATGTGTTCTGTCTCGTCACTCCATTTTGATTCATTAGCCCATGTGTTCTGTCTCGTGCCTCCATTTTGACTCATTAGCCCATGTGTACTGTCTCGTGTCTCCATTTTGACTCATTAGCCCATCTGTTCTGTCTCGTGCCTCCATTTTGACTCATTAGCCCATTTTTTCTGTCTCGTGCCTATATTTCGACTCATTAGCCTATGTGTACTGTCTCGTGACACCATTTTGACACATTAACCCATGTGTTCTGTCTCGTGCCTCCATTTTGACTCATTAGCCCATGTTTTCTGTCTCGTGCCTCCATTTTGACTCATTAGCCCATATGTTCTGTCTCGCGCCTCCATTTTGACTCATTAGCACATGTGAACTGTCTTGTGCCTCCATTTTGACACATTAGGCCATGTGTTCTGTCTCGTGCCTCCATTTTTACTCATTAGCCCATGTGTTCTGTCTCGTGCCTCCATTTTGACTCATTAGCCAATGTGTACTGTCTCGTGCCTCCATTTTGACTCATTAGCCTATGTGTTCTGTCTCGTGCCTACATTTTGACTCATTAGCCCATGTGTACTGTCTCGTACCTCCATTTTGACTCATTAGCCCATGTGTTCTGTCTCGTGCCTCCGTTTTGACTCATTAGCCCATGTGTTCTGTCTCGTGCCTCCATTTTGACTCATTAGCCCATGTGTTCTGTCTCGTGCCTCCATTTTGACTCATTAGCCCATGTGTTCTGTCTCGTGCCTCCATTTTGACTCATTAGCCCATGTGTACTGTCTCGTGTCTCCATTTTGACTCATTAGCCCATGTGTTCTGTCTCGTGCCTCCATTTTGACTCATTAGCCCATTTTTTCTGTCTCGTGCCTATATTTCGACTCATTAGCCCATGTGTACTGTTTCGTGACTCCATTTTGACACATTAGCCCATGTGTTCTGTCTCGTGCCTCCATTTTGACTCATTAGCCCATGTTTTCTGTCTCGTGCCTCCATTTTGACTCATTAGCCCATGTGTACTGTCTCGTGTCTCCATTTTGACTCATTAGCCCATGTGTTCTGTCTCGTGCCTCATTTTGACTCATTAGCCCAGTTTTTCTGTCTCGTTCCTCCTTTTTGACTCATTAGCCAATGTGTTCTGTCTCGTGCCTTACATTTTGACTCATTAGCCCATGTGTACTGTCTCGTACCTCCATTTTTACTCATTAGCCCATGTGTTCTGTCTCGTGCCTCCATTTTGACTCATTAGCCCATGTGTTCTGTCTCGTGCCTCCATTTTGACGCATTAGCCTATGTGTTCTGTCTCGTGCCTACATTTTGACTCATTAGCCCATGTGTTCTGTCTCATATCTCTATTTTGACTCATTTGTCCATGTGTTAGGTCTCGTGCCTCAATTTTGACTCATTAGCCTTTGTGTACGGTCTTGTACCTCCATTTTGACTCATTAGTCCATGTGTTCTGTCTCGTACCTCCATTTTGATTCATAAGCCCATGTGTTCTGTCTAGGTTCTCCATTTTGACTCATTAGTCCATGTGTTCTGTCTCGTACCTCCATTTTGATTCATTAGACCATGTGTTCTGTCTCGTGACTCCATTTTGACTCATTAGCCCATGTGTTCTGTCTCGTGCCTCCATTTTGACTCATTAGCCAATGGTATCTGTCTCGTGCCTCCATTTTGACTCATTAGCCCATGTGTTCTGTCTCGTGCCTCCATTTTGACTCATTAGCCCATGTGTATTGTCTCGTGCCTCCATTTTGACTCATTAGCCTATGTGTTCTGTCTCGTGCCTACATTTTGACTCATTAGCCCATGTGTACTGTCTCGTACCTCCGTTTTGACTCATTAGCCCATGTGTTCTGTCTCGTGCCTCCGTTTTGACTCATTAGCCCATGTGTTCTGTCTCGTGCCTCCATTTTGACTCATTAGCCCATGTGTTCTGTCTCGTGCCAACATTTTTCCTCATTAGCACATGTGTACTGTCTAGTACCTACATTTTGATTCATAAGCCCATGTGTTCTCTCGTCACTCCATTTTGATTCATTAGCCCATGTGTTCTGTCTCGTACCTCCATTTTGACTCATTAGCCCATGTGTACTGTCTCGTGTCTCCATTTTGACTCATTAGCCCATGTGTTCTGTCTCGTGCCTCCATTTTGACTCATTAGCCCATTTTTTCTGTCTCGTGCCTCCATTTTGACTCATTAGCCAATGTGTACTGTCTCGTGCCTCCATTTTGACTCATTAGCCTATGTGTTCTGTCTCGTGCCTACATTTTGACTCATTAGCCCATGTGTACTGTCTCGTACCTCCATTTTGACTCATTAGCCCATGTGTTCTGTCTCGTGCCTCCGTTTTGACTCATTAGCCCATGTGTTCTGTCTCGTGCCTCCATTTTGACTCATTAGCCCATGTGTTCTGTCTCGTGCCTCCATTTTGACTCATTAGCCCATGTGTTCTGTCTCGTGCCTCCATTTTGACTCATTAGCCCATGTGTACTGTCTCGTGTCTCCATTTTGACTCATTAGCCCATGTGTTCTGTCTCGTGCCTCCATTTTGACTCATTAGCCCATTTTTTCTGTCTCGTGCCTATATTTCGACTCATTAGCCCATGTGTACTGTTTCGTGACTCCATTTTGACACATTAGCCCATGTGTTCTGTCTCGTGCCTCCATTTTGACTCATTAGCCCATGTTTTCTGTCTCGTGCCTCCATTTTGACTCATTAGCCCATGTGTACTGTCTCGTGTCTCCATTTTGACTCATTAGCCCATGTGTTCTGTCTCGTGCCTCATTTTGACTCATTAGCCCAGTTTTTCTGTCTCGTTCCTCCTTTTTGACTCATTAGCCAATGTGTTCTGTCTCGTGCCTTACATTTTGACTCATTAGCCCATGTGTACTGTCTCGTACCTCCATTTTTACTCATTAGCCCATGTGTTCTGTCTCGTGCCTCCATTTTGACTCATTAGCCCATGTGTTCTGTCTCGTGCCTCCATTTTGACGCATTAGCCTATGTGTTCTGTCTCGTGCCTACATTTTGACTCATTAGCCCATGTGTTCTGTCTCATATCTCTATTTTGACTCATTTGTCCATGTGTTAGGTCTCGTGCCTCAATTTTGACTCATTAGCCTTTGTGTACGGTCTTGTACCTCCATTTTGACTCATTAGTCCATGTGTTCTGTCTCGTACCTCCATTTTGATTCATAAGCCCATGTGTTCTGTCTAGGTTCTCCATTTTGACTCATTAGTCCATGTGTTCTGTCTCGTACCTCCATTTTGATTCATTAGACCATGTGTTCTGTCTCGTGACTCCATTTTGACTCATTAGCCCATGTGTTCTGTCTCGTGCCTCCATTTTGACTCATTAGCCCATGTGTATTGTCTCGTGCCTCCATTTTGACTCATTAGCCTATGTGTTCTGTCTCGTGCCTACATTTTGACTCATTAGCCCATGTGTACTGTCTCGTACCTCCGTTTTGACTCATTAGCCCATGTGTTCTGTCTCGTGCCTCCGTTTTGACTCATTAGCCCATGTGTTCTGTCTCGTGCCTCCATTTTGACTCATTAGCCCATGTGTTCTGTCTCGTGCCAACATTTTTCCTCATTAGCACATGTGTACTGTCTAGTACCTACATTTTGATTCATAAGCCCATGTGTTCTCTCGTCACTCCATTTTGATTCATTAGCCCATGTGTTCTGTCTCGTACCTCCATTTTGACTCATTAGCCCATGTGTACTGTCTCGTGTCTCCATTTTGACTCATTAGCCCATGTGTTCTGTCTCGTGCCTCCATTTTGACTCATTAGCCCATTTTTTCTGTCTCGTGCCTCCATTTTGAATCATTAGCCCATGTGTTCTGTCTAGGTTCTCTATTTTGACTCATTTGTAAATGTGTTAGGTCTCGTGCCTCCATTTTGACTCATTAGCCTTTGTGTACGGTCTTGTACCTCCATTTTGACTCATTAG
This sequence comes from Salmo salar, assembly GCF_965601325.2. NCBI lineage: Eukaryota > Metazoa > Chordata > Actinopteri > Salmoniformes > Salmonidae > Salmo > Salmo salar. The sequence goes on along the minus strand of NC_138308.1, from coordinate 101,265,931 downwards.
TCCATGTGTTCTATCTCGTACCTCCATTTTGATTCATAAGCCCATGTGTTCTGTCTAGGTTCTCCATTTTGACTCATTAGTCCATGTGTTCTGTCTCGTACCTCCATTTTGATTCATTAGCCCATGTGTTCTGTCTCGTGACTCCATTTTGATTCATTAGACCATGTGTTCTGTCTCGTGACTCCATTTTGACTCATTAGCCCATGTGTTCTGTCTCGTGCCTCCATTTTTACTCATTAGCCTATGTGATCTGTCTCGAGCCTACATTTTGACTCATTAGCCCATGTGTACTGTCTCATGCCTCCATTTTGACTCATTAGCCCATTTGTTCTGTCTCGTGCCTCCATTTTGACTCATTAGCCCATGTGTTCTGTCTCGTGCCTCCATTTTGACTCATTAGCCCATGTGTATTGTCTCGTGCCTCCATTTTGACTCATTAGCCTATGTGTTCTGTCTCGTGCCTACATTTTGACTCATTAGCCCATGTGTACTGTCTCGTACCTCCGTTTTGACTCATTAGCCCATGTGTTCTGTCTCGTGCCTCCATTTTGACTCATTAGCCCATGTGTTCTGTCTCGTGCCAACATTTTTACTCATTAGCACATGTGTACTGTCTAGTACCTACATTTTGATTCATAAGCCCATGTGTTCTGTCTCGTCACTCCATTTTGATTCATTAGCCCATGTGTTCTGTCTCATGCCTCCATTTTGACTCATTAGCCCATGTGTACTGTCTCGTGTCTCCATTTTGACTCATTAGCCCATGTGTTCTGTCTCGTGCCTCCATTTTGACTCATTAGCCCATTTTTTCTGTCTCGTGCCTCCATTTTGAATCATTAGCCCATGTGTTCTGTCAAGGTTCTCTATTTTGACTCATTTGTAAATGTGTTAGGTCTCGTGCCTCCATTTTGACTCATTAGCCTTTGTGTACGGTCTTGTACCTCCATTTTGACTCATTAGTCCATGTGTTCTATCTCGTACCTCCATTTTGATTCATAAGCCCATGTGTTCTGTCTAGGTTCACCATTTTGACTCATTAGTCCATGTGTTCTGTCTCGTACCTCCATTTTGATTCATTAGACCATGTGTTCTGTCTCGTGACTCCATTTTGACTCATTAGCCCATGTGTTCTGTCTCGTGCCTCCATTTTGACTCATTAGCCCATGTGTTCTGTCTCGTGCCTCCATTTTGTCTCATTAGCCCATGTGTTCTGTCTCATGCCTCCATTTTGACACATTAGCCCATGTGTTCTGTCTCGTGCCTCCATTTTTACTCATTAGCCTATGTGTTCTGTCTCGAGCGTACATTTTGACTCATTAGCCCATGTGTACTGTCTCGTGCCTCCATTTTGACTCATTAGCCCATGTGTTCTGTCTCGTGCCTCCATTTTGACTCATTATCCCATGTGTTCTGTCTCGTGCCTCCATTTTGACTCATTAGCCAATGTGTACTGTCTTGTGCCTCCATTTTGACTCATTAGCCTATGTGTTCTGTCTCGTGCCTACATTTTGACTCATTAGCCCATGTGTACTGTCTCGTACCTCCATTTTGACTCATTAGCCCATGTGTTCTGTCTCGTGCCTCCGTTTTGACTCATTAGCCCATGTGTTCTGTCTCGTGCCTCCATTTTGACTCATTAGCCCATGTGTTCTGTCTCGTGCCTCCATTTTGACTCATTAGCCCATGTGTTCTGTCTCGTGCATCCGTTTTGACTCATTAGCACATGTGTACTGTCTAGTACCTACATTTTGATTCATAAGCCCATGTGTTCTGTCTCGTCACTCCATTTTGATTCATTAGCCCATGTGTTCTGTCTCGTGCCTCCATTTTGACTCATTAGCCCATGTGTACTGTCTCGTGTCTCCATTTTGACTCATTAGCCCATGTGTTCTGTCTCGTGCCTCCATTTTGACTCATTAGTCCATTTTTTCTGTCTCGTGCCTATATTTCGACTCATTAGCCCATGTGTACTGTCTCGTGACTCCATTTTGACACATTAGCCCATGTGTTCTGTCTCGTGCCTCCATTTTGACTCATTAGCCCATGTTTTCTGTCTCGTGCCTCCATTTTGACTCATTAGCCCATGTGTTCTGTCTCGCACTTCCATTTTGACTCATTAGCACATGTGAACTGTCTTGTGCCTCCATTTTGACACATTAGGCCATGTGTTCTGTCTCGTGCCTCCATTTTTACTCATTAGCCCATGTGTTCTGTCTCGTGCCTCCATTTTGACTCATTAGCCCATGTTTTCTGTCTCGTGCCTCCATTTTGACTCATTAGCCCATGTGTTCTGTCTCGTGCCTCCATTTTGACTCATTAACCCATGTGTTCTGTCTCGTGCCTCCATTTTGACTCATTAGCCTATGTGTTCTGTCTCGTGCCTACAGTTTTGACTCATTAGCCCATGTGTAATGTCTCGTTCCTCCATTTTGACTCATTAGCCCATGTGTTCTGTCTCTTGCCTCCATTTTGACTCATTAGCCCATTTTTTCTGTCTCGTGCCTCCATTTTGACTCATTAGCCCATGTGTTCTGTCTCGTGCCTACATTTTGACTCATTAGCCCATGTGTTCTGTCTCATATCTCTATTATGACTCATTTGTCCATGTGTTAGGTCTCCTGCCTCCATTTTGACTCATTAGCCTTTGTGTACGGTCTTGTACCTCCATTTTGACTCATTAGTCCATGTGTTCTGTCTCGTACCTCCATTTTGATTCATAAGCCCATGTGTTCTGTCTAGGTTCTCCATTTTGACTGATTAGTCCATGTGTTCTGTCTCGTACCTCCATTTTGAATCATTAGACCATGTATTCTGTCTCGTGACTCCATTTTGACTCATTAGCCCATGTGTTCTGTCTCGTGCCTCCATTTTGACTCATTAGCCCATGTGTTCTGTCTCATGCCTCCATTTTTACTCATTAGCCTATGTGTTCTGTCTCGAGCCTACATTTTGACTCATTAGCCCATGTGTACTGTCTCGTGCCTCCATTTTGACTCATTAGCCAATGTGTACTGTCTCGTACCTCCATTTTGACTCATTAGCCCATGTGTTCTGTCTCGTGCCTCCGTTTTGACTCATTAGCCCATGTGTTCTGTCTCGTGCCTCCATTTTGACTCATTAGCCCATGTGTTCTGTCTCGTGCCTCCATTTTGACTCATTAGCCCATGTGTTCTGTCTCGTGCCTACATTTTTACTCATTAGCACATGTGTACTGTCTAGTACCTACATTTTGATTCATAAGCCCATGTGTTCTGTCTCGTCACTCCATTTTGATTCATTAGCCCATGTGTTCTGTCTCGTGCCTCCATTTTGACTCATTAGCCCATGTGTTCTGTCTCGTGCCTACATTTTTACTCATTAGCACATGTGTACTGTCTAGTACCTACATTTTGATTCATAAGCCCATGTGTTCTGTCTCGTCACTCCATTTTGATTCATTAGCCCATGTGTTCTGTCTCGTGCCTCCATTTTGACTCATTAGCCCAGTTTTTCTGTCTCGTGCCTCCATTTCGACTCATTAGCCCATGTGTTCTGTCTCTTGCCTACATTTTGACTCATTAGCCCATGTGTACTGTCTCGTGCCTCCATTTTGACTCATTAGCCCATGTGTTCTGTCTCGTGCCACCATTTTGACGCATTAGCCTATGTGTTCTGTCTCGTGCCTACATTTTGACTCATTAGCCCATGTGTACTGTCTCGCACCTCCATTTTGACTCATTGGCCCATGTGCTCTGTCTCGTGCCTCCATTTTGACTCATTAGCCCATTTTTTCTGTCTCGTGCCTCCATTTTGACTCATTAGCCCATGTGTTCTGTCTAGGTTCTCCATTTTGACTGATTAGTCCATGTGTTCTGTCTCGTACCTCCATTTTGAATCATTAGACCATGTATTCTGTCTCGTGACTCCATTTTGACTCATTAGCCCATGTGTTCTGTCTCGTGCCTCCATTTTGACTCATTAGCCCATGTGTTCTGTCTCATGCCTCCATTTTTACTCATTAGCCTATGTGTTCTGTCTCGAGCCTACATTTTGACTCATTAGCCCATGTGTACTGTCTCGTGCCTCCATTTTGACTCATTAGCCCATGTGTCCTGTCTCGTGCCTCCATTTTGACTCATTAGCCAATGTGTACTGTCTCGTGCCTCCATTTTGACTCATTATCCTATGTGTTCTGTCTCGTGCCTAAATTTTGACTCATTAGCCCATGTGTACTGTCTCGTACCTCCATTTTGACTCATTAGCCCATGTGTTCTGTCTCGTGCCTCCGTTTTGACTCATTAGCCCATGTGTTCTGTCTCGTGCCTCCATTTTGACTCATTAGCCCATGTGTTCTGTCTCGTGCCTCCATTTTGACTCATTAGCCCATGTGTTCTGTCTCGTGCCTACATTTTTACTCATTAGCACATGTGTACTGTCTAGTACCTACATTTTGATTCATAAGCCCATGTGTTCTGTCTCGTCACTCCATTTTGATTCATTAGCCCATGTGTTCTGTCTCGTGCCTCCATTTTGACTCATTAGCCCATGTGTTCTGTCTCGTGCCAACATTTTTACTCATTAGCACATGTGTACTGTCTAGTACCTACATTTTGATTCATAAGCCCATGTGTTCTGTCTCGTCACTCCATTTTGATTCATTAGCCCATGTGTTCTGTCTCGTGCCTCCATTTTGACTCATTAGCCCAGTTTTTCTGTCTCGTGACTCCATTTCGACTCATTAGCCCATGTGTTCTGTCTCGTGCCTACATTTTGACTCATTAGCCCATGTGTACTGTCTCGTGCCTCCATTTTGACTCATTAGCCCATGTGTTCTGTCTCGTGCCTCCATTTTGACGCATTAGCCTATGTGTTCTGTCTCGTGCCTACATTTTGACTCATTAGCCCATGTGTACTGTCTCGCACCTCCATTTTGACTCATTGGCCCATGTGCTCTGTCTCGTGCCTCCATTTTGACTCATTAGCCCATTTTTTCTGTCTCGTGCCTCCATTTTGACTCATTAGCCCATGTGTTCTGTCTCGTCACTCCATTTTGATTCATTAGCCCATGTGTTCTGTCTCGTGCCTCCATTTTGACTCATTAGCCCATGTGTTCTGTCTCGTGCCTCTGTTTTGCCTCATTAGCCCATGTGTTCTGTCTCGTGCCTCCATTTTTACTCATTAGCCCATGTGTTCTGTCTCGTGCCTCCATTTTGTCTTGTGCCTACAATTTTACTCATTAGCACATGTGTACTGTCTAGTACCTACATTTTGATTCATAAGCCCATGTGTTCTGTCTCGTCACTCCATTTTGATTCATTAGCCCATGTGTTCTGTCTCGTGCCTCCATTTTGACTCATTAGCCCATGTGTTCTGTCTCGTGCCTACATTTTTACTCATTAGCACATGTGTACTGTCTAGTACCTACATTTTGATTCATAAGCCCATGTGTTCTGTCTCGTCACTCCATTTTGATTCATTAGCCCATGTGTTCTGTCTCGTGCCTCCATTTTGACTCATTAGCCCATGTGTACTGTCTCGTGTCTCCATTTTGACTCATTAGCCCATGTGTTCTGTCTCGTGCCTCCATTTTGACTCATTAGCCCAGTTTTTCTGTCTCGTTCCTCCATTTTGACTCATTAGCCAATGTGTTCTGTCTCGTGCCTACATTTTGACTCATTAGCCCATGTGTTCTGTCTCGTGCCTCCATTTTGACGCATTAGCCTATGTGTTCTGTCTCGTGCCTACATTTTGACTCAGTAGCCCATGTGTTCTGTCTCATATCTCTATTTTGACTCATTTGTCCATGTGTTAGGTCTCGTGCCTCCATTTTGACTCATTAGCCTTTGTGTACGGTCTTGTACCTCCATTTTGACTCATTAGTCCATGTGTTCTGTCTCGTACCTCCATTTTGATTCATAAGCCCATGTGTTCTGTCTAGGTTCTCCATTTTGACTCATTAGTCCATGTGTTCCTTCTCGTACCTCCATTTTGATTCATTAGACCATGTGTTCTGTCTCATGCCTCCATTTTGACACATTAGCCCATGTGTTCTGTCTCGTGCCTCCATTTTTACTCATTAGCCTATGTGATCTGTCTCGAGCGTACATTTTGACTCATTAGCCCATGTGTACTGTCTCGTACCTCCATTTTGACTCATTAGCCCATGTGTTCTGTCTCGTGCCTCCATTTTGACTCATTAGCCCATGTGTTCTGTCTCGTGCCTCCATTTTGACTCATTAGCCCATGTGTATTGTCTCGTGCCTCCATTTTGACTCATTAGCCTATGTGTTCGGTCTCGTGCCTACATTTTGACTCATTAGCCCATGTGTACTGTCTCGTACCTCCGTTTTGACTCATTAGCCCATGTGTTCTGTCTCGTGCCTCCATTTTGACTCATTAGCCCATGTGTTCTGTCTCGTGCCAACATTTTTACTCATTAGCACATGTGTACTGTCTAGTACCTACATTTTGATTCATAAGCCCATGTGTTCTGTCTCGTCACTCCATTTTGATTCATTAGCCCATGTGTTCTGTCTCGTGCCTCCATTTTGACTCATTAGCCCATGTGTACTGTCTCGTGTCTCCATTTTGACTCATTAGCCCATGTGTTCTGTCTCGTGCCTCCATTTTGACTCATTAGCCCATTTTTTCTGTCTCGTGCCTCCATTTTGAATCATTAGCCCATGTGTTCTGTCTAGGTTCTCTATTTTGACTCATTTGTAAATGTGTTAGGTCTCGTGCCTCCATTTTGACTCATTAGCCTTTGTGTACGGTCTTGTACCTCCATTTTGACTCATTAGTCCATGTGTTCTATCTCGTACCTCCATTTTGATTCATAAGCCCATGTGTTCTGTCTCGTCACTCCATTTTGATTCATTAGCCCATGTGTTCTGTCTCGTGCCTCCATTTTGACTCATTAGCCCATGTGTACTGTCTCGTGTCTCCATTTTGACTCATTAGCCCATGTGTTCTGTCTCGTGCCTCCATTTTGACTCATTAGCCCATTTTTTCTGTCTCGTGCCTCCATTTTGAATCATTAGCCCATGTGTTCTGTCTAGGTTCTCTATTTTGACTCATTTGTAAATGTGTTAGGTCTCGTGCCTCCATTTTGACTCATTAGCCTTTGTGTAAGGTCTTGTACCTCCATTTTGACTCATTAGTCCATGTGTTCTATCTCGTACCTCCATTTTGATTCATAAGCCCATGTGTTCTGTCTAGGTTCTCCATTTTGACTCATTAGTCCATGTGTTCTGTCTCGTACCTCCATTTTGATTCATTAGACCATGTGTTCTGTCTCATATCTCTATTATGACTCATTTGTCCATGTGTTAGGTCTCCTGCCTCCATTTTGACTCATTAGCCTTTGTGTACGGTCTTGTACCTCCATTTTGACTCATTAGTCCATGTGTTCTGTCTCGTACCTCCATTTTGATTCATAAGCCCATGTGTTCTGTCTAGGTTCTCCATTTTGACTTATTAGCCCATGTGTTCTGTCTCGTGCCTCCATTTTGACTTATTAGCCCATGTGTTCTGTCTCGTGCCTCCATTTTGACTCATTAGCCCATGTGTACTGTCTCGTGCCTCCATTTTGACTCATTAGCCCATGTGTTCTGTCTCGTGCCTCCATTTTGACTCATTAGCCAATGTGTACTGTCTCGTGCCTCCATTTTGACTCATTAGCCTATGTGTTCTGTCTCGTGCCTACATTTTGACTCATTAGCCCATGTGTACTGTCTCGTACCTCCATTTTGACTCATTAGCCCATGTGTTCTGTCTCGTGCCTCCGTTTTGACTCATTAGCCCATGTGTTCTGTCTCGTGCCTCCATTTTGACTCATTAGCCCATGTGTTCTGTCTCGTGCCTCCATTTTGACTCATTAGCCCATGTGTTCTGTCTCGTGCCTACATTTTTACTCATTAGCACATGTGTACTGTCTAGTACCTACATTTTGATTCATAAGCCCATGTGTTCTGTCTCGTCACTCCATTTTGATTAATTAGCCCATGTGTTCTGTCTCGTGCCTCCATTTTGACTCATTAGCCCATGTGTTCTGTCTCGTGCCTACATTTTTACTCATTAGCACATGTGTACTGTCTAGTACCTACATTTTGATTCATAAGCCCATGTGTTCTGTCTCGTCACTCCATTTTGATTCATTAGCCCATGTGTTCTGTCTCGTGCCTCCATTTTGACTCATTAGCCCAGTTTTTCTGTCTCGTGCCTCCATTTCGACTCATTAGCCCATGTGTTCTGTCTCTTGCCTACATTTTGACTCATTAGCCCATGTGTACTGTCTCGTGCCTCCATTTTGACTCATTAGCCCATGTGTTCTGTCTCGTGCCACCATTTTGACGCATTAGCCTATGTGTTCTGTCTCGTGCCTACATTTTGACTCATTAGCCCATGTGTACTGTCTCGCACCTCCATTTTGACTCATTGGCCCATGTGCTCTGTCTCGTGCCTCCATTTTGACTCATTAGCCCATTTTTTCTGTCTCGTGCCTCCATTTTGACTCATTAGCCCATGTGTTCTGTCTAGGTTCTCCATTTTGACTGATTAGTCCATGTGTTCTGTCTCGTACCTCCATTTTGAATCATTAGACCATGTATTCTGTCTCGTGACTCCATTTTGACTCATTAGCCCATGTGTTCTGTCTCGTGCCTCCATTTTGACTCATTAGCCCATGTGTTCTGTCTCATGCCTCCATTTTTACTCATTAGCCTATGTGTTCTGTCTCGAGCCTACATTTTGACTCATTAGCCCATGTGTACTGTCTCGTGCCTCCATTTTGACTCATTAGCCCATGTGTCCTGTCTCGTGCCTCCATTTTGACTTATTAGCCCATGTGTTCTGTCTCGTGCCTCCATTTTGACTTATTAGCCCATGTGTTCTGTCTCGTGCCTCCATTTTGACTCATTAGCCCATGTGTACTGTCTCGTGCCTCCATTTTGACTCATTAGCCCATGTGTTCTGTCTCGTGCCTCCATTTTGACTCATTAGCCAATGTGTACTGTCTCGTGCCTCCATTTTGACTCATTAGCCTATGTGTTCTGTCTCGTGCCTACATTTTGACTCATTAGCCCATGTGTACTGTCTCGTACCTCCATTTTGACTCATTAGCCCATGTGTTCTGTCTCGTGCCTCCGTTTTGACTCATTAGCCCATGTGTTCTGTCTCGTGCCTCCATTTTGACTCATTAGCCCATGTGTTCTGTCTCGTGCCTCCATTTTGACTCATTAGCCCATGTGTTCTGTCTCGTGCCTACATTTTTACTCATTAGCACATGTGTACTGTCTAGTACCTACATTTTGATTCATAAGCCCATGTGTTCTGTCTCGTCACTCCATTTTGATTCATTAGCCCATGTGTTCTGTCTCGTGCCTCCATTTTGACTCATTAGCCCATGTGTTCTGTCTCGTGCCAACATTTTTACTCATTAGCACATGTGTACTGTCTAGTACCTACATTTTGATTCATAAGCCCATGTGTTCTGTCTCGTCACTCCATTTTGATTCATTAGCCCATGTGTTCTGTCTCGTGCCTCCATTTTGACTCATTAGCCCAGTTTTTCTGTCTCGTGCCTCCATTTCGACTCATTAGCCCATGTGTTCTGTCTCGTGCCTACATTTTGACTCATTAGCCCATGTGTACTGTCTCGTGCCTCCATTTTGACTCATTAGCCCATGTGTTCTGTCTCGTGCCTCCATTTTGACGCATTAGCCTATGTGTTCTGTCTCGTGCCTACATTTTGACTCATTAGCCCATGTGTACTGTCTCGCACCTCCATTTTGACTCATTGGCCCATGTGCTCTGTCTCGTGCCTCCATTTTGACTCATTAGCCCATGTGTTCTGTCTCGTGCCTCCATTTTGACTCATTAGCCCATGTGTTCTGTCTCGTGCCTACATTTTTACTCATTAGCACATGTGTACTGTCTAGTACCTACATTTTGATTCATAAGCCCATGTGTTCTGTCTCGTCACTCCATTTTGATTCATTAGCCCATGTGTTCTGTCTCGTGCCTCCATTTTGACTCATTAGCCCATGTGTTCTGTCTCGTGCCAACATTTTTACTCATTAGCACATGTGTACTGTCTAGTACCTACATTTTGATTCATAAGCCCATGTGTTCTGTCTCGTCACTCCATTTTGATTCATTAGCCCATGTGTTCTGTCTCGTGCCTCCATTTTGACTCATTAGCCCAGTTTTTCTGTCTCGTGCCTCCATTTCGACTCATTAGCCCATGTGTTCTGTCTCGTGCCTACATTTTGACTCATTAGCCCATGTGTACTGTCTCGTGCCTCCATTTTGACTCATTAGCCCATGTGTTCTGTCTCGTGCCTCCATTTTGACGCATTAGCCTATGTGTTCTGTCTCGTGCCTACATTTTGACTCATTAGCCCATGTGTACTGTCTCGCACCTCCATTTTGACTCATTGGCCCATGTGCTCTGTCTCGTGCCTCCATTTTGACTCATTAGCCCATTTTTTCTGTCTCGTGCCTCCATTTTGACTCATTAGCCCATGTGTTCTGTCTCGTCACTCCATTTTGATTCATTAGCCCATGTGTTCTGTCTCGTGCCTCCATTTTGACTCATTAGCCCATGTGTTCTGTCTCGTGCCTCTGTTTTGCCTCATTAGCCCATGTGTTCTGTCTCGTGCCTCCATTTTTACTCATTAGCCCATGTGTTCTGTCTCGTGCCTCCATTTTGTCTTGTGCCTACAATTTTACTCATTAGCACATGTGTACTGTCTAGTACCTACATTTTGATTCATAAGCCCATGTGTTCTGTCTCGTCACTCCATTTTGATTCATTAGCCCATGTGTTCTGTCTCGTGCCTCCATTTTGACTCATTAGCCCATGTGTTCTGTCTCGTGCCTACATTTTTACTGATTAGCACATGTGTACTGTCTAGTACCTACATTTTGATTCATAAGCCCATGTGTTCTGTCTCGTCACTCCATTTTGATTCATTAGCCCATGTGTTCTGTCTCGTGCCTCCATTTTGACTCATTAGCCCATGTGTACTGTCTCGTGTCTCCATTTTGACTCATTAGCCCATGTGTTCTGTCTCGTGCCTCCATTTTGACTCATTAGCCCAGTTTTTCTGTCTCGTTCCTCCATTTTGACTCATTAGCCAATATGTTCTGTCTCGTGCCTACATTTTGACTCATTAGCCCATGTGTTCTGTCTCGTGCCTCCATTTTGACGCATTAGCCTATGTGTTCTGTCTCGTGCCTACATTTTGACTCATTAGCCCATGTGTTCTGTCTCATATCTCTATTTTGACTCATTTGTCCATGTGTTAGGTCTCGTGCCTCCATTTTGACTCATTAGCCTTTGTGTACGGTCTTGTACCTCCATTTTGACTCATTAGTCCATGTGTTCTGTCTCGTACCTCCATTTTGATTCATAAGCCCATGTGTTCTGTCTAGGTTCTCCATTTTGACTCATTAGTCCATGTGTTCCTTCTCGTACCTCCATTTTGATTCATTAGACCATGTGTTCTGTCTCATGCCTCCATTTTGACACATTAGCCCATGTGTTCTGTCTCGTGCCTCCATTTTTACTCATTAGCCTATGTGATCTGTCTCGAGCGTACATTTTGACTCATTAGCCCATGTGTACTGTCTCGTACCTCCATTTTGACTCATTAGCCCATGTGTTCTGTCTCGTGCCTCCATTTTGACTCATTAGCCCATGTGTTCTGTCTCGTGCCTCCATTTTGACTCATTAGCCCATGTGTATTGTCTCGTGCCTCCATTTTGACTCATTAGCCTATGTGTTCGGTCTCGTGCCTACATTTTGACTCATTAGCCCATGTGTACTGTCTCGTACCTCCGTTTTGACTCATTAGCCCATGTGTTCTGTCTCGTGCCTCCATTTTGACTCATTAGCCCATGTGTTCTGTCTCGTGCCAACATTTTTACTCATTAGCACATGTGTACTGTCTAGTACCTACATTTTGATTCATAAGCCCATGTGTTCTGTCTCGTCACTCCATTTTGATTCATTAGCCCATGTGTTCTGTCTCGTGCCTCCATTTTGACTCATTAGCCCATGTGTACTGTCTCGTGTCTCCATTTTGACTCATTAGCCCATGTGTTCTGTCTCGTGCCTCCATTTTGACTCATTAGCCCATTTTTTCTGTCTCGTGCCTCCATTTTGAATCATTAGCCCATGTGTTCTGTCTAGGTTCTCTATTTTGACTCATTTGTAAATGTGTTAGGTCTCGTGCCTCCATTTTGACTCATTAGCCTTTGTGTACGGTCTTGTACCTCCATTTTGACTCATTAGTCCATGTGTTCTATCTCGTACCTCCATTTTGATTAATAAGCCCATGTGTTCTGTCTCGTCACTCCATTTTGATTCATTAGCCCATGTGTTCTGTCTCGTGCCTCCATTTTGACTCATTAGCCCATGTGTACTGTCTCGTGTCTCCATTTTGACACATTAGCCCATGTGTTCTGTCTCGTGCCTCCATTTTGACTCATTAGCCCATTTTTTCTGTCTCGTGCCTCCATTTCGACTCATTAGCCCATGTGTTCTGTCTCGTGCCTACATTTTGACTCATTAGCCCATGTGTACTGTCTCGTGCCTCCATTTTGACTCATTAGCCCATGTGTTCTGTCTCGTGCCTCCAATTTGACGCATTAGCCTATGTGTTCTGTCTCGTGCCTACATTTTGACTCATTAGCCCATGTGTACTGTCTCGTGCCTCCATTTTGACTCATTAGCCCATTTTTTCTGTCTCATGCCTCCATTTTGACTCATTAGCCCATGTGTTCTGTCTCGTGACTACATTTTGACTCATTAGCCCATGTGTACTGTCTCGTACCTCCATTTTGACTCATTAGCCCATGTGTTCTGTCTCGTGCCTCCATTTTGACTCATTAGCCCATGTGTTCTGTCTCGTGCCTACATTTTTACTCATTAGCACATGTGTACTGTCTAGTACCTACATTTTGATTCATAAGCCCATGTGTTCTGTCTCGTCACTCCATTTTGATTCATTAGCCCATGTGTTCTGTCTCGTGCCTCCATTTTGACTCATTAGCCCATGTGTTCTGTCTCGTGCCAACATTTTTACTCATTAGCACATGTGTACTGTCTAGTACCTACATTTTGATTCATAAGCCCATGTGTTCTGTCTCGTCACTCCATTTTGATTCATTAGCCCATGTGTTCTGTCTCGTGCCTCCATTTTGACTCATTAGCCCAGTTTTTCTGTCTCGTGCCTCCATTTCGACTCATTAGCCCATGTGTTCTGTCTCGTGCCTACATTTTGACTCATTAGCCCATGTGTACTGTCTCGTGCCTCCATTTTGACTCATTAGCCCATGTGTTCTGTCTCGTGCCTCCATTTTGACGCATTAGCCTATGTGTTCTGTCTCGTGCCTACATTTTGACTCATTAGCCCATGTGTACTGTCTCGCACCTCCATTTTGACTCATTGGCCCATGTGCTCTGTCTCGTGCCTCCATTTTGACTCATTAGCCCATTTTTTCTGTCTCGTGCCTCCATTTTGACTCATTAGCCCATGTGTTCTGTCTCGTCACTCCATTTTGATTCATTAGCCCATGTGTTCTGTCTCGTGCCTCCATTTTGACTCATTAGCCCATGTGTTCTGTCTCGTGCCTCTGTTTTGCCTCATTAGCCCATGTGTTCTGTCTCGTGCCTCCATTTTTACTCATTAGCCCATGTGTTCTGTCTCGTGCCTCCATTTTGTCTTGTGCCTACAATTTTACTCATTAGCACATGTGTACTGTCTAGTACCTACATTTTGATTCATAAGCCCATGTGTTCTGTCTCGTCACTCCATTTTGATTCATTAGCCCATGTGTTCTGTCTCGTGCCTCCATTTTGACTCATTAGCCCATGTGTTCTGTCTCGTGCCTACATTTTTACTGATTAGCACATGTGTACTGTCTAGTACCTACATTTTGATTCATAAGCCCATGTGTTCTGTCTCGTCACTCCATTTTGATTCATTAGCCCATGTGTTCTGTCTCGTGCCTCCATTTTGACTCATTAGCCCATGTGTACTGTCTCGTGTCTCCATTTTGACTCATTAGCCCATGTGTTCTGTCTCGTGCCTCCATTTTGACTCATTAGCCCAGTTTTTCTGTCTCGTTCCTCCATTTTGACTCATTAGCCAATATGTTCTGTCTCGTGCCTACATTTTGACTCATTAGCCCATGTGTTCTGTCTCGTGCCTCCATTTTGACGCATTAGCCTATGTGTTCTGTCTCGTGCCTACATTTTGACTCATTAGCCCATGTGTTCTGTCTCATATCTCTATTTTGACTCATTTGTCCATGTGTTAGGTCTCGTGCCTCCATTTTGACTCATTAGCCTTTGTGTACGGTCTTGTACCTCCATTTTGACTCATTAGTCCATGTGTTCTGTCTCGTACCTCCATTTTGATTCATAAGCCCATGTGTTCTGTCTAGGTTCTCCATTTTGACTCATTAGTCCATGTGTTCCTTCTCGTACCTCCATTTTGATTCATTAGACCATGTGTTCTGTCTCATGCCTCCATTTTGACACATTAGCCCATGTGTTCTGTCTCGTGCCTCCATTTTTACTCATTAGCCTATGTGATCTGTCTCGAGCGTACATTTTGACTCATTAGCCCATGTGTACTGTCTCGTACCTCCATTTTGACTCATTAGCCCATGTGTTCTGTCTCGTGCCTCCATTTTGACTCATTAGCCCATGTGTTCTGTCTCGTGCCTCCATTTTGACTCATTAGCCCATGTGTATTGTCTCGTGCCTCCATTTTGACTCATTAGCCTATGTGTTCGGTCTCGTGCCTACATTTTGACTCATTAGCCCATGTGTACTGTCTCGTACCTCCGTTTTGACTCATTAGCCCATGTGTTCTGTCTCGTGCCTCCATTTTGACTCATTAGCCCATGTGTTCTGTCTCGTGCCAACATTTTTACTCATTAGCACATGTGTACTGTCTAGTACCTACATTTTGATTCATAAGCCCATGTGTTCTGTCTCGTCACTCCATTTTGATTCATTAGCCCATGTGTTCTGTCTCGTGCCTCCATTTTGACTCATTAGCCCATGTGTACTGTCTCGTGTCTCCATTTTGACTCATTAGCCCATGTGTTCTGTCTCGTGCCTCCATTTTGACTCATTAGCCCATTTTTTCTGTCTCGTGCCTCCATTTTGAATCATTAGCCCATGTGTTCTGTCTAGGTTCTCTATTTTGACTCATTTGTAAATGTGTTAGGTCTCGTGCCTCCATTTTGACTCATTAGCCTTTGTGTACGGTCTTGTACCTCCATTTTGACTCATTAGTCCATGTGTTCTATCTCGTACCTCCATTTTGATTAATAAGCCCATGTGTTCTGTCTCGTCACTCCATTTTGATTCATTAGCCCATGTGTTCTGTCTCGTGCCTCCATTTTGACTCATTAGCCCATGTGTACTGTCTCGTGTCTCCATTTTGACACATTAGCCCATGTGTTCTGTCTCGTGCCTCCATTTTGACTCATTAGCCCATTTTTTCTGTCTCGTGCCTCCATTTCGACTCATTAGCCCATGTGTTCTGTCTCGTGCCTACATTTTGACTCATTAGCCCATGTGTACTGTCTCGTGCCTCCATTTTGACTCATTAGCCCATGTGTTCTGTCTCGTGCCTCCAATTTGACGCATTAGCCTATGTGTTCTGTCTCGTGCCTACATTTTGACTCATTAGCCCATGTGTACTGTCTCGTGCCTCCATTTTGACTCATTAGCCCATTTTTTCTGTCTCATGCCTCCATTTTGACTCATTAGCCCATGTGTTCTGTCTCGTGCCTACATTTTGACTCATTAGCCCATGTGTACTGTCTCGTACCTCCATTTTGACTCATTAGCCCATGTGTTCTGTCTCGTGCCTCCATTTTGACTCATTAGCCCATGTGTTCTGTCTCGTGCCTACATTTTGACTCATTAGCCCATGTGTTCTGTCTCATATCTCTATTATGACTCATTTGTCCATGTGTTAGGTCTCGTGCCTCCATTTTGACTCATTAGCCTTTGTGTACGGTCTTGTACCTCCATTTTGACTCATTAGTCCATGTTTTCTGTCTCGTACCTCCATTTTGATTCATAAGCCCATGTGTTCTGTCTAGGTTCTCCATTTTGACTCATTAGTCCATGTGTTCTGTCTCGTACCTCCATTTTGATTCATTAGACCATGTATTCTGTCTCGTGACTCCATTTTGACTCATTAACCCATGTGTTCTGTCTCGTGCCTCCATTTTGACTCATTAGCCCATGTGTTCTGTCTCGTGCCTCCATTTTGACTCATTAGCCCATGTGTTATGTCTCATGCCTCCATTTTGACACATTAGCCCATGTGTTCTGTCTCGTGCCTCCATTTTTACTCATTAGCCTATGTGTTCTGTCTCGAGCGTACATTTTGACTCATTAGCCCATGTGTACTGTCTCGTGCCTCCATTTTGACTCATTAGCCCATGTGTTCTGTCTCGTGCCTCCATTTTGATTCATTATCCCATGTGGTCTGTCTCGTGCCTCCATTTTGACTCATTAGCCAATGTGTACTGTCTCGTGCCTCCATTTTGACTCATTAGCCTATGTGTTCTGTCTCGTGCCTACATTTTGACTCATTAGCCCATGTGTACTATCTCATACCTCCATTTTGACTCATTAGCCCATGTGTTCTGTCTCGTGCCTCCGTTTTGACTCATTAGCCCATGTGTTCTGTCTCGTGCCTCCATTTTGACTCATTAGCCCATGTGTTCTGTCTCGTTCCTCCATTTTGACTCATTGGCCCATGTGTTCTGTCTCGTGCCTCCGTTTTGACTCATTAGCACATGTGTACTGTCTAGTACCTACATTTTGATTCATAAGCCCATGTGTTCTGTCTCGTCACTCCATTTTGATTCATTAGCCCATGTGTTCTGTCTCGTGCCTCCATTTTGACTCATTAGCCCATGTGTACTGTCTCGTGTCTCCATTTTGACTCATTAGCCCATGTGTTCTGTCTCGTGCCTCCATTTTGACTCATTAGCCCATTTTTTCTGTCTCGTGCCTATAATACGACTCATTAGGCCATGTGTACTGTCTCGTGACTCCATTTTGACTCATTAGCCCATGTGTTCTGTCTCGTGCCTACATTTTGACTCATTAGCCCATGTGTACTGTCTCGTACCTCCATTTTGACTCATTAGCCCATGTGTTCTGTCTCGTGCCTCCATTTTGACTCATTAGCCCATGTGTTCTGTCTCGTGCCTCCATTTTGACGCATTAGCCTATGTGTTCTGTCTCGTGCCTACATTTTGACTCATTAGCCCATGTGTTCTGTCTCATATCTCTATTATGACTCATTTGTCCATGTGTTAGGTATCGTGCCTCCATTTTGACTCATTAGCCTTTGTGTACGGTCTTGTACCTCCATTTTGACTCATTAGTCCATGTTTTCTGTCTCGTACCTCCATTTTGATTCATAAGCCCATGTGTTCTGTCTAGGTTCTCCATTTTGACTCATTAGTCCATGTGTTCTGTCTCGTACCTCCATTTTGATTCATTAGACCATGTATTCTGTCTCGTGACTCCATTTTGACTCATTAGCCCATGTGTTCTGTCTCGTGCCTCCATTTTGACTCATTAGCCCATGTGTTCTGTCTCGTGCCTCCATTTTGACTCATTAGCCCATGTGTTCTGTCTCATGCCTCCATTTTGACACATTAGCCCATGTGTTCTGTCTCGTGCCTCCATTTTTACTCATTAGCCTATGTGTTCTGTCTCGAGCGTACATTTTGACTCATTAGCCCATGTGTACTGTCTCGTGCCTCCATTTTGACTCATTAGCCCATGTGTTCTGTCTCGTGCCTCCATTTTGATTCATTATCCCATGTGTTCTGTCTCGTGCATCCATTTTGACTCATTAGCCAATGTGTACTGTCTCGTGCCTCCATTTTGACTCATTAGCCTATGTGTTCTGTCTCGTGCCTACATTTTGACTCATTAGCCCATGTGTACTATCTCGTACCTCCATTTTGACTCATTAGCCCATGTGTTCTGTTTCGTGCCTCTGTTTTGACTCATTAGCCCATGTGTTCTGTCTCGTGCCTCCATTTTGACTCATTAGCCCATGTGTTCTGTCTCGTGCCTCCATTTTGACTCATTAGCCCATGTGTTCTGTCTCGTGCCTCCGTTTTGACTCATTAGCACATGTGTACTGTCTAGTACCTACATTTTGATTCATAAGCCCATGTGTTCTGTCTCGTCACTCCATATTGATTCATTAGCCCATGTGTTCTGTCTCGTGCCTCCATTTTGACTCATTAGCCCATGTGTACTGTCTCGTGTCTCCATTTTGACTCATTAGCCCATGTGTTCTGTCTCGTGCCTCCATTTTGACTCATTAGCCCATTTTTTCTGTCTCGTGCCTATAATACGACTCATTAGGCCATGTGTACTGTCTCGTGACTCCATTTTGACACATTAGCCCATGTGTTCTGTCTCGTGCCTCCATTTTGATTCATTAGCCCATGTGTTCTGTCTCGTAACCCCATTTTTACTCATTAGCCCATGTGTTCTGTCTCGTGCCTCCATTTTGACTCATTAGCCCATGTTTTCTGTCTCGTGCCTCCATTTTGACTCATTAGCCCATGTTATCTGTCTCGTGCCTCCATTTTGACTCATTAACCCATGTGTTCTGTCTCGTGCCTCCATTTTGACTCATTAGCCTATGTGTTCTGTCTCGTGCCTACAGTTTTGACTCATTAGCCCATGTGTTCTGTCTCGTGCCTCCATTTTGACAAATTAGCCCATTTTTTCTGTCTCGTGCCTCCATTTTAATTCATTAGCCCATGTGTTCTGTCTCGTGCCTACATTTTGACTCATTAGCCCATGTGTTCTGTCTCATATCTCTATTATGACTCATTTGTCCATGTGTTAGGTCTCCTGCCTCCATTTTGACTCATTAGCCTTTGTGTACGGTCTTGTACCTCCATTTTGACTCATTAGTCCATGTGTTCTGTCTCGTACCTCCATTTTGATTCATAAGCCCATGTGTTCTGTCTAGGTTCTCCATTTTGACTCATTAGTCCATGTGTTCTGTCTCGTACCTCCATTTTGATTCATTAGACCATGTATTTTGTCTCGTGCCTCCATTTTGACTCATTAGCCCATGTGTTCTGTCTAGGTTCTCCATTTTGACTCATTAGTCCATGTGTTCTGTCTCGTACCTCCGTTTTGACTCATTAGCCCATGTGTTCTGTCTCGTGCCTCCATTTTGACTCATTAGCCCATGTGTTCTGTCTCGTGCCTCCATTTTGACTCATTAGCCCATGTGTTCTGTCTCGTGCCTACATTTTTACTCATTAGCACATGTGTACTGTCTAGTACCTACATTTTGATTCATAAGCCCATGTGTTCTGTCTCGTCACTCCATTTTGATTCATTAGCCCATGTGTTCTGTCTCGTGCCTCCATTTTGACTCATTAGCCCATGTGTACTGTCTCGTGTCTCAATTTTGACTCATTAGCCCATGTGTTCTGTCTCGTGCCTCCATTTTGACTCATTAGCCCATTTTTTCTGTCTCGTGCCTCCATTTCGACTCATTAGCCCATGTGTTCTGTCTCGTGCCTACATTTTGACTCATTAGCCCATGTGTACTGTCTCGTGCCTCCATTTTGACTCATTAGCCCATGTGTTCTGTCTCGTGCCTCCATTTTGACGCATTAGCCTATGTGTTCTGTCTCGTTCCTACATTTTGACTCATTAGCCCATGTGTACTGTCTCGCACCTCCATTTTGACTCATTGGCCCATGTGTTCTGTCTCGTGCCTCCATTTTGACTCATTAGCCCATTTTTTCTGTCTCGTGCCTCCATTTTGACTCATTAGCCCATGTGTTCTGTCTCGTCACTCCATTTTGATTCATTAGCCCATGTGTTCTGTCTCGTGCCTCCATTTTGACTCATTAGCCCATGTGTTCTGTCTCGTGCCTCCATTTTGTCTTGTGCCTACAATTTTACTCATTAGCACATGTGTACTGTCTAGTACCTACATTTTGATTCATAAGCCCATGTGTTCTGTCTCGTCACTCCATTTTGATTCATTAGCCCATGTGTTCTGTCTCGTGCCTCCATTTTGACTCATTAGCCCATGTGTTCTGTCTCGTGCCTACATTTTTTCTCATTAACACATGTGTACTGTCTAGTACCTACATTTTGATTGATAAGCCCATGTGTTCTGTCTCGTCACTCCATTTTGATTCATTAGCCCATGTGTTCTGTCTCGTGCCTCCATTTTGACTCATTAGCCCATGTGTACTGTCTCGTGTCTCCATTTTGACTCATTAGCCCATGTGTTCTGTCTCGTGCCTCCATTTTGACTCATTAGCCCTGTTTTTCTGTCTCGTTCCTCCATTTTGACTCATTAGCCAATGTGTTCTGTCTCGTGCCTACATTTTGACTCATTAGCCCATGTGTTCTGTCTCGTGCCTCCATTTTGACGCATTAGCCTATGTGTTCTGTCTCGTGCCTACATTTTGACTCATTAGCCCATGTGTTCTGTCTCATATCTCTATTTTGACTCATTTGTCCATGTGTTAGGTCTCGTGCCTCCATTTTGACTCATTAGCCTTTGTGTACGGTCTTGTACCTCCATTTTGACTCATTAGTCCATGTGTTCTGTCTCGTACCTCCATTTTGATTCATAAGCCCATGTGTTCTGTCTAGGTTCTCCATTTTGACTCATTAGTCCATGTGTTCTGTCTCGTACCTCCATTTTGATTCATTAGACCATGTGTTCTGTCTCGTGACTCCGTTTTGACTCATTAGCCCATGTGTTCTGTCTCGTGCCTCCATTTTGACTCATTAGCCCATGTGTTCTGTCTCATGCCTCCATTTTGACACATTAGCCCATGTGTTCTGTCTCGTGCCTCCATTTTTACTCATTAGCCTATGTGATCTGTCTCGAGCCTACATTTTGACTCATTAGCCCATGTGTACTGTCTCGTACCTCCATTTTGACTCATTAGCCCATGTGTTCTGTCTCGTGCCTCCATTTTGACTCATTAGCCCATGTGTTCTGTCTCGTGCCTCCATTTTGACTCATTAGCCCATGTGTATTGTCTCGTGCCTCCATTTTGACTCATTAGCCTATGTGTTCTGTCTCGTGCCTACATTTTGACTCATTAGCCCATGTGTACTGTCTCGTACCTCCTTTTTTACTCATTAGCCCATGTGTTCTGTCTCGTGCCTCCATTTTGACTCATTAGCCCATGTGCTCTGTCTCGTGCCAACATTTTTACTCATTAGCACATGTGTACTGTCTAGTACCTACATTTTGATTCATAAGCCCATGTGTTCTGTCTCGTCACTCCATTTTGATTCATTAGCCCATGTGTTCTGTCTCGTGCCTCCATTTTGACTCATTAGCCCATGTGTACTGTCTCGTGTCTCCATTTTGACTCATTAGCACATGTGTTCTGTCTCGTGCCTCCATTTTGACTCATTAGCCCATTTTTTCTGTCTCGTGCCTCCATTTTGAATCATTAGCCCATGTGTTCTGTCTAGGTTCTCTATTTTGACTCATTTGTAAATGTGTTAGGTCTCGTGCCTCCATTTTGACTCATTAGCCTTTGTGTACGGTCTTGTACCTCCATTTTGACTCATTAGTCCATGTGTTCTATCTCGTACATCCATTTTGATGCATAAGCCCATGTGTTCTGTCTAGGTTCTCCATTTTGACTCATTAGTCCATGTGTTCTGTCTCGTACCTCCATTTTGATTCATTAGACCATGTGTTCTGTCTCGTGACTCCATTTTGACTCATTAGCCCATGTGTTCTGTCTCGTGCCTCCATTTTGACTCATTAGCCCATGTGTTCTGTCTCGTGCCTCCATTTTGACTCATTAGCCCATGTGTTCTGTCTCATGCCTCCATTTTGACACATTAGCCCATGTGTTCTGTCTTGTGCCTCCATTTTTACTCATTAGCCTATCTGTTCTGTCTCGAGCGTACATTTTGACTCATTAGCCCATGTGTACTGTCTCGTGCCTCCATTTTGACTCATTAGCCCATGTGTTCTGTCTCGTGCCTCCATTTTGACTCATTATCCCATGTGTTCTGTCTCGTGCCTCCATTTTGACTCATTAGCCAATGTGTACTGTCTCGTGCCTCCATTTTGACTCATTAGCCTATGTGTTCTGTCTCGTGCCTACATTTTGACTCATTAGCCCATGTGTACTGTCTCGTACCTCCATTTTGACTCATTAGCCCATGTGTTCTGTCTCGTGCCTCCGTTTTGACTCATTAGCCGATGTGTTCTGTCTCGTGCCTCCATTTTGACTCATTAGCCCATGTGTTCTGTCTCGTGCCTCCATTTTGACTCATTAGCCCATGTGTTCTGTCTCGTGCCTACATTTTTACTCATTAGCACATGTGTACTGTCTAGTACCTACATTTTGATTCATAAGCCCATGTGTTCTGTCTCGTCACTCCATTTTGATTCATTAGCCCATGTGTTCTGTCTCGTGCCTCCATTTTGACTCATTAGCCGATGTGTACTGTCTCGTGTCTCCATTTTGACTCATTAGCCTATGTGTTCTGTCTCGTGCCTCCATTTTGACTCATTAGCCCATGTGTTCTGTCTCGCGCCTCCATTTTGACTCATTAGCACATGTGAACTGTCTTGTGCCTCCATTTTGACACATTAGGCCATGTGTTCTGTCTCGTGCCTCCATTTTTACTCATTAGCCCATGTGTTCTGTCTCGTGCCTCCATTTTGACTCATTAGCCCATGTTTTCTGTCTCGTGCCTCCATTTTGACTCATTAGCCCATGTGTTCTGTCTCGTGCCTCCATTTTGACTCATTAACCCATGTGTTCTGTCTCGTGCCTCCATTTTGACTCATTAGCCTATGTGTTCTGTCTCGTGCCTACAGTTTTGACTCATTAGCCCATGTGTAATGTCTCGTACCTCCATTTTGACTCATTAGCCCATGTGTTCTGTCTCGTGCCTCCATTTTGACACATTAGCCCATTTTTTCTGTCTCGTGCCTCCATTTTGACTCATTAGCCCATGTGTTCTGTCTTGTGCCTACATTTTGACTCATTAGCCCATGTGTTCTGTCTCATATCTCTATTATGACTCATTTCTCCATGTGTTAGGTCTCCTGCCTCCATTTTGACTCATTAGCCTTTGTGTACGGTCTTGTACCTCCATTTTGACTCATTAGTCCATGTGTTCTGTCTCGTACCTCCATTTTGATTCATAAGCCCATGTGTTCTGTCTAGGTTCTCCATTTTGACTCATTAGTCCATGTGTTCTGTCTCGTACCTCCATTTTGATTCATTAGTCCATGTATTCTGTCTCGTGACTCCATTTTGACTCATTAGCCCATGTGTTCTGTCTCGTGCCTCCATTTTGACTCATTAGCCCATGTGTTCTGTCTCATGCCTCCATTTTTACTCATTAGCCTATGTGTTCTGTCTCGAGCCTACATTTTGACTCATTAGCCCATGTGTACTGTCTCGTGCCTCCATTTTGACTCATTAGCCCATGTGTCCTGTCTCGTGCCTCCATTTTGACTTATTAGCCCATGTGTTCTGTCTCGTGCCTCCATTTTGACTTATTAGCCCATGTGTTCTGTCTCGTGCCTCCATTTTGACTCATTAGCCCATGTGTACTGTCTCGTGCCTCCATTTTGACTCATTAGCCCATGTGTTCTGTCTCGTGCCTCCATTTTGACTCATTAGCCCATGTGTACTGTCTCGTGCCTCCATTTTGACTCATTAGCCTATGTGTTCTGTCTCGTGCCTACATTTTTACTCATTAGCCCATGTTTTCTGTCTCGTGTCTCTGTTTTGACTCATTAGCCCATGTGTTCTGTCTCGTGCCTCCATTTTGACTCATTAGCCCATGTGTTCTGTCTCGTGCCTCCATTTTGACTCATTAGCCAATGTGTACTGTCTCGTGCCTCCATTTTGACTCATTAGCCTATGTGTTCTGTCTCGTGCCTACATTTTGACTCATTAGCCCATGTGTACTGTCTCGTACCTCCATTTTGACTCATTAGCCCATGTGTTCTGTCTCGTGCCTCCGTTTTGACTCATTAGCCCATGTGTTCTGTCTCGTGCCTCCATTTTGACTCATTAGCCCATGTGTTCTGTCTCGTGCCTCCATTTTGACTCATTAGCCCATGTGTTCTGTCTCGTGCCTACATTTTTACTCATTAGCACATGTGTACTGTCTAGTACCTACATTTTGATTCATAAGCCCATGTGTTCTGTCTCGTCACTCCATTTTGATTCATTAGCCCATGTGTTCTGTCTCGTGCCTCCATTTTGACTCATTAGCCCATGTGTACTGTCTCGTGTCTCCATTTTGACTCATTAGCCCATGTGTTCTGTCTCGTGCCTCCATTTTGACTCATTAGCCCATTTTTTCTGTCTCGTGCCTCCATTTCGACTCATTAGCCCATGTGTTCTGTCTCGTGCCTCCATTTTGACTCATTAGCCCATGTGTTCTGTCTCGTGCCTCTGTTTTGACTCATTAGCCCATGTGTTCTGTCTCGTGCCTCCATTTTGACTCATTAGCCCATGTGTTCTGTCTCGTGCCTCCATTTTGACTCATTAGCCAATGTGTACTGTCTCGTGCCTCCATTTTGACTCATTAGCCTATGTGTTCTGTCTCGTGCCTACATTTTGACTCATTAGCCCATGTGTACTGTCTCGTACCTCCATTTTGACTCATTAGCCCATGTGTTCTGTCTCGTGCCTCCGTTTTGACTCATTAGCCCATGTGTTCTGTCTCGTGCCTCCATTTTGACTCATTAGCCCATGTGTTCTGTCTCGTGCCTCCATTTTGACTCATTAGCCCATGTGTTCTGTCTCGTGCCTACATTTTTACTCATTAGCACATGTGTACTGTCTAGTACCTACATTTTGATTCATAAGCCCATGTGTTCTGTCTCGTCACTCCATTTTGATTCATTAGCCCATGTGTTCTGTCTCGTGCCTCCATTTTGACTCATTAGCCCATGTGTACTGTCTCGTGTCTCCATTTTGAATCATTAGCCCATGTGTTCTGTCTCGTGCCTCCATTTTGACTCATTAGCCCATTTTTTCTGTCTCGTGCCTCCATTTTGACTCATTAGCCCATGTGTTCTGTCTCGTCACTCCATTTTGATTCATTAGCCCATGTGTTCTGTCTCGTGCCTCCATTTTGACTCATTAGCCCATGTTTTCTGTCTCGTGCCTCTGTTTTGCCTCATTAGCCCATGTGTTCTGTCTCGTGCCTCCATTTTGTCTTGTGCCTACAATTTTACTCATTAGCACATGTGTACTGTCTAGTACCTACATTTTGATTCATAAGCCCATGTGTTCTGTCTCGTCACTCCATTTTGATTCATTAGCCCATGTGTTCTGTCTCGTGCCTCCATTTTGACTCATTAGCCCATGTGTTCTGTCTCGTGCCTACATTTTTTCTCATTAACACATGTGTACTGTTTAGTACCTACATTTTGATTGATAAGCCCATGTGTTCTGTCTCGTCACTCCATTTTGATTCATTAGCCCATGTGTTCTGTCTCGTGCCTCCATTTTGACTCATTAGCCTTTGTGTACGGTCTTGTACCTCCATTTTGACTCATTAGTCCATGTGTTCTGTCTCGTACCTCCATTTTGATTCATAAGCCCATGTGTTCTGTCTAGGTTCTCCATTTTGACTCATTAGTCCATGTGTTCTGTCTCGTACCTCCATTTTGATTCATTAGACCATGTGTTCTGTCTCGTGACTCCATTTTGACTCATTAGCCCATGTGTTCTGTCTCGTGCCTCCATTTTGACTCATTAGCCCATGTTTTCTGTCTCATGCCTCCATTTTGACACATTAGCCCATGTGTTCTGTCTCGTGCCTCCATTTTTACTCATTAGCCTATGTGATCTGTCTCGAGCCTACATTTTGACTCATTAGCCCATGTGTACTGTCTCGTACCTCCATTTTGACTCATTAGCCCATGTGTTCTGTCTCGTGCCTCCATTTTGACTCATTAGCCCATGTGTTCTGTCTCGTGCCTCCATTTTGACTCATTAGCCCATGTGTATTGTCTCGTGCCTCCATTTTGACTCATTAGCCCATGTGTTCTGTCTCGTGCCAACATTTTTACTCATTAGCACATGTGTACTGTCTAGTACCTACATTTTGATTCATAAGCCCATGTGTTCTGTCTCGTCACTCCATTTTGATTCATTAGCCCATGTGTTCTGTCTCGTGCCTCCATTTTGACTCATTAGCCCATGTGTACTGTCTCGTGTCTCCATTTTGACTCATTAGCCCATGTGTTCTGTCTCGTGCCTACATTTTGACTCATTAGCCCATTTTTTCTGTCTCGTGCCTCCATTTTGAATCATTAGCCCATGTGTTCTGTCTAGGTTCTCTATTTTGACTCATTTGTAAATGTGTTAGGTCTCGTGCCTCCATTTTGACTCATTAGCCTTTGTGTACGGTCTTGTACCTCCATTTTGACTCATTAGTCCATGTGTTCTATCTCGTACATCCATTTTGATGCATAAGCCCATGTGTTCTGTCTAGGTTCTCCATTTTGACTCATTAGTCCATGTGTTCTGTCTCGTACCTCCATTTTGATTCATTAGACCATGTGTTCTGTCTCGTGACTCCATTTTGACTCATTAGCCCATGTGTTCTGTCTCGTGCCTCCATTTTGACTCATTAGCCCATGTGTTCTGTCTCGTGCCTCCATTTTGACTCATTAGCCCATGTGTTCTGTCTCATGCCTCCATTTTGACACATTAGCCCATGTGTTCTGTCTCGTCACTCCATTTTGATTCATTAGCCCATGTGTTCTGTCTCGTGCCTCCATTTTGACTCATTAGCCGATGTGTACTGTCTCGTGTCTCCATTTTGACTCATTAGCCTATGTGTTCTGTCTCGTGCCTCCATTTTGACTCATTAGCCCATGTGTTCTGTCTCGCGCCTCCATTTTGACTCATTAGCACATGTGAACTGTCTTGTGCCTCCATTTTGACACATTAGGCCATGTGTTCTGTCTCGTGCCTCCATTTTTACTCATTAGCCCATGTGTTCTGTCTCGTGCCTCCATTTTGACTCATTAGCCCATGTTTTCTGTCTCGTGCCTCCATTTTGACTCATTAGCCCATGTGTTCTGTCTCGTGCCTCCATTTTGACTCATTAACCCATGTGTTCTGTCTCGTGCCTCCATTTTGACTCATTAGCCTATGTGTTCTGTCTCGTGCCTACAGTTTTGACTCATTAGCCCATGTGTAATGTCTCGTACCTCCATTTTGACTCATTAGCCCATGTGTTCTGTCTCGTGCCTCCATTTTGACACATTAGCCCATTTTTTCTGTCTCGTGCCTCCATTTTGACTCATTAGCCCATGTGTTCTGTCTTGTGCCTACATTTTGACTCATTAGCCCATGTGTTCTGTCTCATATCTCTATTATGACTCATTTCTCCATGTGTTAGGTCTCCTGCCTCCATTTTGACTCATTAGCCTTTGTGTACGGTCTTGTACCTCCATTTTGACTCATTAGTCCATGTGTTCTGTCTCGTACCTCCATTTTGATTCATAAGCCCATGTGTTCTGTCTAGGTTCTCCATTTTGACTCATTAGTCCATGTGTTCTGTCTCGTACCTCCATTTTGACTCATTAGCCCATGTGTCCTGTCTCGTGCCTCCATTTTGACTTATTAGCCCATGTGTTCTGTCTCGTGCCTCCATTTTGACTTATTAGCCCATGTGTTCTGTCTCGTGCCTCCATTTTGACTCATTAGCCCATGTGTACTGTCTCGTGCCTCCATTTTGACTCATTAGCCCATGTGTTCTGTCTCGTGCCTCCATTTTGACTCATTAGCCCATGTGTACTGTCTCGTGCCTCCATTTTGACTCATTAGCCTATGTGTTCTGTCTCGTGCCTACATTTTTACTCATTAGCCCATGTTTTCTGTCTCGTGCCTCCATTTTGACACATTAGCCCATTTTTTCTGTCTCGTGCCTCCATTTTGACTCATTAGCCCATGTGTTCTGTCTTGTGCCTACATTTTGACTCATTAGCCCATGTGTTCTGTCTCATATCTCTATTATGACTCATTTCTCCATGTGTTAGGTCTCCTGCCTCCATTTTGACTCATTAGCCTTTGTGTACGGTCTTGTACCTCCATTTTGACTCATTAGTCCATGTGTTCTGTCTCGTACCTCCATTTTGATTCATAAGCCCATGTGTTCTGTCTAGGTTCTCCATTTTGACTCATTAGTCCATGTGTTCTGTCTCGTACCTCCATTTTGATTCATTAGTCCATGTATTCTGTCTCGTGACTCCATTTTGACTCATTAGCCCATGTGTTCTGTCTCGTGCCTCCATTTTGACTCATTAGCCCATGTGTTCTGTCTCATGCCTCCATTTTTACTCATTAGCCTATGTGTTCTGTCTCGAGCCTACATTTTGACTCATTAGCCCATGTGTACTGTCTCGTGCCTCCATTTTGACTCATTAGCCCATGTGTCCTGTCTCGTGCCTCCATTTTGACTTATTAGCCCATGTGTTCTGTCTCGTGCCTCCATTTTGACTTATTAGCCCATGTGTTCTGTCTCGTGCCTCCATTTTGACTCATTAGCCCATGTGTACTGTCTCGTGCCTCCATTTTGAGTCATTAGCCCATTTGTTCTGTCTCGTGCCTCCATTTTGACTCATTAGCCCATGTGTACTGTCTCGTGCCTCCATTTTGACTCATTAGCCTATGTGTTCTGTCTCGTGCCTACATTTTTACTCATTAGCCCATGTTTTCTGTCTCGTGCCTCTGTTTTGACTCATTAGCCCATGTGTTCTGTCTCGTGCCTCCATTTTGACTCATTAGCCCATGTGTTCTGTCTCGTGCCTCCATTTTGACTCATTAGCCAATGTGTACTGTCTCGTGCCTCCATTTTGACTCATTAGCCTATGTGTTCTGTCTCGTGCCTACATTTTGACTCATTAGCCCATGTGTACTGTCTCGTACCTCCATTTTGACTCATTAGCCCATGTGTTCTGTCTCGTGCCTCCGTTTTGACTCATTAGCCCATGTGTTCTGTCTCGTGCCTCCATTTTGACTCATTAGCCCATGTGTTCTGTCTCGTGCCTCCATTTTGACTCATTAGCCCATGTGTTCTGTCTCGTGCCTACATTTTTACTCATTAGCACATGTGTACTGTCTAGTACCTACATTTTGATTCATAAGCCCATGTGTTCTGTCTCGTCACTCCATTTTGATTCATTAGCCCATGTGTTCTGTCTCGTGCCTCCATTTTGACTCATTAGCCCATGTGTACTGTCTCGTGTCTCCATTTTGACTCATTAGCCCATGTGTTCTGTCTCGTGCCTCCATTTTGACTCATTAGCCCATTTTTTCTGTCTCGTGCCTCCATTTCGACTCATTAGCCCATGTGTTCTGTCTCGTGCCTCCATTTTGACTCATTAGCCCATGTGTTCTGTCTCGTGCCTCTGTTTTGACTCATTAGCCCATGTGTTCTGTCTCGTGCCTCCATTTTGACTCATTAGCCCATGTGTTCTGTCTCGTGCCTCCATTTTGACTCATTAGCCAATGTGTACTGTCTCGTGCCTCCATTTTGACTCATTAGCCTATGTGTTCTGTCTCGTGCCTACATTTTGACTCATTAGCCCATGTGTACTGTCTCGTACCTCCATTTTGACTCATTAGCCCATGTGTTCTGTCTCGTGCCTCCGTTTTGACTCATTAGCCCATGTGTTCTGTCTCGTGCCTCCATTTTGACTCATTAGCCCATGTGTTCTGTCTCGTGCCTCCATTTTGACTCATTAGCCCATGTGTTCTGTCTCGTGCCTCCGTTTTGACTCATTAGCCCATGTGTTCTGTCTCGTGCCTCCATTTTGACTCATTAGCCCATGTGTTCTGTCTCGTGCCTCCATTTTGACTCATTAGCCCATGTGTTCTGTCTCGTGCCTCCATTTTGACTCATTAGCCAATGTGTACTGTCTCGTGCCTCCATTTTGACTCATTAGCCTATGTGTTCTGTCTCGTGCCTACATTTTGACTCATTAGCCCATGTGTACTGTCTCGTACCTCCATTTTGACTCATTAGCCCATGTGTTCTGTCTCGTGCCTCCGTTTTGACTCATTAGCCCATGTGTTCTGTCTCGTGCCTCCATTTTGACTCATTAGCCCATGTGTTCTGTCTCGTGCCTCCATTTTGACTCATTAGCCCATGTGTTCTGTCTCGTGCCTACATTTTTACTCATTAGCACATGTGTACTGTCTAGTACCTACATTTTGATTCATAAGCCCATGTGTTCTGTCTCGTCACTCCATTTTGATTCATTAGCCCATGTGTTCTGTCTCGTGCCTCCATTTTGACTCATTAGCCCATGTGTACTGTCTCGTGTCTCCATTTTGAATCATTAGCCCATGTGTTCTGTCTCGTGCCTCCATTTTGACTCATT
The DNA here is from genome assembly GCF_965601325.2 of Salmo salar. Lineage (NCBI taxonomy): Eukaryota > Metazoa > Chordata > Actinopteri > Salmoniformes > Salmonidae > Salmo > Salmo salar. Next base: position 101,235,479 of record NC_138308.1, on the reverse strand, counting down.
AGCCCATTTTTTCTGTCTCGTACCTCCATTTTGACTCATTAGCCCATGTGTTCTGTCTCGTCACTCCATTTTGATTCATTAGCCCATGTGTTCTGTCTCGTGCCTCCATTTTGACTCATTAGCCCATGTTTTCTGTCTCGTGCCTCTGTTTTGCCTCATTAGCCCATGTGTTCTGTCTCGTGCCTCCATTTTGTCTTGTGCCTACAATTTTACTCATTAGCACATGTGTACTGTCTAGTACCTACATTTTGATTCATAAGCCCATGTGTTCTGTCTCGTCACTCCATTTTGATTCATTAGCCCATGTGTTCTGTCTCGTGCCTCCATTTTGACTCATTAGCCCATGTGTTCTGTCTCGTGCCTACATTTTTTCTCATTAACACATGTGTACTGTTTAGTACCTACATTTTGATTGATAAGCCCATGTGTTCTGTCTCGTCACTCCATTTTGATTCATTAGCCCATGTGTTCTGTCTCGTGCCTCCATTTTGACTCATTAGCCTTTGTGTACGGTCTTGTACCTCCATTTTGACTCATTAGTCCATGTGTTCTGTCTCGTACCTCCATTTTGATTCATAAGCCCATGTGTTCTGTCTAGGTTCTCCATTTTGACTCATTAGTCCATGTGTTCTGTCTCGTACCTCCATTTTGATTCATTAGACCATGTGTTCTGTCTCGTGACTCCATTTTGACTCATTAGCCCATGTGTTCTGTCTCGTGCCTCCATTTTGACTCATTAGCCCATGTTTTCTGTCTCATGCCTCCATTTTGACACATTAGCCCATGTGTTCTGTCTCGTGCCTCCATTTTTACTCATTAGCCTATGTGATCTGTCTCGAGCCTACATTTTGACTCATTAGCCCATGTGTACTGTCTCGTACCTCCATTTTGACTCATTAGCCCATGTGTTCTGTCTCGTGCCTCCATTTTGACTCATTAGCCCATGTGTTCTGTCTCGTGCCTCCATTTTGACTCATTAGCCCATGTGTATTGTCTCGTGCCTCCATTTTGACTCATTAGCCCATGTGTTCTGTCTCGTGCCAACATTTTTACTCATTAGCACATGTGTACTGTCTAGTACCTACATTTTGATTCATAAGCCCATGTGTTCTGTCTCGTCACTCCATTTTGATTCATTAGCCCATGTGTTCTGTCTCGTGCCTCCATTTTGACTCATTAGCCCATGTGTACTGTCTCGTGTCTCCATTTTGACTCATTAGCCCATGTGTTCTGTCTCGTGCCTACATTTTGACTCATTAGCCCATTTTTTCTGTCTCGTGCCTCCATTTTGAATCATTAGCCCATGTGTTCTGTCTAGGTTCTCTATTTTGACTCATTTGTAAATGTGTTAGGTCTCGTGCCTCCATTTTGACTCATTAGCCTTTGTGTACGGTCTTGTACCTCCATTTTGACTCATTAGTCCATGTGTTCTATCTCGTACATCCATTTTGATGCATAAGCCCATGTGTTCTGTCTAGGTTCTCCATTTTGACTCATTAGTCCATGTGTTCTGTCTCGTACCTCCATTTTGATTCATTAGACCATGTGTTCTGTCTCGTGACTCCATTTTGACTCATTAGCCCATGTGTTCTGTCTCGTGCCTCCATTTTGACTCATTAGCCCATGTGTTCTGTCTCGTGCCTCCATTTTGACTCATTAGCCCATGTGTTCTGTCTCATGCCTCCATTTTGACACATTAGCCCATGTGTTCTGTCTCGTCACTCCATTTTGATTCATTAGCCCATGTGTTCTGTCTCGTGCCTCCATTTTGACTCATTAGCCGATGTGTACTGTCTCGTGTCTCCATTTTGACTCATTAGCCTATGTGTTCTGTCTCGTGCCTCCATTTTGACTCATTAGCCCATGTGTTCTGTCTCGCGCCTCCATTTTGACTCATTAGCACATGTGAACTGTCTTGTGCCTCCATTTTGACACATTAGGCCATGTGTTCTGTCTCGTGCCTCCATTTTTACTCATTAGCCCATGTGTTCTGTCTCGTGCCTCCATTTTGACTCATTAGCCCATGTTTTCTGTCTCGTGCCTCCATTTTGACTCATTAGCCCATGTGTTCTGTCTCGTGCCTCCATTTTGACTCATTAACCCATGTGTTCTGTCTCGTGCCTCCATTTTGACTCATTAGCCTATGTGTTCTGTCTCGTGCCTACAGTTTTGACTCATTAGCCCATGTGTAATGTCTCGTACCTCCATTTTGACTCATTAGCCCATGTGTTCTGTCTCGTGCCTCCATTTTGACACATTAGCCCATTTTTTCTGTCTCGTGCCTCCATTTTGACTCATTAGCCCATGTGTTCTGTCTTGTGCCTACATTTTGACTCATTAGCCCATGTGTTCTGTCTCATATCTCTATTATGACTCATTTCTCCATGTGTTAGGTCTCCTGCCTCCATTTTGACTCATTAGCCTTTGTGTACGGTCTTGTACCTCCATTTTGACTCATTAGTCCATGTGTTCTGTCTCGTACCTCCATTTTGATTCATAAGCCCATGTGTTCTGTCTAGGTTCTCCATTTTGACTCATTAGTCCATGTGTTCTGTCTCGTACCTCCATTTTGACTCATTAGCCCATGTGTCCTGTCTCGTGCCTCCATTTTGACTTATTAGCCCATGTGTTCTGTCTCGTGCCTCCATTTTGACTTATTAGCCCATGTGTTCTGTCTCGTGCCTCCATTTTGACTCATTAGCCCATGTGTACTGTCTCGTGCCTCCATTTTGACTCATTAGCCCATGTGTTCTGTCTCGTGCCTCCATTTTGACTCATTAGCCCATGTGTACTGTCTCGTGCCTCCATTTTGACTCATTAGCCTATGTGTTCTGTCTCGTGCCTACATTTTTACTCATTAGCCCATGTTTTCTGTCTCGTGCCTCTGTTTTGACTCATTAGCCCATGTGTTCTGTCTCGTGCCTCCATTTTGACTCATTAGCCCATGTGTTCTGTCTCGTGCCTCCATTTTGACTCATTAGCCAATGTGTACTGTCTCGTGCCTCCATTTTGACTCATTAGCCTATGTGTTCTGTCTCGTGCCTACATTTTGACTCATTAGCCCATGTGTACTGTCTCGTACCTCCATTTTGACTCATTAGCCCATGTGTTCTGTCTCGTGCCTCCGTTTTGACTCATTAGCCCATGTGTTCTGTCTCGTGCCTCCATTTTGACTCATTAGCCCATGTGTTCTGTCTCGTGCCTCCATTTTGACTCATTAGCCCATGTGTTCTGTCTCGTGCCTACATTTTTACTCATTAGCACATGTGTACTGTCTAGTACCTACATTTTGATTCATAAGCCCATGTGTTCTGTCTCGTCACTCCATTTTGATTCATTAGCCCATGTGTTCTGTCTCGTGCCTCCATTTTGACTCATTAGCCCATGTGTACTGTCTCGTGTCTCCATTTTGACTCATTAGCCCATGTGTTCTGTCTCGTGCCTCCATTTTGACTCATTAGCCCATTTTTTCTGTCTCGTGCCTCCATTTCGACTCATTAGCCCATGTGTTCTGTCTCGTGCCTCCATTTTGACTCATTAGCCCATGTGTTCTGTCTCGTGCCTCTGTTTTGACTCATTAGCCCATGTGTTCTGTCTCGTGCCTCCATTTTGACTCATTAGCCCATGTGTTCTGTCTCGTGCCTCCATTTTGACTCATTAGCCCATGTGTTCTGTCTCGTGCCTACATTTTTACTCATTAGCACATGTGTACTGTCTAGTACCTACATTTTGATTCATAAGCCCATGTGTTCTGTCTCGTCACTCCATTTTGATTCATTAGCCCATGTGTTCTGTCTCGTGCCTCCATTTTGACTCATTAGCCCATGTGTACTGTCTCGTGTCTCCATTTTGAATCATTAGCCCATGTGTTCTGTCTCGTGCCTCCATTTTGACTCATTAGCCCATTTTTTCTGTCTCGTGCCTCCATTTTGACTCATTAGCCCATGTGTTCTGTCTCGTCACTCCATTTTGATTCATTAGCCCATGTGTTCTGTCTCGTGCCTCCATTTTGACTCATTAGCCCATGTTTTCTGTCTCGTGCCTCTGTTTTGCCTCATTAGCCCATGTGTTCTGTCTCGTGCCTCCATTTTGTCTTGTGCCTACAATTTTACTCATTAGCACATGTGTACTGTCTAGTACCTACATTTTGATTCATAAGCCCATGTGTTCTGTCTCGTCACTCCATTTTGATTCATTAGCCCATGTGTTCTGTCTCGTGCCTCCATTTTGACTCATTAGCCCATGTGTTCTGTCTCGTGCCTACATTTTTTCTCATTAACACATGTGTACTGTCTAGTACCTACATTTTGATTGATAAGCCCATGTGTTCTGTCTCGTCACTCCATTTTGATTCATTAGCCCATGTGTTCTGTCTCGTGCCTCCATTTTGACTCATTAGCCTTTGTGTACGGTCTTGTACCTCCATTTTGACTCATTAGTCCATGTGTTCTGTCTCGTACCTCCATTTTGATTCATAAGCCCATGTGTTCTGTCTAGGTTCTCCATTTTGACTCATTAGTCCATGTGTTCTGTCTCGTACCTCCATTTTGATTCATTAGACCATGTGTTCTGTCTCGTGACTCCATTTTGACTCATTAGCCCATGTGTTCTGTCTCGTGCCTCCATTTTGACTCATTAGCCCATGTTTTCTGTCTCATGCCTCCATTTTGACACATTAGCCCATGTGTTCTGTCTCGTGCCTCCATTTTTACTCATTAGCCTATGTGATCTGTCTCGAGCCTACATTTTGACTCATTAGCCCATGTGTACTGTCTCGTACCTCCATTTTGACTCATTAGCCCATGTGTTCTGTCTCGTGCCTCCATTTTGACTCATTAGCCCATGTGTTCTGTCTCGTGCCAACATTTTTACTCATTAGCACATGTGTACTGTCTAGTACCTACATTTTGATTCATAAGCCCATGTGTTCTGTCTCGTCACTCCATTTTGATTCATTAGCCCATGTGTTCTGTCTCGTGCCTCCATTTTGACTCATTAGCCCATGTGTACTGTCTCGTGTCTCCATTTTGACTCATTAGCCCATGTGTTCTGTCTCGTGCCTACATTTTGACTCATTAGCCCATTTTTTCTGTCTCGTGCCTCCATTTTGAATCATTAGCCCATGTGTTCTGTCTAGGTTCTCTATTTTGACTCATTTGTAAATGTGTTAGGTCTCGTGCCTCCATTTTGACTCATTAGCCTTTGTGTACGGTCTTGTACCTCCATTTTGACTCATTAGTCCATGTGTTCTATCTCGTACATCCATTTTGATGCATAAGCCCATGTGTTCTGTCTATGTTCTCCATTTTGACTCATTAGTCCATGTGTTCTGTCTCGTACCTCCATTTTGATTCATTAGACCATGTGTTCTGTCTCGTGACTCCATTTTGACTCATTAGCCCATGTGTTCTGTCTCGTGCCTCCATTTTGACTCATTAGCCCATGTGTTCTGTCTCGTGCCTCCATTTTGACTCATTAGCCCATGTGTTCTGTCTCATGCCTCCATTTTGACACATTAGCCCATGTGTTCTGTCTCGTGCCTCCGTTTTTACTCATTAGACTATGTGTTCTGTCTCGAGCGTACATTTTGACTCATTAGCCCATGTGTACTGTCTCGTGCCTCCATTTTGACTCATTAGCCCATGTGTTCTGTCTCGTGCCTCCATTTTGACTCATTATCCCATGTGTTCTGTCTCGTGCCTCCATTTTGACTCATTAGCCAATGTGTACTGTCTCGTGCCTCCATTTTGACTCATTAGCCTATGTGTTCTGTCTCGTGCCTACATTTTGACTCATTAGCCCATGTGTACTGTCTCGTACCTCCATTTTGACTCATTAGCCCATGTGTTCTGTCTCGTGCCTCCGTTTTGACTCATTAGCCCATGTGTTCTGTCTCGTGCCTCCATTTTGACTCATTAGCCCATGTGATCTGTCTCGTGCCTCCATTTTGACTCATTAGCCCATGTGTTCTGTCTCGTGCCTACATTTTTACTCATTAGCACATGTGTACTGTCTAGTACCTACATTTTGATTCATAAGCCCATGTGTTCTGTCTCGTCACTCCATTTTGATTCATTAGCCCATGTGTTCTGTCTCGTGCCTCCATTTTGACTCATTAGCCGATGTGTACTGTCTCGTGTCTCCATTTTGACTCATTAGCCTATGTGTTCTGTCTCGTGCATAAATTTTGACTCATTAGCCCATGTGTTCTGTCTCGTGCCTCCATTTTGACTCATTAGCCAATGTGTACTGTCTCGTGCCTCCATTTTGACTCATTAGCCTATGTGTTCTGTCTAGGTTCTCTATTTTGACTCATTTGTAAATGTGTTCTGTCTAGGTTCTCTATTTTGACTCATTTGTAAATGTGTTAGGTCTCGTGCCTCCATTTTGACTCATTAGCCTTTGTGTACGGTCTTGTACCTCCATTTTGACTCATTAGTCCATGTGTTCTATCTCGTGTCTCCATTTTGACTCATTAGCCCATGTGTTCTGTCTCGTGCCTACATTTTGACTCATTAGCCCATTTTTTCTGTCTCGTGCCTCCATTTTGACTCATTAGCCCATGTGTTCTGTCTAGGTTCTCTATTTTGACTCATTTGTAAATGTGTTAGGTCTCGTGCCTCCATTTTGACTCATTAGCCTTTGTGTACGGTCTTGTACCTCCATTTTGACTCATTAGTCCATGTGTTCTATCTCGTACATCCATTTTGATGCATAAGCCCATGTGTTCTGTCTAGGTTCTCCATTTTGACTCATTAGTCCATGTGTTCTGTCTCGTACCTCCATTTTGATTCATTAGACCATGTGTTCTGTCTCGTGACTCCATTTTGACTCATTAGCCCATGTGTTCTGTCTCGTGCCTCCATTTTGACTCATTAGCCCATGTGTTCTGTCTCGTGCCTCCATTTTGACTCATTAGCCCATGTGTTCTGTCTCATGCCTCCATTTTGACACATTAGCCCATGTGTTCTGTCTCGTGCCTCCGTTTTTACTCATTAGACTATGTGTTCTGTCTCGAGCGTACATTTTGACTCATTAGCCCATGTGTACTGTCTCGTGCCTCCATTTTGACTCATTAGCCCATGTGTTCTGTCTCGTGCCTCCATTTTGACTCATTATCCCATGTGTTCTGTCTCGTGCCTCCATTTTGACTCATTAGCCAATGTGTACTGTCTCGTGCCTCCATTTTGACTCATTAGCCTATGTGTTCTGTCTCGTGCCTACATTTTGACTCATTAGCCCATGTGTACTGTCTCGTACCTCCATTTTGACTCATTAGCCCATGTGTTCTGTCTCGTGCCTCCGTTTTGACTCATTAGCCCATGTGTTCTGTCTCGTGCCTCCATTTTGACTCATTAGCCCATGTGATCTGTCTCGTGCCTCCATTTTGACTCATTAGCCCATGTGTTCTGTCTCGTGCCTACATTTTTACTCATTAGCACATGTGTACTGTCTAGTACCTACATTTTGATTCATAAGGCCATGTGTTCTGTCTCGTCACTCCATTTTGATTCATTAGCCCATGTGTTCTGTCTCGTGCCTCCATTTTGACTCATTAGCCGATGTGTACTGTCTCGTGTCTCCATTTTGACTCATTAGCCTATGTGTTCTGTCTCGTGCATAAATTTTGACTCATTAGCCCATGTGTTCTGTCTCGTGCCTCCATTTTGACTCATTAGCCAATGTGTACTGTCTCGTGCCTCCATTTTGACTCATTAGCCTATGTGTTCTGTCTCGTGCCTACATTTTGACTCATTAGCCCATGTGTACTGTCTCGTACCTCCATTTTGACTCATTAGCCCATGTGTTCTGTCTCGTGCCTCCGTTTTGACTCATTAGCCCATGTGTTCTGTCTCGTGCCTCCATTTTGACTCATTAGCCCATGTGTTCTGTCTCGTGCCTCCATTTTGACTCATTAGCCCATGTGTTCTGTCTCGTGCCTCCATTTTGACGCATTAGCCTATGTGTTCTGTCTCGTGCCTACATTTTGACTCATTAGCCCATGTGTTCTGTCTCATATCTCTATTATGACTCATTTGTCCATGTGTTAAGTCTCGTGCCTCCATTTTGTCTCATTAGTCCATGTGTTCTGTCTCGTACCTCCATTTTGATTCATAAGCCCATGTGTTCTGTCTAGGTTCTCCATTTTGACTCATTAGTCCATGTGTTCTGTCTCGTACCTCCATTTTGATTCATTAGACCATGTATTCTGTCTCGTGACTCCATTTTGACTCATTAGCCCATGTGTTCTGTCTCGTGCCTCCATTTTGACTCATTAGCCTTTGTGTACGGTCTTGTACCTCCATTTTGACTCATTAGCCCATGTGTTCTGTCTCGTGCCTCCGTTTTGACTCATTAGCCCATGTGTTCTGTCTCGTACCTCCATTTTGACTCATTAGCCCATGTGTTCTGTCTCGTGCCTCCATTTTGACTCATTAGCCCATGTGTTCTGTCTCGTGCCTCCATTTTGACTCATTAGCCCATGTGTTCTGTCTCGTGCCTCCATTTTGACTCATTAGCCCATGTGTTCTGTCTTGTGCCTACATTTTTACTCATTAGCACATGTGTACTGTCTAGTACCTACATTTTGATTCATAAGCCCATGTGTTCTGTCTCGTGCCTCCATTTTGATTCATTAGCCTATGTGTTCTGTCTCGTACCTACATTTTGACTCATTAGCCCATGTGTTCTGTCTCATATCTCTATTATGACTCATTTGTCCATGTGTTAAGTCTCGTGCCTCCATTTTGACTCATTAGCCTTTGTGTACGGTCTTGTACCTCCATTTTGTCTCATTAGTCCATGTGTTCTGTCTCGTACCTCCATTTTGATTCATAAGCCCATGTGTTCTGTCTAGGTTCTCCATTTTGACTCATTAGTCCATGTGTTCTGTCTCGTACCTCCATTTTGATTCATTAGACCATGTATTCTGTCTCGTGACTCCATTTTGACTCATTAGCCCATGTGTTCTGTCTCGTGCCTCCATTTTGACTCATTAGCCTTTGTGTACGGTCTTGTACCTCCATTTTGACTCATTAGCCCATGTGTTCTGTCTCGTGCCTCCGTTTTGACTCATTAGCCCATGTGTTCTGTCTCGTACCTCCATTTTGACTCATTAGCCCATGTGTTCTGTCTCGTGCCTCCATTTTGACTCATTAGCCCATGTGTTCTGTCTCGTGCCTCCATTTTGACTCATTAGCCCATGTGTTCTGTCTCGTACCTCCATTTTGACGCATTAGCCTATGTGTTCTGTCTCGTGCCTACATTTTGACTCATTAGCCCATGTGTTCTGTCTCATATCTCTATTTTGACTCATTTGTCCATGTGTTAGGTCTCGTGCCTCCATTTTGACTCATTAGCCTTTGTGTACGGTCTTGTACCTCCATTTTGACACATTAGTCCATGTGTTCTGTCTTGTACCTCCATTTTGATTCATAAGCCCATGTGTTCTGTCTAGGTTATCCATTTTGACTCATTAGTCCATATGTTCTGTCTCGTACCTCCATTTTGATTCATTAGACCATGTGTTCTGTCTCGTGACTCCATTTTGACTCATTAGCCCATGTGTTCTGTCTCGTGCCTCCATTTTGACTCATTAGCCCATGTGTTCTGTCTCATGCCTCCATTTTGACACATTAGCCCATGTGTTCTGTCTCGTGCCTCCATTTTTACTCATTAGCCTATGTGATCTGTCTCGAGCCTACATTTTGACTCATTAGCCCATGTGTACTGTCTCGTGCCTCCATTTTGACTCATTAGCCCATGTGTTCTGTCTCGTGCCTCCATTTTGACTCATTAGCCCATGTGTTCTGTCTCGTGCCTCCATTTTGACTCATTAGCCCATGTGTATTGTCTCGTGCCTCCATTTTGACTCATTAGCCTATGTGTTCTGTCTCGTGCCTACATTTTGACTCATTAGCCCATGTGTACTGTCTCGTACCTCCGTTTTGAGTCATTAGCCCATGTGTTCTGTCTCGTGCCTCCATTTTGACTCATTAGCCCATGTGTTCTGTCTAGGTTCTCTATTTTGACTCATTTGTCCATGTGTTAGGTCTCGTGCCTCCATTTTGACTCATTTGCGTTTGTGTACGGTCTTGTACCTCCATTTTGACTCATTAGTCCATGTGTTCTATCTCGTACCTCCATTTTGATTCATAAGCCCATGTGTTCTGTCTAGGTTCTCCATTTTGACTCATTAGTCCATGTGTTCTGTCTCGTACCTCCATTTTGATTCATTAGACCATGTGTTCTGTCTCGTGACTCCATTTTGACTCATTAGCCCATGTGTTCTGTCTCGTGCCTCCATTTTGACTCATTAGCCCATGTGTTCTGTCTCATGCCTCCATTTTGACACATTAGCCCATGTGTTCTGTCTCGTGCCTCCATTTTTACTCATTAGCCTATGTGTTCTGTCTCGAGCCTACATTTTGACTCATTAGCCCATGTGTACTGTCTCGTGCCTCCATTTTGACTCATTAGCCCATGTGTACTGTCTCGTACCTCCATTTTGACTCATTAGCCCATGTGTTCTGTCTCGTGCCTCCATTTTGACTCATTAGCCCATGTGTTCTGTCTCGTGCCTCCATTTTGACTCATTAGCCCATGTGTTCTGTCTCGTGCCTCCATTTTGACTCATTAGCCCATGTGTTCTGTCTTGTGCCTACATTTTTAGTCATTAGCACATGTTTACTGTCTAGTACCTACATTTTCATTCATAAGCCCATGTGTTCTGTCTAGTCACTCCATTTTGATTCATTAGCCCATGTGTTCTGTCTCGTGCCTCCATTTTGACTCATTAGCCCATGTGTTCTGTCTCGTCCCTCCATTTTGACTCATTAGCCCATGTGTTCTGTCTTGTGCCTCCATTTTGACTCATTAGCCCATGTGTACTGTCTCGTGTCTCCATTTTGACTCATTAGCCCATGTGTACTGTCTCGTACCTCCATTTCGACTCATTAGCCCATGTGTTCTGTCTCGTGCCTCCATTTTGACTCATTAGCCCATGTGTTCTGTCTCGTACCTACATTTTGACTCATTAGCCTATGTGTTCTGTCTCATATCTCTATTTTGACTCATTTGTCCATGTGTTAGGTCTCGTGCCTCCATTTTGATTCATTAGCCCATGTGTTCTGTCTCGTGCCTCCATTTTGACTCATTAGCCCATGTGTACTGTCTCGTGTCTCCATTTTGACTCATTAGCCCATGTGTTCTGTCTCGTGCCTCCATTTTGACACATTAGCCCAGTTTTTCTGTCTCGTTCCTCCATTTTGACTCATTAGCCAATGTGTTCTGTCTCGTGCCTACATTTTGATTCATTAGCCAATGTGTACTGTCTCGTACCTCCATTTCGACTCATTAGCCCATGTGTTCTGTCTCGTGCCTCCATTTTGACTCATTAGCCCATGTGTTCTGTCTCGTACCTCCATTTTGACGCATTAGCCTATGTGTTCTGTCTCGTGCCTACATTTTGACTCATTAGCCCATGTGTTCTGTCTCATATCTCTATTTTGACTCATTTGTCCATGTGTTAGGTCTCGTGCCTCCATTTTGACTCATTAGCCTTTGTGTACGGTCTTGTACCTCCATTTTGACTCCTTAGTCCATGTGTTCTGTCTTGTACCTCCATTTTGATTCATAAGCCCATGTGTTCTGTCTAGGTTCTCCATTTTGACTCATTAGTCCATATGTTCTGTCTCGTACCTCCATTTTGATTCATTAGACCATGTGTTCTGTCTCGTGACTCCATTTTGACTCATTAGCCCATGTGTTCTGTCTCGTGCCTCCATTTTGACTCATTAGCCCATGTGTTCTGTCTCATGCCTCCATTTTGACACATTAGCCCATGTGTTCTGTCTCGTGCCTCCATTTTTACTCATTAGCCTATGTGATCTGTCTCGAGCCTACATTTTGACTCATTAGCCCATGTGTACTGTCTCGTGCCTCCATTTTGACTCATTAGCCCATGTGTTCTGTCTCGTGCCTCCATTTTGACTCATTAGCCCATGTGTTCTGTCTCGTGCCTCCATTTTGACTCATTAGCCCATGTGTATTGTCTCGTGCCTCCATTTTGACTCATTAGCCTATGTGTTCTGTCTCGTGCCTACATTTTGACTCATTAGCCCATGTGTACTGTCTCGTACCTCCGTTTTGAGTCAGTAGCCCATGTGTTCTGTCTCGTGCCTCCATTTTGACTCATTAGCCCATGTGTTCTGTCTAGGTTCTCTATTTTGACTCATTTGTCCATGTGTTAGGTCTCGTGCCTCCATTTTGACTCATTTGCGTTTGTGTACGGTCTTGTACCTCCATTTTGACTCATTAGTCCATGTGTTCTATCTCGTACCTCCATTTTGATTCATAAGCCCATGTGTTCTGTCTAGGTTCTCCATTTTGACTCATTAGTCCATGTGTTCTGTCTCGTACCTCCATTTTGATTCATTAGACCATGTGTTCTGTCTCGTGACTCCATTTTGACTCATTAGCCCATGTGTTCTGTCTCGTGCCTCCATTTTGACTCATTAGCCCATGTGTTCTGTATCGTGCCTCCATTTTGACACATTAGCCCATGTGTTCTGTCTCGTGCCTCCATTTTTACTTATTAGCCTATGTGTTCTGTCTCGAGCCTACATTTTGACTCATTAGCCCATGTGTACTGTCTCGTGCCTCCATTTTGACTCATTAGCCCATGTGTACTGTCTCGTACCTCCATTTTGACTCATTAGCCCATGTGTTCTGTCTCGTGCCTCCATTTTGACTCATTAGCCCATGTGTACTGTCTCGTGCCTCCATTTTGACTCATTAGCCTATGTCTTCTGTCTCGTGCCTACATTTTGACTCATTAGCCCATGTGTACTGTCTCGTACCTCCATTTTGACTCATTAGCACATGTGTTCTGTCTCGTGCCTCTGTTTTGACTCATTAGCCCATGTGTTCTGTCTCGTGCCTCCATTTTGACTCATTAGCCCATGTGTTCTGTCTCGTGCCTCCATTTTGACTCATTAGCCCATGTGTTCTGTCTCGTCCCTCCATTTTGACTCATTAGCCCATGTGTTCTGTCTTGTGCCTCCATTTTGACTCATTAGCCCATGTGTACTGTCTCGTGTCTCCATTTTGACTCATTAGCCCATGTGTACTGTCTCGTACCTCCATTTCGACTCATTAGCCCATGTGTTCTGTCTCGTGCCTCCATTTTGACTCATTAGCCCATGTGTTCTGTCTCGTACCTCCATTTTGACGCATTAGCCTATGTGTTCTGTCTCGTGCCTACATTTTGACTCATTAGCCTATGTGTTCTGTCTCATATCTCTATTTTGACTCATTTGTCCATGTGTTAGGTCTCGTGCCTCCATTTTGACTCATTAGCCTTTGTGTACGGTCTTGTACCTCCATTTTGACTCATTAGTCCATGTGTTCTGTCTCGTACCTCCATTTTGATTCATAAGCCCATGTGTTCTGTCTAGGTTCTCCATTTTGACTCATTAGTCCATATGTTCTGTCTCGTACCTCCATTTTGATTCATTAGACCATGTGTTCTGTCTCGTGACTCCATTTTGACTCATTAGCCCATGTGTTCTGTCTCGTGCCTCCATTTTGACTCATTAGCCCATGTGTTCTGTCTCATGCCTCCATTTTGACACATTAGCCCATGTGTTCTGTCTCGTGCCTCCATTTTTACTCATTAGCCTATGTGATCTGTCTCGAGCCTACATTTTGACTCATTAGCCCATGTGTACTGTCTCGTGCCTCCATTTTGACTCATTAGCCCATGTGTTCTGTCTCATGCCTCCATTTTGACTCATTAGCCCATGTGTTCTGTCTCGTGCCTCCATTTTGACTCATTAGCCCATGTGTATTGTCTAGTGCCTCCATTTTGACTCATTAGCCTATGTGTTCTGTCTCGTGCCTACATTTTGACTCATTAGCCCATGTGTTCTGTCTCATGTCTCCATTTTGACACATTAGCCCATGTGTTCTGTCGCGTGCCTCCATTTTTACTCATTAGCCTATGTGTTCTGTCTCGAGCCTACATTCTGACTCATTAGCCCATGTGTACTGTCTCGTGCCTCCATTTTGACTCATTAGCCCATGTGTTCTGTCTCGTGCCTCCATTTTGACTCATTAGCCCAGTTTTTTTTGTCTCGTTCCTCCATTTTGACTCATTAGCCAATGTGTTCTGTCTCGTGCCTACATTTTGACTCATTAGCCCATGTGTTCTGTCTCGTACCTCCATTTTGACGCATTAGCCTATGTGTTCTGTCTCGTGCCTCCATTTTGACTCATTAGCCCATGTGTTCTGTCTCGTGCCTCCATTTTGACTCATTAGCCCATGTGTTCTGTCTTGTGCCTACATTTTTAGTCATTAGCACATGTGTACTGTCTAGTACCTACATTTTCATTCATAAGCCCATGTGTTCTGTCTAGTCACTCCATTTTGATTCATTAGCCCATGTGTTCTGTCTCGTGCCTCCATTTTGACTCATTAGCCCATGTGTTCTGTCTCGTCCCTCCATTTTGACTCATTAGCCCATGTGTTCTGTATTGTGCCTCCATTTTGACTCATTAGCCCATGTGTACTGTCTCGTGTCTCCATTTTGACTCATTAGCCCATGTGTACTGTCTCGTACCTCCATTTCGACTCATTAGCCCATGTGTTCTGTCTCGTGCCTCCATTTTGACTCATTAGCCCATGTGTTCTGTCTCGTACCTCCATTTTGACGCATTAGCCTATGTGTTCTGTCTCGTGCCTACATTTTGACTCATTAGCCTATGTGTTCTGTCTCATATCTCTATTTTGACTCATTTGTCCATGTGTTAGGTCTCGTGCCTCCATTTTGATTCATTAGCCCATGTGTTCTGTCTCGTGCCTCCATTTTGACTCATTAGCCCATGTGTACTGTCTCGTGTCTCCATTTTGACTCATTAGCCCATGTGTTCTGTCTCGTGCCTCCATTTTGACTCATTAGCCCAGTTTTTCTGTCTCGTTCATCCATTTTGACTTATTAGCCAATGTGTTCTGTCTCGTGCCTACATTTTGATTCATTAGCCAATGTGTACTGTCTCGTACCTCCATTTCGACTCATTAGCCCATGTGTTCTGTCTCGTGCCTCCATTTTGACTCATTAGCCCATGTGTTCTGTCTCGTACCTCCATTTTGACGCATTAGCCTATGTGTTCTGTCTCGTGCCTACATTTTGACTCATTAGCCCATGTGTTCTGTCTCATATCTCTATTTTGACTCATTTGTCCATGTGTTAGGTCTCGTGCCTCCATTTTGACTCATTAGCCTTTGTGTACGGTCTTGTACCTCCATTTTGACTCATTAGTCCATGTGTTCTGTCTTGTACCTCCATTTTGATTCATAAGCCCATGTGTACTGTCTCGTACCTCCGTTTTGACTCATTAGCCCATGTGTTCTGTCTCGTGCCTCCATTTTGACTCATTAGCCCATGTGTTCTGTCTAGGTTCTCTATTTTGACTCATTTGTCCATGAGTTAGGTCTCGTGCCTCCATTTTGACTCATTAGCGTTTGTGTACGGTCTTGTACCTCCATTTTGACTCATTTGTCCATGTGTTCTATCTTGTACCTCCATTTTGATTCATAAGCCCATGTGTTCTGTCTAGGTTCTCCATTTTGACTCATTAGTCCATGTGTTCTGTCTCGTACCTCCATTTTGATTCATTAGACCATGTGTTCTGTCTGGTGACTCCATTTTGACTCATTAGCCCATGTGTTCTGTCTCGTGCCTCCATTTTGACTCATTAGCCCATGTGTTCTGTCTCATGTCTCCATTTTGACACATTAGCCCATGTGTTCTGTCGCGTGCCTCCATTTTTACTCATTAGCCTATGTGTTCTGTCTCGAGCCTACATTCTGACTCATTAGCCCATGTGTACTGTCTCGTGCCTCCATTTTGACTCATTAGCCCATGTGTTCTGTCTCGTGCCTCCATTTTGACTCATTAGCCCAGTTTTTTTTGTCTCGTTCCTCCATTTTGACTCATTAGCCAATGTGTTCTGTCTCGTGCCTACATTTTGACTCATTAGCCCATGTGTTCTGTCTCGTACCTCCATTTTGACGCATTAGCCTATGTGTTCTGTCTCGTGCCTCCATTTTGACTCATTAGCCCATGTGTTCTGTCTCGTGCCTCCATTTTGACTCATTAGCCCATGTGTACTGTCTCGTGCCTCCATTTTGACTCATTAGCCTATGTCTTCTGTCTCGTGCCTACATTTTGACTCATTAGCCCATGTGTACTGTCTCGTACCTCCATTTTGACTCATTAGCACATGTGTTCTGTCTCGTGCCTCTGTTTTGACTCATTAGCCCATGTGTTCTGTCTCGTGCCTCCATTTTGACTCATTAGCCCATGTGTTCTGTCTCGTGCCTCCATTTTGACTCATTAGCCCATGTGTTCTGTCTTGTGCCTACATTTTTAGTCATTAGCACATGTGTACTGTCTAGTACCTACATTTTCATTCATAAGCCCATGTGTTCTGTCTAGTCACTCCATTTTGATTCATTAGCAAATGTGTTCTGTCTCGTGCCTCCATTTTGACTCATTAGCCCACGTGTTCTGTCTCGTCCCTCCATTTTGACTCATTAGCCCATGTGTTCTGTCTTGTGCCTCCATTTTGACTCATTAGCCCATGTGTACTGTCTCGTGTCTCCATTTTGACTCATTAGCCCATGTGTACTGTCTCGTACCTCCATTTCGACTCATTAGCCCATGTGTTCTGTCTCGTGCCTCCATTTTGACTCATTAGCCCATGTGTTCTGTCTCGTACCTCCATTTTGACGCATTAGCCTATGTGTTCTGTCTCGTGCCTACATTTTGACTCATTAGCCTATGTGTTCTGTCTCATATCTCTATTTTGACTCATTTGTCCATGTGTTAGGTCTCGTGCCTCCATTTTGACTCATTAGCCTTTGTGTACGGTCTTGTACCTCCATTTTGACTCATTAGTCCATGTGTTCTGTCTCGTACCTCCATTTTGATTCATAAGCCCATGTGTTCTGTCTAGGTTCTCCATTTTGACTCATTAGTCCATATGTTCTGTCTCGTACCTCCATTTTGATTCATTAGACCATGTGTTCTGTCTCGTGACTCCATTTTGACTCATTAGCCCATGTGTTCTGTCTCGTGCCTCCATTTTGACTCATTAGCCCATGTGTTCTGTCTCATGCCTCCATTTTGACACATTAGCCCATGTGTTCTGTCTCGTGCCTCCATTTTTACTCATTAGCCTATGTGATCTGTCTCGAGCCTACATTTTGACTCATTAGCCCATGTGTACTGTCTCGTGCCTCCATTTTGACTCATTAGCCCATGTGTTCTGTCTCGTGCCTCCATTTTGACTCATTAGCCCATGTGTTCTGTCTCGTGCCTCCATTTTGACTCATTAGCCCATGTGTATTGTCTAGTGCCTCCATTTTGACTCATTAGCCTATGTGTTCTGTCTCGTGCCTACATTTTGACTCATTAGCCCATGTGTACTGTCTCGTACCTCCGTTTTGACTCATTAGCCCATGTGTTCTGTCTCGTGCCTCCATTTTGACTCATTACCCCATGTGTTCTGTCTAGGTTCTCTATTTTGACTCATTTGTCCATGAGTTAGGTCTCGTGCCTCCATTTTGACTCATTAGCGTTTGTGTACGGTCTTGTACCTCCATTTTGACTCATTTGTCCATGTGTTCTATCTTGTACCTCCATTTTGATTCATAAGCCCATGTGTTCTGTCTAGGTTCTCCATTTTGACTCATTAGTCCATGTGTTCTGTCTCGTACCTCCATTTTGATTCATTAGACCATGTGTTCTGTCTGGTGACTCCATTTTGACTCATTAGCCCATGTGTTCTGTCTCGTGCCTCCATTTTGACTCATTAGCCCATGTGTTCTGTCTCATGCCTCCATTTTGACACATTAGCCCATGTGTTCTGTCTCGTGCCTCCATTTTTACTCATTAGCCTATGTGTTCTGTCTCGAGCCTACATTCTGACTCATTGGCCCATGTGTACTGTCTCGTGCCTCCATTTTGACTCATTAGCCCATGTGTTCTGTCTCGTGCCTCCATTTTGACTCATTAGCCCAGTTTTTTTGTCTCGTTCCTCCATTTTGACTCATTAGCCAATGTGTTCTGTCTCGTGCCTACATTTTGACTCATTAGCCCATGTGTTCTGTCTCGTACCTCCATTTTGACGCATTAGCCTATGTGTTCTGTCTCGTGCCTACATTTTGACTCATTAGCCCATGTGTTCTGTCTCATATCTCTATTTTGACTCATTTGTCCATGTGTTCTGTCTCGTGCCTCCATTTTGACTCATTAGCCCAGTTTTTTTTGTCTCGTTCCTCCATTTTGACTCATTAGCCAATGTGTTCTGTCTCGTGCCTACATTTTGACTCATTAGCCCATGTGTTCTGTCTCATATCTCTATTTTGACTCATTTGTCCATGTGTTAGGTCTCGTGCCTCCATTTTGACTCATTAGCCTTTGTGTACGGTCTTGTACCTCCATTTTGACTCATTAGTCCATGTGTTCTATCTCGTACATCCATTTTGATGCATAAGCCCATGTGTTCTGTCTAGGTTCTCCATTTTGACTCATTAGTCCATGTGTTCTGTCTCGTACCTCCATTTTGATTCATTAGACCATGTGTTCTGTCTCGTGACTCCATTTTGACTCATTAGCCCATGTGTTCTGTCTCGTGCCTCCATTTTGACTCATTAGCCCATGTGTTCTGTCTCGTGCCTCCATTTTGACTCATTAGCCCATGTGTTCTGTCTCATGCCTCCATTTTGACACATTAGCCCATGTGTTCTGTCTCGTGCCTCCGTTTTTACTCATTAGACTATGTGTTCTGTCTCGAGCGTACATTTTGACTCATTAGCCCATGTGTACTGTCTCGTGCCTCCATTTTGACTCATTAGCCCATGTGTTCTGTCTCGTGCCTCCATTTTGACTCATTATCCCATGTGTTCTGTCTCGTGCCTCCATTTTGACTCATTAGCCAATGTGTACTGTCTCGTGCCTCCATTTTGACTCATTAGCCTATGTGTTCTGTCTCGTGCCTACATTTTGACTCATTAGCCCATGTGTACTGTCTCGTACCTCCATTTTGACTCATTAGCCCATGTGTTCTGTCTCGTGCCTCCGTTTTGACTCATTAGCCCATGTGTTCTGTCTCGTGCCTCCATTTTGACTCATTAGCCCATGTGATCTGTCTCGTGCCTCCATTTTGACTCATTAGCCCATGTGTTCTGTCTCGTGCCTACATTTTTACTCATTAGCACATGTGTACTGTCTAGTACCTACATTTTGATTCATAAGGCCATGTGTTCTGTCTCGTCACTCCATTTTGATTCATTAGCCCATGTGTTCTGTCTCGTGCCTCCATTTTGACTCATTAGCCGATGTGTACTGTCTCGTGTCTCCATTTTGACTCATTAGCCTATGTGTTCTGTCTCGTGCATAAATTTTGACTCATTAGCCCATGTGTTCTGTCTCGTGCCTCCATTTTGACTCATTAGCCAATGTGTACTGTCTCGTGCCTCCATTTTGACTCATTAGCCTATGTGTTCTGTCTCGTGCCTACATTTTGACTCATTAGCCCATGTGTACTGTCTCGTACCTCCATTTTGACTCATTAGCCCATGTGTTCTGTCTCGTGCCTCCGTTTTGACTCATTAGCCCATGTGTTCTGTCTCGTGCCTCCATTTTGACTCATTAGCCCATGTGTTCTGTCTCGTGCCTCCATTTTGACTCATTAGCCCATGTGTTCTGTCTCGTGCCTCCATTTTGACGCATTAGCCTATGTGTTCTGTCTCGTGCCTACATTTTGACTCATTAGCCCATGTGTTCTGTCTCATATCTCTATTATGACTCATTTGTCCATGTGTTAAGTCTCGTGCCTCCATTTTGTCTCATTAGTCCATGTGTTCTGTCTCGTACCTCCATTTTGATTCATAAGCCCATGTGTTCTGTCTAGGTTCTCCATTTTGACTCATTAGTCCATGTGTTCTGTCTCGTACCTCCATTTTGATTCATTAGACCATGTATTCTGTCTCGTGACTCCATTTTGACTCATTAGCCCATGTGTTCTGTCTCGTGCCTCCATTTTGACTCATTAGCCTTTGTGTACGGTCTTGTACCTCCATTTTGACTCATTAGCCCATGTGTTCTGTCTCGTGCCTCCGTTTTGACTCATTAGCCCATGTGTTCTGTCTCGTACCTCCATTTTGACTCATTAGCCCATGTGTTCTGTCTCGTGCCTCCATTTTGACTCATTAGCCCATGTGTTCTGTCTCGTGCCTCCATTTTGACTCATTAGCCCATGTGTTCTGTCTCGTGCCTCCATTTTGACTCATTAGCCCATGTGTTCTGTCTTGTGCCTACATTTTTACTCATTAGCACATGTGTACTGTCTAGTACCTACATTTTGATTCATAAGCCCATGTGTTCTGTCTCGTGCCTCCATTTTGATTCATTAGCCTATGTGTTCTGTCTCGTACCTACATTTTGACTCATTAGCCCATGTGTTCTGTCTCATATCTCTATTATGACTCATTTGTCCATGTGTTAAGTCTCGTGCCTCCATTTTGACTCATTAGCCTTTGTGTACGGTCTTGTACCTCCATTTTGTCTCATTAGTCCATGTGTTCTGTCTCGTACCTCCATTTTGATTCATAAGCCCATGTGTTCTGTCTAGGTTCTCCATTTTGACTCATTAGTCCATGTGTTCTGTCTCGTACCTCCATTTTGATTCATTAGACCATGTATTCTGTCTCGTGACTCCATTTTGACTCATTAGCCCATGTGTTCTGTCTCGTGCCTCCATTTTGACTCATTAGCCTTTGTGTACGGTCTTGTACCTCCATTTTGACTCATTAGCCCATGTGTTCTGTCTCGTGCCTCCGTTTTGACTCATTAGCCCATGTGTTCTGTCTCGTACCTCCATTTTGACTCATTAGCCCATGTGTTCTGTCTCGTGCCTCCATTTTGACTCATTAGCCCATGTGTTCTGTCTCGTGCCTCCATTTTGACTCATTAGCCCATGTGTTCTGTCTCGTACCTCCATTTTGACGCATTAGCCTATGTGTTCTGTCTCGTGCCTACATTTTGACTCATTAGCCCATGTGTTCTGTCTCATATCTCTATTTTGACTCATTTGTCCATGTGTTAGGTCTCGTGCCTCCATTTTGACTCATTAGCCTTTGTGTACGGTCTTGTACCTCCATTTTGACACATTAGTCCATGTGTTCTGTCTTGTACCTCCATTTTGATTCATAAGCCCATGTGTTCTGTCTAGGTTATCCATTTTGACTCATTAGTCCATATGTTCTGTCTCGTACCTCCATTTTGATTCATTAGACCATGTGTTCTGTCTCGTGACTCCATTTTGACTCATTAGCCCATGTGTTCTGTCTCGTGCCTCCATTTTGACTCATTAGCCCATGTGTTCTGTCTCATGCCTCCATTTTGACACATTAGCCCATGTGTTCTGTCTCGTGCCTCCATTTTTACTCATTAGCCTATGTGATCTGTCTCGAGCCTACATTTTGACTCATTAGCCCATGTGTACTGTCTCGTGCCTCCATTTTGACTCATTAGCCCATGTGTTCTGTCTCGTGCCTCCATTTTGACTCATTAGCCCATGTGTTCTGTCTCGTGCCTCCATTTTGACTCATTAGCCCATGTGTATTGTCTCGTGCCTCCATTTTGACTCATTAGCCTATGTGTTCTGTCTCGTGCCTACATTTTGACTCATTAGCCCATGTGTACTGTCTCGTACCTCCGTTTTGAGTCATTAGCCCATGTGTTCTGTCTCGTGCCTCCATTTTGACTCATTAGCCCATGTGTTCTGTCTAGGTTCTCTATTTTGACTCATTTGTCCATGTGTTAGGTCTCGTGCCTCCATTTTGACTCATTTGCGTTTGTGTACGGTCTTGTACCTCCATTTTGACTCATTAGTCCATGTGTTCTATCTCGTACCTCCATTTTGATTCATAAGCCCATGTGTTCTGTCTAGGTTCTCCATTTTGACTCATTAGTCCATGTGTTCTGTCTCGTACCTCCATTTTGATTCATTAGACCATGTGTTCTGTCTCGTGACTCCATTTTGACTCATTAGCCCATGTGTTCTGTCTCGTGCCTCCATTTTGACTCATTAGCCCATGTGTTCTGTCTCATGCCTCCATTTTGACACATTAGCCCATGTGTTCTGTCTCGTGCCTCCATTTTTACTCATTAGCCTATGTGTTCTGTCTCGAGCCTACATTTTGACTCATTAGCCCATGTGTACTGTCTCGTGCCTCCATTTTGACTCATTAGCCCATGTGTACTGTCTCGTACCTCCATTTTGACTCATTAGCCCATGTGTTCTGTCTCGTGCCTCCATTTTGACTCATTAGCCCATGTGTTCTGTCTCGTGCCTCCATTTTGACTCATTAGCCCATGTGTTATGTCTCGTGCCTCCATTTTGACTCATTAGCCCATGTGTTCTGTCTTGTGCCTACATTTTTAGTCATTAGCACATGTTTACTGTCTAGTACCTACATTTTCATTCATAAGCCCATGTGTTCTGTCTAGTCACTCCATTTTGATTCATTAGCCCATGTGTTCTGTCTCGTGCCTCCATTTTGACTCATTAGCCCATGTGTTCTGTCTCGTCCCTCCATTTTGACTCATTAGCCCATGTGTTCTGTCTTGTGCCTCCATTTTGACTCATTAGCCCATGTGTACTGTCTCGTGTCTCCATTTTGACTCATTAGCCCATGTGTACTGTCTCGTACCTCCATTTCGACTCATTAGCCCATGTGTTCTGTCTCGTGCCTCCATTTTGACTCATTAGCCCATGTGTTCTGTCTCGTACCTACATTTTGACTCATTAGCCTATGTGTTCTGTCTCATATCTCTATTTTGACTCATTTGTCCATGTGTTAGGTCTCGTGCCTCCATTTTGATTCATTAGCCCATGTGTTCTGTCTCGTGCCTCCATTTTGACTCATTAGCCCATGTGTACTGTCTCGTGTCTCCATTTTGACTCATTAGCCCATGTGTTCTGTCTCGTGCCTCCATTTTGACTCATTAGCCCAGTTTTTCTGTCTCGTTCCTCCATTTTGACTCATTAGCCAATGTGTTCTGTCTCGTGCCTACATTTTGATTCATTAGCCAATGTGTACTGTCTCGTACCTCCATTTCGACTCATTAGCCCATGTGTTCTGTCTCGTGCCTCCATTTTGACTCATTAGCCCATGTGTTCTGTCTCGTACCTCCATTTTGACGCATTAGCCTATGTGTTCTGTCTCGTGCCTACATTTTGACTCATTAGCCCATGTGTTCTGTCTCATATCTCTATTTTGACTCATTTGTCCATGTGTTAGGTCTCGTGCCTCCATTTTGACTCATTAGCCTTTGTGTACGGTCTTGTACCTCCATTTTGACTCCTTAGTCCATGTGTTCTGTCTTGTACCTCCATTTTGATTCATAAGCCCATGTGTTCTGTCTAGGTTCTCCATTTTGACTCATTAGTCCATATGTTCTGTCTCGTACCTCCATTTTGATTCATTAGACCATGTGTTCTGTCTCGTGACTCCATTTTGACTCATTAGCCCATGTGTTCTGTCTCGTGCCTCCATTTTGACTCATTAGCCCATGTGTTCTGTCTCATGCCTCCATTTTGACACATTAGCCCATGTGTTCTGTCTCGTGCCTCCATTTTTACTCATTAGCCTATGTGATCTGTCTCGAGCCTACATTTTGACTCATTAGCCCATGTGTACTGTCTCGTGCCTCCATTTTGACTCATTAGCCCATGTGTTCTGTCTCGTGCCTCCATTTTGACTCATTAGCCCATGTGTTCTGTCTCGTGCCTCCATTTTGACTCATTAGCCCATGTGTATTGTCTCGTGCCTCCATTTTGACTCATTAGCCTATGTGTTCTGTCTCGTGCCTACATTTTGACTCATTAGCCCATGTGTACTGTCTCGTACCTCCGTTTTGAGTCAGTAGCCCATGTGTTCTGTCTCGTGCCTCCATTTTGACTCATTAGCCCATGTGTTCTGTCTAGGTTCTCTATTTTGACTCATTTGTCCATGTGTTAGGTCTCGTGCCTCCATTTTGACTCATTTGCGTTTGTGTACGGTCTTGTACCTCCATTTTGACTCATTAGTCCATGTGTTCTATCTCGTACCTCCATTTTGATTCATAAGCCCATGTGTTCTGTCTAGGTTCTCCATTTTGACTCATTAGTCCATGTGTTCTGTCTCGTACCTCCATTTTGATTCATTAGACCATGTGTTCTGTCTCGTGACTCCATTTTGACTCATTAGCCCATGTGTTCTGTCTCGTGCCTCCATTTTGACTCATTAGCCCATGTGTTCTGTATCGTGCCTCCATTTTGACACATTAGCCCATGTGTTCTGTCTCGTGCCTCCATTTTTACTTATTAGCCTATGTGTTCTGTCTCGAGCCTACATTTTGACTCATTAGCCCATGTGTACTGTCTCGTGCCTCCATTTTGACTCATTAGCCCATGTGTACTGTCTCGTACCTCCATTTTGACTCATTAGCCCATGTGTTCTGTCTCGTGCCTCCATTTTGACTCATTAGCCCATGTGTACTGTCTCGTGCCTCCATTTTGACTCATTAGCCTATGTCTTCTGTCTCGTGCCTACATTTTGACTCATTAGCCCATGTGTACTGTCTCGTACCTCCATTTTGACTCATTAGCACATGTGTTCTGTCTCGTGCCTCTGTTTTGACTCATTAGCCCATGTGTTCTGTCTCGTGCCTCCATTTTGACTCATTAGCCCATGTGTTCTGTCTCGTGCCTCCATTTTGACTCATTAGCCCATGTGTTCTGTCTCGTCCCTCCATTTTGACTCATTAGCCCATGTGTTCTGTCTTGTGCCTCCATTTTGACTCATTAGCCCATGTGTACTGTCTCGTGTCTCCATTTTGACTCATTAGCCCATGTGTACTGTCTCGTACCTCCATTTCGACTCATTAGCCCATGTGTTCTGTCTCGTGCCTCCATTTTGACTCATTAGCCCATGTGTTCTGTCTCGTACCTCCATTTTGACGCATTAGCCTATGTGTTCTGTCTCGTGCCTACATTTTGACTCATTAGCCTATGTGTTCTGTCTCATATCTCTATTTTGACTCATTTGTCCATGTGTTAGGTCTCGTGCCTCCATTTTGACTCATTAGCCTTTGTGTACGGTCTTGTACCTCCATTTTGACTCATTAGTCCATGTGTTCTGTCTCGTACCTCCATTTTGATTCATAAGCCCATGTGTTCTGTCTAGGTTCTCCATTTTGACTCATTAGTCCATATGTTCTGTCTCGTACCTCCATTTTGATTCATTAGACCATGTGTTCTGTCTCGTGACTCCATTTTGACTCATTAGCCCATGTGTTCTGTCTCGTGCCTCCATTTTGACTCATTAGCCCATGTGTTCTGTCTCATGCCTCCATTTTGACACATTAGCCCATGTGTTCTGTCTCGTGCCTCCATTTTTACTCATTAGCCTATGTGATCTGTCTCGAGCCTACATTTTGACTCATTAGCCCATGTGTACTGTCTCGTGCCTCCATTTTGACTCATTAGCCCATGTGTTCTGTCTCATGCCTCCATTTTGACTCATTAGCCCATGTGTTCTGTCTCGTGCCTCCATTTTGACTCATTAGCCCATGTGTATTGTCTAGTGCCTCCATTTTGACTCATTAGCCTATGTGTTCTGTCTCGTGCCTACATTTTGACTCATTAGCCCATGTGTTCTGTCTCATGTCTCCATTTTGACACATTAGCCCATGTGTTCTGTCGCGTGCCTCCATTTTTACTCATTAGCCTATGTGTTCTGTCTCGAGCCTACATTCTGACTCATTAGCCCATGTGTACTGTCTCGTGCCTCCATTTTGACTCATTAGCCCATGTGTTCTGTCTCGTGCCTCCATTTTGACTCATTAGCCCAGTTTTTTTTGTCTCGTTCCTCCATTTTGACTCATTAGCCAATGTGTTCTGTCTCGTGCCTACATTTTGACTCATTAGCCCATGTGTTCTGTCTCGTACCTCCATTTTGACGCATTAGCCTATGTGTTCTGTCTCGTGCCTCCATTTTGACTCATTAGCCCATGTGTTCTGTCTCGTGCCTCCATTTTGACTCATTAGCCCATGTGTTCTGTCTTGTGCCTACATTTTTAGTCATTAGCACATGTGTACTGTCTAGTACCTACATTTTCATTCATAAGCCCATGTGTTCTGTCTAGTCACTCCATTTTGATTCATTAGCCCATGTGTTCTGTCTCGTGCCTCCATTTTGACTCATTAGCCCATGTGTTCTGTCTCGTCCCTCCATTTTGACTCATTAGCCCATGTGTTCTGTATTGTGCCTCCATTTTGACTCATTAGCCCATGTGTACTGTCTCGTGTCTCCATTTTGACTCATTAGCCCATGTGTACTGTCTCGTACCTCCATTTCGACTCATTAGCCCATGTGTTCTGTCTCGTGCCTCCATTTTGACTCATTAGCCCATGTGTTCTGTCTCGTACCTCCATTTTGACGCATTAGCCTATGTGTTCTGTCTCGTGCCTACATTTTGACTCATTAGCCTATGTGTTCTGTCTCATATCTCTATTTTGACTCATTTGTCCATGTGTTAGGTCTCGTGCCTCCATTTTGATTCATTAGCCCATGTGTTCTGTCTCGTGCCTCCATTTTGACTCATTAGCCCATGTGTACTGTCTCGTGTCTCCATTTTGACTCATTAGCCCATGTGTTCTGTCTCGTGCCTCCATTTTGACTCATTAGCCCAGTTTTTCTGTCTCGTTCATCCATTTTGACTTATTAGCCAATGTGTTCTGTCTCGTGCCTACATTTTGATTCATTAGCCAATGTGTACTGTCTCGTACCTCCATTTCGACTCATTAGCCCATGTGTTCTGTCTCGTGCCTCCATTTTGACTCATTAGCCCATGTGTTCTGTCTCGTACCTCCATTTTGACGCATTAGCCTATGTGTTCTGTCTCGTGCCTACATTTTGACTCATTAGCCCATGTGTTCTGTCTCATATCTCTATTTTGACTCATTTGTCCATGTGTTAGGTCTCGTGCCTCCATTTTGACTCATTAGCCTTTGTGTACGGTCTTGTACCTCCATTTTGACTCATTAGTCCATGTGTTCTGTCTTGTACCTCCATTTTGATTCATAAGCCCATGTGTACTGTCTCGTACCTCCGTTTTGACTCATTAGCCCATGTGTTCTGTCTCGTGCCTCCATTTTGACTCATTAGCCCATGTGTTCTGTCTAGGTTCTCTATTTTGACTCATTTGTCCATGAGTTAGGTCTCGTGCCTCCATTTTGACTCATTAGCGTTTGTGTACGGTCTTGTACCTCCATTTTGACTCATTTGTCCATGTGTTCTATCTTGTACCTCCATTTTGATTCATAAGCCCATGTGTTCTGTCTAGGTTCTCCATTTTGACTCATTAGTCCATGTGTTCTGTCTCGTACCTCCATTTTGATTCATTAGACCATGTGTTCTGTCTGGTGACTCCATTTTGACTCATTAGCCCATGTGTTCTGTCTCGTGCCTCCATTTTGACTCATTAGCCCATGTGTTCTGTCTCATGTCTCCATTTTGACACATTAGCCCATGTGTTCTGTCGCGTGCCTCCATTTTTACTCATTAGCCTATGTGTTCTGTCTCGAGCCTACATTCTGACTCATTAGCCCATGTGTACTGTCTCGTGCCTCCATTTTGACTCATTAGCCCATGTGTTCTGTCTCGTGCCTCCATTTTGACTCATTAGCCCAGTTTTTTTTGTCTCGTTCCTCCATTTTGACTCATTAGCCAATGTGTTCTGTCTCGTGCCTACATTTTGACTCATTAGCCCATGTGTTCTGTCTCGTACCTCCATTTTGACGCATTAGCCTATGTGTTCTGTCTCGTGCCTCCATTTTGACTCATTAGCCCATGTGTTCTGTCTCGTGCCTCCATTTTGACTCATTAGCCCATGTGTACTGTCTCGTGCCTCCATTTTGACTCATTAGCCTATGTCTTCTGTCTCGTGCCTACATTTTGACTCATTAGCCCATGTGTACTGTCTCGTACCTCCATTTTGACTCATTAGCACATGTGTTCTGTCTCGTGCCTCTGTTTTGACTCATTAGCCCATGTGTTCTGTCTCGTGCCTCCATTTTGACTCATTAGCCCATGTGTTCTGTCTCGTGCCTCCATTTTGACTCATTAGCCCATGTGTTCTGTCTTGTGCCTACATTTTTAGTCATTAGCACATGTGTACTGTCTAGTACCTACATTTTCATTCATAAGCCCATGTGTTCTGTCTAGTCACTCCATTTTGATTCATTAGCAAATGTGTTCTGTCTCGTGCCTCCATTTTGACTCATTAGCCCACGTGTTCTGTCTCGTCCCTCCATTTTGACTCATTAGCCCATGTGTTCTGTCTTGTGCCTCCATTTTGACTCATTAGCCCATGTGTACTGTCTCGTGTCTCCATTTTGACTCATTAGCCCATGTGTACTGTCTCGTACCTCCATTTCGACTCATTAGCCCATGTGTTCTGTCTCGTGCCTCCATTTTGACTCATTAGCCCATGTGTTCTGTCTCGTACCTCCATTTTGACGCATTAGCCTATGTGTTCTGTCTCGTGCCTACATTTTGACTCATTAGCCTATGTGTTCTGTCTCATATCTCTATTTTGACTCATTTGTCCATGTGTTAGGTCTCGTGCCTCCATTTTGACTCATTAGCCTTTGTGTACGGTCTTGTACCTCCATTTTGACTCATTAGTCCATGTGTTCTGTCTCGTACCTCCATTTTGATTCATAAGCCCATGTGTTCTGTCTAGGTTCTCCATTTTGACTCATTAGTCCATATGTTCTGTCTCGTACCTCCATTTTGATTCATTAGACCATGTGTTCTGTCTCGTGACTCCATTTTGACTCATTAGCCCATGTGTTCTGTCTCGTGCCTCCATTTTGACTCATTAGCCCATGTGTTCTGTCTCATGCCTCCATTTTGACACATTAGCCCATGTGTTCTGTCTCGTGCCTCCATTTTTACTCATTAGCCTATGTGATCTGTCTCGAGCCTACATTTTGACTCATTAGCCCATGTGTACTGTCTCGTGCCTCCATTTTGACTCATTAGCCCATGTGTTCTGTCTCGTGCCTCCATTTTGACTCATTAGCCCATGTGTTCTGTCTCGTGCCTCCATTTTGACTCATTAGCCCATGTGTATTGTCTAGTGCCTCCATTTTGACTCATTAGCCTATGTGTTCTGTCTCGTGCCTACATTTTGACTCATTAGCCCATGTGTACTGTCTCGTACCTCCGTTTTGACTCATTAGCCCATGTGTTCTGTCTCGTGCCTCCATTTTGACTCATTACCCCATGTGTTCTGTCTAGGTTCTCTATTTTGACTCATTTGTCCATGAGTTAGGTCTCGTGCCTCCATTTTGACTCATTAGCGTTTGTGTACGGTCTTGTACCTCCATTTTGACTCATTTGTCCATGTGTTCTATCTTGTACCTCCATTTTGATTCATAAGCCCATGTGTTCTGTCTAGGTTCTCCATTTTGACTCATTAGTCCATGTGTTCTGTCTCGTACCTCCATTTTGATTCATTAGACCATGTGTTCTGTCTGGTGACTCCATTTTGACTCATTAGCCCATGTGTTCTGTCTCGTGCCTCCATTTTGACTCATTAGCCCATGTGTTCTGTCTCATGCCTCCATTTTGACACATTAGCCCATGTGTTCTGTCTCGTGCCTCCATTTTTACTCATTAGCCTATGTGTTCTGTCTCGAGCCTACATTCTGACTCATTGGCCCATGTGTACTGTCTCGTGCCTCCATTTTGACTCATTAGCCCATGTGTTCTGTCTCGTGCCTCCATTTTGACTCATTAGCCCAGTTTTTTTGTCTCGTTCCTCCATTTTGACTCATTAGCCAATGTGTTCTGTCTCGTGCCTACATTTTGACTCATTAGCCCATGTGTTCTGTCTCGTACCTCCATTTTGACGCATTAGCCTATGTGTTCTGTCTCGTGCCTACATTTTGACTCATTAGCCCATGTGTTCTGTCTCATATCTCTATTTTGACTCATTTGTCCATGTGTTCTGTCTCGTGCCTCCATTTTGACTCATTAGCCCAGTTTTTTTTGTCTCGTTCCTCCATTTTGACTCATTAGCCAATGTGTTCTGTCTCGTGCCTACATTTTGACTCATTAGCCCATGTGTTCTGTCTCATATCTCTATTTTGACTCATTTGTCCATGTGTTAGGTCTCGTGCCTCCATTTTGACTCATTAGCCTTTGTGTACGGTCTTGTACCTCCATTTTGACTCATTAGTCCATGTGTTCTGTCTCGTACCTCCATTTTGATTCATAAGCCCATGTGTTCTGTCTAGGTTCTCCATTTTGACTCATTAGTCCATATGTTCTGTCTCGTACCTCCATTTGGATTCATTAGACCATGTGTTCTGTCTCGTGACTCCATTTTGACTCATTAGCCCATGTGTTCTGTCGCGTGCCTCCATTTTTACTCATTAGCCTATGTGTTCTGTCTCGAGCCTACATTCTGACTCATTAGCCCATGTGTACTGTCTCGTGCCTCCATTTTGACTCATTAGCCCATGTGTTCTGTCTCGTGCCTCCATTTTGACTCATTAGCCCAGTTTTTTTTGTCTCGTTCCTCCATTTTGACTCATTAGCCAATGTGTTCTGTCTCGTGCCTACATTTTGACTCATTAGCCCATGTGTTCTGTCTCGTACCTCCATTTTGACGCATTAGCCTATGTGTTCTGTCTCGTGCCTCCATTTTGACTCATTAGCCCATGTGTTCTGTCTCGTGCCTCCATTTTGACTCATTAGCCCATGTGTACTGTCTCGTGCCTCCATTTTGACTCATTAGCCTATGTCTTCTGTCTCGTGCCTACATTTTGACTCATTAGCCCATGTGTACTGTCTCGTACCTCCATTTTGACTCATTAGCACATGTGTTCTGTCTCGTGCCTCTGTTTTGACTCATTAGCCCATGTGTTCTGTCTCGTGCCTCCATTTTGACTCATTAGCCCATGTGTTCTGTCTCGTGCCTCCATTTTGACTCATTAGCCCATGTGTTCTGTCTTGTGCCTACATTTTTAGTCATTAGCACATGTGTACTGTCTAGTACCTACATTTTCATTCATAAGCCCATGTGTTCTGTCTAGTCACTCCATTTTGATTCATTAGCAAATGTGTTCTGTCTCGTGCCTCCATTTTGACTCATTAGCCCACGTGTTCTGTCTCGTCCCTCCATTTTGACTCATTAGCCCATGTGTTCTGTCTTGTGCCTCCATTTTGACTCATTAGCCCATGTGTACTGTCTCGTGTCTCCATTTTGACTCATTAGCCCATGTGTACTGTCTCGTACCTCCATTTCGACTCATTAGCCCATGTGTTCTGTCTCGTGCCTCCATTTTGACTCATTAGCCCATGTGTTCTGTCTCGTACCTCCATTTTGACGCATTAGCCTATGTGTTCTGTCTCGTGCCTACATTTTGACTCATTAGCCTATGTGTTCTGTCTCATATCTCTATTTTGACTCATTTGTCCATGTGTTAGGTCTCGTGCCTCCATTTTGACTCATTAGCCTTTGTGTACGGTCTTGTACCTCCATTTTGACTCATTAGTCCATGTGTTCTGTCTCGTACCTCCATTTTGATTCATAAGCCCATGTGTTCTGTCTAGGTTCTCCATTTTGACTCATTAGTCCATATGTTCTGTCTCGTACCTCCATTTTGATTCATTAGACCATGTGTTCTGTCTCGTGATTCCATTTTGACTCATTAGCCCATGTGTTCTGTCTCGTGCCTCCATTTTGACTCATTAGCCCATGTGTTCTGTCTCATGCCTCCATTTTGACACATTAGCCCATGTGTTCTGTCTCGTGCCTCCATTTTTACTCATTAGCCTATGTGATCTGTCTCGAGCCTACATTTTGACTCATTAGCCCATGTGTACTGTCTCGTGCCTCCATTTTGACTCATTAGCCCATGTGTTCTGTCTCGTGCCTCCATTTTGACTCATTAGCCCATGTGTTCTGTCTCGTGCCTCCATTTTGACTCATTAGCCCATGTGTATTGTCTAGTGCCTCCATTTTGACTCATTAGCCTATGTGTTCTGTCTCGTGCCTACATTTTGACTCATTAGCCCATGTGTACTGTCTCGTATCTCCGTTTTGACTCATTAGCCCATGTGTTCTGTCTCGTGCCTCCATTTTGACTCATTACCCCATGTGTTCTGTCTAGGTTCTCTATTTTGACTCATTTGTCCATGAGTTAGGTCTCGTGCCTCCATTTTGACTCATTAGCGTTTGTGTACGGTCTTGTACCTCCATTTTGACTCATTTGTCCATGTGTTCTATCTTGTACCTCCATTTTGATTCATAAGCCCATGTGTTCTGTCTAGGTTCTCCATTTTGACTCATTAGTCCATGTGTTCTGTCTCGTACCTCCATTTTGATTCATTAGACCATGTGTTCTGTCTGGTGACTCCATTTTGACTCATTAGCCCATGTGTTCTGTCTCGTGCCTCCATTTTGACTCATTAGCCCATGTGTTCTGTCTCATGCCTCCATTTTGACACATTAGCCCATGTGTTCTGTCTCGTGCCTCGATTTTTACTCATTAGCCTATGTGTTCTGTCTCGAGCCTACATTCTGACTCATTGGCCCATGTGTACTGTCTCGTGCCTCCATTTTGACTCATTAGCCCATGTGTTCTGTCTCGTGCCTCCATTTTGACTCATTAGCCCAGTTTTTTTGTCTCGTTCCTCCATTTTGACTCATTAGCCAATGTGTTCTGTCTCGTGCCTACATTTTGACTCATTAGCCCATGTGTTCTGTCTCGTACCTCCATTTTGACGCATTAGCCTATGTGTTCTGTCTCGTGCCTACATTTTGACTCATTAGCCCATGTGTTCTGTCTCATATCTCTATTTTGACTCATTTGTCCATGTGTTCTGTCTCGTGCCTCCATTTTGACTCATTAGCCCAGTTTTTTTTGTCTCGTTCCTCCATTTTGACTCATTAGCCAATGTGTTCTGTCTCGTGAATCCTTTTTGACTCATTAGCCCATGTGTTCTGTCTCGTACCTCCATTTTGACGCATTAGCCTATGTGTTCTGTCTCGTGCCTACATTTTGACTCATTAGCCCATGTGTTCTGTCTCATATCTCTATTTTGACTCATTTGTCCATGTGTTAGGTCTCGTGCCTCCATTTTGACTCATTAACCTTTGTGTACGGTCTTGTACCTCCATTTTGACTCATTAGTCCATGTGTTCTGTCTCGTACCTCCATTTTGATTCATAAGCCCATGTGTTCTGTCTAGGTTCTCCATTTTGACTCATTAGTCCATATGTTCTGTCTCGTACCTCCATTTGGATTCATTAGACCATGTGTTCTGTCTCGTGACTCCATTTTGACTCATTAGCCCATGTGTTCTGTCTCGTGCCTCCATTTTGACTCATTAGCCCATGTGTTCTGTCTCATGCCTCCATTTTGACACATTAGCCCATGTGTTCTGTCTCGTGCCTCCATTTTTACTCATTAGCCTATGTGATCTGTCTCGAGCCTACATTTTGACTCATTAGCCCATGTGTACTGTCTCGTGCCTCCATTTTTACTCATTAGCCTATCTGATCTGTCTCGAGCCTACATTTTGACTCATTAGCCCATGTGTACTGTCTCGTGCCTCCATTTTGACTCATTAGCCCATGTGTTCTGTCTCGTGCCTCCATTTTGACTCATTAGCCCATGTGTTCTGTCTCGTGCCTCCATTTTGACTCATTAGCCCATGTGTATTGTCTCGTGCCTCCATTTTGACTCATTAGCCTATGTGTTCTGTCTCGTGCCTACATTTTGACTCATTTGCCCATGTGTACTGTCTCGTACCTCCGTTTTGACTCATTAGCCCATGTGTTCTGTCTCGTGCCTCCATTTTGACTCATTAGCCCATTTTTTCTGTCTCGTGCCTCCATTTTGACTCATTAGCCCATGTGTTCTGTCTAGGTTCTCTATTTTGACTCATTTGTCCATGTGTTAGGTCTCGTGCCTCCATTTTGACTCATTAGCCTTTTTGTACGGTCTTGTACCTCCATTTTTACTCATTAGTCCATGTGTTCTGTCTCGTACCTCCATTTTGACGCATTAGCCTATGTGTTCTGTCTCGTGCCTACATTTTGACTCATTAGCCCATGTGTTCTGTCTCGTGCCTCCATTTTTACTCATTAGCCTATGTGATCTGTCTCGAGCCTACATTTTGACTCATTAGCCCATGTGTACTGTCTCGTGCCTCCATTTTGACTCATTAGCCCATGTGTTCTGTCTCGTGCCTCCATTTTGACTCATTAGCCCATATGTTCTGTCTCGTGCCTCCATTTTGACTCATTAGCCCATGTGTATTGTCTCGTGCCTCCATTTTGACTCATTAGCCTATGTGTTCTGTCTCGTGCCTACATTTTGACTCATTAGCCCATGTGTACTGTCTCGTACCTCCGTTTTGACTCATTAGCCCATGTGTTCTGTCTCGTGCCTCCATTTTGACTCATTAGCCCATTTTTTCTGTCTCGTGCCTCCATTTTGACTCATTAGCCCATGTGTTCTGTCTAGGTTCTCTATTTTGACTCATTTGTCCATGTGTTAGGTCTCGTGCCTCCATTTTGACTCATTAGCCTTTTTGTACGGTCTTGTACCTCCATTTTGACTCATTAGTCCAAGTGCTCTATCTCGTACCTCCATTTTGATTCATAAGCCCATGTGTTCTGTCTAGGTTCTCCATTTTGACTCATTAGTCCATGTGTTCTGTCTCGTACCTACATTTTGATTCATTAGACCATGTGTTCTGTCTCGTGACTCCATTTTGACTCATTAGCCCATGTGTTCTGTCTCGTGCCTCCATTTTGACTCATTAGCCCATGTGTTCTGTCTCATGCCTCCATTTTGACACATTAGCCCATGTGTTCTGTCTCGTGCCTCCATTTTTACTCATTAGCCTATGTGTTCTGTCTCGAGCCTACATTTTGACTCATTAGCCCATGTGTACTGTCTCGTGCCTCCATTTTGACTCATTAGCCCATGTGTTCTGTCTCGTGCCTCCATTTTGACTCATTAGCCCAGTTTTTCGGTCTCGTTCCTCCATTTTGACTCATTAGCCAATGTGTTCTGTCTCGTGCCTACATTTTGACTCATTAGCCCATGTGTACTGTCTCGTACCTCCATTTTGACTCATTAGCCCATGTGTTCTGTCTCGTGCCTCCATTTTGACTCATTAGCCCATGTGTTCTGTCTCGTACCTCCATTTTGACGCATTAGCCTATGTGTTCTGTCTCGTGCCTACATTTTGACTCATTAGCCCATGTGTTCTGTCTCGTGCCTCCATTTTGACTCATTAGCCCATGTGTTCTGTCTCATGCCTCCATTTTGACACATTAGCCCATGTGTTCTGTCTCGTGCCTCCATTTTTACTCATTAGCCTATGTGATCTGTCTCGAGCCTACATTTTGACTCATTAGCCCATGTGTACTGTCTCGTGCCTCCATTTTGACTCATTAGCCCATGTGTTCTGTCTCGTGCCTCCATTTTGACTCATTAGCCCATGTGTTCTGTCTCGTGCCTCCATTTTCACTCATTAGCCCATGTGTATTGTCTCGTGCCTCCATTTTGACTCATTAGCCTATGTGTTCTGTCTCGTGCCTACATTTTGACTCATTAGCCCATGTGTACTGTCTCGTACCTCCGTTTTGACTCATTAGCCCATGTGTTCTGTCTCGTGCCTCCATTTTGACTCATTAGCCCATGTGTTCTGTCTAGGTTCTCTATTTTGACTCATTTGTCCATGTGTTAGGTCTCGTGCCTCCATTTTGACTCATTAGCGTTTGTGTACGGTCTTGTACCTCCATTTTGACTCATTTGTCCATGTGTTCTATCTTGTACCTCCATTTTGATTCATAAGCCCATGTGTTCTGTCTAGGTTCTCCATTTTGACTCATTAGTCCATGTGTTCTGTCTCGTACCTCCATTTTGATTCATTAGACAATGTGTTCTGTCTGGTGACTCCATTTTGACTCATTAGCCCATGTGTTCTGTCTCGTGCCTCCATTTTGACTCATTAGCCCATGTGTTCTGTCTCATGCCTCCATTTTGACACATTAGCCCATGTGTTCTGTCTCGTGCCTCCATTTTTACTCATTAGCCTATGTGTTCTGTCTCGAGCCTACATTCTGACTCATTAGCCCATGTGTACTGTCTCGTGCCTCCATTTTGACTCATTAGCCCATGTGTTCTGTGTCGTGCCTCCATTTTGACTCATTAGCCCAGTTTTTCTGTCTCGTTCCTCCATTTTGACTCATTAGCCAATGTGTTCTGTCTCGTGCCTACATTTTGACTCATTAGCCCATGTGTTCTGTCTCGTGACTCCATTTTGACTCATTAGCCCATGTGTTCTGTCTCGTACCTCCATTTTGATGCATTAGCCTATGTGTTCTGTCTCGTGCCTACATTTTGACTCATTAGCCCATGTGTTCTGTCTCGTACCTCCATTTTGATTCATAAGCCCATGTGTTCTGTCTAGGTTCTCCATTTTGACTCATTAGTCCATATGTTCTGTCTCGTACCTCCATTTTGATTCATTAGACCATGTGTTCTGTCTCGTGACTCCATTTTGACTCATTAGCCCATGTGTTCTGTCTCGTGCCTCCATTTTGACTCATTAGCCCATGTGTTCTGTCTCATGCCTCCATTTTGACACATTAGCCCATGTGTTCTGTCTCGTGCCTCCATTTTTACTCATTAGCCTATGTGATCTGTCTCGAGCCTACATTTTGACTCATTAGCCCATGTGTACTGTCTCGTGCCTCCATTTTTACTCATTAGCCTATGTGATCTGTCTCGAGCCTACATTTTGACTCATTAGCCCATGTGTACTGTCTCGTGCCTCCATTTTGACTCATTAGCCCATGTGTTCTGTCTCGTGCCTCCATTTTGACTCATTAGCCCATGTGTTCTGTCTCGTGCCTCCATTTTGACTCATTAGCCCATGTGTTCTGTCTCGTGCCTCCATTTTTACTCATTAACCTATGTGTTCTGTCTCGTGTCTACATTTTGACTCATTAGCCCATGTGTACTGTCTCGTGCCTCCATTTTGACTCATTAGCCCATGTGTTCTGTCTCGTGCCTCCATTTTGACTCATTAGCCCATGTCTTCTGTCTCGTGCCACCATTTTGACACATTAGCCCATGTGTTCAGTCTCATACCTCCATTTTGATTAATTAGCCCATGTGTTCTGTCTCGTACCTCCATTTTGACTCATTAGCCCATGTGTTCTGTCTTCTGACTCCATTTTGACTCATTAGCCAATGTGTTCTGTCTCGTGCCTCCATTTTGAATCATTAGTCCATGCGTACTGTCTCAAACCTCCATTTTGACTCATTAGCCAATGTGTTCTGTCTCATATCTCTATTTTGACTCATTTGTCCATGTGTTTGGTCTCGTGCCTCCATTTTGACTCATTAGCCTTTGTGTACGGTCTTGTACCTCAATTTTGACTCATTAGTCCATGTGTTCTGTCTCGTACCTCCATTTTGAGTCATTAGCCTATGTGAACTTTCTCAATCCTCCATTTTGACTCATTAGCCCATGTGTTCTATCTCGTGACTCCATTTTGACTCATTAGCACATGTGTTCTTTCTCGTACCTCCATTTTGACTCATTAACCCATGTGTTCTGTCTCATGTCTCTATTTTGACTTATTAGTCCATGTGTTCTGTCTCGTGCATCCATTTTCACTTTTTAGCCCATGTGTACTCTCAAACCTTCATTTTGAATCATTAGCCCATATGTACTGTCTCGTACCTCCATTTTCACTCATTAGTCCATGTGTTCTGTCTCGTACCTCCATTTTGATTCATAAGCCCATGTGTTCTGTCTAGGTTCTCTATTTTGACTCATTTGTAAATGTGTTAGGTCTCGTGCCTCCATTTTGACTCATTAGCCTTTGTGTACTGTCTTGTACCTCCATTTTGACTCATTAGTCCATGTGTTCTATCTCGTACATCCATTTTGATGCATAAGCCCATGTGTTCTGTCTAGGTTCTCCATTTTGACTGATTAGTCCATGTGTTCTGTCTCGTACCTCCATTTTGATTCATTAGACCATGTGTTCTGTCTCGTGACTCCATTTTGACTCATTAGCCCATGTGTTCTGTCTCGTGCCTCCATTTTGACTCATTAGCCCATGTGTTCTGTCTCGTGCCTCCATTTTGACTCATTAGCCCATGTGTTCTGTCTCATGCCTCCATTTTGACACATTAGCCCATGTGTTCTGTCTTGTGCCTCCATTTTTACTCATTAGCCTATCTGTTCTGTCTCGAGCGTACATTTTGACTCATTAGCCCATGTGTACTGTCTCGTGCCTCCATTTTGACTCATTAGCCCATGTGTTCTGTCTCGTGCCTCCATTTTGACTCATTATCCCATGTGTTCTGTCTCGTGCCTCCATTTTGACTCATTAGCCAATGTGTACTGTCTCGTGCCTCCATTTTGACTCATTAGCCTATGTGTTCTGTCTCTTGCCTACATTTTGACTCATTAGCCCATGTGTACTGTCTCGTACCTCCATTTTGACTCATTAGCCCATGTGTTCTGTCTCGTGCCTCCGTTTTGACTCATTAGCCGATGTGTTCTGTCTCGTGCCTCCATTTTGACTCATTAGCCCATGTGTTCTGTCTCGTGCCTCCATTTTGACTCATTAGCCCATGTGTTCTGTCTCGTGCCTACATTTTTACTCATTAGCACATGTGTACTGTCTAGTACCTACATTTTGATTCATAAGCCCATGTGTTCTGTCTCGTCACTCCATTTTGATTCATTAGCCCATGTGTTCTGTCTCGTGCCTCCATTTTTACTCATTAGCCCATGTGTTCTGTCTCGTGCCTCCATTTTGACTCATTAGCCCATGTTTTCTGTCTCGTGCCTCCATTTTGACTCATTAGCCCATGTGTTCTGTCTCGTGCCTCCATTTTGACTCATTAACCCATGTGTTCTGTCTCGTGCCTCCATTTTGACTCATTAGCCTTTGTGTACGGTCTTGTACCTCCATTTTGACTCATTAGTCCATGTGTTCTGTCTCGTACCTCCATTTTGATTCATAAGCCCATGTGTTCTGTCTAGGTTCTCCATTTTGACTCATTAGTCCATGTGTTCTGTCTCGTACCTCCATTTTGATTCATTAGACCATGTGTTCTGTCTCGTGACTCCATTTTGACTCATTAGCCCATGTGTTCTGTCTCGTGCCTCCATTTTGACTCATTAGCCCATGTGTTCTGTCTCATGCCTCCATTTTGACACATTAGCCCATGTGTTCTGTCTCGTGCCTCCATTTTTACTCATTAGCCTATGTGATCTGTCTCGAGCCTACATTTTGACTCATTAGCCCATGTGTACTGTCTCGTACCTCCATTTTGACTCATTAGCCCATGTGTTCTGTCTCGTGCCTCCATTTTGACTCATTAGCCCATGTGTTCTGTCTCGTGCCTCCATTTTGACTCATTAGCCCATGTGTATTGTCTCGTGCCTCCATTTTGACTCATTAGCCTATATGTTCTGTCTCGTGCCTACATTTTGACTCATTAGCCCATGTGTACTGTCTCGTACCTCCGTTTTGACTCATTAGCCCATGTGTTCTGTCTCGTGCCTCCATTTTGACTCATTAGCCCATGTGTTCTGTCTCGTGCCTCCATTTTGACTCATTAGCCCAGTTTTTCTGTCTCGTTCCTCCATTTTGACTCATTAGCCAATGTGTTCTGTCTCGTGCCTACATTTTGACTCATTAGCCCATGTGTTCTGTCTCGTGACTCCATTTTGACTCATTAGCCCATGTGTTCTGTCTCGTACCTCCATTTTGATGCATTAGCCTATGTGTTCTGTCTCGTGCCTACATTTTGACTCATTAGCCCATGTGTTCTGTCTCGTACCTCCATTTTGATTCATAAGCCCATGTGTTCTGTCTAGGTTCTCCATTTTGACTCATTAGTCCATATGTTCTGTCTCGTACCTCCATTTTGATTCATTAGACCATGTGTTCTGTCTCGTGACTCCATTTTGACTCATTAGCCCATGTGTTCTGTCTCGTGCCTCCATTTTGACTCATTAGCCCATGTGTTCTGTCTCATGCCTCCATTTTGACACATTAGCCCATGTGTTCTGTCTCGTGCCTCCATTTTTACTCATTAGCCTATGTGATCTGTCTCGAGCCTACATTTTGACTCATTAGCCCATGTGTACTGTCTCGTGCCTCCATTTTTACTCATTAGCCTATGTGATCTGTCTCGAGCCTACATTTTGACTCATTAGCCCATGTGTACTGTCTCGTGCCTCCATTTTGACTCATTAGCCCATGTGTTCTGTCTCGTGCCTCCATTTTGACTCATTAGCCCATGTGTTCTGTCTCGTGCCTCCATTTTGACTCATTAGCCCATGTGTTCTGTCTCGTGCCTCCATTTTTACTCATTAACCTATGTGTTCTGTCTCGTGTCTACATTTTGACTCATTAGCCCATGTGTACTGTCTCGTGCCTCCATTTTGACTCATTAGCCCATGTGTTCTGTCTCGTGCCTCCATTTTGACTCATTAGCCCATGTCTTCTGTCTCGTGCCACCATTTTGACACATTAGCCCATGTGTTCAGTCTCATACCTCCATTTTGATTAATTAGCCCATGTGTTCTGTCTCGTACCTCCATTTTGACTCATTAGCCCATGTGTTCTGTCTTCTGACTCCATTTTGACTCATTAGCCAATGTGTTCTGTCTCGTGCCTCCATTTTGAATCATTAGTCCATGCGTACTGTCTCAAACCTCCATTTTGACTCATTAGCCAATGTGTTCTGTCTCATATCTCTATTTTGACTCATTTGTCCATGTGTTTGGTCTCGTGCCTCCATTTTGACTCATTAGCCTTTGTGTACGGTCTTGTACCTCAATTTTGACTCATTAGTCCATGTGTTCTGTCTCGTACCTCCATTTTGAGTCATTAGCCTATGTGAACTTTCTCAATCCTCCATTTTGACTCATTAGCCCATGTGTTCTATCTCGTGACTCCATTTTGACTCATTAGCACATGTGTTCTTTCTCGTACCTCCATTTTGACTCATTAACCCATGTGTTCTGTCTCATGTCTCTATTTTGACTTATTAGTCCATGTGTTCTGTCTCGTGCATCCATTTTCACTTTTTAGCCCATGTGTACTCTCAAACCTTCATTTTGAATCATTAGCCCATATGTACTGTCTCGTACCTCCATTTTCACTCATTAGTCCATGTGTTCTGTCTCGTACCTCCATTTTGATTCATAAGCCCATGTGTTCTGTCTAGGTTCTCTATTTTGACTCATTTGTAAATGTGTTAGGTCTCGTGCCTCCATTTTGACTCATTAGCCTTTGTGTACGGTCTTGTACCTCCATTTTGACTCATTAGTCCATGTGTTCTATCTCGTACATCCATTTTGATGCATAAGCCCATGTGTTCTGTCTAGGTTCTCCATTTTGACTGATTAGTCCATGTGTTCTGTCTCGTACCTCCATTTTGATTCATTAGACCATGTGTTCTGTCTCGTGACTCCATTTTGACTCATTAGCCCATGTGTTCTGTCTCGTGCCTCCATTTTGACTCATTAGCCCATGTGTTCTGTCTCGTGCCTCCATTTTGACTCATTAGCCCATGTGTTCTGTCTCATGCCTCCATTTTGACACATTAGCCCATGTGTTCTGTCTTGTGCCTCCATTTTTACTCATTAGCCTATCTGTTCTGTCTCGAGCGTACATTTTGACTCATTAGCCCATGTGTACTGTCTCGTGCCTCCATTTTGACTCATTAGCCCATGTGTTCTGTCTCGTGCCTCCATTTTGACTCATTATCCCATGTGTTCTGTCTCGTGCCTCCATTTTGACTCATTAGCCAATGTGTACTGTCTCGTGCCTCCATTTTGACTCATTAGCCTATGTGTTCTGTCTCTTGCCTACATTTTGACTCATTAGCCCATGTGTACTGTCTCGTACCTCCATTTTGACTCATTAGCCCATGTGTTCTGTCTCGTGCCTCCGTTTTGACTCATTAGCCGATGTGTTCTGTCTCGTGCCTCCATTTTGACTCATTAGCCCATGTGTTCTGTCTCGTGCCTCCATTTTGACTCATTAGCCCATGTGTTCTGTCTCGTGCCTACATTTTTACTCATTAGCACATGTGTACTGTCTAGTACCTACATTTTGATTCATAAGCCCATGTGTTCTGTCTCGTCACTCCATTTTGATTCATTAGCCCATGTGTTCTGTCTCGTGCCTCCATTTTGACTCATTAGCCGATGTGTACTGTCTCGTGTCTCCATTTTGAGTCATTAGCCTATGTGTTCTGTCTCGTGCCTCCATTTTGACTCATTAGCCCATGTGTTCTGTCTCGCGCCTCCATTTTGACTCATTAGCACATGTGAACTGTCTTGTGCCTCCATTTTGACACATTAGGCCATGTGTTCTGTCTCGTGCCTCCATTTTTACTCATTAGCCCATGTGTTCTGTCTCGTGCCTCCATTTTGACTCATTAGCCCATGTTTTCTGTCTCGTGCCTCCATTTTGACTCATTAGCCCATGTGTTCTGTCTCGTGCCTCCATTTTGACTCATTAACCCATGTGTTCTGTCTCGTGCCTCCATTTTGACTCATTAGCCTTTGTGTACGGTCTTGTACCTCCATTTTGACTCATTAGTCCATGTGTTCTGTCTCGTACCTCCATTTTGATTCATAAGCCCATGTGTTCTGTCTAGGTTCTCCATTTTGACTCATTAGTCCATGTGTTCTGTCTCGTACCTCCATTTTGATTCATTAGACCATGTGTTCTGTCTCGTGACTCCATTTTGACTCATTAGCCCATGTGTTCTGTCTCGTG
Source organism: Salmo salar (assembly GCF_965601325.2). Classification (NCBI taxonomy): domain Eukaryota; kingdom Metazoa; phylum Chordata; class Actinopteri; order Salmoniformes; family Salmonidae; genus Salmo; species Salmo salar. The sequence goes on along the minus strand of NC_138308.1, from coordinate 101,192,496 downwards.
CCTCCATTTTGACTCATTAGCCCATGTGTTCTGTCTCATGCCTCCATTTTGACACATTAGCCCATGTGTTCTGTCTCGTGCCTCCATTTTTACTCATTAGCCTATGTGATCTGTCTCGAGCCTACATTTTGACTCATTAGCCCATGTGTACTGTCTCGTACCTCCATTTTGACTCATTAGCCCATGTGTTCTGTCTCGTGCCTCCATTTTGACTCATTAGCCCATGTGTTCTGTCTCGTGCCTCCATTTTGACTCATTAGCCCATGTGTATTGTCTCGTGCCTCCATTTTGACTCATTAGCCTATATGTTCTGTCTCGTGCCTACATTTTGACTCATTAGCCCATGTGTACTGTCTCGTACCTCCGTTTTGACTCATTAGCCCATGTGTTCTGTCTCGTGCCTCCATTTTGACTCATTAGCCCATGTGTTCTGTCTCGTGCCAACATTTTTACTCATTAGCACATGTGTACTGTCTAGTACCTACATTTTGATTCATAAGCCCATGTGTTCTGTCTCGTCACTCCATTTTGATTCATTAGCCCATGTGTTCTGTCTCGTGCCTCCATTTTGACTCATTAGCCCATGTGTACTGTCTCGTGTCTCCATTTTGACTCATTAGCCCATGTGTTCTGTCTCGTGCCTACATTTTGACTCATTAGCCCATTTTTTCTGTCTCGTGCCTCCATTTTGAATCATTAGCCCATGTGTTCTGTCTAGGTTCTCTATTTTGACTCATTTGTAAATGTGTTAGGTCTCGTGCCTCCATTTTGACTCATTAGCCTTTGTGTACGGTCTTGTACCTCCATTTTGACTCATTAGTCCATGTGTTCTATCTCGTACATCCATTTTGATGCATAAGCCCATGTGTTCTGTCTAGGTTCTCCATTTTGACTCATTAGTCCATGTGTTCTGTCTCGTACCTCCATTTTGATTCATTAGACCATGTGTTCTGTCTCGTGACTCCATTTTGACTCATTAGCCCATGTGTTCTGTCTCGTGCCTCCATTTTGACTCATTATCCCATGTGTTCTGTCTCGTGCCTCCATTTTGACTCATTAGCCAATGTGTACTGTCTCGTGCCTCCATTTTGACTCATTAGCCTATGTGTTCTGTCTCGTGCCTACATTTTGACTCATTAGCCCATGTGTACTGTCTCGTACCTCCATTTTGACTCATTAGCCCATGTGTTCTGTCTCGTGCCTCCGTTTTGACTCATTAGCCCATGTGTTCTGTCTCGTGCCTCCATTTTGACTCATTAGCCCATGTGTTCTGTCTCGTGCCTCCATTTTGACTCATTAGCCCATGTGTTCTGTCTCGTGCCTACATTTTTACTCATTAGCACATGTGTACTGTCTAGTACCTACATTTTGATTCATAAGCCCATGTGTTCTGTCTCGTCACTCCATTTTGATTCATTAGCCCATGTGTTCTGTCTCGTGCCTCCATTTTGACTCATTAGCCGATGTGTACTGTCTCGTGTCTCCATTTTGACTCATTAGCCTATGTGTTCTGTCTCGTGCCTCAATTTTGACTCATTAGCCCATGTGTTCTGTCTCGTGCCTCCATTTTGACTCATTAGCCAATGTGTACTGTCTCGTGCCTCCATTTTGACTCATTAGCCTATGTGTTCTGTCTCGTGCCTACATTTTGACTCATTAGCCCATGTGTACTGTCTCGTACCTCCATTTTGACTCATTAGCCCATGTGTTCTGTCTCGTGCCTCCGTTTTGACTCATTAGCCCATGTGTTCTGTCTCGTGCCTCCATTTTGACTCATTAGCCCATGTGTTCTGTCTCGTGCCTACATTTTGACTCATTAGCCCATGTGTACTGTCTCGTACCTCCATTTTGACTCATTAGCCCATGTGTTCTGTCTCGTGCCTCCATTTTGACTCATTAGCCCATGTGTTCTGTCTCGTGCCTCCATTTTGACGCATTAGCCTATGTGTTCTGTCTCGTGCCTACATTTTGACTCATTAGCCCATGTGTTCTGTCTCATATCTCTATTATGACTCATTTGTCCATGTGTTAAGTCTCGTGCCTCCATTTTGTCTCATTAGTCCATGTGTTCTGTCTCGTACCTCCATTTTGATTCATAAGCCCATGTGTTCTGTCTAGGTTCTCCATTTTGACTCATTAGTCCATGTGTTCTGTCTCGTACCTCCATTTTGATTCATTAGACCATGTATTCTGTCTCGTGACTCCATTTTGACTCATTAGCCCATGTGTTCTGTCTCGTGCCTCCATTTTGACTCATTAGCCTTTGTGTACGGTCTTGTACCTCCATTTTGACTCATTAGCCCATGTGTTCTGTCTCGTGCCTCCGTTTTGACTCATTAGCCCATGTGTTCTGTCTCGTGCCTCCATTTTGACTCATTAGCCCATGTGTTCTGTCTTGTGCCTACATTTTTACTCATTAGCACATGTGTACTGTCTAGTACCTACATTTTGATTCATAAGCCCATGTGTTCTGTCTCGTGCCTCCATTTTGATTCATTAGCCTATGTGTTCTGTCTCGTACCTACATTTTGACTCATTAGCCCATGTGTTCTGTCTCATATCTCTATTATGACTCATTTGTCCATGTGTTAAGTCTCGTGCCTCCATTTTGACTCATTAGCCTTTGTGTACGGTCTTGTACCTCCATTTTGTCTCATTAGTCCATGTGTTCTGTCTCGTACCTCCATTTTGATTCATAAGCCCATGTGTTCTGTCTAGGTTCTCCATTTTGACTCATTAGTCCATGTGTTCTGTCTCGTACCTCCATTTTGATTCATTAGACCATGTATTCTGTCTCGTGACTCCATTTTGACTCATTAGCCCATGTGTTCTGTCTCGTGCCTCCATTTTGACTCATTAGCCTTTGTGTACGGTCTTGTACCTCCATTTTGACTCATTAGCCCATGTGTTCTGTCTCGTGCCTCCGTTTTGACTCATTAGCCCATGTGTTCTGTCTCGTACCTCCATTTTGACTCATTAGCCCATGTGTTCTGTCTCGTGCCTCCATTTTGACTCATTAGCCCATGTGTTCTGTCTCGTGCCTCCATTTTGACTCATTAGCCCATGTGTTCTGTCTCGTGCCTCCATTTTGACTCATTAGCCCATGTGTTCTGTCTTGTGCCTACATTTTTACTCATTAGCACATGTGTACTGTCTAGTACCTACATTTTGATTCATAAGCCCATGTGTTCTGTCTCGTGATTCCATTTTGATTCATTAGCCCATGTGATCTGTCTCGTGCCTACATTTTTACTCATTAGCACATGTGTACTGTCTAGTACCTACATTTTGATTCATAAGCCCATGTGTTCTGTCTCGTCACTCCATTTTGATTCATTAGCCCATGTGTTCTGTCTCGTGCCTCCATTTTGACTCATTAGCCCATGTGTACTGTCTCGTGTCTCCATTTTGACTCATTAGCCCATGTGTTCTGTCTCGTGTCTCCATTTTGACTCATTAGCCCAGTTTTTCTGTCTCGTTCCTCCATTTTGACTCATTAGCCAATGTGTTCTGTCTCGTGCCTACATTTTGATTCATTAGCCAATGTGTACTGTCTCGTACCTCCATTTCGACTCATTAGCCCATGTGTTCTGTCTCGTGTCTCCATTTTGACTCATTAGCCCATGTGTTCTGTCTCGTACCTCCATTTTGACGCATTAGCCTATGTGTTCTGTCTCGTGCCTACATTTTGACTCATTAGCCCATGTGTTCTGTCTCATATCTCTATTTTGACTCATTTGTCCATGTGTTAGGTCTCGTGCCTCCATTTTGACTCATTAGCCTTTGTGTACGGTCTTGTACCTCCATTTTGACTCATTAGTCCATGTGTTCTGTCTTGTACCTCCATTTTGATTCATAAGCCCATGTGTTCTGTCTCGTCACTCCATTTTGATTCATTAGCCCATGTGTTCTGTCTCGTGCCTCCATTTTGACTCATTAGCCCATGTGTACTGTCTCGTGTCTCCATTTTGACTCATTAGCCCATGTGTTCTGTCTCGTGCCTCCATTTTGACTCATTAGCCCAGTTTTTCTGTCTCGTTCCTCCATTTTGACTCATTAGCCAATGTGTTCTGTCTCGTGCCTACATTTTGATTCATTAGCCAATGTGTACTGTCTCGTACCTCCATTTCGACTCATTAGCCCATGTGTTCTGTCTCGTGCCTCCATTTTGACTCATTAGCCCATGTGTTCTGTCTCGTACCTCCATTTTGACGCATTAGCCTATGTGTTCTGTCTCGTGCCTACATTTTGACTCATTAGCCCATGTGTTCTGTCTCATATCTCTATTTTGACTCATTTGTCCATGTGTTAGGTCTCGTGCCTCCATTTTGACTCATTAGCCTTTGTGTACGGTCTTGTACCTCCATTTTGACTCATTAGTCCATGTGTTCTGTCTTGTACCTCCATTTTGATTCATAAGCCCATGTGTTCTGTCTAGGTTCTCCATTTTGACTCATTAGTCCATATGTTCTGTCTCGTACCTCCATTTTGATTCATTAGACCATGTGTTCTGTCTCGTGACTCCATTTTGACTCATTAGCCCATGTGTTCTGTCTCGTGCCTCCATTTTGACTCATTAGCCCATGTGTTCTGTCTCATGCCTCCATTTTGACACATTAGCCCATGTGTTCTGTCTCGTGCCTCCATTTTTACTCATTAGCCTATGTGATCTGTCTCGAGCCTACATTTTGACTCATTAGCCCATGTGTACTGTCTCGTGCCTCCATTTTGACTCATTAGCCCATGTGTTCTGTCTCGTGCCTCCATTTTGACTCATTAGCCCATGTGTTCTGTCTCGTGCCTCCATTTTGACTCATTAGCCCATGTGTATTGTCTCGTGCCTCCATTTTGACTCATTAGCCTATGTGTTCTGTCTCGTGCCTACATTTTGACTCATTAGCCCATGTGTACTGTCTCGTACCTCCGTTTTGAGTCATTAGCCCATGTGTTCTGTCTCGTGCCTCCATTTTGACTCATTAGCCCATGTGTTCTGTCTAGGTTCTCTATTTTGACTCATTTGTCCATGTGTTAGGTCTTGTGCCTCCATTTTGACTCATTTGCGTTTGTGTACGGTCTTGTACCTCCATTTTGACTCATTAGTCCATGTGTTCTATCTCGTACCTCCATTTTGATTCATAAGCCCATGTGTTCTGTCTAGGTTCTCCATTTTGACTCATTAGTCCATGTGTTCTGTCTCGTACCTCCATTTTGATTCATTAGACCATGTGTTCTGTCTCGTGACTCCATTTTGACTCATTAGCCCATGTGTTCTGTCTCGTGCCTCCATTTTGACTCATTAGCCCATGTGTTCTGTCTCATGCCTCCATTTTGACACATTAGCCCATGTGTTCTGTCTCGTGCCTCCATTTTTACTCATTAGCCTATGTGTTCTGTCTCGAGCCTACATTTTGACTCATTAGCCCATGTGTACTGTCTCGTGCCTCCATTTTGACTCATTAGCCCATGTGTACTGTCTCGTACCTCCATTTTGACTCATTAGCCCATGTGTTCTGTCTCGTGCCTCCATTTTGACTCATTAGCCCATGTGTACTGTCTCGTGCCTCCATTTTGACTCATTAGCACATGTGTTCTGTCTCGTGCCTCTGTTTTGACTCATTAGCCCATGTGTTCTGTCTCGTGCCTCCATTTTGACTCATTAGCCCATGTGTTCTGTCTCGTGCCTCCATTTTGACTCATTAGCCCATGTGTTCTGTCTTGTGCCTACATTTTTAGTCATTAGCACATGTTTACTGTCTAGTACCTACATTTTCATTCATAAGCCCATGTGTTCTGTCTAGTCACTCCATTTTGATTCATTAGCCCATGTGTTCTGTCTCGTGCCTCCATTTTGACTCATTAGCCCATGTGTTCTGTCTCGTCCCTCCATTTTGACTCATTAGCCCATGTGTTCTGTCTTGTGCCTCCATTTTGACTCATTAGCCCATGTGTACTGTCTCGTGTCTCCATTTTGACTCATTAGCCCATGTGTACTGTCTCGTACCTCCATTTCGACTCATTAGCCCATGTGTTCTGTCTCGTGCCTCCATTTGACTCATTAGCCCATGTGTTCTGTCTCGTACCTACATTTTGACTCATTAGCCTATGTGTTCTGTCTCATATCTCTATTTTGACTCATTTGTCCATGTGTTAGGTCTCGTGCCTCCATTTTGATTCATTAGCCCATGTGTTCTGTCTCGTGCCTCCATTTTGACTCATTAGCCCATGTGTACTGTCTCGTGTCTCCATTTTGACTCATTAGCCCATGTGTTCTGTCTCGTGCCTCCATTTTGACTCATTAGCCCAGTTTTTCTGTCTCGTTCCTCCATTTTGACTCATTAGCCAATGTGTTCTGTCTCGTGCCTACATTTTGATTCATTAGCCAATGTGTACTGTCTCGTACCTCCATTTCGACTCATTAGCCCATGTGTTCTGTCTCGTGCCTCCATTTTGACTCATTAGCCCATGTGTTCTGTCTCGTACCTCCATTTTGACGCATTAGCCTATGTGTTCTGTCTCGTGCCTACATTTTGACTCATTAGCCCATGTGTTCTGTCTCATATCTCTATTTTGACTCATTTGTCCATGTGTTAGGTCTCGTGCCTCCATTTTGACTCATTAGCCTTTGTGTACGGTCTTGTACCTCCATTTTGACTCATTAGTCCATGTGTTCTGTCTTGTACCTCCATTTTGATTCATAAGCCCATGTGTTCTGTCTAGGTTCTCCATTTTGACTAATTAGTCCATATGTTCTGTCTCGTACCTCCATTTTGATTCATTAGACCATGTGTTCTGTCTCGTGACTCCATTTTGACTCATTAGCCCATGTGTTCTGTCTCGTGCCTCCATTTTGACTCATTAGCCCATGTGTTCTGTCTCATGCCTCCATTTTGACACATTAGCCCATGTGTTCTGTCTCGTGCCTCCATTTTTACTCATTAGCCTATGTGATCTGTCTCGAGCCTACATTTTGACTCATTAGCCCATGTGTACTGTCTCGTGCCTCCATTTTGACTCATTAGCCCATGTGTTCTGTCTCGTGCCTCCATTTTGACTCATTAGCCCATGTGTTCTGTCTCGTGCCTCCATTTTGACTCATTAGCCCATGTGTATTGTCTCGTGCCTCCATTTTGACTCATTAGCCTATGTGTTCTGTCTCGTGCCTACATTTTGACTCATTAGCCCATGTGTACTGACTCGTACCTCCGTTTTGAGTCATTAGCCCATGTGTTCTGTCTCGTGCCTCCATTTTGACTCATTAGCCCATGTGTTCTGTCTAGGTTCTCTATTTTGACTCATTTGTCCATGTGTTAGGTCTCGTGCCTCCATTTTGACTCATTTGCGTTTGTGTACGGTCTTGTACCTCCATTTTGACTCATTAGTCCATGTGTTCTATCTCGTACCTCCATTTTGATTCATAAGCCCATGTGTTCTGTCTAGGTTCTCCATTTTGACTCATTAGTCCATGTGTTCTGTCTCGTACCTCCATTTTGATTCATTAGACCATGTGTTCTGTCTCGTGACTCCATTTTGACTCATTAGCCCATGTGTTCTGTCTCGTGCCTCCATTTTGACTCATTAGCCCATGTGTTCTGTCTCGTGCCTCCATTTTGACACATTAGCCCATGTGTTCTGTCTCGTGCCTCCATTTTTACTTATTAGCCTATGTGTTCTGTCTCGAGCCTACATTTTGACTCATTAGCCCATGTGTACTGTATCGTGCCTCCATTTTGACTCATTAGCCCATGTGTACTGTCTCGTACCTCCATTTTGACTCATTAGCCCATGTGTTCTGTCTCGTGCCTCCATTTTGACTCATTAGCCCATGTGTACTGTCTCGTGCCTCCATTTTGACTCATTAGCCTATGTCTTCTGTCTCGTGCCTACATTTTGACTCATTAGCCCATGTGTACTGTCTCGTACCTCCATTTTGACTCATTAGCACATGTGTTCTGTCTCGTGCCTCTGTTTTGACTCATTAGCCCATGTGTTCTGTCTCGTGCCTCCATTTTGACTCATTAGCCCATGTGTTCTGTCTCGTGCCTCCATTTTGACTCATTAGCCCATGTGTTCTGTCTTGTGCCTACATTTTTAGTCATTAGCACATGTGTACTGTCTAGTACCTACATTTTCATTCATAAGCCCATGTGTTCTGTCTAGTCACTCCATTTTGATTCATTAGCCCATGTGTTCTGTCTCGTGCCTCCATTTTGACTCATTAGCCCATGTGTTCTGTCTCGTCCCTCCATTTTGACTCATTAGCCCATGTGTTCTGTCTTGTGCCTCCATTTTGACTCATTAGCCCATGTGTACTGTCTCGTGTCTCCATTTTGACTCATTAGCCCATGTGTACTGTCTCGTACCTCCATTTCGACTCATTAGCCCATGTGTTCTGTCTCGTGCCTCCATTTTGACTCATTAGCCCATGTGTTCTGTCTCGTACCTCCATTTTGACGCATTAGCCTATGTGTTCTGTCTCGTGCCTACATTTTGACTCATTAGCCTATGTGTTCTGTCTCATATCTCTATTTTGACTCATTTGTCCATGTGTTAGGTCTCGTGCCTCCATTTTGACTCATTAGCCTTTGTGTACGGTCTTGTACCTCCATTTTGACTCATTAGTCCATGTGTTCTGTCTCGTACCTCCATTTTGATTCATAAGCCCATGTGTTCTGTCTAGGTTCTCCATTTTGACTCATTAGTCCATATGTTCTGTCTCGTACCTCCATTTTGATTCATTAGACCATGTGTTCTGTCTCGTGCCTCCATTTTGACTCATTAGCCCATGTGTTCTGTCTCATGCCTCCATTTTGACTCATTAGCACATGTGTTCTGTCTCGTGCCTCTGTTTTGACTCATTAGCCCATGTGTTCTGTCTCGTGCCTCCATTTTGACTCATTAGCCCATGTGTTCTGTCTCGTGCCTCCATTTTGACTCATTAGCCCATGTGTTCTGTCTTGTGCCTACATTTTTAGTCATTAGCACATGTGTACTGTCTAGTACCTACATTTTCATTCATAAGCCCATGTGTTCTGTCTAGTCACTCCATTTTGATTCATTAGCCCATGTGTTCTGTCTCGTGCCTCCATTTTGACTCATTAGCCCATGTGTTCTGTCTCGTCCCTCCATTTTGACTCATTAGCCCATGTGTTCTGTCTTGTGCCTCCATTTTGACTCATTAGCCCATGTGTACTGTCTCGTGTCTCCATTTTGACTCATTAGCCCATGTGTACTGTCTCGTACCTCCATTTCGACTCATTAGCCCATGTGTTCTGTCTCGTGCCTCCATTTTGACTCATTAGCCCATGTGTTCTGTCTCGTACCTCCATTTTGACGCATTAGCCTATATGTTCTGTCTCGTGCCTACATTTTGACTCATTAGCCTATGTGTTCTGTCTCATATCTCTATTTTGACTCATTTGTCCATGTGTTAGGTCTCGTGCCTCCATTTTGACTCATTAGCCTTTGTGTACGGTCTTGTACCTCCATTTTGACTCATTAGTCCATGTGTTCTGTCTCGTACCTCCATTTTGATTCATAAGCCCATGTGTTCTGTCTAGGTTCTCCATTTTGACTCATTAGTCCATATGTTCTGTCTCGTACCTCCATTTTGATTCATTAGACCATGTGTTCTGTCTCGTGACTCCATTTTGACTCATTAGCCCATGTGTTCTGTCTCGTGCCTCCATTTTGACTCATTAGCCCATGTGTTCTGTCTCATGCCTCCATTTTGACACATTAGCCCATGTGTTCTGTCTCGTGCCTCCATTTTTACTCATTAGCCTATGTGATCTGTCTCGAGCCTACATTTTGACTCATTAGCCCATGTGTACTGTCTCGTGCCTCCATTTTGACTCATTAGCCCATGTGTTCTGTCTCGTGCCTCCATTTTGACTCATTAGCCCATGTGTTCTGTCTCGTGCCTCCATTTTGACTCATTAGCCCATGTGTATTGTCTAGTGCCTCCATTTTGACTCATTAGCCTATGTGTTCTGTCTCGTGCCTACATTTTGACTCATTAGCCCATGTGTACTGTCTCGTACCTCCGTTTTGACTCATTAGCCCATGTGTTCTGTCTCGTGCCTCCATTTTGACTCATTAGCCCATGTGTTCTGTCTAGGTTCTCTATTTTGACTCATTTGTCCATGAGTTAGGTCTCGTGCCTCCATTTTGACTCATTAGCGTTTGTGTACGGTCTTGTACCTCCATTTTGACTCATTTGTCCATGTGTTCTATCTTGTACCTCCATTTTGATTCATAAGCCCATGTGTTCTGTCTAGGTTCTCCATTTTGACTCATTAGTCCATGTGTTCTGTCTCGTACCTCCATTTTGATTCATTAGACCATGTGTTCTGTCTGGTGACTCCATTTTGACTCATTAGCCCATGTGTTCTGTCTCGTGCCTCCATTTTGACTCATTAGCCCATGTGTTCTGTCTCATGTCTCCATTTTGACACATTAGCCCATGTGTTCTGTCGCGTGCCTCCATTTTTACTCATTAGCCTATGTGTTCTGTCTCGAGCCTACATTCTGACTCATTAGCCCATGTGTACTGTCTCGTGCCTCCATTTTGACTCATTAGCCCATGTGTTCTGTCTCGTGCCTCCATTTTGACTCATTAGCCCAGTTTTTTTTGTCTCGTTCCTCCATTTTGACTCATTAGCCAATGTGTTCTGTCTCGTGCCTACATTTTGACTCATTAGCCCATGTGTTCTGTCTCGTACCTCCATTTTGACGCATTAGCCTATGTGTTCTGTCTCGTGCCTCCATTTTGACTCATTAGCCCATGTGTTCTGTCTCGTGCCTCCATTTTGACTCATTAGCCCATGTGTTCTGTCTTGTGCCTACATTTTTAGTCATTAGCACATGTGTACTGTCTAGTACCTACATTTTCATTCATAAGCCCATGTGTTCTGTCTAGTCACTCCATTTTGATTCATTAGCCCATGTGTTCTGTCTCGTGCCTCCATTTTGACTCATTAGCCCATGTGTTCTGTCTCGTCCCTCCATTTTGACTCATTAGCCCATGTGTTCTGTCTTGTGCCTCCATTTTGACTCATTAGCCCATGTGTACTGTCTCGTGTCTCCATTTTGACTCATTAGCCCATGTGTACTGTCTCGCACCTCCATTTCGACTCATTAGCCCATGTGTTCTGTCTCGTGCCTCCATTTTGACTCATTAGCCCATGTGTTCTGTCTCGTACCTCCATTTTGACGCATTAGCCTATGTGTTCTGTCTCGTGCCTACATTTTGACTCATTAGCCTATGTGTTCTGTCTCATATCTCTATTTTGACTCATTTGTCCATGTGTTAGGTCTCGTGCCTCCATTTTGATTCATTAGCCCATGTGTTCTGTCTCGTGCCTCCATTTTGACTCATTAGCCCATGTGTACTGTCTCGTGTCTCCATTTTGACTCATTAGCCCATGTGTTCTGTCTCGTGCCTCCATTTTGACTCATTAGCCCAGTTTTTCTGTCTCGTTCCTCCATTTTGACTCATTAGCCAATGTGTTCTGTCTCGTGCCTACATTTTGATTCATTAGCCAATGTGTACTGTCTCGTACCTCCATTTCGACTCATTAGCCCATGTGTTCTGTCTCGTGCCTCCATTTTGACTCATTAGCCCATGTGTTCTGTCTCGTACCTCCATTTTGACGCATTAGCCTATGTGTTCTGTCTCGTGCCTACATTTTGACTCATTAGCCCATGTGTTCTGTCTCATATCTCTATTTTGACTCATTTGTCCATGTGTTAGGTCTCGTGCCTCCATTTTGACTCATTAGCCTTTGTGTACGGTCTTGTACCTCCATTTTGACTCATTAGTCCATGTGTTCTGTCTTGTACCTCCATTTTGATTCATAAGCCCATGTGTTCTGTCTAGGTTCTCCATTTTGACTCATTAGTCCATATGTTCTGTCTCGTACCTCCATTTTGATTCATTAGACCATGTGTTCTGCCTCGTGACTCCATTTTGACTCATTAGCCCATGTGTTCTGTCTCGTGCCTCCATTTTGACTCATTAGCCCATGTGTTCTGTCTCATGCCTCCATTTTGACACATTAGCCCATGTGTTCTGTCTCGTGCCTCCATTTTTACTCATTAGCCTATGTGATCTGTCTCGAGCCTACATTTTGACTCATTAGCCCATGTGTACTGTCTCGTGCCTCCATTTTGACTCATTAGCCCATGTGTTCTGTCTCGTGCCTCCATTTTGACTAATTAGCCCATGTGTTCTGTCTCGTGCCTCCATTTTGACTCATTAGCCCATGTGTATTGTCTCGTGCCTCCATTTTGACTCATTAGCCTATGTGTTCTGTCTCGTGCCTACATTTTGACTCATTAGCCCATGTGTACTGTCTCGTACCTCCGTTTTGAGTCATTAGCCCATGTGTTCTGTCTCGTGCCTCCATTTTGACTCATTAGCCCATGTGTTCTGTCTAGGTTCTCTATTTTGACTCATTTGTCCATGTGTTAGGTCTCGTGCCTCCATTTTGACTCATTTGCGTTTGTGTACGGTCTTGTACCTCCATTTTGACTCATTAGTCCATGTGTTCTATCTCGTACCTCCATTTTGATTCATAAGCCCATGTGTTCTGTCTAGGTTCTCCATTTTGACTCATTAGTCCATGTGTTCTGTCTCGTACCTCCATTTTGATTCATTAGACCATGTGTTCTGTCTCGTGACTCCATTTTGACTCATTAGCCCATGTGTTCTGTCTCGTGCCTCCATTTTGACTCATTAGCCCATGTGTTCTGTCTCATGTCTCCATTTTGACACATTAGCCCATGTGTTCTGTCGCGTGCCTCCATTTTTACTCATTTGCCTATGTGTTCTGTCTCGAGCCTACATTCTGACTCATTAGCCCATGTGTACTGTCTCGTGCCTCCATTTTGACTCATTAGCCCATGTGTTCTGTCTCGTGCCTCCATTTTGACTCATTAGCCCAGTTTTTTTTGTCTCGTGCCTCCATTTTGACTCATTAGCCCATGTGTTCTGTCTTGTGCCTACATTTTTAGTCATTAGCACATGTGTACTGTCTAGTACCTACATTTTCATTCATAAGCCCATGTGTTCTGTCTAGTCACTCCATTTTGATTCATTAGCCCATGTGTTCTGTCTCGTGCCTCCATTTTGACTCATTAGCCCATGTGTTCTGTCTCGTCCCTCCATTTTGACTCATTAGCCCATGTGTTCTGTCTTGTGCCTCCATTTTGACTCATTAGCCCATGTGTACTGTCTCGTGTCTCCATTTTGACTCATTAGCCCATGTGTACTGTCTCGTACCTCCATTTCGACTCATTAGCCCATGTGTTCTGTCTCGTGCCTCCATTTTGACTCATTAGCCCATGTGTTCTGTCTCGTACCTCCATTTTGACGCATTAGCCTATGTGTTCTGTCTCGTGCCTACATTTTGACTCATTAGCCTATGTGTTCTGTCTCATATCTCTATTTTGACTCATTTGTCCATGTGTTAGGTCTCGTGCCTCCATTTTGATTCATTAGCCCATGTGTTCTGTCTCGTGCCTCCATTTTGACTCATTAGCCCATGTGTACTGTCTCGTGTCTCCATTTTGACTCATTAGCCCATGTGTTCTGTCTCGTGCCTCCATTTTGACTCATTAGCCCAGTTTTTCTGTCTCGTTCCTCCATTTTGACTCATTAGCCAATGTGTTCTGTCTCGTGCCTACATTTTGATTCATTAGCCAATGTGTACTGTCTCGTACCTCCATTTCGACTCATTAGCCCATGTGTTCTGTCTCGTGCCTCCATTTTGACTCATTAGCCCATGTGTTCTGTCTCGTACCTCCATTTTGACGCATTAGCCTATGTGTTCTGTCTCGTGCCTACATTTTGACTCATTAGCCCATGTGTTCTGTCTCATATCTCTATTTTGACTCATTTGTCCATGTGTTAGGTCTCGTGCCTCCATTTTGACTCATTAGCCTTTGTGTACGGTCTTGTACCTCCATTTTGACTCATTAGTCCATGTGTTCTGTCTTGTACCTCCATTTTGATTCATAAGCCCATGTGTTCTGTCTAGGTTCTCCATTTTGACTCATTAGTCCATATGTTCTGTCTCGTACCTCCATTTTGATTCATTAGACCATGTGTTCTGTCTCGTGACTCCATTTTGACTCATTAGCCCATGTGTTCTGTCTCGTGCCTCCATTTTGACTCATTAGCCCATGTGTTCTGTCTCATGCCTCCATTTTGACACATTAGCCCATGTGTTCTGTCTCGTGCCTCCATTTTTACTCATTAGCCTATGTGATCTGTCTCGAGCCTACATTTTGACTCATTAGCCCATGTGTACTGTCTCGTGCCTCCATTTTGACTCATTAGCCCATGTGTTCTGTCTCGTGCCTCCATTTTGACTCATTAGCCCATGTGTTCTGTCTCGTGCCTCCATTTTGACTCATTAGCCCATGTGTATTGTCTCGTGCCTCCATTTTGACTCATTAGCCTATGTGTTCTGTCTCGTGCCTACATTTTGACTCATTAGCCCATGTGTACTGTCTCGTACCTCCGTTTTGAGTCATTAGCCCATGTGTTCTGTCTCGTGCCTCCATTTTGACTCATTAGCCCATGTGTTCTGTCTAGGTTCTCTATTTTGACTCATTTGTCCATGTGTTAGGTCTCGTGCCTCCATTTTGACTCATTTGCGTTTGTGTACGGTCTTGTACCTCCATTTTGACTCATTAGTCCATGTGTTCTATCTCGTACCTCCATTTTGATTCATAAGCCCATGTGTTCTGTCTAGGTTCTCCATTTTGACTCATTAGTCCATGTGGTCTGTCTCGTACCTCCATTTTGATTCATTAGACCATGTGTTCTGTCTCGTGACTCCATTTTGACTCATTAGCCCATGTGTTCTGTCTCGTGCCTCCATTTTGACTCATTAGCCCATGTGTTCTGTCTCATGCCTCCATTTTGACACATTAGCCCATGTGTTCTGTCTCGTGCCTCCATTTTTACTCATTAGCCTATGTGTTCTGTCTCGAGCCTACATTTTGACTCATTAGCCCATGTGTACTGTCTCGTGCCTCCATTTTGACTCATTAGCCCATGTGTACTGTCTCGTACCTCCATTTTGACTCATTAGCCCATGTGTTCTGTCTCGTGCCTCCATTTTGACTCATTAGCCCATGTGTACTGTCTCGTGCCTCCATTTTGACTCATTAGCCTATGTCTTCTGTCTCGTGCCTACATTTTGACTCATTAGCCCATGTGTACTGTCTCGTACCTCCATTTTGACTCATTAGCACATGTGTTCTGTCTCGTGCCTCTGTTTTGACTCATTAGCCCATGTGTTCTGTCTCGTGCCTCCATTTTGACTCATTAGCCCATGTGTTCTGTCTCGTGCCTCCATTTTGACTCATTAGCCCATGTGTTCTGTCTTGTGCCTACATTTTTAGTCATTAGCACATGTGTACTGTCTAGTACCTACATTTTCATTCATAAGCCCATGTGTTCTGTCTAGTCACTCCATTTTGATTCATTAGCAAATGTGTTCTGTCTCGTGCCTCCATTTTGACTCATTAGCCCATGTGTTCTGTCTCGTCCCTCCATTTTGACTCATTAGCCCATGTGTTCTGTCTTGTGCCTCAATTTTGACTCATTAGCCCATGTGTACTGTCTCGTGTCTCCATTTTGACTCATTAGCCCATGTGTACTGTCTCGTACCTCCATTTCGACTCATTAGCCCATGTGTTCTGTCTCGTGCCTCCATTTTGACTCATTAGCCCATGTGTTCTGTCTCGTACCTCCATTTTGACGCATTAGCCTATGTGTTCTGTCTCGTGCCTACATTTTGACTCATTAGCCTATGTGTTCTGTCTCATATCTCTATTTTGACTCATTTGTCCATGTGTTAGGTCTCGTGCCTCCATTTTGACTCATTAGCCTTTGTGTACGGTCTTGTACCTCCATTTTGACTCATTAGTCCATGTGTTCTGTCTCGTACCTCCATTTTGATTCATAAGCCCATGTGTTCTGTCTAGGTTCTCCATTTTGACTCATTAGTCCATATGTTCTGTCTCGTACCTCCATTTTGATTCATTAGACCATGTGTTCTGTCTCGTGACTCCATTTTGACTCATTAGCCCATGTGTTCTGTCTCGTGCCTCCATTTTGACTCATTAGCCCATGTGTTCTGTCTCATGCCTCCATTTTGACACATTAGCCCATGTGTTCTGTCTCGTGCCTCCATTTTTACTCATTAGCCTATGTGATCTGTCTCGAGCCTACATTTTGACTCATTAGCCCATGTGTACTGTCTCGTGCCTCCATTTTGACTCATTAGCCCATGTGTTCTGTCTCGTGCCTCCATTTTGACTCATTAGCCCATGTGTTCTGTCTCGTGCCTCCATTTTGACTCATTAGCCCATGTGTATTGTCTCGTGCCTCCATTTTGACTCATTAGCCTATGTGTTCTGTCTCGTGCCTACATTTTGACTCATTAGCCCATGTGTACTGTCTCGTACCTCCGTTTTGAGTCATTAGCCCATGTGTTCTGTCTCGTGCCTCCATTTTGACTCATTAGCCCATGTGTTCTGTCTAGGTTCTCTATTTTGACTCATTTGTCCATGTGTTAGGTCTCGTGCCTCCATTTTGACTCATTTGCGTTTGTGTACGGTCTTGTACCTCCATTTTGACTCATTAGTCCATGTGTTCTATCTCGTACCTCCATTTTGATTCATAAGCCCATGTGTTCTGTCTAGGTTCTCCATTTTGACTCATTAGTCCATGTGGTCTGTCTCGTACCTCCATTTTGATTCATTAGACCATGTGTTCTGTCTCGTGACTCCATTTTGACTCATTAGCCCATGTGTTCTGTCTCGTGCCTCCATTTTGACTCATTAGCCCATGTGTTCTGTCTCATGCCTCCATTTTGACACATTAGCCCATGTGTTCTGTCTCGTGCCTCCATTTTTACTCATTAGCCTATGTGTTCTGTCTCGAGCCTACATTTTGACTCATTAGCCCATGTGTACTGTCTCGTGCCTCCATTTTGACTCATTAGCCCATGTGTACTGTCTCGTACCTCCATTTTGACTCATTAGCCCATGTGTTCTGTCTCGTGCCTCCATTTTGACTCATTAGCCCATGTGTACTGTCTCGTGCCTCCATTTTGACTCATTAGCCTATGTCTTCTGTCTCGTGCCTACATTTTGACTCATTAGCCCATGTGTACTGTCTCGTACCTCCATTTTGACTCATTAGCACATGTGTTCTGTCTCGTGCCTCTGTTTTGACTCATTAGCCCATGTGTTCTGTCTCGTGCCTCCATTTTGACTCATTAGCCCATGTGTTCTGTCTCGTGCCTCCATTTTGACTCATTAGCCCATGTGTTCTGTCTTGTGCCTACATTTTTAGTCATTAGCACATGTGTACTGTCTAGTACCTACATTTTCATTCATAAGCCCATGTGTTCTGTCTAGTCACTCCATTTTGATTCATTAGCAAATGTGTTCTGTCTCGTGCCTCCATTTTGACTCATTAGCCCATGTGTTCTGTCTCGTCCCTCCATTTTGACTCATTAGCCCATGTGTTCTGTCTTGTGCCTCAATTTTGACTCATTAGCCCATGTGTACTGTCTCGTGTCTCCATTTTGACTCATTAGCCCATGTGTACTGTCTCGTACCTCCATTTCGACTCATTAGCCCATGTGTTCTGTCTCGTGCCTCCATTTTGACTCATTAGCCCATGTGTTCTGTCTCGTACCTCCATTTTGACGCATTAGCCTATGTGTTCTGTCTCGTGCCTACATTTTGACTCATTAGCCTATGTGTTCTGTCTCATATCTCTATTTTGACTCATTTGTCCATGTGTTAGGTCTCGTGCCTCCATTTTGACTCATTAGCCTTTGTGTACGGTCTTGTACCTCCATTTTGACTCATTAGTCCATGTGTTCTGTCTCGTACCTCCATTTTGATTCATAAGCCCATGTGTTCTGTCTAGGTTCTCCATTTTGACTCATTAGTCCATATGTTCTGTCTCGTACCTCCATTTTGATTCATTAGACCATGTGTTCTGTCTCGTGACTCCATTTTGACTCATTAGCCCATGTGTTCTGTCTCGTGCCTCCATTTTGACTCATTAGCCCATGTGTTCTGTCTCATGCCTCCATTTTGACACATTAGCCCATGTGTTCTGTCTCGTGCCTCCATTTTTACTCATTAGCCTATGTGATCTGTCTCGAGCCTACATTTTGACTCATTAGCCCATGTGTACTGTCTCGTGCCTCCATTTTGACTCATTAGCCCATGTGTTCTGTCTCGTGCCTCCCTTTTGACTCATTAGCCCATGTGTTCTGTCTCGTGCCTCCATTTTGACTCATTAGACCATGTGTATTGTCTAGTGCCTCCATTTTGACTCATTAGCCTATGTGTTCTGTCTCGTGCCTACATTTTGACTCATTAGCCCATGTGTACTGTCTCGTACCTCCGTTTTGACTCATTAGCCCATGTGTTCTGTCTCGTGCCTCCATTTTGACTCATTAGCCCATGTGTTCTGTCTAGGTTCTCTATTTTGACTCATTTGTCCATGAGTTAGGTCTCGTGCCTCCATTTTGACTCATTAGCGTTTGTGTACGGTCTTCTACCTCCATTTTGACTCATTTGTCCATGTGTTCTATCTTGTACCTCCATTTTGATTCATAAGCCCATGTGTTCTGTCTAGGTTCTCCATTTTGACTCATTAGTCCATGTGTTCTGTCTCGTACCTCCATTTTGATTCATTAGACCATGTGTTCTGTCTGGTGACTCCATTTTGACTCATTAGCCCATGTGTTCTGTCTCGTGCCTCCATTTTGACTCATTAGCCCATGTGTTCTGTCTCATGCCTCCATTTTGACACATTAGCCCATGTGTTCTGTCTCGTGCCTCCATTTTTACTCATTAGCCTATGTGTTCTGTCTCGAGCCTACATTCTGACTCATTGGCCCATGTGTACTGTCTCGTGCCTCCATTTTGACTCATTAGCCCATGTGTTCTGTCTCGTGCCTCCATTTTGACTCATTAGCCCAGTTTTTTTTGTCTCGTTCCTCCATTTTGACTCATTAGCCAATGTGTTCTGTCTCGTGCCTACATTTTGACTCATTAGCCCATGTGTTCTGTCTCGTACCTCCATTTTGACGCATTAGCCTATGTGTTCTGTCTCGTGCCTACATTTTGACTCATTAGCCCATGTGTTCTGTCTCATATCTCTATTTTGACTCATTTGTCCATGTGTTCTGTCTCGTGCCTCCATTTTGACTCATTAGCCCAGTTTTTTTTGTCTTGTTCCTCCATTTTGACTCATTAGCCAATGTGTTCTGTCTCGTGACTCCTTTTTGACTCATTAGCCCATGTGTTCTGTCTCGTACCTCCATTTTGACGCATTAGCCTATGTGTTCTGTCTCGTGCCTACATTTTGACTCATTAGCCCATGTGTTCTGTCTCATATCTCTATTTTGACTCATTTGTCCATGTGTTAGGTCTCGTGCCTCCATTTTGACTCATTAGCCTTTGTGTACGGTCTTGTACCTCCATTTTGACTCATTTGTCCATGTGTTCTGTCTCGTACCTCCATTTTGATTCATAAGCCCATGTGTTCTGTCTAGGTTCTCCATTTTGACTCATTAGTCCATATGTTCTGTCTCGTACCTCCATTTGGATTCATTAGACCATGTGTTCTGTCTCGTGACTCCATTTTGACTCATTAGCCCATGTGTTCTGTCTCGTGCCTCCATTTTGACTCATTAGCCCATGTGTTCTGTCTCATGCCTCCATTTTGACACATTAGCCCATGTGTTCTGTCTCGTGCCTCCATTTTTACTCATTAGCCTATGTGATCTGTCTCGAGCCTACATTTTGACTCATTAGCCCATGTGTACTGTCTCGTGCCTCCATTTTTACTCATTAGCCTATGTGATCTGTCTCGAGCCTACATTTTGACTCATTAGCCCATGTGTACTGTCTCGTGCCTCCATTTTGACTCATTAGCCCATGTGTTCTGTCTCGTGCCTCCATTTTGACTCATTAGCCCATGTGTTCTGTCTCGTGCCTCCATTTTGACTCATTAGCCCATGTGTATTGTCTCGTGCCTCCATTTTGACTCATTAGCCTATGTGTTCTGTCTCGTGCCTACATTTTGACTCATTAGCCCATGTGTACTGTCTCGTACCTCCGTTTTGACTCATTAGCCCATGTGTTCTGTCTCGTGCCTCCATTTTGACTCATTAGCCCATTTTTTCTGTCTCGTGCCTCCATTTTGACTCATTAGCCCATGTGTTCTGTCTAGGTTCTCTATTTTGACTCATTTGTCCATGTGTTAGGTCTCGTGCCTCCATTTTGACTCATTAGCCTTTTTGTACGGTCTTGTACCTCCATTTTTACTCATTAGTCCATGTGTTCTGTCTCGTACCTCCATTTTGACGCATTAGCCTATGTGTTCTGTCTCGTGCCTACATTTTGACTCATTAGCCCATGTGTTCTGTCTCGTGCCTCCATTTTTACTCATTAGCCTATGTGATCTGTCTCGAGCCTACATTTTGACTCATTAGCCCATGTGTACTGTCTCGTGCCTCCATTTTGACTCATTAGCCCATGTGTTCTGTCTCGTGCCTCCATTTTGACTCATTAGCCCATATGTTCTGTCTCGTGCCTACATTTTGACTCATTAGCCCATGTGTTCTGTCTCGTACCTCCATTTTGACGCATTAGCCTATGTGTTCTGTCTCGTGCCTACATTTTGACTCATTAGCCCATGTGTTCTGTCTCATATCTCTATTTTGACTCATTTGTCCATGTGTTAGGTCTCGTGCCTCCATTTTGACTCATTAGCCTTTGTGTACGGTCTTGTACCTCCATTTTGACTCATTAGTCCATGTGTTCTGTCTTGTACCTCCATTTTGATTCATAAGCCCATGTGTTCTGTCTAGGTTCTCCATTTTGACTCATTAGTCCATATGTTCTGTCTCGTACCTCCATTTTGATTCATTAGACCATGTGTTCTGCCTCGTGACTCCATTTTGACTCATTAGCCCATGTGTTCTGTCTCGTGCCTCCATTTTGACTCATTAGCCCATGTGTTCTGTCTCATGCCTCCATTTTGACACATTAGCCCATGTGTTCTGTCTCGTGCCTCCATTTTTACTCATTAGCCTATGTGATCTGTCTCGAGCCTACATTTTGACTCATTAGCCCATGTGTACTGTCTCGTGCCTCCATTTTGACTCATTAGCCCATGTGTTCTGTCTCGTGCCTCCATTTTGACTCATTAGCCCATGTGTTCTGTCTCGTGCCTCCATTTTGACTCATTAGCCCATGTGTATTGTCTCGTGCCTCCATTTTGACTCATTAGCCTATGTGTTCTGTCTCGTGCCTACATTTTGACTCATTAGCCCATGTGTACTGTCTCGTACCTCCGTTTTGAGTCATTAGCCCATGTGTTCTGTCTCGTGCCTCCATTTTGACTCATTAGCCCATGTGTTCTGTCTAGGTTCTCTATTTTGACTCATTTGTCCATGTGTTAGGTCTCGTGCCTCCATTTTGACTCATTTGCGTTTGTGTACGGTCTTGTACCTCCATTTTGACTCATTAGTCCATGTGTTCTATCTCGTACCTCCATTTTGATTCATAAGCCCATGTGTTCTGTCTAGGTTCTCCATTTTGACTCATTAGTCCATGTGTTCTGTCTCGTACCTCCATTTTGATTCATTAGACCATGTGTTCTGTCTCGTGACTCCATTTTGACTCATTAGCCCATGTGTTCTGTCTCGTGCCTCCATTTTGACTCATTAGCCCATGTGTTCTGTCTCATGCCTCCATTTTGACACATTAGCCCATGTGTTCTGTCTCGTGCCTCCATTTTTACTCATTAGCCTATGTGTTCTGTCTCGAGCCTACATTTTGACTCATTAGCCCATGTGTACTGTCTCGTGCCTCCATTTTGACTCATTAGCCCATGTGTACTGTCTCGTACCTCCATTTTGACTCATTAGCCCATGTGTTCTGTCTCGTGCCTCCATTTTGACTCATTAGCCCATGTGTACTGTCTCGTGCCTCCATTTTGACTCATTAGCACATGTGTTCTGTCTCGTGCCTCTGTTTTGACTCATTAGCCCATGTGTTCTGTCTCGTGCCTCCATTTTGACTCATTAGCCCATGTGTTCTGTCTCGTGCCTCCATTTTGACTCATTAGCCCATGTGTTCTGTCTTGTGCCTACATTTTTAGTCATTAGCACATGTTTACTGTCTAGTACCTACATTTTCATTCATAAGCCCATGTGTTCTGTCTAGTCACTCCATTTTGATTCATTAGCCCATGTGTTCTGTCTCGTGCCTCCATTTTGACTCATTAGCCCATGTGTTCTGTCTCGTCCCTCCATTTTGACTCATTAGCCCATGTGTTCTGTCTTGTGCCTCCATTTTGACTCATTAGCCCATGTGTACTGTCTCGTGTCTCCATTTTGACTCATTAGCCCATGTGTACTGTCTCGTACCTCCATTTCGACTCATTAGCCCATGTGTTCTGTCTCGTGCCTCCATTTTGACTCATTAGCCCATGTGTTCTGTCTCGTACCTACATTTTGACTCATTAGCCTATGTGTTCTGTCTCATATCTCTATTTTGACTCATTTGTCCATGTGTTAGGTCTCGTGCCTCCATTTTGATTCATTAGCCCATGTGTTCTGTCTCGTGCCTCCATTTTGACTCATTAGCCCATGTGTACTGTCTCGTGTCTCCATTTTGACTCATTAGCCCATGTGTTCTGTCTCGTGCCTCCATTTTGACTCATTAGCCCAGTTTTTCTGTCTCGTTCCTCCATTTTGACTCATTAGCCAATGTGTTCTGTCTCGTGCCTACATTTTGATTCATTAGCCAATGTGTACTGTCTCGTACCTCCATTTCGACTCATTAGCCCATGTGTTCTGTCTCGTGCCTCCATTTTGACTCATTAGCCCATGTGTTCTGTCTCGTACCTCCATTTTGACGCATTAGCCTATGTGTTCTGTCTCGTGCCTACATTTTGACTCATTAGCCCATGTGTTCTGTCTCATATCTCTATTTTGACTCATTTGTCCATGTGTTAGGTCTCGTGCCTCCATTTTGACTCATTAGCCTTTGTGTACGGTCTTGTACCTCCATTTTGACTCATTAGTCCATGTGTTCTGTCTTGTACCTCCATTTTGATTCATAAGCCCATGTGTTCTGTCTAGGTTCTCCATTTTGACTCATTAGTCCATATGTTCTGTCTCGTACCTCCATTTTGATTCATTAGACCATGTGTTCTGTCTCGTGACTCCATTTTGACTCATTAGCCCATGTGTTCTGTCTCGTGCCTCCATTTTGACTCATTAGCCCATGTGTTCTGTCTCATGCCTCCATTTTGACACATTAGCCCATGTGTTCTGTCTCGTGCCTCCATTTTTACTCATTAGCCTATGTGATCTGTCTCGAGCCTACATTTTGACTCATTAGCCCATGTGTACTGTCTCGTGCCTCCATTTTGACTCATTAGCCCATGTGTTCTGTCTCGTGCCTCCATTTTGACTCATTAGCCCATGTGTTCTGTCTCGTGCCTCCATTTTGACTCATTAGCCCATGTGTATTGTCTCGTGCCTCCATTTTGACTCATTAGCCTATGTGTTCTGTCTCGTGCCTACATTTTGACTCATTAGCCCATGTGTACTGACTCGTACCTCCGTTTTGAGTCATTAGCCCATGTGTTCTGTCTCGTGCCTCCATTTTGACTCATTAGCCCATGTGTTCTGTCTAGGTTCTCTATTTTGACTCATTTGTCCATGTGTTAGGTCTCGTGCCTCCATTTTGACTCATTTGCGTTTGTGTACGGTCTTGTACCTCCATTTTGACTCATTAGTCCATGTGTTCTATCTCGTACCTCCATTTTGATTCATAAGCCCATGTGTTCTGTCTAGGTTCTCCATTTTGACTCATTAGTCCATGTGTTCTGTCTCGTACCTCCATTTTGATTCATTAGACCATGTGTTCTGTCTCGTGACTCCATTTTGACTCATTAGCCCATGTGTTCTGTCTCGTGCCTCCATTTTGACTCATTAGCCCATGTGTTCTGTCTCGTGCCTCCATTTTGACACATTAGCCCATGTGTTCTGTCTCGTGCCTCCATTTTTACTTATTAGCCTATGTGTTCTGTCTCGAGCCTACATTTTGACTCATTAGCCCATGTGTACTGTCTCGTGCCTCCATTTTGACTCATTAGCCCATGTGTACTGTCTCGTACCTCCATTTTGACTCATTAGCCCATGTGTTCTGTCTCGTGCCTCCATTTTGACTCATTAGCCCATGTGTACTGTCTCGTGCCTCCATTTTGACTCATTAGCCTATGTCTTCTGTCTCGTGCCTACATTTTGACTCATTAGCCCATGTGTACTGTCTCGTACCTCCATTTTGACTCATTAGCACATGTGTTCTGTCTCGTGCCTCTGTTTTGACTCATTAGCCCATGTGTTCTGTCTCGTGCCTCCATTTTGACTCATTAGCCCATGTGTTCTGTCTCGTGCCTCCATTTTGACTCATTAGCCCATGTGTTCTGTCTTGTGCCTACATTTTTAGTCATTAGCACATGTGTACTGTCTAGTACCTACATTTTCATTCATAAGCCCATGTGTTCTGTCTAGTCACTCCATTTTGATTCATTAGCCCATGTGTTCTGTCTCATGCCTCCATTTTGACTCATTAGCCCATGTGTTCTGTCTCGTCCCTCCATTTTGACTCATTAGCCCATGTGTTCTGTCTTGTGCCTCCATTTTGACTCATTAGCCCATGTGTACTGTCTCGTGTCTCCATTTTGACTCATTAGCCCATGTGTACTGTCTCGTACCTCCATTTCGACTCATTAGCCCATGTGTTCTGTCTCGTGCCTCCATTTTGACTCATTAGCCCATGTGTTCTGTCTCGTACCTCCATTTTGACGCATTAGCCTATGTGTTCTGTCTCGTGCCTACATTTTGACTCATTAGCCTATGTGTTCTGTCTCATATCTCTATTTTGACTCATTTGTCCATGTGTTAGGTCTCGTGCCTCCATTTTGACTCATTAGCCTTTGTGTACGGTCTTGTACCTCCATTTTGACTCATTAGTCCATGTGTTCTGTCTCGTACCTCCATTTTGATTCATAAGCCCATGTGTTCTGTCTAGGTTCTCCATTTTGACTCATTAGTCCATATGTTCTGTCTCGTACCTCCATTTTGATTCATTAGACCATGTGTTCTGTCTCGTGACTCCATTTTGACTCATTAGCCCATGTGTTCTGTCTCGTGCCTCCATTTTGACTCATTAGCCCATGTGTTCTGTCTCATGCCTCCATTTTGACTCATTAGCACATGTGTTCTGTCTCGTGCCTCTGTTTTGACTCATTAGCCCATGTGTTCTGTCTCGTGCCTCCATTTTGACTCATTAGCCCATGTGTTCTGTCTCGTGCCTCCATTTTGACTCATTAGCCCATGTGTTCTGTCTTGTGCCTACATTTTTAGTCATTAGCACATGTGTACTGTCTAGTACCTACATTTTCATTCATAAGCCCATGTGTTCTGTCTAGTCACTCCATTTTGATTCATTAGCCCATGTGTTCTGTCTCGTGCCTCCATTTTGACTCATTAGCCCATGTGTTCTGTCTCGTCCCTCCATTTTGACTCATTAGCCCATGTGTTCTGTCTTGTGCCTCCATTTTGACTCATTAGCCCATGTGTACTGTCTCGTGTCTCCATTTTGACTCATTAGCCCATGTGTACTGTCTCGTACCTCCATTTCGACTCATTAGCCCATGTGTTCTGTCTCGTGCCTCCATTTTGACTCATTAGCCCATGTGTTCTGTCTCGTACCTCCATTTTGACGCATTAGCCTATGTGTTCTGTCTCGTGCCTACATTTTGACTCATTAGCCTATGTGTTCTGTCTCATATCTCTATTTTGACTCATTTGTCCATGTGTTAGGTCTCGTGCCTCCATTTTGACTCATTAGCCTTTGTGTACGGTCTTGTACCTCCATTTTGACTCATTAGTCCATGTGTTCTGTCTCGTACCTCCATTTTGATTCATAAGCCCATGTGTTCTGTCTAGGTTCTCCATTTTGACTCATTAGTCCATATGTTCTGTCTCGTACCTCCATTTTGATTCATTAGACCATGTGTTCTGTCTCGTGACTCCATTTTGACTCATTAGCCCATGTGTTCTGTCTCGTGCCTCCATTTTGACTCATTAGCCCATGTGTTCTGTCTCATGCCTCCATTTTGACACATTAGCCCATGTGTTCTGTCTCGTGCCTCCATTTTTACTCATTAGCCTATGTGATCTGTCTCGAGCCTACATTTTGACTCATTAGCCCATGTGTACTGTCTCGTGCCTCCATTTTGACTCATTAGCCCATGTGTTCTGTCTCGTGCCTCCATTTTGACTCATTAGCCCATGTGTTCTGTCTCGTGCCTCCATTTTGACTCATTAGCCCATGTGTATTGTCTAGTGCCTCCATTTTGACTCATTAGCCTATGTGTTCTGTCTCGTGCCTACATTTTGACTCATTAGCCCATGTGTACTGTCTCGTACCTCCGTTTTGACTCATTAGCCCATGTGTTCTGTCTCGTGCCTCCATTTTGACTCATTAGCCCATGTGTTCTGTCTAGGTTCTCTATTTTGACTCATTTGTCCATGAGTTAGGTCTCGTGCCTCCATTTTGACTCATTAGCGTTTGTGTACGGTCTTGTACCTCCATTTTGACTCATTTGTCCATGTGTTCTATCTTGTACCTCCATTTTGATTCATAAGCCCATGTGTTCTGTCTAGGTTCTCCATTTTGACTCATTAGTCCATGTGTTCTGTCTCGTACCTCCATTTTGATTCATTAGACCATGTGTTCTGTCTGGTGACTCCATTTTGACTCATTAGCCCATGTGTTCTGTCTCGTGCCTCCATTTTGACTCATTAGCCCATGTGTTCTGTCTCATGTCTCCATTTTGACACATTAGCCCATGTGTTCTGTCGCGTGCCTCCATTTTTACTCATTAGCCTATGTGTTCTGTCTCGAGCCTACATTCTGACTCATTAGCCCATGTGTACTGTCTCGTGCCTCCATTTTGACTCATTAGCCCATGTGTTCTGTCTCGTGCCTCCATTTTGACTCATTAGCCCAGTTTTTTTTGTCTCGTTCCTCCATTTTGACTCAATTGCCAATGTGTTCTGTCTCGTGCCTACATTTTGACTCATTAGCCCATGTGTTCTGTCTCGTACCTCCATTTTGACGCATTAGCCTATGTGTTCTGTCTCGTGCCTCCATTTTGACTCATTAGCCCATGTGTTCTGTCTCGTGCCTCCATTTTGACTCATTAGCCCATGTGTTCTGTCTTGTGCCTACATTTTTAGTCATTAGCACATGTGTACTGTCTAGTACCTACATTTTCATTCATAAGCCCATGTGTTCTGTCTAGTCACTCCATTTTGATTCATTAGCCCATGTGTTCTGTCTCGTGCCTCCATTTTGACTCATTAGCCCATGTGTTCTGTCTCGTCCCTCCATTTTGACTCATTAGCCCATGTGTTCTGTCTTGTGCCTCCATTTTGACTCATTAGCCCATGTGTACTGTCTCGTGTCTCCATTTTGACTCATTAGCCCATGTGTACTGTCTCGTACCTCCATTTCGACTCATTAGCCCATGTGTTCTGTCTCGTGCCTCCATTTTGACTCATTAGCCCATGTGTTCTGTCTCGTACCTCCATTTTGACGCATTAGCCTATGTGTTCTGTCTCGTGCCTACATTTTGACTCATTAGCCTATGTGTTCTGTCTCATATCTCTATTTTGACTCATTTGTCCATGTGTTAGGTCTCGTGCCTCCATTTTGATTCATTAGCCCATGTGTTCTGTCTCGTGCCTCCATTTTGACTCATTAGCCCATGTGTACTGTCTCGTGTCTCCATTTTGACTCATTAGCCCATGTGTTCTGTCTCGTGCCTCCATTTTGACTCATTAGCCCAGTTTTTCTGTCTCGTTCCTCCATTTTGACTCATTAGCCAATGTGTTCTGTCTCGTGCCTACATTTTGATTCATTAGCCAATGTGTACTGTCTCGTACCTCCATTTCGACTCATTAGCCCATGTGTTCTGTCTCGTGCCTCCATTTTGACTCATTAGCCCATGTGTTCTGTCTCGTACCTCCATTTTGACGCATTAGCCTATGTGTTCTGTCTCGTGCCTACATTTTGACTCATTAGCCCATGTGTTCTTTCTCATATCTCTATTTTGACTCATTTGTCCATGTGTTAGGTCTCGTGCCTCCATTTTGACTCATTAGCCTTTGTGTACGGTCTTGTACCTCCATTTTGACTCATTAGTCCATGTGTTCTGTCTTGTACCTCCATTTTGATTCATAAGCCCATGTGTTCTGTCTAGGTTCTCCATTTTGACTCATTAGTCCATATGTTCTGTCTCGTACCTCCATTTTGATTCATTAGACCATGTGTTCTGTCTCGTGACTCCATTTTGACTCATTAGCCCATGTGTTCTGTCTCGTGCCTCCATTTTGACTCATTAGCCCATGTGTTCTGTCTCATGCCTCCATTTTGACACATTAGCCCATGTGTTCTGTCTCGTGCCTCCATTTTTACTCATTAGCCTATGTGATCTGTCTCGAGCCTACATTTTGACTCATTAGCCCATGTGTACTGTCTCGTGCCTCCATTTTGACTCATTAGCCCATGTGTTCTGTCTCGTGCCTCCATTTTGACTCATTAGCCCATGTGTTCTGTCTCGTGCCTCCATTTTGACTCATTAGCCCATGTGTATTGTCTCGTGCCTCCATTTTGACTCATTAGCCTATGTGTTCTGTCTCGTGCCTACATTTTGACTCATTAGCCCATGTGTACTGTCTCGTACCTCCGTTTTGAGTCATTAGCCCATGTGTTCTGTCTCGTGCCTCCATTTTGACTCATTAGCCCATGTGTTCTGTCTAGGTTCTCTATTTTGACTCATTTGTCCATGTGTTAGGTCTCGTGCCTCCATTTTGACTCATTTGCGTTTGTGTACGGTCTTGTACCTCCATTTTGACTCATTAGTCCATGTGTTCTATCTCGTACCTCCATTTTGATTCATAAGCCCATGTGTTCTGTCTAGGTTCTCCATTTTGACTCATTAGTCCATGTGTTCTGTCTCGTACCTCCATTTTGATTCATTAGACCATGTGTTCTGTCTCGTGACTCCATTTTGACTCATTAGCCCATGTGTTCTGTCTCGTGCCTCCATTTTGACTCATTAGCCCATGTGTTCTGTCTCATGTCTCCATTTTGACACATTAGCCCATGTGTTCTGTCGCGTGCCTCCATTTTTACTCATTAGCCTATGTGTTCTGTCTCGAGCCTACATTCTGACTCATTAGCCCATGTGTACTGTCTCGTGCCTCCATTTTGACTCATTAGCCCATGTGTTCTGTCTCGTGCCTCCATTATGACTCATTAGCCCAGTTTTTTTTGTCTCGTTCCTCCATTTTGACTCATTAGCCAATGTGTTCTGTCTCGTGCCTCCATTTTGACTCATTAGCCCATGTGTTCTGTCTTGTGCCTCCATTTTGACTCATTAGCCCATGTGTACTGTCTCGTGTCTCCATTTTGACTCATTAGCCCATGTGTACTGTCTCGTACCTCCATTTTGACTCATTAGCCCATGTGTTCTGTCTCATGCCTCCATTTTGACACATTAGCCCATGTGTTCTGTCTAGTGCCTCCATTTTGACTCATTAGCCTATGTGTTCTGTCTCGTGCCTACATTTTGACTCATTAGCCCATGTGTACTGTCTCGTACCTCCGTTTTGAGTCATTAGCCCATGTGTTCTGTCTCGTGCCTCCATTTTGACTCATTAGCCCATGTGTTCTGTCTAGGTTCTCTATTTTGACTCATTTGTCCATGTGTTAGGTCTCGTGCCTCCATTTTGACTCATTTGCGTTTGTGTACGGTCTTGTACCTCCATTTTGACTCATTAGTCCATGTGTTCTGTCTCGTACCTCCATTTTGATTCATAAGCCCATGTGTTCTGTCTAGGTTCTCCATTTTGACTCATTAGTCCATGTGTTCTGTCTCGTACCTCCATTTTGATTCATTAGACCATGTGTTCTGTCTCGTGACTCCATTTTGACTCATTAGCCCATGTGTTCTGTCTCGTGCCTCCATTTTGACTCATTAGCCCATGTGTTCTGTCTCGTGCCTCCATTTTGACACATTAGCCCATGTGTTCTGTCTCGTGCCTCCATTTTTACTCATTAGCCTATGTGTTCTGTCTCGAGCCTACCATTTTGACTCATTAGCCCATGTGTACTGTCTCGTGCCTCCATTTTGACTCATTAGCCCATGTGTACTGTCTCGTACCTCCATTTTGACTCATTAGCCCATGTGTTCTGTCTCGTGCCTCCATTTTGACTCATTAGCCCATGTGTTCTGTCTCGTGCCTCCATTTTGACTCATTAGCCTATGTCTTCTGTCTCGTGCCTACATTTTGACTCATTAGCCCATGTGTACTGTCTCGTACCTCCATTTTGACTCATTAGCACATGTGTTCTGTCTCGTGCCTCTGTTTTGACTCATTAGCCCATGTGTTCTGTCTCGTGCCTCCATTTTGACTCATTAGCCCATGTGTTCTGTCTCGTGCCTCCATTTTGACTCATTAGCCCATGTGTTCTGTCTTGTGCCTACATTTTTAGTCATTAGCACATGTGTACTGTCTAGTACCTACATTTTCATTCATAAGCCCATGTGTTCTGTCTAGTCACTCCATTTTGATTCATTAGCAAATGTGTTCTGTCTCGTGCCTCCATTTTGACTCATTAGCCCATGTGTTCTGTCTCGTCCCTCCATTTTGACTCATTAGCCCATGTGTTCTGTCTTGTGCCTCCATTTTGACTCATTAGCCCATGTGTACTGTCTCGTGTCTCCATTTTGACTCATTAGCCCATGTGTACTGTCTCGTACCTCCATTTCGACTCATTAGCCCATGTGTTCTGTCTCGTGCCTCCATGTTGACTCATTAGCCCATGTGTTCTGTCTCGTACCTCCATTTTGACGCATTAGCCTATGTGTTCTGTCTCGTGCCTACATTTTGACTCATTAGCCTATGTGTTCTGTCTCATATCTCTATTTTGACTCATTTGTCCATGTGTTAGGTCTCGTGCCTCCATTTTGACTCATTAGCCTTTGTGTACGGTCTTGTACCTCCATTTTGACTCATTAGTCCATGTGTTCTGTCTCGTACCTCCATTTTGATTCATAAGCCCATGTGTTCTGTCTAGGTTCTCCATTTTGACTCATTAGTCCATATGTTCTGTCTCGTACCTCCATTTTGATTCATTAGACCATGTGTTCTGTCTCGTGACTCCATTTTGACTCATTAGCCCATGTGTTCTGTCTCGTGCCTCCATTTTGACTCATTAGCCCATGTGTTCTGTCTCATGCCTCCATTTTGACACATTAGCCCATGTGTTCTGTCTCGTGCCTCCATTTTTACTCATTAGCCTATGTGATCTGTCTCGAGCCTACATTTTGACTCATTAGCCCATGTGTACTGTCTCGTGCCTCCATTTTGACTCATTAGCCCATGTGTTCTGTCTCGTGCCTCCATTTTGACTCATTAGCCCATGTGTTCTGTCTCGTGCCTCCATTTTGACTCATTAGACCATGTGTATTGTCTAGTGCCTCCATTTTGACTCATTAGCCTATGTGTTCTGTCTCGTGCCTACATTTTGACTCATTAGCCCATGTGTACTGTCTCGTACCTCCGTTTTGACTCATTAGCCCATGTGTTCTGTCTCGTGCCTCCATTTTGACTCATTAGCCCATGTGTTCTGTCTAGGTTCTCTATTTTGACTCATTTGTCCATGAGTTAGGTCTCGTGCCTCCATTTTGACTCATTAGCGTTTGTGTACGGTCTTCTACCTCCATTTTGACTCATTTGTCCATGTGTTCTATCTTGTACCTCCATTTTGATTCATAAGCCCATGTGTTCTGTCTAGGTTCTCCATTTTGACTCATTAGTCCATGTGTTCTGTCTCGTACCTCCATTTTGATTCATTAGACCATGTGTTCTGTCTGGTGACTCCATTTTGACTCATTAGCCCATGTGTTCTGTCTCGTGCCTCCATTTTGACTCATTAGCCCATGTGTTCTGTCTCATGCCTCCATTTTGACACATTAGCCCATGTGTTCTGTCTCGTGCCTCCATTTTTACTCATTAGCCTATGTGTTCTGTCTCGAGCCTACATTCTGACTCATTGGCCCATGTGTACTGTCTCGTGCCTCCATTTTGACTCATTAGCCCATGTGTTCTGTCTCGTGCCTCCATTTTGACTCATTAGCCCAGTTTTTTTTGTCTCGTTCCTCCATTTTGACTCATTAGCCAATGTGTTCTGTCTCGTGCCTACATTTTGACTCATTAGCCCATGTGTTCTGTCTCGTACCTCCATTTTGACGCATTAGCCTATGTGTTCTGTCTCGTGCCTACATTTTGACTCATTAGCCTATGTGTTCTGTCTCATATCTCTATTTTGACTCATTTGTCCATGTGTTAGGTCTCGTGCCTCCATTTTGATTCATTAGCCCATGTGTTCTGTCTCGTGCCTCCATTTTGACTCATTAGCCCATGTGTACTGTCTCGTGTCTCCATTTTGACTCATTAGCCCATGTGTTCTGTCTCGTGCCTCCATTTTGACTCATTAGCCCAGTTTTTCTGTCTCGTTCCTCCATTTTGACTCATTAGCCAATGTGTTCTGTCTCGTGCCTACATTTTGATTCATTAGCCAATGTGTACTGTCTCGTACCTCCATTTCGACTCATTAGCCCATGTGTTCTGTCTCGTGCCTCCATTTTGACTCATTAGCCCATGTGTTCTGTCTCGTACCTCCATTTTGACGCATTAGCCTATGTGTTCTGTCTCGTGCCTACATTTTGACTCATTAGCCCATGTGTTCTGTCTCATATCTCTATTTTGACTCATTTGTCCATGTGTTAGGTCTCGTGCCTCCATTTTGACTCATTAGCCTTTGTGTACGGTCTTGTACCTCCATTTTGACTCATTAGTCCATGTGTTCTGTCTTGTACCTCCATTTTGATTCATAAGCCCATGTGTTCTGTCTAGGTTCTCCATTTTGACTCATTAGTCCATATGTTCTGTCTCGTACCTCCATTTTGATTCATTAGACCATGTGTTCTGTCTCGTGACTCCATTTTGACTCATTAGCCCATGTGTTCTGTCTCGTGCCTCCATTTTGACTCATTAGCCCATGTGTTCTGTCTCATGCCTCCATTTTGACACATTAGCCCATGTGTTCTGTCTCGTGCCTCCATTTTTACTCATTAGCCTATGTGATCTGTCTCGAGCCTACATTTTGACTCATTAGCCCATGTGTACTGTCTCGTGCCTCCATTTTGACTCATTAGCCCATGTGTTCTGTCTCGTGCCTCCATTTTGACTCATTAGCCCATGTGTTCTGTCTCGTGCCTCCATTTTGACTCATTAGCCCATGTGTATTGTCTCGTGCCTCCATTTTGACTCATTAGCCTATGTGTTCTGTATCGTGCCTACATTTTGACTCATTAGCCCATGTGTACTGTCTCGTACCTCCGTTTTGAGTCATTAGCCCATGTGTTCTGTCTCGTGCCTCCATTTTGACTCATTAGCCCATGTGTTCTGTCTAGGTTCTCTATTTTGACTCATTTGTCCATGTGTTAGGTCTCGTGCCTCCATTTTGACTCATTTGCGTTTGTGTACGGTCTTGTACCTCCATTTTGACTCATTAGTCCATGTGTTCTATCTCGTACCTCCATTTTGATTCATAAGCCCATGTGTTCTGTCTAGGTTCTCCATTTTGACTCATTAGTCCATGTGTTCTGTCTCGTACCTCCATTTTGATTCATTAGACCATGTGTTCTGTCTCGTGACTCCATTTTGACTCATTAGCCCATGTGTTCTGTCTCGTGCCTCCATTTTGACTCATTAGCCCATGTGTTCTGTCTCATGTCTCCATTTTGACACATTAGCCCATGTGTTCTGTCGCGTGCCTCCATTTTTACTCATTAGCCTATGTGTTCTGTCTCGAGCCTACATTCTGACTCATTAGCCCATGTGTACTGTCTCGTGCCTCCATTTTGACTCATTAGCCCATGTGTTCTGTCTCGTGCCTCCATTTTGACTCATTAGCCCAGTTTTTTTTGTCTCGTTCCTCCATTTTGACTCATTAGCCAATGTGTTCTGTCTCGTGCCTACATTTTGACTCATTAGCCCATGTGTTCTGTCTCGTACCTCCATTTTGACGCATTAGCCTATGTGTTCTGTCTCGTGCCTCCATTTTGACTCATTAGCCCATGTGTTCTGTCTCGTGCCTCCATTTTGACTCATTAGCCCATGTGTTCTGTCTTGTGCCTACATTTTTAGTCATTAGCACATGTGTACTGTCTAGTACCTACATTTTCATTCATAAGCCCATGTGTTCTGTCTAGTCACTCCATTTTGATTCATTAGCCCATGTGTTCTGTCTCGTGCCTCCATTTTGACTCATTAGCCCATGTGTTCTGTCTCGTCCCTCCATTTTGACTCATTAGCCCATGTGTTCTGTCTTGTGCCTCCATTTTGACTCATTAGCCCATGTGTACTGTCTCGTGTCTCCATTTTGACTCATTAGCCCATGTGTACTGTCTCGTACCTCCATTTCGACTCATTAGCCCATGTGTTCTGTCTCGTGCCTCCATTTTGACTCATTAGCCCATGTGTTCTGTCTCGTACCTCCATTTTGACGCATTAGCCTATGTGTTCTGTCTCGTGCCTACATTTTGACTCATTAGCCTATGTGTTCTGTCTCATATCTCTATTTTGACTCATTTGTCCATGTGTTAGGTCTCGTGCCTCCATTTTGATTCATTAGCCCATGTGTTCTGTCTCGTGCCTCCATTTTGACTCATTAGCCCATGTGTACTGTCTCGTGTCTCCATTTTGACTCATTAGCCCATGTGTTCTGTCTCGTGCCTCCATTTTGACTCATTAGCCCAGTTTTTCTGTCTCGTTTCTCCATTTTGACTCATTAGCCAATGTGTTCTGTCTCGTGCCTACATTTTGATTCATTAGCCAATGTGTACTGTCTCGTACCTCCATTTCGACTCATTAGCCCATGTGTTCTGTCTCGTGCCTCCATTTTGACTCATTAGCCCATGTGTTCTGTCTCGTACCTCCATTTTGACGCATTAGCCTATGTGTTCTGTCTCGTGCCTACATTTTGACTCATTAGCCCATGTGTTCTGTCTCATATCTCTATTTTGACTCATTTGTCCATGTGTTAGGTCTCGTGCCTCCATTTTGACTCATTAGCCTTTGTGTACGGTCTTGTACCTCCATTTTGACTCATTAGTCCATGTGTTCTGTCTTGTACCTCCATTTTGATTCATAAGCCCATGTGTTCTGTCTAGGTTCTCCATTTTGACTCATTAGTCCATATGTTCTGTCTCGTACCTCCATTTTGATTCATTAGACCATGTGTTCTGTCTCGTGACTCCATTTTGACTCATTAGCCCATGTGTTCTGTCTCGTGCCTCCATTTTGACTCATTAGCCCATGTGTTCTGTCTCATGCCTCCATTTTGACACATTAGCCCATGTGTTCTGTCTAGTGCCTCCATTTTGACTCATTAGCCTATGTGTTCTGTCTCGTGCCTACATTTTGACTCATTAGCCCATGTGTACTGTCTCGTACCTCCGTTTTGAGTCATTAGCCCATGTGTTCTGTCTCGTGCCTCCATTTTGACTCATTAGCCCATGTGTTCTGTCTAGGTTCTCTATTTTGACTCATTTGTCCATGTGTTAGGTCTCGTGCCTCCATTTTGACTCATTTGCGTTTGTGTACGGTCTTGTACCTCCATTTTGACTCATTAGTCCATGTGTTCTATCTCGTACCTCCATTTTGATTCATAAGCCCATGTGTTCTGTCTAGGTTCTCCATTTTGACTCATTAGTCCATGTGTTCTGTCTCGTACCTCCATTTTGATTCATTAGACCATGTGTTCTGTCTCGTGACTCCATTTTGACTCATTAGCCCATGTGTTCTGTCTCGTGCCTCCATTTTGACTCATTAGCCCATGTGTTCTGTCTCATGCCTCCATTTTGACACATTAGCCCATGTGTTCTGTCTCGTGCCTCCATTTTTACTCATTAGCCTATGTGTTCTGTCTCGAGCCTACATTTTGACTCATTAGCCCATGTGTACTGTCTCGTGCCTCCATTTTGACTCATTAGCCCATGTGTACTGTCTCGTACCTCCATTTTGACTCATTAGCCCATGTGTTCTGTCTCGTGCCTCCATTTTGACTCATTAGCCCATGTGTACTGTCTCGTGCCTCCATTTTGACTCATTAGCCTATGTCTTCTGTCTCGTGCCTACATTTTGACTCATTAGCCCATGTGTACTGTCTCGTACCTCCATTTTGACTCATTAGCACATGTGTTCTGTCTCGTGCCTCTGTTTTGACTCATTAGCCCATGTGTTCTGTCTCGTGCCTCCATTTTGACTCATTAGCCCATGTGTTCTGTCTCGTGCCTCCATTTTGACTCATTAGCCCATGTGTTCTGTCTTGTGCCTACATTTTTAGTCATTAGCACATGTGTACTGTCTAGTACCTACATTTTCATTCATAAGCCCATGTGTTCTGTCTAGTCACTCCATTTTGATTCATTAGCAAATGTGTTCTGTCTCGTGCCTCCATTTTGACTCATTAGCCCATGTGTTCTGTCTCGTCCCTCCATTTTGACTCATTAGCCCATGTGTTCTGTCTTGTGCCTCCATTTTGACTCATTAGCCCATGTGTACTGTCTCGTGTCTCCATTTTGACTCATTAGCCCATGTGTACTGTCTCGTACCTCCATTTCGACTCATTAGCCCATGTGTTCTGTCTCGTGCCTCCATTTTGACTCATTAGCCCATGTGTTCTGTCTCGTACCTCCATTTTGACGCATTAGCCTATGTGTTCTGTCTCGTGCCTACATTTTGACTCATTAGCCTATGTGTTCTGTCTCATATCTCTATTTTGACTCATTTGTCCATGTGTTAGGTCTCGTGCCTCTATTTTGACTCATTAGCCTTTGTGTACGGTCTTGTACCTCCATTTTGACTCATTAGTCCATGTGTTCTGTCTCGTACCTCCATTTTGATTCATAAGCCCATGTGTTCTGTCTAGGTTCTCCATTTTGACTCATTAGTCCATATGTTCTGTCTCGTACCTCCATTTTGATTCATTAGACCATGTGTTCTGTCTCGTGACTCCATTTTGACTCATTAGCCCATGTGTTCTGTCTCGTGCCTCCATTTTGACTCATTAGCCCATGTGTTCTGTCTCATGCCTCCATTTTGACACATTAGCCCATGTGTTCTGTCTCGTGCCTCCATTTTTACTCATTAGCCTATGTGATCTGTCTCGAGCCTACATTTTGACTCATTAGCCCATGTGTACTGTCTCGTGCCTCCATTTTGACTCATTAGCCCATGTGTTCTGTCTCGTGCCTCCATTTTGACTCATTAGCCCATGTGTTCTGTCTCGTGCCTCCATTTTGACTCATTAGACCATGTGTATTGTCTAGTGCCTCCATTTTGACTCATTAGCCTATGTGTTCTGTCTCGTGCCTACATTTTGACTCATTAGCCCATGTGTACTGTCTCGTACCTCCGTTTTGACTCATTAGCCCATGTGTTCTGTCTCGTGCCTCCATTTTGACTCATTAGCCCATGTGTTCTGTCTAGGTTCTCTATTTTGACTCATTTGTCCATGAGTTAGGTCTCGTGCCTCCATTTTGACTCATTAGCGTTTGTGTACGGTCTTCTACCTCCATTTTGACTCATTTGTCCATGTGTTCTATCTTGTACCTCCATTTTGATTCATAAGCCCATGTGTTCTGTCTAGGTTCTCCATTTTGACTCATTAGTCCATGTGTTCTGTCTCGTACCTCCATTTTGATTCATTAGACCATGTGTTCTGTCTGGTGACTCCATTTTGACTCATTAGCCCATGTGTTCTGTCTCGTGCCTCCATTTTGACTCATTAGCCCATGTGTTCTGTCTCATGCCTCCATTTTGACACATTAGCCCATGTGTTCTGTCTCGTGCCTCCATTTTTACTCATTAGCCTATGTGTTCTGTCTCGAGCCTACATTCTGACTCATTGGCCCATGTGTACTGTCTCGTGCCTCCATTTTGACTCATTAGCCCATGTGTTCTGTCTCGTGCCTCCATTTTGACTCATTAGCCCAGTTTTTTTTGTCTCGTTCCTCCATTTTGACTCATTAGCCAATGTGTTCTGTCTCGTGCCTACATTTTGACTCATTAGCCCATGTGTTCTGTCTCGTACCTCCATTTTGACGCATTAGCCTATGTGTTCTGTCTCGTGCCTACATTTTGACTCATTAGCCCATGTGTTCTGTCTCATATCTCTATTTTGACTCATTTGTCCATGTGTTCTGTCTCGTGCCTCCATTTTGACTCATTAGCCCAGTTTTTTTTGTCTTGTTCCTCCATTTTGACTCATTAGCCAATGTGTTCTGTCTCGTGACTCCTTTTTGACTCATTAGCCCATGTGTTCTGTCTCGTACCTCCATTTTGACGCATTAGCCTATGTGTTCTGTCTCGTGCCTACATTTTGACTCATTAGCCCATGTGTTCTGTCTCATATCTCTATTTTGACTCATTTGTCCATGTGTTAGGTCTCGTGCCTCCATTTTGACTCATTAGCCTTTGTGTACGGTCTTGTACCTCCATTTTGACTCATTAGTCCATGTGTTCTGTCTCGTACCTCCATTTTGATTCATAAGCCCATGTGTTCTGTCTAGGTTCTCCATTTTGACTCATTAGTCCATATGTTCTGTCTCGTACCTCCATTTGGATTCATTAGACCATGTGTTCTGTCTCGTGACTCCATTTTGACTCATTAGCCCATGTGTTCTGTCTCGTGCCTCCATTTTGACTCATTAGCCCATGTGTTCTGTCTCATGCCTCCATTTTGACACATTAGCCCATGTGTTCTGTCTCGTGCCTCCATTTTTACTCATTAGCCTATGTGATCTGTCTCGAGCCTACATTTTGACTCATTAGCCCATGTGTACTGTCTCGTGCCTCCATTTTTACTCATTAGCCTATGTGATCTGTCTCGAGCCTACATTTTGACTCATTAGCCCATGTGTACTGTCTCGTGCCTCCATTTTGACTCATTAGCCCATGTGTTCTGTCTCGTGCCTCCATTTTGACTCATTAGCCCATGTGTTCTGTCTCGTGCCTCCATTTTGACTCATTAGCCCATGTGTATTGTCTCGTGCCTCCATTTTGACTCATTAGCCTATGTGTTCTGTCTCGTGCCTACATTTTGACTCATTAGCCCATGTGTACTGTCTCGTACCTCCGTTTTGACTCATTAGCCCATGTGTTCTGTCTCGTGCCTCCATTTTGACTCATTAGCCCATTTTTTCTGTCTCGTGCCTCCATTTTGACTCATTAGCCCATGTGTTCTGTCTAGGTTCTCTATTTTGACTCATTTGTCCATGTGTTAGGTCTCGTGCCTCCATTTTGACTCATTAGCCTTTTTGTACGGTCTTGTACCTCCATTTTTACTCATTAGTCCATGTGTTCTGTCTCGTACCTCCATTTTGACGCATTAGCCTATGTGTTCTGTCTCGTGCCTACATTTTGACTCATTAGCCCATGTGTTCTGTCTCGTGCCTCCATTTTTACTCATTAGCCTATGTGATCTGTCTCGAGCCTACATTTTGACTCATTAGCCCATGTGTACTGTCTCGTGCCTCCATTTTGACTCATTAGCCCATGTGTTCTGTCTCGTGCCTCCATTTTGACTCATTAGCCCATGTGTTCTGTCTCGTGCCTCCATTTTGACTCATTAGCCCATGTGTATTGTCTCGTGCCTCCATTTTGACTCATTAGCCTATGTGTTCTGTCTCGTGCCTACATTTTGACTCATTAGCCAATGTGTACTGTCTCGTACCTCCGTTTTGACTCATTAGCCCATGTGTTCTGTCTCGTGCCTCCATTTTGACTCATTAGCCCATGTGTTCTGTCTAGGTTCTCTATTTTGACTCATTTGTCCATGTGTTAGGTCTCGTGCCTCCATTTTGACTCATTAGCGTTTGTGTACGGTCTTGTACCTCCATTTTGATTCATTAGACCATGTGTTCTGTCTGGTGACTCCATTTTGACTCATTAGCCCATGTGTTCTGTCTCGTGCCTCCATTTTGACTCATTAGCCCATGTGTTCTGTCTCATGCCTCCATTTTGACACATTAGCCCATGTGTTCTGTCTCGTGCCTCCATTTTTACTCATTAGCCTATGTGTTCTGTCTCGAGCCTACATTCTGACTCATTAGCCCATGTGTACTGTCTCGTGCCTCCATTTTGACTCATTAGCCCATGTGTTCTGTCTCGTGCCTCC
Source organism: Salmo salar (assembly GCF_965601325.2). Taxonomy (NCBI): domain Eukaryota; kingdom Metazoa; phylum Chordata; class Actinopteri; order Salmoniformes; family Salmonidae; genus Salmo; species Salmo salar. The sequence goes on along the minus strand of NC_138308.1, from coordinate 101,152,041 downwards.
ATTTTGACTCATTAGCCCAGTTTTTCTGTCTCGTTCCTCCATTTTGACTCATTAGCCAATGTGTTCTGTCTCGTGCCTACATTTTGACTCATTAGCCCATGTGTTCTGTCTCGTGACTCCATTTTGACTCATTAGCCCATGTGTTCTGTCTCGTACCTCCATTTTGACGCATTAGCCTATGTGTTCTGTCTCGTGCCTACATTTTGACTCATTAGCCCATGTGTTCTGTCTCGTACCTCCATTTTGATTCATAAGCCCATGTGTTCTGTCTAGGTTCTCCATTTTGACTCATTAGTCCATATGTTCTGTCTCGTACCTCCATTTTGATTCATTAGACCATGTGTTCTGTCTCGTGACTCCATTTTGACTCATTAGCCCATGTGTTCTGTCTCCTGCCTCCATTTTGACTCATTAGCCCATGTGTTCTGTCTCATGCCTCCATTTTGACACATTAGCCCATGTGTTCTGTCTCGTGCCTCCATTTTTACTCATTAGCCTATGTGATCTGTCTCGAGCCTACATTTTGACTCATTAGCCCATGTGTACTGTCTCGTGCCTCCATTTTTACTCATTAGCCTATGTGATCTGTCTCGAGCCTACATTTTGACTCATTAGCCCATGTGTACTGTCTCGTGCCTCCATTTTGACTCATTAGCCCATGTGTTCTGTCTCGTGCCTCCATTTTGACTCATTAGCCCATGTGTTCTGTCTTGTGCCTCCATTTTGACTCATTAGCCCATGTGTTCTGTCTCGTGCCTCCATTTTGACTCATTAGCCCATGTGTTCTGTCTCGTGCCTCCATTTTTACTCATTAACCTATGTGTTCTGTCTCGTGTCTACATTTTGACTCATTAGCCCATGTGTACTGTCTCGTGCCTCCATTTTGACTCATTAGCCCATGTGTTCTGTCTCGTGCCTCCATTTTGACTCATTAGCCCATGTCTTCTGTCTCGTGCCACCATTTTGACACATTAGCCCATGTGTTCAGTCTCATACCTCCATTTTGATTAATTAGCCCATGTGTTCTGTCTCGTACCTCCATTTTGACTCATTAGCCCATGTGTTCTGTCTTCTGACTCCATTTTGACTCATTAGCCAATGTGTTCTGTCTCGTGCCTCCATTTTGAATCATTAGTCCATGCGTACTGTCTCAAACCTCCATTTTAACTCATTAGCCAATGTGTTCTGTCTCATATCTCTATTTTGACTCATTTGTCCATGTGTTTGGTCTCGTGCCTCCATTTTGACTCATTAGCCTTTGTGTACGGTCTTGTACCTCAAATTTGACTCATTAGTCCATGTGTTCTGTCTCGTACCTCCATTTTGAGTCATTAGCCTATGTGAACTTTCTCAATCCTCCATTTTGACTCATTAGCCCATGTGTTCTATCTCGTGACTCCATTTTGACTCATTAGCACATGTGTTCTTTCTCGTACCTCCATTTTGACTCATTAACCCATGTGTTCTGTCTCATGTCTCTATTTTGACTTATTAGTCCATGTGTTCTGTCTCGTGCATCCATTTTCACTTTTTAGCCCATGTGTACTCTCAAACCTTCATTTTGAATCATTAGCCCATATGTACTGTCTCGTACCTCCATTTTCACTCATTAGTCCATGTGTTCTGTCTCGTACCTCCATTTTGATTCATAAGCCCATGTGTTCTGTCTAGGTTCTCCATTTTGATTCATTAGACCATGTGTTCTGTCTCCTGACTCCATTTTGACTCATTAGCCCATGTGTTCTGTCTCGTGCCTCCATTTTGACTCATTAGCCCATGTGTTCTGTCTCGTGCCTCCATTTTGACACATTAGCCCATTTGTTCTGTCTAGGTTCTCCATTTTGACTCATTAGTCCATGTGTTCTGTCTCGTACCTCCATTTTCATTCATTAGACCATGTGTTCTGTCTCCTGACTCCATTTTGACTCATTAGCCCATGTGTTCTGTCTCGTGCCTCCATTTTGACTCATTAGCCCATGTGTTCTGTCTCGTGCCTCCATTTTGACACATTAGCCCATTTGTTCTGTCTAGGTTCTCCATTTTGACTCATTAGTCCATGTGTTCTGTCTCGTACCTCCATTTTCATTCATTAGACCATGTGTTCTGTCTCGTGCCTCCATTTTGACTCATTAGCCCATGTGTTCTGTCTCGTGCCTCCATTTTTACTCATTAGCCCATGTGTTCTGTCTCGTGCCTCCATTTTGACTCATTGGCCCATGTGTTCTGTCTCGTGCCTCCATTTTGACTCATTAGCCCATGTGTTCTGTCTCGTGCCTCCATTTTTACTCATTAGCCCATGTGTTCTGTCTCGTGCCTCCATTTTGACTCATTGGCCCATGTGTACTGTCTCGTGCCTCCATTTTGACACATTAGCCCATGTCTTCTGTCTCGTGCCTCCATTTTTACTCATTAGCCTCTGTGTTCTGTCTCGTGCCTACATTTTGACTCATTAGCCCATGTGTACTGTCTCGTGCCTCCATTTTGACTCATTAGCCCATGTGTTCTGTCTCGTGCCTCCATTTTGACTCATTAGCCCATGTGTACTGTCTCGTGCCTCCATTTTGACACATTAGCCCATGTGTACTGTCTCGTACCTCCATTTTGACTCATTAGCCCATGTGTTCTGTCTCGTGCCTCCATTTTGACTCATTAGCCCATGTGTTCTGTCTTGTGCCTCCATTTTGACTCATTAGCCCATGTGTTCTGTCTCGTGCCTCCATTTTGACTCATTAGCCCATGTGTTCTGTCTCGTGCCTCCATTTTGACTCATTAGCCCATGTGTTCTGTCTCGTGCCTCCATTTTTACTCATTAACCTATGTGTTCTGTCTCGTGTCTACATTTTGACTCATTAGCCCATGTGTACTGTCTCGTGCCTCCATTTTGACTCATTAGCCCATGTGTTCTGTCTCGTGCCTCCATTTTGACTCATTAGCCCATGTCTTCTGTCTCGTGCCACCATTTTGACACATTAGCCCATGTGTTCAGTCTCATACCTCCATTTTGATTAATTAGCCCATGTGTTCTGTCTCGTACCTCCATTTTGACTCATTAGCCCATGTGTTCTGTCTTCTGACTCCATTTTGACTCATTATCCAATGTGTTCTGTCTCGTGCCTCCATTTTGAATCATTAGTCCATGCGTACTGTCTCAAACCTCCATTTTGACTCATTAGCCAATGTGTTCTGTCTCATATCTCTATTTTGACTCATTTGTCCATGTGTTTGGTCTCGTGCCTCCATTTTGACTCATTAGCCTTTGTGTACGGTCTTGTACCTCCATATTTACTCATTAGTCCATGTGTTCTGTCTCGTACCTCTATTTTGAGTCATTAGCCTATGTGAACTTTCTCAAACCTCCATTTTGACTCATTAGCCCATGTGTTCTATCTCGTGACTCCATTTTGACTCATTAGCACATGTGTACTGTCTCGTGCCTCCATTTTGACTCATTAACCCATGTGTTCTGTCTCGTGCCTCCATTTTGACTCATTAGTCTATGCGTTCTGTCTCTTGCCTCCATTTTGACTAATTTGTCCATGTGTTCTTTCTCGTACCTCCATTTTGACTCAATAGCCCATATGTTCTGTCTCATGTCTCTATTTTGACTTATTAGTCCATGTGTTCTGTCTCGTGCATCCATTTTCACTTTTTAGCCCATGTGTACTCTCAAACCTTCATTTTGAATCATTAGCCCATATGTACTGTCTCGTACCTCCATTTTCACTCATTAGTCCATGTGTTCTGTCTCGTACCTCCATTTTCATTCATTAGACCATGTGTTCTGTCTCCTGACTCCATTTTGACTCATTAGCCCATGTGTTCTGTCTCGTGCATCCATTTTGACTCATTAGCCCATGTGTTCTGTCTCGTGCCTCCATTTTGACACATTAGCCCATTTGTTCTGTCTAGGTTCTCCATTTTGACTCATTAGTCCATGTGTTCTGTCTCGTACCTCCATTTTCATTCATTAGACCATGTGTTCTGTCTCCTGACTCCATTTTGACTCATTAGCCCATGTGTTCTGTCTCGTGCCTCCATTTTGACTCATTAGCCCATGTGTTCTGTCTCGTGCCTCCATTTTGACACATTAGCCCATTTGTTCTGTCTAGGTTCTCCATTTTGACTCATTAGTCCATGTGTTCTGTCTCGTACCTCCATTTTCATTCATTAGACCATGTGTTCTGTCTCCGGACTCCATTTTGACTCATTAGACCATGTGTTCTGTCTCGTGCCTCCATTTTGACTCATTAGCCCATGTGTTCTGTCTCGTGCCTCCATTTTGACTCATTAGCCCATGTGTTCTGTCTCGTGCCTCCATTTTTACTCATTAGCCTATGTGTTCTGTCTCGTGCCTACATTTTGACTCATTAGCCCATGTGTACTGTCTCGTGCCTCCATTTTGACTCATTAGCCCATGTGTTCTGTCTCGTGCCTCCATTTTGACTCATTAGCCTCTGTGTTCTCTCTCGTGCCTACATTTTGACTCATTAGCCCATGTGTTCTGTCTCGTGCCTCCATTTTGACTCATTAGCCCATGTGTTCTGTCTCGTGCCTCCATTTTGACTCATTAGCCCATGTGTACTGTCTCGTGCCTCCATTTTGACACATTAGCCCATGTGTTCTGTCTCATACCTCCATTTTGATTAATTAGCCCATGTGTTCTGTCTCGTGCCTCCATTTTGACTCATTAGCCCATGTGTTCTGTCTTGTGCCTCCATTTTGACTCATTAGCCCATGTGTTCTGTCTCGTACCTCCATTTTGACTCATTAGCCCATGTGTTCTGTCTCGTGCCTCCATTTTTACTCATTAGCCTATGTGTTCTGTCTCGTGCCTACATTTTGACTCATTAGCCCATGTGTACTGTCTCGTGCCTCCATTTTGACTCATTAGCCCATGTGTTCTGTCTCGTGCCTCCATTTTGACTCATTAGCCCATGTGTTCTGTCTCGTGCCTCCATTTTGACACATTAGCCCATGTCTTCTGTCTCGTGCTTCCATTTTTACTCATTAGCCTCTGTGTTCTGTCTCGTGCCTACATTTTGACTCATTAGCCCATGTGTTCTGTCTCGTGCCTCCATTTTGACTCATTAGCCCATGTGTTCTGTCTTGTGCCTCCATTTTTACTCATTAGCCTATGTGTTCTGTCTCGTGCCTACATTTTGACTCATTAGCCCATGTGTACTGTCTCGTGCCTCCATTTTGACTCATTAGCCCATGTGTTCTGTCTCGTGCCTCCATTTTGACTCATTAGCCCATGTCGACTGTCTCGTGCCACCATTTTGACAAATTAGCCCATGTGTTCTGTCTCGTGCCTCCATTTTGACTCATTAGCCCATGTGTTCTGTCTTGTGCCTACATTTTTAGTCATTAGCACATGTGTACTGTCTAGTACCTACATTTTCATTCATAAGCCCATGTGTTCTGTCTAGTCACTCCATTTTGATTCATTAGCAAATGTGTTCTGTCTCGTGCCTCCATTTTGACTCATTAGCCCATGTGTTCTGTCTCGTCCCTCCATTTTGACTCATTAGCCCATGTGTTCTGTCTTGTGCCTCCATTTTGACTCATTAGCCCATGTGTACTGTCTCGTGTCTCCATTTTGACTCATTAGCCCATGTGTACTGTCTCGTACCTCCATTTCGACTCATTAGCCCATGTGTTCTGTCTCGTGCCTCCATTTTGACTCATTAGCCCATGTGTTCTGTCTCGTACCTCCATTTTGACGCATTAGCCTATGTGTTCTGTCTCGTGCCTACATTTTGACTCATTAGCCTATGTGTTCTGTCTCATATCTCTATTTTGACTCATTTGTCCATGTGTTAGGTCTCGTGCCTCCATTTTGACTCATTAGCCTTTGTGTACGGTCTTGTACCTCCATTTTGACTCATTAGTCCATGTGTTCTGTCTCGTACCTCCATTTTGATTCATAAGCCCATGTGTTCTGTCTAGGTTCTCCATTTTGACTCATTAGTCCATATGTTCTGTCTCGTACCTCCATTTTGATTCATTAGACCATGTGTTCTGTCTCGTGACTCCATTTTGACTCATTAGCCCATGTGTTCTGTCTCGTGCCTCCATTTTGACTCATTAGCCCATGTGTTCTGTCTCATGCCTCCATTTTGACACATTAGCCCATGTGTTCTGTCTCGTGCCTCCATTTTTACTCATTAGCCTATGTGATCTGTCTCGAGCCTACATTTTGACTCATTAGCCCATGTGTACTGTCTCGTGCCTCCATTTTGACTCATTAGCCCATGTGTTCTGTCTCGTGCCTCCATTTTGACTCATTAGCCCATGTGTTCTGTCTCGTGCCTCCATTTTGACTCATTAGCCCATGTGTATTGTCTAGTGCCTCCATTTTGACTCATTAGCCTATGTGTTCTGTCTCGTGCCTACATTTTGACTCATTAGCCCATGTGTACTGTCTCGTACCTCCATTTTCACTCATTAGTCCATGTGTTCTGTCTCGTACCTCCATTTTGATTCATAAGCCCATGTGTTCTGTCTAGGTTCTCCATTTTGATTCATTAGACCATGTGTTCTGTCTCCTGACTCCATTTTGACTCATTAGCCCATGTGTTCTGTCTCGTGCCTCCATTTTGACTCATTAGCCCATGTGTTCTGTCTCGTGCCTCCATTTTGACACATTAGCCCATTTGTTCTGTCTAGGTTCTCCATTTTGACTCATTAGTCCATGTGTTCTGTCTCGTACCTCCATTTTCATTCATTAGACCATGTGTTCTGTCTCCTGACTCCATTTTGACTCATTAGCCCATGTGTTCTGTCTCGTGCCTCCATTTTGACTCATTAGCCCATGTGTTCTGTCTCGTGCCTCCATTTTGACACATTAGCCCATTTGTTCTGTCTAGGTTCTCCATTTTGACTCATTAGTCCATGTGTTCTGTCTCGTACCTCCATTTTCATTCATTAGACCATGTGTTCTGTCTCGTGCCTCCATTTTGACTCATTAGCCCATGTGTTCTGTCTCGTGCCTCCATTTTTACTCATTAGCCCATGTGTTCTGTCTCGTGCCTCCATTTTGACTCATTGGCCCATGTGTTCTGTCTCGTGCCTCCATTTTGACTCATTAGCCCATGTGTTCTGTCTCGTGCCTCCATTTTTACTCATTAGCCCATGTGTTCTGTCTCGTGCCTCCATTTTGACTCATTGGCCCATGTGTGCTGTCTCGTGCCTCCATTTTGACACATTAGCCCATGTCTTCTGTCTCGTGCCTCCATTTTTACTCATTAGCCTCTGTGTTCTGTCTCGTGCCTACATTTTGACTCATTAGCCCATGTGTACTGTCTCGTGCCTCCATTTTGACTCATTAGCCCATGTGTTCTGTCTCGTGCCTCCATTTTGACTCATTAGCCCATGTGTACTGTCTCGTGCCTCCATTTTGACACATTAGCCCATGTGTACTGTCTCGTACCTCCATTTTGACTCATTAGCCCATGTGTTCTGTCTCGTGCCTCCATTTTGACTCATTAGCCCATGTGTTCTGTCTTGTGCCTCCATTTTGACTCATTAGCCCATGTGTTCTGTCTCGTGCCTCCATTTTGACTCATTAGCCCATGTGTTCTGTCTCGTGCCTCCATTTTGACTCATTAGCCCATGTGTTCTGTCTCGTGCCTCCATTTTTACTCATTAACCTATGTGTTCTGTCTCGTGTCTACATTTTGACTCATTAGCCCATGTGTACTGTCTCGTGCCTCCATTTTGACTCATTAGCCCATGTGTTCTGTCTCGTGCCTCCATTTTGACTCATTAGCCCATGTCTTCTGTCTCGTGCCACCATTTTGACACATTAGCCCATGTGTTCAGTCTCATACCTCCATTTTGATTAATTAGCCCATGTGTTCTGTCTCGTACCTCCATTTTGACTCATTAGCCCATGTGTTCTGTCTTCTGACTCCATTTTGACTCATTAGCCAATGTGTTCTGTCTCGTGCCTCCATTTTGAATCATTAGTCCATGCGTACTGTCTCAAACCTCCATTTTGACTCATTAGCCAATGTGTTCTGTCTCATATCTCTATTTTGACTCATTTGTCCATGTGTTTGGTCTCGTGCCTCCATTTTGACTCATTAGCCTTTGTGTACGGTCTTGTACCTCCATATTTACTCATTAGTCCATGTGTTCTGTCTCGTACCTCTATTTTGAGTCATTAGCCTATGTGAACTTTTTCAAACCTCCATTTTGACTCATTAGCCCATGTGTTCTATCTCGTGACTCCATTTTGACTCATTAGCACATGTGTACTGTCTCGTGCCTCCATTTTGACTCATTAACCCATGTGTTCTGTCTCGTGCCTCCATTTTGACTCATTAGTCTATGCGTTCTGTCTCTTGCCTCCATTTTGACTAATTTGTCCATGTGTTCTTTCTCGTACCTCCATTTTGACTCAATAGCCCATATGTTCTGTCTCATGTCTCTATTTTGACTTATTAGTCCATGTGTTCTGTCTCGTGCATCCATTTTCACTTTTTAGCCCATGTGTACTCTCAAACCTTCATTTTGAATCATTAGCCCATATGTACTGTCTCGTACCTCCATTTTCACTCATTAGTCCATGTGTTCTGTCTCGTACCTCCATTTTCATTCATTAGACCATGTGTTCTGTCTCCTGACTCCATTTTGACTCATTAGCCCATGTGTTCTGTCTCGTGCATCCATTTTGACTCATTAGCCCATGTGTTCTGTCTCGTGCCTCCATTTTGACACATTAGCCCATTTGTTCTGTCTAGGTTCTCCATTTTGACTCATTAGTCCATGTGTTCTGTCTCGTACCTCCATTTTCATTCATTAGACCATGTGTTCTGTCTCCTGACTCCATTTTGACTCATTAGCCCATGTGTTCTGTCTCGTGCCTCCATTTTGACTCATTAGCCCATGTGTTCTGTCTCGTGCCTCCATTTTGACACATTAGCCCATTTGTTCTGTCTATAGTCCATGTGTTCTGTCTCGTACCTCCATTTTCATTCATTAGACCATGTGTTCTGTCTCCTGACTCCATTTTGACTCATTAGACCATGTGTTCTGTCTCGTGCCTCCATTTTGACTCATTAGCCCATGTGTTCTGTCTCGTGCCTCCATTTTGACTCATTAGCCCATGTGTTCTGTCTCGTGCCTCCATTTTTACTCATTAGCCTATGTGTTCTGTCTCGTGCCTACATTTTGACTCATTAGCCCATGTGTACTGTCTCGTGCCTCCATTTTGACTCATTAGCCCATGTGTTCTGTCTCGTGCCTCCATTTTGACTCATTAGCCTCTGTGTTCTCTCTCGTGCCTACATTTTGACTCATTAGCCCATGTGTTCTGTCTCGTGCCTCCATTTTGACTCATTAGCCCATGTGTTCTGTCTCGTGCCTCCATTTTGACTCATTAGCCCATGTGTACTGTCTCGTGCCTCCATTTTGACACATTAGCCCATGTGTTCTGTCTCATACCTCCATTTTGATTAATTAGCCCATGTGTTCTGTCTCGTGCCTCCATTTTGACTCATTAGCCCATGTGTTCTGTCTTGTGCCTCCATTTTGACTCATTAGCCCATGTGTTCTGTCTCGTACCTCCATTTTGACTCATTAGCCCATGTGTTCTGTCTCGTGCCTCCATTTTTACTCATTAGCCTATGTGTTCTGTCTCGTGCCTACATTTTGACTCATTAGCCCATGTGTACTGTCTCGTGCCTCCATTTTGACTCATTAGCCCATGTGTTCTGTCTCGTGCCTCCATTTTGACTCATTAGCCCATGTGTTCTGTCTCGTGCCTCCATTTTGACACATTAGCCCATGTCTTCTGTCTCGTGCTTCCATTTTTACTCATTAGCCTCTGTGTTCTGTCTCGTGCCTACATTTTGACTCATTAGCGCATGTGTTCTGTCTCGTGCCTCCATTTTGACTCATTAGCCCATGTGTTCTGTCTTGTGCCTCCATTTTTACTCATTAGCCTATGTGTTCTGTCTCGTGCCTACATTTTGACTCATTAGCCCATGTGTACTGTCTCGTGCCTCCATTTTGACTCATTAGCCCATGTGTTCTGTCTCGTGCCTCCATTTTGACTCATTAGCCCATGTCGACTGTCTCGTGCCACCATTTTGACAAATTAGCCCATGTGTTCTGTCTCGTGCCTCCATTTTGACTCATTAGCCCATGTGTTCTGTCTTGTGCCTACATTTTTAGTCATTAGCACATGTGTACTGTCTAGTACCTACATTTTCATTCATAAGCCCATGTGTTCTGTCTAGTCACTCCATTTTGATTCATTAGCAAATGTGTTCTGTCTCGTGCCTCCATTTTGACTCATTAGCCCATGTGTTCTGTCTCGTCCCTCCATTTTGACTCATTAGCCCATGTGTTCTGTCTTGTGCCTCCATTTTGACTCATTAGCCCATGTGTACTGTCTCGTGTCTCCATTTTGACTCATTAGCCCATGTGTACTGTCTCGTACCTCCATTTCGACTCATTAGCCCATGTGTTCTGTCTCGTGCCTCCATTTTGACTCATTAGCCCATGTGTTCTGTCTCGTACCTCCATTTTGACGCATTAGCCTATGTGTTCTGTCTCGTGCCTACATTTTGACTCATTAGCCTATGTGTTCTGTCTCATATCTCTATTTTGACTCATTTGTCCATGTGTTAGGTCTCGTGCCTCCATTTTGACTCATTAGCCTTTGTGTACGGTCTTGTACCTCCATTTTGACTCATTAGTCCATGTGTTCTGTCTCGTACCTCCATTTTGATTCATAAGCCCATGTGTTCTGTCTAGGTTCTCCATTTTGACTCATTAGTCCATATGTTCTGTCTCGTACCTCCATTTTGATTCATTAGACCATGTGTTCTGTCTCGTGACTCCATTTTGACTCATTAGCCCATGTGTTCTGTCTCGTGCCTCCATTTTGACTCATTAGCCCATGTGTTCTGTCTCATGCCTCCATTTTGACACATTAGCCCATGTGTTCTGTCTCGTGCCTCCATTTTTACTCATTAGCCTATGTGATCTGTCTCGAGCCTACATTTTGACTCATTAGCCCATGTGTACTGTCTCGTGCCTCCATTTTGACTCATTAGCCCATGTGTTCTGTCTCGTGCCTCCATTTTGACTCATTAGCCCATGTGTTCTGTCTCGTGCCTCCATTTTGACTCATTAGCCCATGTGTATTGTCTAGTGCCTCCATTTTGACTCATTAGCCTATGTGTTCTGTCTCGTGCCTACATTTTGACTCATTAGCCCATGTGTACTGTCTCGTACCTCCATTTTCACTCATTAGTCCATGTGTTCTGTCTCGTACCTCCATTTTGATTCATAAGCCCATGTGTTCTGTCTAGGTTCTCCATTTTGATTCATTAGACCATGTGTTCTGTCTCCTGACTCCATTTTGACTCATTAGCCCATGTGTTCTGTCTCGTGCCTCCATTTTGACTCATTAGCCCATGTGTTCTGTCTCGTGCCTCCATTTTGACACATTAGCCCATTTGTTCTGTCTAGGTTCTCCATTTTGACTCATTAGTCCATGTGTTCTGTCTCGTACCTCCATTTTCATTCATTAGACCATGTGTTCTGTCTCCTGACTCCATTTTGACTCATTAGCCCATGTGTTCTGTCTCGTGCCTCCATTTTGACTCATTAGCCCATGTGTTCTGTCTCGTGCCTCCATTTTGACACATTAGCCCATTTGTTCTGTCTAGGTTCTCCATTTTGACTCATTAGTCCATGTGTTCTGTCTCGTACCTCCATTTTCATTCATTAGACCATGTGTTCTGTCTCGTGCCTCCATTTTGACTCATTAGCCCATGTGTTCTGTCTCGTGCCTCCATTTTTACTCATTAGCCCATGTGTTCTGTCTCGTGCCTCCATTTTGACTCATTGGCCCATGTGTTCTGTCTCGTGCCTCCATTTTGACTCATTAGCCCATGTGTTCTGTCTCGTGCCTCCATTTTTACTCATTAGCCCATGTGTTCTGTCTCGTGCCTCCATTTTGACTCATTGGCCCATGTGTGCTGTCTCGTGCCTCCATTTTGACACATTAGCCCATGTCTTCTGTCTCGTGCCTCCATTTTTACTCATTAGCCTCTGTGTTCTGTCTCGTGCCTACATTTTGACTCATTAGCCCATGTGTACTGTCTCGTGCCTCCATTTTGACTCATTAGCCCATGTGTTCTGTCTCGTGCCTCCATTTTGACTCATTAGCCCATGTGTACTGTCTCGTGCCTCCATTTTGACACATTAGCCCATGTGTACTGTCTCGTACCTCCATTTTGACTCATTAGCCCATGTGTTCTGTCTCGTGCCTCCATTTTGACTCATTAGCCCATGTGTTCTGTCTTGTGCCTCCATTTTGACTCATTAGCCCATGTGTTCTGTCTCGTGCCTCCATTTTGACTCATTAGCCCATGTGTTCTGTCTCGTGCCTCCATTTTGACTCATTAGCCCATGTGTTCTGTCTCGTGCCTCCATTTTTACTCATTAACCTATGTGTTCTGTCTCGTGTCTACATTTTGACTCATTAGCCCATGTGTACTGTCTCGTGCCTCCATTTTGACTCATTAGCCCATGTGTTCTGTCTCGTGCCTCCATTTTGACTCATTAGCCCATGTCTTCTGTCTCGTGCCACCATTTTGACACATTAGCCCATGTGTTCAGTCTCATACCTCCATTTTGATTAATTAGCCCATGTGTTCTGTCTCGTACCTCCATTTTGACTCATTAGCCCATGTGTTCTGTCTTCTGACTCCATTTTGACTCATTAGCCAATGTGTTCTGTCTCGTGCCTCCATTTTGAATCATTAGTCCATGCGTACTGTCTCAAACCTCCATTTTGACTCATTAGCCAATGTGTTCTGTCTCATATCTCTATTTTGACTCATTTGTCCATGTGTTTGGTCTCGTGCCTCCATTTTGACTCATTAGCCTTTGTGTACGGTCTTGTACCTCCATATTTACTCATTAGTCCATGTGTTCTGTCTCGTACCTCTATTTTGAGTCATTAGCCTATGTGAACTTTCTCAAACCTCCATTTTGACTCATTAGCCCATGTGTTCTATCTCGTGACTCCATTTTGACTCATTAGCACATGTGTACTGTCTCGTGCCTCCATTTTGACTCATTAACCCATGTGTTCTGTCTCGTGCCTCCATTTTGACTCATTAGTCTATGCGTTCTGTCTCTTGCCTCCATTTTGACTAATTTGTCCATGTGTTCTTTCTCGTACCTCCATTTTGACTCATTAGTCCATGTGTTCTGTCTCGTACCTCCATTTTGATTCATAAGCCCATGTGTTCTGTCTAGGTTCTCCATTTTGACTCATTAGTCCATATGTTCTGTCTCGTACCTCCATTTTGATTCATTAGACCATGTGTTCTGTCTCGTGACTCCATTTTGACTCATTAGCCCATGTGTTCTGTCTCGTGCCTCCATTTTGACTCATTAGCCCATGTGTTCTGTCTCATGCCTCCATTTTGACACATTAGCCCATGTGTTCTGTCTCGTGCCTCCATTTTTACTCATTAGCCTATGTGATCTGTCTCGAGCCTACATTTTGACTCATTAGCCCATGTGTACTGTCTCGTGCCTCCATTTTGACTCATTAGCCCATGTGTTCTGTCTCGTGCCTCCATTTTGACTCATTAGCCCATGTGTTCTGTCTCGTGCCTCCATTTTGACTCATTAGCCCATGTGTATTGTCTAGTGCCTCCATTTTGACTCATTAGCCTATGTGTTCTGTCTCGTGCCTACATTTTGACTCATTAGCCCATGTGTACTGTCTCGTACCTCCATTTTCACTCATTAGTCCATGTGTTCTGTCTCGTACCTCCATTTTGATTCATAAGCCCATGTGTTCTGTCTAGGTTCTCCATTTTGATTCATTAGACCATGTGTTCTGTCTCCTGACTCCATTTTGACTCATTAGCCCATGTGTTCTGTCTCGTGCCTCCATTTTGACTCATTAGCCCATGTGTTCTGTCTCGTGCCTCCATTTTGACACATTAGCCCATTTGTTCTGTCTAGGTTCTCCATTTTGACTCATTAGTCCATGTGTTCTGTCTCGTACCTCCATTTTCATTCATTAGACCATGTGTTCTGTCTCCTGACTCCATTTTGACTCATTAGCCCATGTGTTCTGTCTCGTGCCTCCATTTTGACTCATTAGCCCATGTGTTCTGTCTCGTGCCTCCATTTTGACACATTAGCCCATTTGTTCTGTCTAGGTTCTCCATTTTGACTCATTAGTCCATGTGTTCTGTCTCGTACCTCCATTTTCATTCATTAGACCATGTGTTCTGTCTCGTGCCTCCATTTTGACTCATTAGCCCATGTGTTCTGTCTCGTGCCTCCATTTTTACTCATTAGCCCATGTGTTCTGTCTCGTGCCTCCATTTTGACTCATTGGCCCATGTGTTCTGTCTCGTGCCTCCATTTTGACTCATTAGCCCATGTGTTCTGTCTCGTGCCTCCATTTTTACTCATTAGCCCATGTGTTCTGTCTCGTGCCTCCATTTTGACTCATTGGCCCATGTGTACTGTCTCGTGCCTCCATTTTGACACATTAGCCCATGTCTTCTGTCTCGTGCCTCCATTTTTACTCATTAGCCTCTGTGTTCTGTCTCGTGCCTACATTTTGACTCATTAGCCCATGTGTACTGTCTCGTGCCTCCATTTTGACTCATTAGCCCATGTGTTCTGTCTCGTGCCTCCATTTTGACTCATTAGCCCATGTGTACTGTCTCGTGCCTCCATTTTGACACATTAGCCCATGTGTACTGTCTCGTACCTCCATTTTGACTCATTAGCCCATGTGTTCTGTCTCGTGCCTCCATTTTGACTCATTAGCCCATGTGTTCTGTCTTGTGCCTCCATTTTGACTCATTAGCCCATGTGTTCTGTCTCGTGCCTCCATTTTGACTCATTAGCCCATGTGTTCTGTCTCGTGCCTCCATTTTGACTCATTAGCCCATGTGTTCTGTCTCGTGCCTCCATTTTTACTCATTAACCTATGTGTTCTGTCTCGTGTCTACATTTTGACTCATTAGCCCATGTGTACTGTCTCGTGCCTCCATTTTGACTCATTAGCCCATGTGTTCTGTCTCGTGCCTCCATTTTGACTCATTAGCCCATGTCTTCTGTCTCGTGCCACCATTTTGACACATTAGCCCATGTGTTCAGTCTCATACCTCCATTTTGATTAATTAGCCCATGTGTTCTGTCTCGTACCTCCATTTTGACTCATTAGCCCATGTGTTCTGTCTTCTGACTCCATTTTGACTCATTAGCCAATGTGTTCTGTCTCGTGCCTCCATTTTGAATCATTAGTCCATGCGTACTGTCTCAAACCTCCATTTTGACTCATTAGCCAATGTGTTCTGTCTCATATCTCTATTTTGACTCATTTGTCCATGTGTTTGGTCTCGTGCCTCCATTTTGACTCATTAGCCTTTGTGTACGGTCTTGTACCTCCATATTTACTCATTAGTCCATGTGTTCTGTCTCGTACCTCTATTTTGAGTCATTAGCCTATGTGAACTTTCTCAAACCTCCATTTTGACTCATTAGCCCATGTGTTCTATCTCGTGACTCCATTTTGACTCATTAGCACATGTGTACTGTCTCGTGCCTCCATTTTGACTCATTAACCCATGTGTTCTGTCTCGTGCCTCCATTTTGACTCATTAGTCTATGCGTTCTGTCTCTTGCCTCCATTTTGACTAATTTGTCCATGTGTTCTTTCTCGTACCTCCATTTTGACTCAATAGCCCATATGTTCTGTCTCATGTCTCTATTTTGACTTATTAGTCCATGTGTTCTGTCTCGTGCATCCATTTTCACTTTTTAGCCCATGTGTACTCTCAAACCTTCATTTTGAATCATTAGCCCATATGTACTGTCTCGTACCTCCATTTTCACTCATTAGTCCATGTGTTCTGTCTCGTACCTCCATTTTCATTCATTAGACCATGTGTTCTGTCTCCTGACTCCATTTTGACTCATTAGCCCATGTGTTCTGTCTCGTGCATCCATTTTGACTCATTAGCCCATGTGTTCTGTCTCGTGCCTCCATTTTGACACATTAGCCCATTTGTTCTGTCTAGGTTCTCCATTTTGACTCATTAGTCCATGTGTTCTGTCTCGTACCTCCATTTTCATTCATTAGACCATGTGTTCTGTCTCCTGACTCCATTTTGACTCATTAGCCCATGTGTTCTGTCTCGTGCCTCCATTTTGACTCATTAGCCCATGTGTTCTGTCTCGTGCCTCCATTTTGACACATTAGCCCATTTGTTCTGTCTAGGTTCTCCATTTTGACTCATTAGTCCATGTGTTCTGTCTCGTACCTCCATTTTCATTCATTAGACCATGTGTTCTGTCTCCTGACTCCATTTTGACTCATTAGACCATGTGTTCTGTCTCGTGCCTCCATTTTGACTCATTAGCCCATGTGTTCTGTCTCGTGCCTCCATTTTGACTCATTAGCCCATGTGTTCTGTCTCGTGCCTCCATTTTTACTCATTAGCCTATGTGTTCTGTCTCGTGCCTACATTTTGACTCATTAGCCCATGTGTACTGTCTCGTGCCTCCATTTTGACTCATTAGCCCATGTGTTCTGTCTCGTGCCTCCATTTTGACTCATTAGCCTCTGTGTTCTCTCTCGTGCCTACATTTTGACTCATTAGCCCATGTGTTCTGTCTCGTGCCTCCATTTTGACTCATTAGCCCATGTGTTCTGTCTCGTGCCTCCATTTTGACTCATTAGCCCATGTGTACTGTCTCGTGCCTCCATTTTGACACATTAGCCCATGTGTTCTGTCTCATACCTCCATTTTGATTAATTAGCCCATGTGTTCTGTCTCGTGCCTCCATTTTGACTCATTAGCCCATGTGTTCTGTCTTGTGCCTCCATTTTGACTCATTAGCCCATGTGTTCTGTCTCGTACCTCCATTTTGACTCATTAGCCCATGTGTTCTGTCTCGTGCCTCCATTTTTACTCATTAGCCTATGTGTTCTGTCTCGTGCCTACATTTTGACTCATTAGCCCATGTGTACTGTCTCGTGCCTCCATTTTGACTCATTAGCCCATGTGTTCTGTCTCGTGCCTCCATTTTGACTCATTAGCCCATGTGTTCTGTCTAGGTTCTCCATTTTGATTCATTAGACCATGTGTTCTGTCTCCTGACTCCATTTTGACTCATTAGCCCATGTGTTCTGTCTCGTGCCTCCATTTTGACTCATTAGCCCATGTGTTCTGTCTCGTGCCTCCATTTTGACACATTAGCCCATTTGTTCTGTCTAGGTTCTCCATTTTGACTCATTAGTCCATGTGTTCTGTCTCGTACCTCCATTTTCATTCATTAGACCATGCTTTCTGTCTCCTGACTCCATTTTGACTCATTAGCCCATGTGTTCTGTCTCGTGCCTCCATTTTGACTCATTAGCCCATGTGTTCTGTCTCGTGCCTCCATTTTGACACATTAGCCCATTTGTTCTGTCTAGGTTCTCCATTTTGACTCATTAGTCCATGTGTTCTGTCTCGTACCTCCATTTTCATTCATTAGACCATGTGTTCTGTCTCGTGCCTCCATTTTGACTCATTAGCCCATGTGTTCTGTCTCGTGCCTCCATTTTTACTCATTAGCCCATGTGTTCTGTCTCGTGCCTCCATTTTGACTCATTGGCCCATGTGTTCTGTCTCGTGCCTCCATTTTGACTCATTAGCCCATGTGTTCTGTCTCGTGCCTCCATTTTTACTCATTAGCCCATGTGTTCTGTCTCGTGCCTCCATTTTGACTCATTGGCCCATGTGTACTGTCTCGTGCCTCCATTTTGACACATTAGCCCATGTCTTCTGTCTCGTGCCTCCATTTTTACTCATTAGCCTCTGTGTTCTGTCTCGTGCCTACATTTTGACTCATTAGCCCATGTGTACTGTCTCGTGCCTCCATTTTGACTCATTAGCCCATGTGTTCTGTCTCGTGCCTCCATTTTGACTCATTAGCCCATGTGTACTGTCTCGTGCCTCCATTTTGACACATTAGCCCATGTGTACTGTCTCGTACCTCCATTTTGACTCATTAGCCCATGTGTTCTGTCTCGTGCCTCCATTTTGACTCATTAGCCCATGTGTTCTGTCTTGTGCCTCCATTTTGACTCATTAGCCCATGTGTTCTGTCTCGTGCCTCCATTTTGACTCATTAGCCCATGTGTTCTGTCTCGTGCCTCCATTTTGACTCATTAGCCCATGTGTTCTGTCTCGTGCCTCCATTTTTACTCATTAACCTATGTGTTCTGTCTCGTGTCTACATTTTGACTCATTAGCCCATGTGTACTGTCTCGTGCCTCCATTTTGACTCATTAGCCCATGTGTTCTGTCTCGTGCCTCCATTTTGACTCATTAGCCCATGTCTTCTGTCTCGTGCCACCATTTTGACACATTAGCCCATGTGTTCAGTCTCATACCTCCATTTTAATTAATTAGCCCATGTGTTCTGTCTCGTACCTCCATTTTGACTCATTAGCCCATGTGTTCTGTCTTCTGACTCCATTTTGACTCATTAGCCAATGTGTTCTGTCTCGTGCCTCCATTTTGAATCATTAGTCCATGCGTACTGTCTCAAACCTCCATTTTGACTCATTAGCCAATGTGTTCTGTCTCATATCTCTATTTTGACTCATTTGTCCATGTGTTTGGTCTCGTGCCTCCATTTTGACTCATTAGCCTTTGTGTACGGTCTTGTACCTCCATATTTACTCATTAGTCCATGTGTTCTGTCTCGTACCTCTATTTTGAGTCATTAGCCTATGTGAACTTTCTCAAACCTCCATTTTGACTCATTAGCCCATGTGTTCTATCTCGTGACTCCATTTTGACTCATTAGCACATGTGTACTGTCTCGTGCCTCCATTTTGACTCATTAACCCATGTGTTCTGTCTCGTGCCTCCATTTTGACTCATTAGTCTATGCGTTCTGTCTCTTGCCTCCATTTTGACTAATTTGTCCATGTGTTCTTTCTCGTACCTCCATTTTGACTCAATAGCCCATATGTTCTGTCTCATGTCTCTATTTTGACTTATTAGTCCATGTGTTCTGTCTCGTGCATCCATTTTCACTTTTTAGCCCATGTGTACTCTCAAACCTTCATTTTGAATCATTAGCCCATATGTACTGTCTCGTACCTCCATTTTCACTCATTAGTCCATGTGTTCTGTCTCGTACCTCCATTTTCATTCATTAGACCATGTGTTCTGTCTCCTGACTCCATTTTGACTCATTAGCCCATGTGTTCTGTCTCGTGCATCCATTTTGACTCATTAGCCCATGTGTTCTGTCTCGTGCCTCCATTTTGACACATTAGCCCATTTGTTCTGTCTAGGTTCTCCATTTTGACTCATTAGTCCATGTGTTCTGTCTCGTACCTCCATTTTCATTCATTAGACCATGCTTTCTGTCTCCTGACTCCATTTTGACTCATTAGCCCATGTGTTCTGTCTCGTGCCTCCATTTTGACTCATTAGCCCATGTGTTCTGTCTCGTGCCTCCATTTTGACACATTAGCCCATTTGTTCTGTCTAGGTTCTCCATTTTGACTCATTAGTCCATGTGTTCTGTCTCGTACCTCCATTTTCATTCATTAGACCATGTGTTCTGTCTCGTGCCTCCATTTTGACTCATTAGCCCATGTGTTCTGTCTCGTGCCTCCATTTTTACTCATTAGCCCATGTGTTCTGTCTCGTGCCTCCATTTTGACTCATTGGCCCATGTGTTCTGTCTCGTGCCTCCATTTTGACTCATTAGCCCATGTGTTCTGTCTCGTGCCTCCATTTTTACTCATTAGCCCATGTGTTCTGTCTCGTGCCTCCATTTTGACTCATTGGCCCATGTGTACTGTCTCGTGCCTCCATTTTGACACATTAGCCCATGTCTTCTGTCTCGTGCCTCCATTTTTACTCATTAGCCTCTGTGTTCTGTCTCGTGCCTACATTTTGACTCATTAGCCCATGTGTACTGTCTCGTGCCTCCATTTTGACTCATTAGCCCATGTGTTCTGTCTCGTGCCTCCATTTTGACTCATTAGCCCATGTGTACTGTCTCGTGCCTCCATTTTGACACATTAGCCCATGTGTACTGTCTCGTACCTCCATTTTGACTCATTAGCCCATGTGTTCTGTCTCGTGCCTCCATTTTGACTCATTAGCCCATGTGTTCTGTCTTGTGCCTCCATTTTGACTCATTAGCCCATGTGTTCTGTCTCGTGCCTCCATTTTGACTCATTAGCCCATGTGTTCTGTCTCGTGCCTCCATTTTGACTCATTAGCCCATGTGTTCTGTCTCGTGCCTCCATTTTTACTCATTAACCTATGTGTTCTGTCTCGTGTCTACATTTTGACTCATTAGCCCATGTGTACTGTCTCGTGCCTCCATTTTGACTCATTAGCCCATGTGTTCTGTCTCGTGCCTCCATTTTGACTCATTAGCCCATGTCTTCTGTCTCGTGCCACCATTTTGACACATTAGCCCATGTGTTCAGTCTCATACCTCCATTTTAATTAATTAGCCCATGTGTTCTGTCTCGTACCTCCATTTTGACTCATTAGCCCATGTGTTCTGTCTTCTGACTCCATTTTGACTCATTAGCCAATGTGTTCTGTCTCGTGCCTCCATTTTGAATCATTAGTCCATGCGTACTGTCTCAAACCTCCATTTTGACTCATTAGCCAATGTGTTCTGTCTCATATCTCTATTTTGACTCATTTGTCCATGTGTTTGGTCTCGTGCCTCCATTTTGACTCATTAGCCTTTGTGTACGGTCTTGTACCTCCATATTTACTCATTAGTCCATGTGTTCTGTCTCGTACCTCTATTTTGAGTCATTAGCCTATGTGAACTTTCTCAAACCTCCATTTTGACTCATTAGCCCATGTGTTCTATCTCGTGACTCCATTTTGACTCATTAGCACATGTGTACTGTCTCGTGCCTCCATTTTGACTCATTAACCCATGTGTTCTGTCTCGTGCCTCCATTTTGACTCATTAGTCTATGCGTTCTGTCTCTTGCCTCCATTTTGACTAATTTGTCCATGTGTTCTTTCTCGTACCTCCATTTTGACTCAATAGCCCATATGTTCTGTCTCATGTCTCTATTTTGACTTATTAGTCCATGTGTTCTGTCTCGTGCATCCATTTTCACTTTTTAGCCCATGTGTACTCTCAAACCTTCATTTTGAATCATTAGCCCATATGTACTGTCTCGTACCTCCATTTTCACTCATTAGTCCATGTGTTCTGTCTCGTACCTCCATTTTCATTCATTAGACCATGTGTTCTGTCTCCTGACTCCATTTTGACTCATTAGCCCATGTGTTCTGTCTCGTGCATCCATTTTGACTCATTAGCCCATGTGTTCTGTCTCGTGCCTCCATTTTGACACATTAGCCCATTTGTTCTGTCTAGGTTCTCCATTTTGACTCATTAGTCCATGTGTTCTGTCTCGTACCTCCATTTTCATTCATTAGACCATGTGTTCTGTCTCCTGACTCCATTTTGACTCATTAGCCCATGTGTTCTGTCTCGTGCCTCCATTTTGACTCATTAGCCCATGTGTTCTGTCTCGTGCCTCCATTTTGACACATTAGCCCATTTGTTCTGTCTAGGTTCTCCATTTTGACTCATTAGTCCATGTGTTCTGTCTCGTACCTCCATTTTCATTCATTAGACCATGTGTTCTGTCTCCTGACTCCATTTTGACTCATTAGACCATGTGTTCTGTCTCGTGCCTCCATTTTGACTCATTAGCCCATGTGTTCTGTCTCGTGCCTCCATTTTGACTCATTAGCCCATGTGTTCTGTCTCGTGCCTCCATTTTTACTCATTAGCCTATGTGTTCTGTCTCGTGCCTACATTTTGACTCATTAGCCCATGTGTACTGTCTCGTGCCTCCATTTTGACTCATTAGCCCATGTGTTCTGTCTCGTGCCTCCATTTTGACTCATTAGCCTCTGTGTTCTCTCTCGTGCCTACATTTTGACTCATTAGCCCATGTGTTCTGTCTCGTGCCTCCATTTTGACTCATTAGCCCATGTGTTCTGTCTCGTGCCTCCATTTTGACTCATTAGCCCATGTGTACTGTCTCGTGCCTCCATTTTGACACATTAGCCCATGTGTTCTGTCTCGTACCTCCATTTTGATTAATTAGCCCATGTGTTCTGTCTCGTGCCTCCATTTTGACTCATTAGCCCATGTGTTCTGTCTTGTGCCTCCATTTTGACTCATTAGCCCATGTGTTCTGTCTCGTACCTCCATTTTGACTCATTAGCCCATGTGTTCTGTCTCGTGCCTCCATTTTTACTCATTAGCCTATGTGTTCTGTCTCGTGCCTACATTTTGACTCATTAGCCCATGTGTACTGTCTCGTGCCTCCATTTTGACTCATTAGCCCATGTGTTCTGTCTCGTGCCTCCATTTTGACTCATTAGCCCATGTGTTCTGTCTCGTGCCTCCATTTTGACACATTAGCCCATGTCTTCTGTCTCGTGCTTCCATTTTTACTCATTAGCCTCTGTGTTCTGTCTCGTGCCTACATTTTGACTCATTAGCCCATGTGTTCTGTCTCGTGCCTCCATTTTGACTCATTAGCCCATGTGTTCTGTCTTGTGCCTCCATTTTTACTCATTAGCCTATGTGTTCTGTCTCGTGCCTACATTTTGACTCATTAGCCCATGTGTACTGTCTCGTGCCTCCATTTTGACTCATTAGCCCATGTGTTCTGTCTCGTGCCTCCATTTTGACTCATTAGCCCATGTCGACTGTCTCGTGCCACCATTTTGACAAATTAGCCAATGTGTTCTGTCTCGTGCCTCCATTTTGACTCATTAGCCCATGTGTTCTGTCTTGTGCCTACATTTTTAGTCATTAGCACATGTGTACTGTCTAGTACCTACATTTTCATTCATAAGCCCATGTGTTCTGTCTAGTCACTCCATTTTGATTCATTAGCAAATGTGTTCTGTCTCGTGCCTCCATTTTGACTCATTAGCCCATGTGTTCTGTCTCGTCCCTCCATTTTGACTCATTAGCCCATGTGTTCTGTCTTGTGCCTCCATTTTGACTCATTAGCCCATGTGTACTGTCTCGTGTCTCCATTTTGACTCATTAGCCCATGTGTACTGTCTCGTACCTCCATTTCGACTCATTAGCCCATGTGTTCTGTCTCGTGCCTCCATTTTGACTCATTAGCCCATGTGTTCTGTCTCGTACCTCCATTTTGACGCATTAGCCTATGTGTTCTGTCTCGTGCCTACATTTTGACTCATTAGCCTATGTGTTCTGTCTCATATCTCTATTTTGACTCATTTGTCCATGTGTTAGGTCTCGTGCCTCCATTTTGACTCATTAGCCTTTGTGTACGGTCTTGTACCTCCATTTTGACTCATTAGTCCATGTGTTCTGTCTCGTACCTCCATTTTGATTCATAAGCCCATGTGTTCTGTCTAGGTTCTCCATTTTGACTCATTAGTCCATATGTTCTGTCTCGTACCTCCATTTTGATTCATTAGACCATGTGTTCTGTCTCGTGACTCCATTTTGACTCATTAGCCCATGTGTTCTGTCTCGTGCCTCCATTTTGACTCATTAGCCCATGTGTTCTGTCTCATGCCTCCATTTTGACACATTAGCCCATGTGTTCTGTCTCGTGCCTCCATTTTTACTCATTAGCCTATGTGATCTGTCTCGAGCCTACATTTTGACTCATTAGCCCATGTGTACTGTCTCGTGCCTCCATTTTGACTCATTAGCCCATGTGTTCTGTCTCGTGCCTCCATTTTGACTCATTAGCCCATGTGTTCTGTCTCGTGCCTCCATTTTGACTCATTAGCCCATGTGTATTGTCTAGTGCCTCCATTTTGACTCATTAGCCTATGTGTTCTGTCTCGTGCCTACATTTTGACTCATTAGCCCATGTGTACTGTCTCGTACCTCCATTTTCACTCATTAGTCCATGTGTTCTGTCTCGTACCTCCATTTTGATTCATAAGCCCATGTGTTCTGTCTAGGTTCTCCATTTTGATTCATTAGACCATGTGTTCTGTCTCCTGACTCCATTTTGACTCATTAGCCCATGTGTTCTGTCTCGTGCCTCCATTTTGACTCATTAGCCCATGTGTTCTGTCTCGTGCCTCCATTTTGACACATTAGCCCATTTGTTCTGTCTAGGTTCTCCATTTTGACTCATTAGTCCATGTGTTCTGTCTCGTACCTCCATTTTCATTCATTAGACCATGTGTTCTGTCTCCTGACTCCATTTTGACTCATTAGCCCATGTGTTCTGTCTCGTGCCTCCATTTTGACTCATTAGCCCATGTGTTCTGTCTCGTGCCTCCATTTTGACACATTAGCCCATTTGTTCTGTCTAGGTTCTCCATTTTGACTCATTAGTCCATGTGTTCTGTCTCGTACCTCCATTTTCATTCATTAGACCATGTGTTCTGTCTCGTGCCTCCATTTTGACTCATTAGCCCATGTGTTCTGTCTCGTGCCTCCATTTTTACTCATTAGCCCATGTGTTCTGTCTCGTGCCTCCATTTTGACTCATTGGCCCATGTGTTCTGTCTCGTGCCTCCATTTTGACTCATTAGCCCATGTGTTCTGTCTCGTGCCTCCATTTTTACTCATTAGCCCATGTGTTCTGTCTCGTGCCTCCATTTTGACTCATTGGCCCATGTGTGCTGTCTCGTGCCTCCATTTTGACACATTAGCCCATGTCTTCTGTCTCGTGCCTCCATTTTTACTCATTAGCCTCTGTGTTCTGTCTCGTGCCTACATTTTGACTCATTAGCCCATGTGTACTGTCTCGTGCCTCCATTTTGACTCATTAGCCCATGTGTTCTGTCTCGTGCCTCCATTTTGACTCATTAGCCCATGTGTACTGTCTCGTGCCTCCATTTTGACACATTAGCCCATGTGTACTGTCTCGTACCTCCATTTTGACTCATTAGCCCATGTGTTCTGTCTCGTGCCTCCATTTTGACTCATTAGCCCATGTGTTCTGTCTTGTGCCTCCATTTTGACTCATTAGCCCATGTGTTCTGTCTCGTGCCTCCATTTTGACTCATTAGCCCATGTGTTCTGTCTCGTGCCTCCATTTTGACTCATTAGCCCATGTGTTCTGTCTCGTGCCTCCATTTTTACTCATTAACCTATGTGTTCTGTCTCGTGTCTACATTTTGACTCATTAGCCCATGTGTACTGTCTCGTGCCTCCATTTTGACTCATTAGCCCATGTGTTCTGTCTCGTGCCTCCATTTTGACTCATTAGCCCATGTCTTCTGTCTCGTGCCACCATTTTGACACATTAGCCCATGTGTTCAGTCTCATACCTCCATTTTGATTAATTAGCCCATGTGTTCTGTCTCGTACCTCCATTTTGACTCATTAGCCCATGTGTTCTGTCTTCTGACTCCATTTTGACTCATTAGCCAATGTGTTCTGTCTCGTGCCTCCATTTTGAATCATTAGTCCATGCGTACTGTCTCAAACCTCCATTTTGACTCATTAGCCAATGTGTTCTGTCTCATATCTCTATTTTGACTCATTTGTCCATGTGTTTGGTCTCGTGCCTCCATTTTGACTCATTAGCCTTTGTGTACGGTCTTGTACCTCCATATTTACTCATTAGTCCATGTGTTCTGTCTCGTACCTCTATTTTGAGTCATTAGCCTATGTGAACTTTCTCAAACCTCCATTTTGACTCATTAGCCCATGTGTTCTATCTCGTGACTCCATTTTGACTCATTAGCACATGTGTACTGTCTCGTGCCTCCATTTTGACTCATTAACCCATGTGTTCTGTCTCGTGCCTCCATTTTGACTCATTAGTCTATGCGTTCTGTCTCTTGCCTCCATTTTGACTAATTTGTCCATGTGTTCTTTCTCGTACCTCCATTTTGACTCATTAGTCCATGTGTTCTGTCTCGTACCTCCATTTTGATTCATAAGCCCATGTGTTCTGTCTAGGTTCTCCATTTTGACTCATTAGTCCATATGTTCTGTCTCGTACCTCCATTTTGATTCATTAGACCATGTGTTCTGTCTCGTGACTCCATTTTGACTCATTAGCCCATGTGTTCTGTCTCGTGCCTCCATTTTGACTCATTAGCCCATGTGTTCTGTCTCATGCCTCCATTTTGACACATTAGCCCATGTGTTCTGTCTCGTGCCTCCATTTTTACTCATTAGCCTATGTGATCTGTCTCGAGCCTACATTTTGACTCATTAGCCCATGTGTACTGTCTCGTGCCTCCATTTTGACTCATTAGCCCATGTGTTCTGTCTCGTGCCTCCATTTTGACTCATTAGCCCATGTGTTCTGTCTCGTGCCTCCATTTTGACTCATTAGCCCATGTGTATTGTCTAGTGCCTCCATTTTGACTCATTAGCCTATGTGTTCTGTCTCGTGCCTACATTTTGACTCATTAGCCCATGTGTACTGTCTCGTACCTCCATTTTCACTCATTAGTCCATGTGTTCTGTCTCGTACCTCCATTTTGATTCATAAGCCCATGTGTTCTGTCTAGGTTCTCCATTTTGATACATTAGACCATGTGTTCTGTCTCCTGACTCCATTTTGACTCATTAGCCCATGTGTTCTGTCTCGTGCCTCCATTTTGACTCATTAGCCCATGTGTTCTGTCTCGTGCCTCCATTTTGACACATTAGCCCATTTGTTCTGTCTAGGTTCTCCATTTTGACTCATTAGTCCATGTGTTCTGTCTCGTACCTCCATTTTCATTCATTAGACCATGTGTTCTGTCTCCTGACTCCATTTTGACTCATTAGCCCATGTGTTCTGTCTCGTGCCTCCATTTTGACTCATTAGCCCATGTGTTCTGTCTCGTGCCTCCATTTTGACACATTAGCCCATTTGTTCTGTCTAGGTTCTCCATTTTGACTCATTAGTCCATGTGTTCTGTCTCGTACCTCCATTTTCATTCATTAGACCATGTGTTCTGTCTCGTGCCTCCATTTTGACTCATTAGCCCATGTGTTCTGTCTCGTGCCTCCATTTTTACTCATTAGCCCATGTGTTCTGTCTCGTGCCTCCATTTTGACTCATTGGCCCATGTGTTCTGTCTCGTGCCTCCATTTTGACTCATTAGCCCATGTGTTCTGTCTCGTGCCTCCATTTTTACTCATTAGCCCATGTGTTCTGTCTCGTGCCTCCATTTTGACTCATTGGCCCATGTGTACTGTCTCGTGCCTCCATTTTGACACATTAGCCCATGTCTTCTGTCTCGTGCCTCCATTTTTACTCATTAGCCTCTGTGTTCTGTCTCGTGCCTACATTTTGACTCATTAGCCCATGTGTACTGTCTCGTGCCTCCATTTTGACTCATTAGCCCATGTGTTCTGTCTCGTGCCTCCATTTTGACTCATTAGCCCATGTGTACTGTCTCGTGCCTCCATTTTGACACATTAGCCCATGTGTACTGTCTCGTACCTCCATTTTGACTCATTAGCCCATGTGTTCTGTCTCGTGCCTCCATTTTGACTCATTAGCCCATGTGTTCTGTCTTGTGCCTCCATTTTGACTCATTAGCCCATGTGTTCTGTCTCGTGCCTCCATTTTGACTCATTAGCCCATGTGTTCTGTCTCGTGCCTCCATTTTGACTCATTAGCCCATGTGTTCTGTCTCGTGCCTCCATTTTTACTCATTAACCTATGTGTTCTGTCTCGTGTCTACATTTTGACTCATTAGCCCATGTGTACTGTCTCGTGCCTCCATTTTGACTCATTAGCCCATGTGTTCTGTCTCGTGCCTCC
The DNA here is from genome assembly GCF_965601325.2 of Salmo salar. Lineage (NCBI taxonomy): Eukaryota > Metazoa > Chordata > Actinopteri > Salmoniformes > Salmonidae > Salmo > Salmo salar. Next base: position 101,124,233 of record NC_138308.1, on the reverse strand, counting down.
ATTTTGACTCATTAGCCCATGTGTTCTGTCTTGTGCCTCCATTTTGACTCATTAGCCCATGTGTTCTGTCTCGTGCCTCCATTTTGACTCATTAGCCCATGTGTTCTGTCTCGTGCCTCCATTTTGACTCATTAGCCCATGTGTTCTGTCTCGTGCCTCCATTTTTACTCATTAACCTATGTGTTCTGTCTCGTGTCTACATTTTGACTCATTAGCCCATGTGTACTGTCTCGTGCCTCCATTTTGACTCATTAGCCCATGTGTTCTGTCTCGTGCCTCCATTTTGACTCATTAGCCCATGTCTTCTGTCTCGTGCCACCATTTTGACACATTAGCCCATGTGTTCAGTCTCATACCTCCATTTTGATTAATTAGCCCATGTGTTCTGTCTCGTACCTCCATTTTGACTCATTAGCCCATGTGTTCTGTCTTCTGACTCCATTTTGACTCATTAGCCAATGTGTTCTGTCTCGTGCCTCCATTTTGAATCATTAGTCCATGCGTACTGTCTCAAACCTCCATTTTGACTCATTAGCCAATGTGTTCTGTCTCATATCTCTATTTTGACTCATTTGTCCATGTGTTTGGTCTCGTGCCTCCATTTTGACTCATTAGCCTTTGTGTACGGTCTTGTACCTCCATATTTACTCATTAGTCCATGTGTTCTGTCTCGTACCTCTATTTTGAGTCATTAGCCTATGTGAACTTTCTCAAACCTCCATTTTGACTCATTAGCCCATGTGTTCTATCTCGTGACTCCATTTTGACTCATTAGCACATGTGTACTGTCTCGTGCCTCCATTTTGACTCATTAACCCATGTGTTCTGTCTCGTGCCTCCATTTTGACTCATTAGTCTATGCGTTCTGTCTCTTGCCTCCATTTTGACTAATTTGTCCATGTGTTCTTTCTCGTACCTCCATTTTGACTCATTAGTCCATGTGTTCTGTCTCGTACCTCCATTTTGATTCATAAGCCCATGTGTTCTGTCTAGGTTCTCCATTTTGACTCATTAGTCCATATGTTCTGTCTCGTACCTCCATTTTGATTCATTAGACCATGTGTTCTGTCTCGTGACTCCATTTTGACTCATTAGCCCATGTGTTCTGTCTCGTGCCTCCATTTTGACTCATTAGCCCATGTGTTCTGTCTCATGCCTCCATTTTGACACATTAGCCCATGTGTTCTGTCTCGTGCCTCCATTTTTACTCATTAGCCTATGTGATCTGTCTCGAGCCTACATTTTGACTCATTAGCCCATGTGTACTGTCTCGTGCCTCCATTTTGACTCATTAGCCCATGTGTTCTGTCTCGTGCCTCCATTTTGACTCATTAGCCCATGTGTTCTGTCTCGTGCCTCCATTTTGACTCATTAGCCCATGTGTATTGTCTAGTGCCTCCATTTTGACTCATTAGCCTATGTGTTCTGTCTCGTGCCTACATTTTGACTCATTAGCCCATGTGTACTGTCTCGTACCTCCATTTTCACTCATTAGTCCATGTGTTCTGTCTCGTACCTCCATTTTGATTCATAAGCCCATGTGTTCTGTCTAGGTTCTCCATTTTGATACATTAGACCATGTGTTCTGTCTCCTGACTCCATTTTGACTCATTAGCCCATGTGTTCTGTCTCGTGCCTCCATTTTGACTCATTAGCCCATGTGTTCTGTCTCGTGCCTCCATTTTGACACATTAGCCCATTTGTTCTGTCTAGGTTCTCCATTTTGACTCATTAGTCCATGTGTTCTGTCTCGTACCTCCATTTTCATTCATTAGACCATGTGTTCTGTCTCCTGACTCCATTTTGACTCATTAGCCCATGTGTTCTGTCTCGTGCCTCCATTTTGACTCATTAGCCCATGTGTTCTGTCTCGTGCCTCCATTTTGACACATTAGCCCATTTGTTCTGTCTAGGTTCTCCATTTTGACTCATTAGTCCATGTGTTCTGTCTCGTACCTCCATTTTCATTCATTAGACCATGTGTTCTGTCTCGTGCCTCCATTTTGACTCATTAGCCCATGTGTTCTGTCTCGTGCCTCCATTTTTACTCATTAGCCCATGTGTTCTGTATCGTGCCTCCATTTTGACTCATTGGCCCATGTGTTCTGTCTCGTGCCTCCATTTTGACTCATTAGCCCATGTGTTCTGTCTCGTGCCTCCATTTTTACTCATTAGCCCATGTGTTCTGTCTCGTGCCTCCATTTTGACTCATTGGCCCATGTGTACTGTCTCGTGCCTCCATTTTGACACATTAGCCCATGTCTTCTGTCTCGTGCCTCCATTTTTACTCATTAGCCTCTGTGTTCTGTCTCGTGCCTACATTTTGACTCATTAGCCCATGTGTACTGTCTCGTGCCTCCATTTTGACTCATTAGCCCATGTGTTCTGTCTCGTGCCTCCATTTTGACTCATTAGCCCATGTGTACTGTCTCGTGCCTCCATTTTGACACATTAGCCCATGTGTACTGTCTCGTACCTCCATTTTGACTCATTAGCCCATGTGTTCTGTCTCGTGCCTCCATTTTGACTCATTAGCCCATGTGTTCTGTCTTGTGCCTCCATTTTGACTCATTAGCCCATGTGTTCTGTCTCGTGCCTCCATTTTGACTCATTAGCCCATGTGTTCTGTCTCGTGCCTCCATTTTGACTCATTAGCCCATGTGTTCTGTCTCGTGCCTCCATTTTTACTCATTAACCTATGTGTTCTGTCTCGTGTCTACATTTTGACTCATTAGCCCATGTGTACTGTCTCGTGCCTCCATTTTGACTCATTAGCCCATGTGTTCTGTCTCGTGCCTCCATTTTGACTCATTAGCCCATGTCTTCTGTCTCGTGCCACCATTTTGACACATTAGCCCATGTGTTCAGTCTCATACCTCCATTTTGATTAATTAGCCCATGTGTTCTGTCTCGTACCTCCATTTTGACTCATTAGCCCATGTGTTCTGTCTTCTGACTCCATTTTGACTCATTAGCCAATGTGTTCTGTCTCGTGCCTCCATTTTGAATCATTAGTCCATGCGTACTGTCTCAAACCTCCATTTTGACTCATTAGCCAATGTGTTCTGTCTCATATCTCTATTTTGACTCATTTGTCCATGTGTTTGGTCTCGTGCCTCCATTTTGACTCATTAGCCTTTGTGTACGGTCTTGTACCTCCATATTTACTCATTAGTCCATGTGTTCTGTCTCGTACCTCTATTTTGAGTCATTAGCCTATGTGAACTTTCTCAAACCTCCATTTTGACTCATTAGCCCATGTGTTCTATCTCGTGACTCCATTTTGACTCATTAGCACATGTGTACTGTCTCGTGCCTCCATTTTGACTCATTAACCCATGTGTTCTGTCTCGTGCCTCCATTTTGACTCATTAGTCTATGCGTTCTGTCTCTTGCCTCCATTTTGACTAATTTGTCCATGTGTTCTTTCTCGTACCTCCATTTTGACTCAATAGCCCATATGTTCTGTCTCATGTCTCTATTTTGACTTATTAGTCCATGTGTTCTGTCTCGTGCATCCATTTTCACTTTTTAGCCCATGTGTACTCTCAAACCTTCATTTTGAATCATTAGCCCATATGTACTGTCTCGTACCTCCATTTTCACTCATTAGTCCATGTGTTCTGTCTCGTACCTCCATTTTCATTCATTAGACCATGTGTTCTGTCTCCTGACTCCATTTTGACTCATTAGCCCATGTGTTCTGTCTCGTGCATCCATTTTGACTCATTAGCCCATGTGTTCTGTCTCGTGCCTCCATTTTGACACATTAGCCCATTTGTTCTGTCTAGGTTCTCCATTTTGACTCATTAGTCCATGTGTTCTGTCTCGTACCTCCATTTTCATTCATTAGACCATGTGTTCTGTCTCCTGACTCCATTTTGACTCATTAGCCCATGTGTTCTGTCTCGTGCCTCCATTTTGACTCATTAGCCCATGTGTTCTGTCTCGTGCCTCCATTTTGACACATTAGCCCATTTGTTCTGTCTAGGTTCTCCATTTTGACTCATTAGTCCATGTGTTCTGTCTCGTACCTCCATTTTCATTCATTAGACCATGTGTTCTGTCTCCTGACTCCATTTTGACTCATTAGACCATGTGTTCTGTCTCGTGCCTCCATTTTGACTCATTAGCCCATGTGTTCTGTCTCGTGCCTCCATTTTGACTCATTAGCCCATGTGTTCTGTCTCGTGCCTCCATTTTTACTCATTAGCCTATGTGTTCTGTCTCGTGCCTACATTTTGACTCATTAGCCCATGTGTACTGTCTCGTGCCTCCATTTTGACTCATTAGCCCATGTGTTCTGTCTCGTGCCTCCATTTTGACTCATTAGCCTCTGTGTTCTGTCTCGTGCCTCCATTTTGACTCATTAGCCCATGTGTTCTGTCTCGTGCCTCCATTTTGACTCATTAGCCCATGTGTTCTGTCTCGTGCCTCCATTTTGACTCATTAGCCCATGTGTACTGTCTCGTGCCTCCATTTTGACACATTAGCCCATGTGTTCTGTCTCATACCTCCATTTTGATTAATTAGCCCATGTGTTCTGTCTCGTGCCTCCATTTTGACTCATTAGCCCATGTGTTCTGTCTTGTGCCTCCATTTTGACTCATTAGCCCATGTGTTCTGTCTCGTACCTCCATTTTGACTCATTAGCCCATGTGTTCTGTCTCGTGCCTCCATTTTTACTCATTAGCCTATGTGTTCTGTCTCGTGCCTACATTTTGACTCATTAGCCCATGTGTACTGTCTCGTGCCTCCATTTTGACTCATTAGCCCATGTGTTCTGTCTCGTGCCTCCATTTTGACTCATTAGCCCATGTGTTCTGTCTAGGTTCTCCATTTTGATTCATTAGACCATGTGTTCTGTCTCCTGACTCCATTTTGACTCATTAGCCCATGTGTTCTGTCTCGTGCCTCCATTTTGACTCATTAGCCCATGTGTTCTGTCTCGTGCCTCCATTTTGACACATTAGCCCATTTGTTCTGTCTAGGTTCTCCATTTTGACTCATTAGTCCATGTGTTCTGTCTCGTACCTCCATTTTCATTCATTAGACCATGCTTTCTGTCTCCTGACTCCATTTTGACTCATTAGCCCATGTGTTCTGTCTCGTGCCTCCATTTTGACTCATTAGCCCATGTGTTCTGTCTCGTGCCTCCATTTTGACACATTAGCCCATTTGTTCTGTCTAGGTTCTCCATTTTGACTCATTAGTCCATGTGTTCTGTCTCGTACCTCCATTTTCATTCATTAGACCATGTGTTCTGTCTCGTGCCTCCATTTTGACTCATTAGCCCATGTGTTCTGTCTCGTGCCTCCATTTTTACTCATTAGCCCATGTGTTCTGTCTCGTGCCTCCATTTTGACTCATTGGCCCATGTGTTCTGTCTCGTGCCTCCATTTTGACTCATTAGCCCATGTGTTCTGTCTCGTGCCTCCATTTTTACTCATTAGCCCATGTGTTCTGTCTCGTGCCTCCATTTTGACTCATTGGCCCATGTGTACTGTCTCGTGCCTCCATTTTGACACATTAGCCCATGTCTTCTGTCTCGTGCCTCCATTTTTACTCATTAGCCTCTGTGTTCTGTCTCGTGCCTACATTTTGACTCATTAGCCCATGTGTACTGTCTCGTGCCTCCATTTTGACTCATTAGCCCATGTGTTCTGTCTCGTGCCTCCATTTTGACTCATTAGCCCATGTGTACTGTCTCGTGCCTCCATTTTGACACATTAGCCCATGTGTACTGTCTCGTACCTCCATTTTGACTCATTAGCCCATGTGTTCTGTCTCGTGCCTCCATTTTGACTCATTAGCCCATGTGTTCTGTCTTGTGCCTCCATTTTGACTCATTAGCCCATGTGTTCTGTCTCGTGCCTCCATTTTGACTCATTAGCCCATGTGTTCTGTCTCGTGCCTCCATTTTGACTCATTAGCCCATGTGTTCTGTCTCGTGCCTCCATTTTTACTCATTAACCTATGTGTTCTGTCTCGTGTCTACATTTTGACTCATTAGCCCATGTGTACTGTCTCGTGCCTCCATTTTGACTCATTAGCCCATGTGTTCTGTCTCGTGCCTCCATTTTGACTCATTAGCCCATGTCTTCTGTCTCGTGCCACCATTTTGACACATTAGCCCATGTGTTCAGTCTCATACCTCCATTTTAATTAATTAGCCCATGTGTTCTGTCTCGTACCTCCATTTTGACTCATTAGCCCATGTGTTCTGTCTTCTGACTCCATTTTGACTCATTAGCCAATGTGTTCTGTCTCGTGCCTCCATTTTGAATCATTAGTCCATGCGTACTGTCTCAAACCTCCATTTTGACTCATTAGCCAATGTGTTCTGTCTCATATCTCTATTTTGACTCATTTGTCCATGTGTTTGGTCTCGTGCCTCCATTTTGACTCATTAGCCTTTGTGTACGGTCTTGTACCTCCATATTTACTGATTAGTCCATGTGTTCTGTCTCGTACCTCTATTTTGAGTCATTAGCCTATGTGAACTTTCTCAAACCTCCATTTTGACTCATTAGCCCATGTGTTCTATCTCGTGACTCCATTTTGACTCATTAGCACATGTGTACTGTCTCGTGCCTCCATTTTGACTCATTAACCCATGTGTTCTGTCTCGTGCCTCCATTTTGACTCATTAGTCTATGCGTTCTGTCTCTTGCCTCCATTTTGACTAATTTGTCCATGTGTTCTTTCTCGTACCTCCATTTTGACTCAATAGCCCATATGTTCTGTCTCATGTCTCTATTTTGACTTATTAGTCCATGTGTTCTGTCTCGTGCATCCATTTTCACTTTTTAGCCCATGTGTACTCTCAAACCTTCATTTTGAATCATTAGCCCATATGTACTGTCTCGTACCTCCATTTTCACTCATTAGTCCATGTGTTCTGTCTCGTACCTCCATTTTCATTCATTAGACCATGTGTTCTGTCTCCTGACTCCATTTTGACTCATTAGCCCATGTGTTCTGTCTCGTGCATCCATTTTGACTCATTAGCCCATGTGTTCTGTCTCGTGCCTCCATTTTGACACATTAGCCCATTTGTTCTGTCTAGGTTCTCCATTTTGACTCATTAGTCCATGTGTTCTGTCTCGTACCTCCATTTTCATTCATTAGACCATGTGTTCTGTCTCCTGACTCCATTTTGACTCATTAGCCCATGTGTTCTGTCTCGTGCCTCCATTTTGACTCATTAGCCCATGTGTTCTGTCTCGTGCCTCCATTTTGACACATTAGCCCATTTGTTCTGTCTAGGTTCTCCATTTTGACTCATTAGTCCATGTGTTCTGTCTCGTACCTCCATTTTCATTCATTAGACCATGTGTTCTGTCTCCTGACTCCATTTTGACTCATTAGACCATGTGTTCTGTCTCGTGCCTCCATTTTGACTCATTAGCCCATGTGTTCTGTCTCGTGCCTCCATTTTGACTCATTAGCCCATGTGTTCTGTCTCGTGCCTCCATTTTTACTCATTAGCCTATGTGTTCTGTCTCGTGCCTACATTTTGACTCATTAGCCCATGTGTACTGTCTCGTGCCTCCATTTTGACTCATTAGCCCATGTGTTCTGTCTCGTGCCTCCATTTTGACTCATTAGCCTCTGTGTTCTCTCTCGTGCCTACATTTTGACTCATTAGCCCATGTGTTCTGTCTCGTGCCTCCATTTTGACTCATTAGCCCATGTGTACTGTCTCGTGCCTCCATTTTGACACATTAGCCCATGTGTTCTGTCTCATACCTCCATTTTGATTAATTAGCCCATGTGTTCTGTCTCGTGCCTCCATTTTGACTCATTAGCCCATGTGTTCTGTCTTGTGCCTCCATTTTGACTCATTAGCCCATGTGTTCTGTCTCGTACCTCCATTTTGACTCATTAGCCCATGTGTTCTGTCTCGTGCCTCCATTTTTACTCATTAGCCTATGTGTTCTGTCTCGTGCCTACATTTTGACTCATTAGCCCATGTGTACTGTCTCGTGCCTCCATTTTGACTCATTAGCCCATGTGTTCTGTCTCGTGCCTCCATTTTGACTCATTAGCCCATGTGTTCTGTCTCGTGCCTCCATTTTGACACATTAGCCCATGTCTTCTGTCTCGTGCTTCCATTTTTACTCATTAGCCTCTGTGTTCTGTCTCGTGCCTACATTTTGACTCATTAGCCCATGTGTTCTGTCTCGTGCCTCCATTTTGACTCATTAGCCCATGTGTTCTGTCTTGTGCCTCCATTTTTACTCATTAGCCTATGTGTTCTGTCTCGTGCCTACATTTTGACTCATTAGCCCATGTGTACTGTCTCGTGCCTCCATTTTGACTCATTAGCCCATGTGTTCTGTCTCGTGCCTCCATTTTGACTCATTAGCCCATGTCGACTGTCTCGTGCCACCATTTTGACAAATTAGCCCATGTGTTCTGTCTCGTGCCTCCATTTTGACTCATTAGCCCATGTGTTCTGTCTTGTGCCTACATTTTTAGTCATTAGCACATGTGTACTGTCTAGTACCTACATTTTCATTCATAAGCCCATGTGTTCTGTCTAGTCACTCCATTTTGATTCATTAGCAAATGTGTTCTGTCTCGTGCCTCCATTTTGACTCATTAGCCCATGTGTTCTGTCTCGTCCCTCCATTTTGACTCATTAGCCCATGTGTTCTGTCTTGTGCCTCCATTTTGACTCATTAGCCCATGTGTACTGTCTCGTGTCTCCATTTTGACTCATTAGCCCATGTGTACTGTCTCGTACCTCCATTTCGACTCATTAGCCCATGTGTTCTGTCTCGTGCCTCCATTTTGACTCATTAGCCCATGTGTTCTGTCTCGTACCTCCATTTTGACGCATTAGCCTATGTGTTCTGTCTCGTGCCTACATTTTGACTCATTAGCCTATGTGTTCTGTCTCATATCTCTATTTTGACTCATTTGTCCATGTGTTAGGTCTCGTGCCTCCATTTTGACTCATTAGCCTTTGTGTACGGTCTTGTACCTCCATTTTGACTCATTAGTCCATGTGTTCTGTCTCGTACCTCCATTTTGATTCATAAGCCCATGTGTTCTGTCTAGGTTCTTCATTTTGACTCATTAGTCCATATGTTCTGTCTCATACCTCCATTTTGATTCATTAGACCATGTGTTCTGTCTCGTGACTCCATTTTGACTCATTAGCCCATGTGTTCTGTCTCGTGCCTCCATTTTGACTCATTAGCCCATGTGTTCTGTCTCATGCCTCCATTTTGACACATTAGCCCATGTGTTCTGTCTCGTGCCTCCATTTTTACTCATTAGCCTATGTGATCTGTCTCGAGCCTACATTTTGACTCATTAGCCCATGTGTACTGTCTCGTGCCTCCATTTTGACTCATTAGCCCATGTGTTCTGTCTCGTGCCTCCATTTTGACTCATTAGCCCATGTGTTCTGTCTCGTGCCTCCATTTTGACTCATTAGCCCATGTGTATTGTCTAGTGCCTCCATTTTGACTGAATAGCCTATGTGTTCTGTCTCGTGCCTACATTTTGACTCATTAGCCCATGTGTACTGTCTCGTACCTCCGTTTTGACTCATTAGCCCATGTGTTCTGTCTCGTGCCTCCATTTTGACTCATTAGCCCATGTGTTCTGTCTAGGTTCTCTATTTTGACTCATTTGTCCATGAGTTAGGTCTCGTGCCTCCATTTTGACTCATTAGCGTTTGTGTACGGTCTTGTACCTCCATTTTGACTCATTTGTCCATGTGTTCTATCTTGTACCTCCATTTTGATTCATAAGCCCATGTGTTCTGTCTAGGTTCTCCATTTTGACTCATTAATCCATGTGTTCTGTCTCGTACCTCCATTTTGATTCATTAGACCATGTGTTCTGTCTGGTGACTCCATTTTGACTCATTAGCCCATGTGTTCTGTCTCGTGCCTCCATTTTGACTCATTAGCCCATGTGTTCTGTCTCATGCCTCCATTTTGACACATTAGCCAATGTGTTCTGTCTCGTGCCTCCATTTTTACTCATTAGCCTATGTGTTCTGTCTCGAGCCTACATTCTGACTCATTGGCCCATGTGTACTGTCTCGTGCCTCCATTTTGACTCATTAGCCCATGTGTTCTGTCTCGTGCCTCCATTTTGACTCATTAGCCCAGTTTTTTTTGTCTCGTTCCTCCATTTTGACTCATTAGCCAATGTGTTCTGTCTCGTGCCTACATTTTGACTCATTAGCCCATGTGTTCTGTCTCGTACCTCCATTTTGACGCATTAGCCTATGTGTTCTGTCTCGTGCCTACATTTTGACTCATTAGCCCATGTGTTCTGTCTCATATCTCTATTTTGACTCATTTGTCCATGTGTTCTGTCTCGTGCCTCCATTTTGACTCATTAGCCCATGTGTTCTGTCTCGTACCTCCATTTTGACGCATTAGCCTATGTGTTCTGTCTCGTGCCTACATTTTGACTCATTAGCCCATGTGTTCTGTCTCGTGCCTCCATTTTGACTCATTAGCCCATGTGTTCTGTCTCATGCCTCCATTTTGACACATTAGCCCATGTGTTCTGTCTCGTGCCTCCATTTTTACTCATTAGCCTATGTGATCTGTCTCGAGCCTACATTTTGACTCATTAGCCCATGTGTACTGTCTAGTGCCTCCATTTTGACTCATTAGCCCATGTGTTCTGTCTCGTGCCTCCATTTTGACTCATTAGCCCATGTGTTCTGTCTCGTGCCTCCATTTTGACTCATTAGCCCATGTGTATTGTCTCGTGCCTCCATTTTGACTCATTAGCCTATGTGTTCTGTCTCGTGCCTACATTTTGACTCATTAGCCCATGTGTACTGTCTCGTACCTCCGTTTTGACTCATTAGCCCATGTGTTCTGTCTCGTGCCTCCATTTTGACTCATTAGCCCATGTGTTCTGTCTAGGTTCTCTATTTTGACTCATTTGTCCATGTGTTAGGTCTCGTGCCTCCATTTTGACTCATTAGCGTTTGTGTACGGTCTTGTACCTCCATTTTGACTCATTTGTCCATGTGTTCTATCTTGTACCTCCATTTTGATTCATAAGCCCATGTGTTCTGTCTAGGTTCTCCATTTTGACTCATTAGTCCATGTGTTCTGTCTCGTACCTCCATTTTGATTCATTAGACCATGTGTTCTGTCTGGTGACTCCATTTTGACTCATTAGCCCATGTGTTCTGTCTCGTGCCTCCATTTTGACTCATTAGCCCATGTGTTCTGTCTCATGCCTCCATTTTGACACATTAGCCCATGTGTTCTGTCTCGTGCCTCCATTTTTACTCATTAGCCTATGTGTTCTGTCTCGAGCCTACATTCTGACTCATTAGCCCATGTGTACTGTCTCGTGCCTCCATTTTGACTCATTAGCCCATGTGTTCTGTGTCGTGCCTCCATTTTGACTCATTAGCCCAGTTTTTCTGTCTCGTTCCTCCATTTTGACTCATTAGCCCATGTGTTCTGTCTCGTGACTCCATTTTGACTCATTAGCCCATGTGTTCTGTCTCGTACCTCCATTTTGACGCATTAGCCTATGTGTTCTGTCTCGTGCCTACATTTTGACTCATTAGCCCATGTGTTCTGTCTCATATCTCTATTTTGACTCATTTGTCCATGTGTTAGGTCTCGTGCCTCCATTTTGACTCATTAGCCTTTGTGTACGGTCTTGTACCTCCATTTTGACTCATTAGTCCATGTGTTCTGTCTCGTACCTCCATTTTGATTCATAAGCCCATGTGTTCTGTCTAGGTTCTCCATTTTGACTCATTAGTCCATATGTTCTGTCTCGTACCTCCATTTTGATTCATTAGACCATGTGTTCTGTCTCGTGACTCCATTTTGACTCATTAGCCCATGTGTTCTGTCTCGTGCCTCCATTTTGACTCATTAGCCCATGTGTTCTGTCTCATGCCTCCATTTTGACACATTAGCCCATGTGTTCTGTCTCGTGCCTCCATTTTTACTCATTAGCCTATGTGATCTGTCTCGAGCCTACATTTTGACTCATTAGCCCATGTGTACTGTCTCGTGCCTACATTTTGACTCATTAGCCCATGTGTTCTGTCTCGTACCTCCATTTTGACGCATTAGCCTATGTGTTCTGTCTCGTGCCTACATTTTGACTCATTAGCCCATGTGTTCTGTCTCATATCTCTATTTTGACTCATTTGTCCATGTGTTCTGTCTCGTGCCTCCATTTTGACTCATTAGCCCAATTTTTTTTGTCTCGTTCCTCCATTTTGACTCATTAGCCAATGTGTTCTGTCTCGTGACTCCTTTTTGACTCATTAGCCCATGTGTTCTGTCTCGTACCTCCATTTTGACGCATTAGCCTATGTGTTCTGTCTCGTGCCTACATTTTGACTCATTAGCCCATGTGTTCTGTCTCATATCTCTATTTTGACTCATTTGTCCATGTGTTAGGTCTCGTGCCTCCATTTTGACTCATTAGCCTTTGTGTACGGTCTTGTACCTCCATTTTGACTCATTAGTCCATGTGTTCTGTCTCGTACCTCCATTTTGATTCATAAGCCCATGTGTTCTGTCTAGGTTCTCCATTTTGACTCATTAGTCCATATGTTCTGTCTCGTACCTCCATTTGGATTCATTAGACCATGTGTTCTGTCTCGTGACTCCATTTTGACTCATTAGCCCATGTGTTCTGTCTCGTGCCTCCATTTTGACTCATTAGCCCATGTGTTCTGTCTCATGCCTCCATTTTGACACATTAGCCCATGTGTTCTGTCTCGTGCCTCCATTTTTACTCATTAGCCTATGTGATCTGTCTCGAGCCTACATTTTGACTCATTAGCCCATGTGTACTGTCTCGTGCCTCCATTTTTACTCATTAGCCTATGTGATCTGTCTCGAGCCTACATTTTGACTCATTAGCCCATGTGTAGTGTCTCGTGCCTCCATTTTGACTCATTAGCCCATGTGTTCTGTCTCGTGCCTCCATTTTGACTCATTAGCCCATGTGTTCTGTCTCGTGCCTCCATTTTGACTCATTAGCCCATGTGTATTGTCTCGTGCCTCCATTTTGACTCATTAGCCTATGTGTTCTGTCTCGTGGCTACATTTTGACTCATTAGCCCATGTGTACTGTCTCGTACCTCCGTTTTGACTCATTAGCCCATGTGTTCTGTCTCGTGCCTCCATTTTGACTCATTAGCCCATTTTTTCTGTCTCGTGCCTCCATTTTGACTCATTAGCCCATGTGTTCTGTCTAGGTTCTCTATTTTGACTCATTTGTCCATGTGTTAGGTCTCGTGCCTCCATTTTGACTCATTAGCCTTTTTGTACGGTCTTGTACCTCCATTTTTACTCATTAGTCCATGTGTTCTGTCTCGTACCTCCATTTTGACGCATTAGCCTATGTGTTCTGTCTCGTGCCTACATTTTGACTCATTAGCCCATGTGTTCTGTCTCGTGCCTCCATTTTTACTCATTAGCCTATGTGATCTGTCTCGAGCGTACATTTAGACTCATTAGCCCATGTGTACTGTCTCGTGCCTCCATTTTGACTCATTAGCCCATGTGTTCTGTCTCGTGCCTCCATTTTGACTCATTAGCCCATATGTTCTGTCTCGTGCCTCCATTTTGACTCATTAGCCCATGTGTATTGTCTCGTGCCTCCATTTTGACTCATTAGCCTATGTGTTCTGTCTCGTGCCTACATTTTGACTCATTAGCCCATGTGTACTGTCTCGTACCTCCGTTTTGACTCATTAGCCCATGTGTTCTGTCTCGTGCCTCCATTTTGACTCATTAGCCCATTTTTTCTGTCTCGTGCCTCCATTTTGACTCATTAGCCCATGTGTTCTGTCTAGGTTCTCTATTTTGACTCATTTGTCCATGTGTTAGGTCTCGTGCCTCCATTTTGACTCATTAGCCTTTTTGTACGGTCTTGTACCTCCATTTTGACTCATTAGTCCAAGTGCTCTATCTCGTACCTCCATTTTGATTCATAAGCCCATGTGTTCTGTCTAGGTTCTCCATTTTGACTCATTAGTCCATGTGTTCTGTCTCGTACCTACATTTTGATTCATTAGACCATGTGTTCTGTCTCGTGACTCCATTTTGACTCATTAGCCCATGTGTTCTGTCTCGTGCCTCCATTTTGACTCATTAGCCCATGTGTTCTGTCTCATGCCTCCATTTTGACACATTAGCCCATGTGTTCTGTCTCGTGCCTCCATTTTTACTCATTAGCCTATGTGTTCTGTCTCGAGCCTACATTTTGACTCATTAGCCCATGTGTACTGTCTCGTGCCTCCATTTTGACTCATTAGCCCATGTGTTCTGTCTCGTGCCTCCATTTTGACTCATTAGCCCAGTTTTTCGGTCTCGTTCCTCCATTTTGACTCATTAGCCAATGTGTTCTGTCTCGTGCCTACATTTTGACTCATTAGCCCATGTGTACTGTCTCGTACCTCCATTTTGACTCATTAGCCCATGTGTTCTGTCTCGTGCCTCCATTTTGACTCATTAGCCCATGTGTTCTGTCTCGTACCTCCATTTTGACGCATTAGCCTATGTGTTCTGTCTCGTGCCTACATTTTGACTCATTAGCCCATGTGTTCTGTCTCGTGCCTCCATTTTGACTCATTAGCCCATGTGTTCTGTCTCATGCCTCCATTTTGACACATTAGCCCATGTGTTCTGTCTCGTGCCTCCATTTTTACTCATTAGCCTATGTGATCTGTCTCGAGCCTACATTTTGACTCATTAGCCCATGTGTACTGTCTCGTGCCTCCATTTTGACTCATTAGCCCATGTGTTCTGTCTCGTGCCTCCATTTTGACTCATTAGCCCATGTGTTCTGTCTCGTGCCTCCATTTTGACTCATTAGCCCATGTGTATTGTCTCGTGCCTCCATTTTGACTCATTAGCCTATGTGTTCTGTCTCGTGCCTACATTTTGACTCATTAGCCCATGTGTACTGTCTCGTACCTCCGTTTTGACTCATTAGCCCATGTGTTCTGTCTCGTGCCTCCATTTTGACTCATTAGCCCATGTGTTCTGTCTAGGTTCTCTATTTTGACTCATTTGTCCATGTGTTAGGTCTCGTGCCTCCATTTTGACTCATTAGCGTTTGTGTACGGTCTTGTACCTCCATTTTGACTCATTTGTCCATGTGTTCTATCTTGTACCTCCATTTTGATTCATAAGCCCATGTGTTCTGTCTAGGTTCTCCATTTTGACTCATTAGTCCATGTGTTCTGTCTCGTACCTCCATTTTGATTCATTAGACCATGTGTTCTGTCTGGTGACTCCATTTTGACTCATTAGCCCATGTGTTCTGTCTCGTGCCTCCATTTTGACTCATTAGCCCATGTGTTCTGTCTCATGCCTCCATTTTGACACATTAGCCCATGTGTTCTGTCTCGTGCCTCCATTTTTACTCATTAGCCTATGTGTTCTGTCTCGAGCCTACATTCTGACTCATTAGCCCATGTGTACTGTCTCGTGCCTCCATTTTGACTCATTAGCCCATGTGTTCTGTGTCGTGCCTCCATTTTGACTCATTAGCCCAGTTTTTCTGTCTCGTTCCTCCATTTTGACTCATTAGCCAATGTGTTCTGTCTCGTGCCTACATTTTGACTCATTAGCCCATGTGTTCTGTCTCGTGACTCCATTTTGACTCATTAGCCCATGTGTTCTGTCTCGTACCTCCATTTTGACGCATTAGCCTATGTGTTCTGTCTCGTGCCTACATTTTGACTCATTAGCCCATGTGTTCTGTCTCATATCTCTATTTTGACTCATTTGTCCATGTGTTAGGTCTCGTGCCTCCATTTTGACTCATTAGCCTTTGTGTACGGTCTTGTACCTCCATTTTGACTCATTAGTCCATGTGTTCTGTCTCGTACCTCCATTTTGATTCATAAGCCCATGTGTTCTGTCTAGGTTCTCCATTTTGACTCATTAGTCCATATGTTCTGTCTCGTACCTCCATTTTGATTCATTAGACCATGTGTTCTGTCTCGTGACTCCATTTTGACTCATTAGCCCATGTGTTCTGTCTCGTGCCTCCATTTTGACTCATTAGCCCATGTGTTCTGTCTCATGCCTCCATTTTGACACATTAGCCCATGTGTTCTGTCTCGTGCCTCCATTTTTACTCATTAGCCTATGTGATCTGTCTCGAGCCTACATTTTGACTCATTAGCCCATGTGTACTGTCTCGTGCCTCCATTTTTACTCATTAGCCTATGTGATCTGTCTCGAGCCTACATTTTGACTCATTAGCCCATGTGTACTGTCTCGTGCCTCCATTTTGACTCATTAGCCCATGTGTTCTGTCTCGTGCCTCCATTTTGACTCATTAGCCCATGTGTTCTGTCTTGTGCCTCCATTTTGACTCATTAGCCCCTGTGTTCTGTCTCGTGCCTCCATTTTGACTCATTAGCCCATGTGTTCTGTCTCGTGCCTCCATTTTTACTCATTAATCTATGTGTTCTGTCTCGTGTCTACATTTTGACTCATTAGCCCATGTGTACTGTCTCGTGCCTCCATTTTGACTCATTAGCCCATGTGTTCTGTCTCGTGCCTCCATTTTGACTCATTAGCCCATGTCTTCTGTCTCGTGCCACCATTTTGACACATTAGCCCATGTGTTCAGTCTCATACCTCCATTTTGATTAATTAGCCCATGTGTTCTGTCTCGTACCTCCATTTTGACTCATTAGCCCATGTGTTCTGTCTTCTGACTCCATTTTGACTCATTAGCCAATGTGTTCTGTCTCGTGCCTCCATTTTGAATCATTAGTCCATGCGTACTGTCTCAAACCTCCATTTTGACTCATTAGCCAATGTGTTCTGTCTCATATCTCTATTTTGACTCATTTGTCCATGTGTTTGGTCTCGTGCCTCCATTTTGACTCATTAGCCTTTGTGTACGGTCTTGTACCTCAATTTTGACTCATTAGTCCATGTGTTCTGTCTCGTACCTCCATTTTGAGTCATTAGCCTATGTGAACTTTCTCAATCCTCCATTTTGACTCATTAGCCCATGTGTTCTATCTCGTGACTCCATTTTGACTCATTAGCACATGTGTTCTTTCTCGTACCTCCATTTTGACTCATTAACCCATGTGTTCTGTCTCATGTCTCTATTTTGACTTATTAGTCCATGTGTTCTGTCTCGTGCATCCATTTTCACTTTTTAGCCCATGTGTACTCTCAAACCTTCATTTTGAATCATTAGCCCATATGTACTGTCTCGTACCTCCATTTTCACTCATTAGTCCATGTGTTCTGTCTCGTACCTCCATTTTGATTCATAAGCCCATGTGTTCTGTCTAGGTTCTCCATTTTGATTCATTAGACCATGTGTTCTGTCTCCTGACTCCATTTTGACTCATTAGCCCATGTGTTCTGTCTCGTGCCTCCATTTTGACTCATTAGCCCATGTGTTCTGTCTCGTGCCTCCATTTTGACACATTAGCCCATTTGTTCTGTCTAGGTTCTCCATTTTGACTCATTAGTCCATGTGTTCTGTCTCGTACCTCCATTTTCATTCATTAGACCATGTGTTCTGTCTCCTGACTCCATTTTGACTCATTAGCCCATGTGTTCTGTCTCGTGCCTCCATTTTGACTCATTAGCCCATGTGTTCTGTCTCGTGCCTCCATTTTGACACATTAGCCCATTTGTTCTGTCTAGGTTCTCCATTTTGACTCATTAGTCCATGTGTTCTGTCTCGTACCTCCATTTTCATTCATTAGACCATGTGTTCTGTCTCGTGCCTCCATTTTGACTCATTAGCCCATGTGTTCTGTCTCGTGCCTCCATTTTTACTCATTAGCCCATGTGTTCTGTCTCGTACCTCCATTTTGACTCATTGGCCCATGTGTTCTGTCTCGTGCCTCCATTTTGACTCATTAGCCCATGTGTTCTGTCTCGTGCGTCCATTTTTACTCATTAGCCCATGTGTTCTGTCTCGTGCCTCCATTTTGACTCATTGGCCCATGTGTACTGTCTCGTGCCTCCATTTTGACACATTAGCCCATGTCTTCTGTCTCGTGCCTCCATTTTTACTCATTAGCCTCTGTGTTCTGTCTCGTGCCTACATTTTGACTCATTAGCCCATGTGTACTGTCTCGTGCCTCCATTTTGACTCATTAGCCCATGTGTTCTGTCTCGTGCCTCCATTTTGACTCATTAGCCCATGTGTACTGTCTCGTGCCTCCATTTTGACACATTAGCCCATGTGTACTGTCTCGTACCTCCATTTTGACTCATTAGCCCATGTGTTCTGTCTCGTGCCTCCATTTTGACTCATTAGCCCATGTGTTCTGTCTTGTGCCTCCATTTTGACTCATTAGCCCATGTGTTCTGTCTCGTGCCTCCATTTTGACTCATTAGCCCATGTGTTCTGTCTCGTGCCTCCATTTTGACTCATTAGCCCATGTGTTCTGTCTCGTGCCTCCATTTTTACTCATTAACCTATGTGTTCTGTCTCGTGTCTACATTTTGACTCATTAGCCCATGTGTACTGTCTCGTGCCTCCATTTTGACTCATTAGCCCATGTGTTCTGTCTCGTGCCTCCATTTTGACTCATTAGCCCATGTCTTCTGTCTCGTGCCACCATTTTGACACATTAGCCCATGTGTTCAGTCTCATACCTCCATTTTGATTAATTAGCCCATGTGTTCTGTCTCGTACCTCCATTTTGACTCATTAGCCCATGTGTTCTGTCTTCTGACTCCATTTTGACTCATTAGCCAATGTGTTCTGTCTCGTGCCTCCATTTTGAATCATTAGTCCATGCGTACTGTCTCAAACCTCCATTTTGACTCATTAGCCAATGTGTTCTGTCTCATATCTCTATTTTGACTCATTTGTCCATGTGTTTGGTCTCGTGCCTCCATTTTGACTCATTAGCCTTTGTGTACGGTCTTGTACCTCCATATTTACTCATTAGTCCATGTGTTCTGTCTCGTACCTCTATTTTGAGTCATTAGCCTATGTGAACTTTCTCAAACCTCCATTTTGACTCATTAGCCCATGTGTTCTATCTCGTGACTCCATTTTGACTCATTAGCACATGTGTACTGTCTCGTGCCTCCATTTTGACTCATTAACCCATGTGTTCTGTCTCGTGCCTCCATTTTGACTCATTAGTCTATGCGTTCTGTCTCTTGCCTCCATTTTGACTAATTTGTCCATGTGTTCTTTCTCGTACCTCCATTTTGACTCAATAGCCCATATGTTCTGTCTCATGTCTCTATTTTGACTTATTAGTCCATGTGTTCTGTCTCGTGCATCCATTTTCACTTTTTAGCCCATGTGTACTCTCAAACCTTCATTTTGAATCATTAGCCCATATGTACTGTCTCGTACCTCCATTTTCACTCATTAGTCCATGTGTTCTGTCTCGTACCTCCATTTTCATTCATTAGACCATGTGTTCTGTCTCCTGACTCCATTTTGACTCATTAGCCCATGTGTTCTGTCTCGTGCATCCATTTTGACTCATTAGCCCATGTGTTCTGTCTCGTGCCTCCATTTTGACACATTAGCCCATTTGTTCTGTCTAGGTTCTCCATTTTGACTCATTAGTCCATGTGTTCTCTCGTACCTCCATTTTCATTCATTAGACCATGTGTTCTGTCTCCTGACTCCATTTTGACTCATTAGCCCATGTGTTCTGTCTCGTGCCTCCATTTTGACTCATTAGCCCATGTGTTCTGTCTCGTGCCTCCATTTTGACACATTAGCCCATTTGTTCTGTCTAGGTTCTCCATTTTGACTCATTAGTCCATGTGTTCTGTCTCGTACCTCCATTTTCATTCATTAGACCATGTGTTCTGTCTCCTGACTCCATTTTGACTCATTAGACCATGTGTTCTGTCTCGTGCCTCCATTTTGACTCATTAGCCCATGTGTTCTGTCTCGTGCCTCCATTTTGACTCATTAGCCCATGTGTTCTGTCTCGTGCCTCCATTTTTACTCATTAGCCTATGTGTTCTGTCTCGTGCCTACATTTTGACTCATTAGCCCATGTGTACTGTCTCGTGCCTCCATTTTGACTCATTAGCCCATGTGTTCTGTCTCGTGCCTCCATTTTGACTCATTAGCCTCTGTGTTCTGTCTCGTGCCTACATTTTGACTCATTAGCCCATGTGTTCTGTCTCGTGCCTCCATTTTGACTCATTAGCCCATGTGTTCTGTCTCGTGCCTCCATTTTGACTCATTAGCCCATGTGTACTGTCTCGTGCCTCCATTTTGACACATTAGCCCATGTGTTCTGTCTCATACCTCCATTTTGATTAATTAGCCCATGTGTTCTGTCTCGTGCCTCCATTTTGACTCATTAGCCCATGTGTTCTGTCTTGTGCCTCCATTTTGACTCATTAGCCCATGTGTTCTGTCTCGTACCTCCATTTTGACTCATTAGCCCATGTGTTCTGTCTCGTGCCTCCATTTTTACTCATTAGCCTATGTGTTCTGTCTCGTGCCTACATTTTGACTCATTAGCCCATGTGTACTGTCTCGTGCCTCCATTTTGACTCATTAGCCCATGTGTTCTGTCTCGTGCCTCCATTTTGACTCATTAGCCCATGTGTTCTGTCTCGTGCCTCCATTTTGACACATTAGCCCATGTCTTCTGTCTCGTGCTTCCATTTTTACTCATTAGCCTCTGTGTTCTGTCTCGTGCCTACATTTTGACTCATTAGCCCATGTGTTCTGTCTCGTGCCTCCATTTTGACTCATTAGCCCATGTGTTCTGTCTTGTGCCTCCATTTTTACTCATTAGCCTATGTGTTCTGTCTCGTGCCTACATTTTGACTCATTAGCCCATGTGTACTGTCTCGTGCCTCCATTTTGACTCATTAGCCCATGTGTTCTGTCTCGTGCCTCCATTTTGACTCATTAGCCCATGTCGACTGTCTCGTGCCACCATTTTGACAAATTAGCCCATGTGTTCAGTCTCATACCTCCATTTTGATTAATTAGCCCATGTGTTCTGTCTAGCGCCTTCATTTTGACTCATTAGCACATGTGTACTGTCTCGTACCTCCATTTTGACTCATTAGCACATGTGTTCTGTCTTCTGACTCCATTTTGACTCATTAGCCCATGTGTTATGTCTCGTGCCTCCATTTTGAATCATTAGTCCATGCGTACTGTCTCAAACCTCCATTTTGACTCATTAGCCAATGTGTTCTGTATCATATCTCTATTTTGACTCATTTGTCCATGTGTTTGGATTAGTGCCTCCATTTTGACTCATTAGCCTTTGTGTACGGTCTTGTACCTCCATTTTGACTCATTAGTCCATGTGTTCTGTCTCGTACCTCCATTTTGAGTCATTAGCCCATGTGATCGGTCTCGTGCCTCCATTTTGAATCATTAGTCCATGTGTTCTGTCTTGTTCCTCCATTTTGACACATTAGCCCATGTGTACTGTCTCGTGCCTCCATTTTGACTAATTAGCCCATGTGTTCTGTCTCGTGCATCCATTTTGACTCATTAGCCCATGTGTTCTGTCTCGTGCCTCCATTTTGACTCATTAACCCATGTGTTCTGTCTCGTGCCTCCATTTTGACTCATTAGCCCATGTGTTCTGTCTCGTACCTCCATTTTGACTCATTAGGCCATGTGTTCTGTCTCGTGCCTCCATTTTGACTCATTAACCCATGTGTTCTGTCTCGTGCCTCCATTTTGACTCATTAGCCCATGTCTTCTGTCTCGTGCCTCCAATTTGACTCATTAGCCCATGTGTTCTGTCTCGTGCCTCCATTTTGAATCATTAGTCTATGCGTTCTGTCTTCTGACTCCATTTTGACTCATTAGCCCATGTGTACTGTCTCTTGCCTCCATTTTGACTAATTCGTCCATGTGTTCTTTCTCGTACCTCCATTTTGACTCAATAGCCCATATTTTCTGTCTCGTGCCTCCATTTTCACTTTTTAGCCCATGTGTACTCTCAAACCTTCATTTTGAATCATTAGCCAATATGTACTGTCTCGTACCTCCATTTTGACTCATTAGCCCATGTGTTCTGTCTCGTGCCTCCATTTTTACTCATTAGCCTATGTGTTCTGTCTCGTGCCTACATTTTGACTCATTAGCCCATGTGTACTTTCTCGTGCCTCCATTTTGACTCATTAGCCCATGTGCACTGTCTCGTGCCACCATTTTGACACATTAGCCCATGTGTTCTGTCTCATACCTCCATTTTGATTAATTAGCCCATGTGTTCTGTCTAGCGCCTTCATTTTGACTCATTAGCACATGTGTACTGTCTCGTACCTCCATTTTGACTCATTAGCCCATGTGTTCTGTCTCGTGCCTCCATTTTGAATCATTAGTCCATGCGTACTGTCTCAAACCTCCATTTTGACTCATTAGCCAATGTGTTCTGTCTCATATCTCTATTTTGACTCATTTGTCCATGTGTTTGGTCTCGTGCCTCCATTTTGACTCATTAGCCTTTGTGTACGGTCTTGTACCTCCATTTTGACTCATTAGTCTATGTGTTCTGTCTCGTACCTCCATTTTGAGTCATTAGTCCATGTGTTCTGTCTTGTTCCTCCATTTTGATTCATTAGACCATGTGTTCTGTCTGATGTCTCCATTTTGAATCATTAGCCCATGTGTTCTGTCTCGTACCTCCATTTTAACTCATTAGCCCATGTGTTCTGTCTCGTGCCTCCATTTTGACACATTAGCCCATGTGTTCTGTCTCGTGCCTCCAATTTTACTCATTAGCCTATGTGTTCTGTCTCGTGCCTACATTTTGACTCATTAGCCCATGTGTACTTTCTCGTGCCTCCATTTTGACTCATTAGCCCATGTGTACTGTCTGGTGCCACCATTTTGACACATTAGCCCATGTGTTCTGTCTCGTGCCTCCATTTTGAATTATTAGCCCATATGTACTGTCTCGTACCTCCATTTTGACTCATTAGTCCATGTGTTCTGTCTCGTACCTCCATTTTGAGTAATTAGCCCATATGATCTGTCTCGTGCCTCCATTTTGAATCATTAGTCCATGTGTTCTGTCTTGTTCCTCCATTTTGATTCATTAGCCCATGTGTTCGGTCTGGAGTCTCCATTTTGAATCATTAGTCCATGTGTTCTGTCTTGTTCCTCCTTTTTGATTCATTAGCCCATGTGTTCGGTCTGGAGTCTCCATTTTGAATCATTAGTCCATGTGTTCTGTCTCGTACCTCCATTTTAACTCATTAGCCCATGTAATCTGTCTCGTGCCTCCATTTTGACTTATTCGCCCATGTGTACTGTCTAGGTTCTTCATTTTGACACATTAGTCCATGTGTTCTGTCTCGTGCCTCCATTTTGACTCATTAGCACATGTGAACTGTCTCGTACCTCCATTTTGACTCATTAGCCCATGTGTTCTGTCTCGTGCCTCCATTTTGACTCATTAGACCATGTGTTCTGTCTCGTGCCTCCATTTTGACTCATTAGCCCATATGTACTGTCTCGTACCTCCATTTTGACTCATTAGTCCATGTGTTCTGTCTCGTACCTCCATTTTGATTCATAAGCCCATGTGTTCTGTCTAGGTTCTCCATTTTGATTCATTAGACCATGTGTTCTGTCTCGTGCCTCCATTTTGAATCATTAGTCCATGTGTTCTGTCTTGTTCCTCCATTTTGATTCATTAGCCAATGTGTTCTGTCTCGTACCTCCATTTTAACTCGTTAGCCCATGTGTTCTGTCTCGTGCCTCCATTTTGACACATTAGCCCATGTGTTCTGTCTCGTGCCTCCAATTTTACTCATTAGCCTATGTGTTCTGTCTCGTGCCTACATTTTGACTCATTAGCCCATGTGTACTTTCTCATGCCTCCATTTTGACTCATTAGCCCATGTGTACTGTCTCGTGCCACCATTTTGACACATTAGCCCATGCGTACTGTCTCGTACCTCCATTTTGACACATTAGCACATGTGTTCTGTCTTCTGACTCCATTTTGACTCATTAGCCCATGTGTTCTGTCTCGTGCCTCCATTTTGAATCATTAGCCCATATGTACTGTCTCGTACCTCCATTTTGACTCATTAGTCCATGTGTTCTGTCTCGTACCTCCATTTTGATTCATAAGCCCATGTGTTCTGTCTAGGTTCTCCATTTTGATTCATTAGACCATGTGTTCTGTCTCCTGACTCCATTTTTACTCATTAGCCCATGTGTTCTGTCTTCGTGCCTACATTTTGACTCATTAGCCCATGTGTACTGTCTCGTGCCTCCATTTTGACTCATTAGCCCATGTGTACTGTCTCGTGCCACCATTTTGACACATTAGCCCATGTGTTCTGTCTCATACCTCCATTTTGATTAATTAGCCCATGTGTTCTGTCTAGCGCCTTCATTTTGACTCATTAGCACATGTGTACTGTCTCGTACCTCCATTTTGACTCATTAGCCCATGTGTTCTGTCTCGTGCCTCCATTTTGAATCATTAGTCCATGCGTACTGTCTCAAACCTCCATTTTGACTCATTAGCCAATGTGTTCTGTCTCATATCTCTATTTTGACTCATTTGTCCATGTGTTTGGTCTCGTGCCTCCATTTTCACTCATTAGCCTTTGTGTACTGTCTTGTACCTCCATTTTAACTCATTAGCCCATGTGTTCTGTGCTCGTGCCTCCATTTTGACACATTAGCCCATGTGTTCTGTCTCGTGCCTCCAATTTTACTCATTAGCCTATGTGTTCTGTCTCGTGCCTACATTTTGACTCATTAGCCCATGTGTACTTTCTCGTGCCTACATTTTGACTCATTAGCCCATGTGTACTGCCTCGTGCCACCATTTTGACACATTAGCCCATGCGTACTGTCTCGTGCCTCCATTTTGAATCATTAGCCCATATGTACTGTCTCGTACCTCCATTTTGACTCATTAGCACATGTGTTCTGTCTTCTGACTCCATTTTGACTCATTAGCCTATGTGTTCTGTCTCGTGCCTACATTTTGACTCATTAGCCCATGTGTACTGTCTCGTGCCTCCATTTTGACTCATTAGCCCATGTGTTCTGTCTCGTGCATCCATTTTGACTCATTAGCCCATGTCGACTGTCTCGTGCCACCATTTTGACACATTAGCCCATGTGTTCAGTCTCATACCTCCATTTTGATTAATTAGCCCATGTGTTCTGTCTAGCGCCTTCATTTTGACTCATTAGCACATGTGTACTGTCTCGTACCTCCATTTTGACTTATTAGCACATGTGTTCTGTCTTCTGACTCCATTTTGACTCATTAGCCCATGTGTTATGTCTCGTGCCTCCATTTTGAATCATTAGTCCATGCGTACTGTCTCAAACCTCCATTTTGACTCATTAGCCAATGTGTTCTGTATCATATCTCTATTTTGACTCATTTGTCCATGTGTTTGGATTCGTGCCTCCATTTTCACTCATTAGCCTTTGTGTACGGTCTTGTACCTCCATTTTGACTCATTAGTCCATGTGTTCTGTCTCGTACCTCCATTTTGAGTCATTAGCCCATGTGATCTGTCTCGTGCCTCCATTTTGAATCATTAGTCCATGTGTTCTGTCTTGTTCCTCCATTTTGACACATTAGCCCATGTGTACTGTCTCGTGCCTCCATTTTGACTTATTAGCCCATGTGTTCTGTCTCGTGCCTCCATTTTGACTCATTAGCCCATGTGTTCTGTCTCGTGCCTCCATTTTGACTCATTAACCCATGTGTTCTGTCTCGTGACTCCAATTTGACTCATTAGCCCATGTGTTCTGTCTCGTGCCTCCATTTTGAATCATTAGTCTATGCGTTCTGTCCTCTGACTCCATTTTGACTCATTAGCCCATGTGTACTGTCTCTTGCCTCCATTTTGACTAATTCATCCATGTGTTCTTTCTCGTACCTCCATTTTGACTCAATAGCCCATATGTTCTGTCTCGTGCCTCCATTTTCACTTTTTAGCCCATGTGTACCCTCAAACCTTCATTTTGAATCATTATCCCATATGTACTGTCTCGTACCTCCATTTTGACTCATTAGCCCATGTGTTCTGTCTCGTGCCTCCATTTTGACTTATTAGCACATGTGTTCTGTCTTCTGACTCCATTTTGACTCATTAGCCCATGTGTTATGTCTCGTGCCTCCATTTTGAATCATTAGTCCATGCGTACTGTCTCAAACCTCCATTTTGACTCATTAGCCAATGTGTTCTGTATCATATCTCTATTTTGACTCATTTGTCCATGTGTTTGGATTCGTGCCTCCATTTTCACTCATTAGCCTTTGTGTACGTTCTTGTACCTCCATTTTGACTCATTAGTCCATGTGTTCTGTCTCGTACCTCATTTTTGAGTCATTAGCCCATGTGATCTGTCTCGTGTCTCCATTTTGAATCATTAGTCCATGTGTTCTGTCTTGTTCCTCCATTTTGACACATTAGCCCATGTGTACTGTCTCGTGCCTCCATTTTGACTTATTAGCCCATGTGTTCTGTCTCGTGCCTCCATTTTGACTCATTAGCCCATGTGTTCTGTCTCGTGCCTCCATTTTGACTCATTAACCCATGTGTTCTGTCTCGTGCCTCCATTTTGACTCATTAGCCCATGTGTTCTGTCTCGTACTTGCATTTTGACTCATTAGGCCATGTGTTCTGTCTCGTGCCTCCATTTTGACTCATTAACCCATGTGTTCTGTCTCGTGCCTCCATTTTGACTCATTAGCCAATGTGTTCTGTATCATATCTCTATTTTGACTCATTTGTCCATGTGTTTGGATTCGTGCCTCCATTTTCACTCATTAGCCTTTGTGTACGGTCTTGTACCTCCATTTTGACTCATTAGTCCATGTGTTCTGTCTCGTACCTCCATTTTGAGTCATTAGCCCATGTGATCTGTCTCGTGCCTCCATTTTGAATCATTAGTCCATGTGTTCTGTCTTGTTCCTCCATTTTGACACATTAGCCCATGTGTACTGTCTCGTGCCTCCATTTTGACTTATTAGCCCATGTGTTCTGTCTCGTGCCTCCATTTTGACTCATTAGCCCATGTGTTCTGTCTCGTGCCTCCATTTTGACTCATTAACCCATGTGTTCTGTCTCGTGACTCCAATTTGACTCATTAGCCCATGTGTTCTGTCTCGTGCCTCCATTTTGAATCATTAGTCTATGCGTTCTGTCCTCTGACTCCATTTTGACTCATTAGCCCATGTGTACTGTCTCTTGCCTCCATTTTGACTAATTCGTCCATGTGTTCTTTCTCGTACCTCCATTTTGACTCAATAGCCCATATGTTCTGTCTCGTGCCTCCATTTTCACTTTTTAGCCCATGTGTACTCTCAAACCTTCATTTTGAATCATTATCCCATATGTACTGTCTCGTACCTCCATTTTGACTCATTAGCCCATGTGTTCTGTCTCGTGCCTCCATTTTGACTTATTAGCACATGTGTTCTGTCTTCTGACTCCATTTTGACTCATTAGCCCATGTGTTATGTCTCGTGCCTCCATTTTGAATCATTAGTCCATGCGTACTGTCTCAAACCTCCATTTTGACTCATTAGCCAATGTGTTCTGTATCATATCTCTATTTTGACTCATTTGTCCATGTGTTTGGATTCGTGCCTCCATTTTCACTCATTAGCCTTTGTGTACGGTCTTGTACCTCCATTTTGACTCATTAGTCCATGTGTTCTGTCTCGTACCTCCATTTTGAGTCATTAGCCCATGTGATCTGTCTCGTGTCTCCATTTTGAATCATTAGTCCATGTGTTCTGTCTTGTTTCTCCATTTTGACACATTAGCCCATGTGTTCTGTCTCGTGCCTCCATTTTGACTCATTAGCCCATGTGTTCTGTCTCGTGCCTCCATTTTGACTCATTAACCCATGTGTTCTGTCTCGTGCCTCCATTTTGACTCATTAGCCCATGTGTTCTGTCTCGTACTTCCATTTTGACTCATTAGGCCATGTGTTCTGTCTCGTGACTCCAATTTGACTCATTAACCCATGTGTTCTGTCTCGTGCCTCCATTTTGACTCATTAGCCCATGTCTTCTGTCTCGTGACTCCAATTTGACTCATTAGCCCATGTGTTCTGTCTCGTGCCTCCATTTTGAATCATTAGTCTATGCGTTCTGTCCTCTGACTCCATTTTGACTCATTAGCCCATGTGTACTGTCTCTTGCCTCCATTTTGACTAATTCGTCCATGTGTTCTTTCTCGTACCTCCATTTTGACTCAATAGCCCATATGTTCTGTCTCGTGCCTCCATTTTCACTTTTTAGCCCATGTGTACTCTCAAACCTTCATTTTGAATCATTATCCCATATGTACTGTCTCGTACCTCCATTTTGACTCATTAGCCCATGTGTACTTTCTCGTGCCTCCATTTTGACTCATTAGCCCATGTGTACTGTCTCGTGCCACCATTTTGACACATTAGCCCATGTGTTCTGTCTCATACCTCCATTTTGATTAATTAGCCCATGTGTTCTGTCTAGCGCCTTCATTTTGACTCATTAGCACATGTGTACTGTCTCGTACCTCCATTTTGACTCATTAGCCCATGTGTTCTGTCTCGTGCCTCCATTTTGAATCATTAGTCCATGCGTACTGTCTCAAACCTCCATTTTGACTCATTAGCCAATGTGTTCTGTCTCATATCTCTATTTTGACTCATTTGTCCATGTGTTTGGTCTCGTGCCTCCATTTTGACTCATTAGCCTTTGTGTACGGTCTTGTACCTCCATTTTGACTCATTAGTCCATGTGTTCTGTCTCGTACCTCCATTTTGAGTCATTAGTCCATGTGTTCTGTCTGGTTCCTCCATTTTGATTCATTAGCCCATGTGTTCTGTCTGATGTCTCCATTTTGAATCATTAGCCCATGTGTTCTGTCTCGTACCTCCATTTTAACTCATTAGCCCATGTGTTCTGTCTCGTGCCTCCATTTTGACACATTAGCCCATGTGTTCTGTCTCGTGCCTCCAATTTTACTCATTAGCCTATGTGTTCTGTCTAGTGCCTACATTTTGACTCATTAGCCCATGTGTACTTTCTCGTGCTTCCATTTTGACTCATTAGCCCATGTGTACTGTCTCGTGCCACCATTTTGACACATTAGCCCATGCGTACTGTCTCGTGCCTCCATTTTGAATCATTAGCCCATATGTACTGTCTCGTACCTCCATTTTGACTCATTAGCACATGTGTTCTGTCTTCTGACTCCATTTTGACTCATTAGCCCATGTGTTCTGTCTCGTGCCTCCATTTTGAATTATTAGCCCATATGTACTGTCTCGTACCTCCATTTTGACTCATTAGTCCATGTGTTCTGTCTCGTACCACCATTTTGTGTCATTAGCCCATATGATCTGTCTCGTGCCTCTATTTTGAATCATTAGTCCATGTGTTCTGTCTTGTTCCTCCATTTTGATTCATTAGCCCATGTGTTCGGTCTGGAGTCTCCATTTTGAATCATTAGTCCATGTGTTCTGTCTCGTACCTCCATTTTAACTCATTAGCCCATGTAATCTGTCTCGTGCCTCCATTTTGACTTATTCGCCCATGTGTACTGTCTAGGTTCTTCATTTTGACACATTAGTCCATGTGTTCTGTCTCGTGCCTCCATTTTGACTCATTAGCACATGTGTACTGTCTCGTACCTCCATTTTGACTCATTAGCCCATGTGTTCTGTCTCGTGCCTCCATTTTGACTCATTAGACCATGTGTTCTGTCTCGTGCCTCCATTTTGACTCATTAGCCCATGTGTACTGTCTCGTACCTCCATTTTGACTCATTAGCACATGTGTTCTGTCTTCTGACTCCATTTTGACTCATTAGCCCATGTGTTCTGTCTCCTGACTCCATTTTTACTCATTAGCCCATGTGTTCTGTCTCGTGCCTACATTTTGACTCATTAGCCCATGTGATCTGTCTCGTGCCTCCATTTTGAATCATTAGTCCATGTGTTCTGTCTTGTTCCTTAATTTTGATTCATTAGCCCATGTGTTCTGTCTGATTTCTCCATTTTGAATCATTAGCCCATGTGTTCTGTCTCGTACCTCCATTTTAACTCGTTAGCCCATGTGTTCTGTCTCGTGCCTCCATTTTGACACATTAGCCCATGTGTTCTGTCTCGTGCCTCCAATTTTACTCATTAGCCTATGTGTTCTGTCTCGTGCCTACATTTTGACTCATTAGCCCATGTGTACTTTCTCGTACCTCCATTTTGACTCATTAGCCCATGTGTACTGTCTCGTGCCTCCATTTTGAATCATTAGCCCATATGTACTGTCTCGTACCTCCATTTTGACTCATTAGCACATGTGTTCTGTCTTCTGACTCCATTTTGACTCATTAGCCCATGTGTTCTGTCTCGTGCCTCCATTTTGAATCATTAGCCCATATGTACTGTCTCGTACCTCCATTTTGACTCATTAGTCCATGTGTTCTGTCTCGTGCCTCCATTTTGATTAATAAGCCCATGTGTTCTGTCTAGGTTCTCCATTTTGATTCATTAGACCATGTGTTCTGTCTCCTGACTCCATTTTTACTCATTAGCCCATGTGTTCTGTCTCGTGCCTACATTTTGACTCATTAGCCCATGTGTACTGTCTCGTGCCTCCATTTTGACTCATTAGCCCATGTGTACTGTCTCGTGCCACCATTTTGACACATTAGCCCATGTGTTCTGTCTCATACCTCCATTTTGATTAATTAGCCCATGTGTTCTGTCTAGCGCCTTCATTTTGACTCATTAGCACATGTGTACTGTCTCGTACCTCCATTTTGACTCATTAGCCCATGTGTTCTGTCTCGTGCCTCCATTTTGAATCATTAGTCCATGCGTACTGTCTCAAACCTCCATTTTGACTCATTAGCCAATGTGTTCTGTCTCATATCTCTATTTTGACTCATTTGTCCATGTCTTTGGTCTCGTGCCTACATTTTGACTCATTAACCCATGTGTTCTGTCTCGTGCCTCCATTTTGACTCATTAGCCCATGTGTTCTGTCTCGTACTTCCATTTTGACTCATTAGGCCATGTGTTCTGTCTCGTGCCTCCATTTTGACTCATTAACCCATGTGTTCTGTCTCGTGCCTCCATTTTGACTCATTAGCCCATGTCTTCTGTCTCGTGACTCCAATTTGACTCATTAGCCCATGTGTTCTGTCTCGTGCCTCCATTTTGAATCATTAGTCTATGCGTTCTGTCCTCTGACTCCATTTTGACTCATTAGCCCATGTGTACTGTCTCTTGCCTCCATTTTGACTAATTCGTCCATGTGTTCTTTCTCGTACCTCCATTTTGACTCAATAGCCCATATGTTCTGTCTCGTGCCTCCATTTTCACTTTTTAGCCCATGTGTACTCTCAAACCTTCATTTTGAAGCATTATCCCATATGTACTGTCTCGTACCTCCATTTTGACTCATTAGCCCATGTGTTCTGTCTCGTGCCTCCATTTTTACTCATTAGCCTATGTGTTCTGTCTCGTGCCTACATTTTGACTCATTAGCCCATGTGTACTTTCTCGTGCCTCCATTTTGACTCATTAGCCCATGTGTACTGTCTCGTGCCACCATTTTGACACATTAGCCCATGTGTTCTGTCTCATACCTCCATTTTGATTAATTAGCCCATGTGTTCTGTCTAGCGCCTTCATTTTGACTCATTAGCACATGTGTACTGTCTCGTACCTCCATTTTGACTCATTAGCCCATGTGTTCTGTCTCGTGCCTCCATTTTGAATCATTAGTCCATGCGTACTGTCTCAAACCTCCATTTTGACTCATTAGCCCATGTGTTCTGTCTCGTGCCTCCATTTTGAATCATTAGCCCATATGTACTGTCTCGTACCTCCATTTTGACTCATTAGTCCATGTGTTCTGTCTCGTGCCTCCATTTTGATTCATAAGCCCATGTGTTCTGTCTAGGTTCTCCATTTTGATTCATTAGACCATGTGTTCTGTCTCCTGACTCCATTTTTACTCATTAGCCCATGTGTTCTGTCTCGTGCCTACATTTTGACTCATTAGCCCATGTGTACTGTCTCGTGCCTCCATTTTGACTCATTAGCCCATGTGTACTGTCTCATGCCACCATTTTGACACATTAGCCCATGTGTTCTGTCTCATACCTCCATTTTGATTAATTAGCCCATGTGTTCTGTCTAGCGCCTTCATTTTGACTCATTAGCACATGTGTACTGTCTCGTACCTCCATTTTGACTCATTAGCCCATGTGTTCTGTCTCGTGCCTCCATTTTGAATCATTAGTCCATGCGTACTGTCTCAAACCTCCATTTTGACTCATTAGCCAATGTGTTCTGTCTCATATCTCTATTTTGACTCATTTGTCCATGTCTTTGGTCTCGTGCCTACATTTTGACTCATTAGCCTTTGTGTACGGTCTTGTACCTCCATTTTGACTCATTAGTCCATGTGTTCTGTCTCGTACCTCCATTTTGAGTCATTAGCCCATGTGATCTGTCTCGTGCCTCCATTTTGAATCATTAGTCCATGTGTTCTGTCTTGTTCCTCCATTTTGATTCATTAGCCCATGTGTTCTGTCTCGTACCTCCATTTTAACTCATTAGCCCATGTGTTCTGTCTCGTGCCTCCATTTTGACACATTAGCCCATGTGTTCTGTCTCGTGCCTCCAATTTTACTCATTAGCCTATGTGTTCTGTCTCGTGCCTACATTTTGACTCATTAGCCCATGTGTACTTTCTCGTGCCTACATTTTGACTCATTAGCCCATGTGTACTGTCTCGTGCCACCATTTTGACACATTAGCCAAAGCGTACTGTCTCGTGCCTCCATTTTGAATCATTAGCCCATATGTACTGTCTCGTACCTCCATTTTGACTCATTAGCACATGTGTTCTGTCTTCTGACTCCATTTTGAATTATTAGCCCATATGTACTGTCTCGTACCTCCATTTTGACTCATTAGTCCATGTGTTCTGTCTCGTACCACCATTTTGAGTCATTAGCCCATATGATCTGTCTCGTGCCTCCATTTTGAATCATTAGTCCATGTGTTCTGTCTTGTTCCTCCATTTTGATTCATTAGCCCATGTGTTCGGTCTGGAGTCTCCATTTTGAATCATTAGTCCATGTGTTCTGTCTCGTACCTCCATTTTAACTCATTAGCCCATGTAATCTGTCTCGTGCCTCCATTTTGACTTATTCGCCCATGTGTACTGTCTAGGTTCTTCATTTTGACACATTAGTCCATGTGTTCTGTCTCGTGCCTCCATTTTGACTCATTAGCACATGTGTACTGTCTCGTACCTCCATTTTGACTCATTAGCCCATGTGTTCTGTCTCGTGCCTCCATTTTGACTCATTAGACCATGTGTTCTCTCTCGTGCCTCCATTTTGACTCATTAGCCCATGTGTACTGTCTCGTACCTCCATTTTGACTCATTAGCACATGTGTTCTGTCTTCTGACTCCATTTTGACTCATTAGCCCATGTGTTCTGTCTTGTTCCTTAATTTTGATTCATTAGCCCATGTGTTCTGTCTGATTTCTCCATTTTGAATCATTAGCCCATGTGTTCTGTCTCGTACCTCCATTTTAACTCGTTAGCCCATGTGTTCTGTCTCGTGCCTCCATTTTGACACATTAGCCCATGTGTTCTGTCTCGTGCCTCCAATTTTACTCATTAGCCTATGTGTTCTGTCTCGTGCCCACATTTTGACTCATTAGCCCATGTGTACTTTCTCGTACCTCCATTTTGACTCATTAGCCCATGTGTACTGTCTCGTGCCTCCATTTTGAATCATTAGCCCATATGTACTGTCTCGTACCTCCATTTTGACTCATTAGCACATGTGTTCTGTCTTCTGACTCCATTTTGACTCATTAGCCCATGTGTTCTGTCTCGTGCCTCCATTTTGAATCATTAGCCCATATGTACTGTCTCGTACCTCCATTTTGACTCATTAGTCCATGTGTTCTGTCTCGTGCCTCCATTTTGATTAATAAGCCCATGTGTTCTGTCTAGGTTCTCCATTTTGATTCATTAGACCATGTGTTCTGTCTCCTGACTCCATTTTTACTCATTAGCCCATGTGTTCTGTCTCGTGCCTACATTTTGACTCATTAGCCCATGTGTACTGTCTCGTGCCTCCATTTTGACTCATTAGCCCATGTGTACTGTCTCGTGCCACCATTTTGACACATTAGCCCATGTGTTCTGTCTCATACCTCCATTTTGATTAATTAGCCCATGTGTTCTGTCTAGCGCCTTCATTTTGACTCATTAGCACATGTGTACTGTCTCGTACCTCCATTTTGACTCATTAGCCCATGTGTTCTGTCTCGTGCCTCCATTTTGAATCATTAGTCCATGCGTACTGTCTCAAACCTCCATTTTGACTCATTAGCCAATGTGTTCTGTCTCATATCTCTATTTTGACTCATTTGTCCATGTCTTTGGTCTCGTGCCTACATTTTGACTCATTAACCCATGTGTTCTGTCTCGTGCCTCCATTTTGACTCATTAGCCCATGTGTTCTGTCTCGTACTTCCATTTTGACTCATTAGGCCATGTGTTCTGTCTCGTGCCTCCATTTTGACTCATTAACCCATGTGTTCTGTCTCGTGCCTCCATTTTGACTCATTAGCCCATGTCTTCTGTCTCGTGACTCCAATTTGACTCATTAGCCCATGTGTTCTGTCTCGTGCCTCCATTTTGAATCATTAGTCTATGCGTTCTGTCCTCTGACTCCATTTTGACTCATTAGCCCATGTGTACTGTCTCTTGCCTCCATTTTGACTAATTCGTCCATGTGTTCTTTCTCGTACCTCCATTTTGACTCAATAGCCCATATGTTCTGTCTCGTGCCTCCATTTTCACTTTTTAGCCCATGTGTACTCTCAAACCTTCATTTTGAATCATTATCCCATATGTACTGTCTCGTACCTCCATTTTGACTCATTAGCCCATGTGTTCTGTCTCGTGCCTCCATTTTTACTCATTAGCCTATGTGTTCTGTCTCGTGCCTACATTTTGACTCATTAGCCCATGTGTACTTTCTCGTGCCTCCATTTTGACTCATTAGCCCATGTGTACTGTCTCGTGCCACCATTTTGACACATTAGCCCATGTGTTCTGTCTCATACCTCCATTTTGATTAATTAGCCCATGTGTTCTGTCTAGCGCCTTCATTTTGACTCATTAGCACATGTGTACTGTCTCGTACCTCCATTTTGACTCATTAGCCCATGTGTTCTGTCTCGTGCCTCCATTTTGAATCATTAGTCCATGCGTACTGTCTCAAACCTCCATTTTGACTCATTAGCCCATGTGTTCTGTCTCGTGCCTCCATTTTGAATCATTAGCCCATATGTACTGTCTCGTACCTCCATTTTGACTCATTAGTCCATGTGTTCTGTCTCGTGCCTCCATTTTGATTCATAAGCCCATGTGTTCTGTCTAGGTTCTCCATTTTGATTCATTAGACCATGTGTTCTGTCTCCTGACTCCATTTTTACTCATTAGCCCATGTGTTCTGTCTCGTGCCTACATTTTGACTCATTAGCCCATGTGTACTGTCTCGTGCCTCCATTTTGACTCATTAGCCCATGTGTACTGTCTCATGCCACCATTTTGACACATTAGCCCATGTGTTCTGTCTCATACCTCCATTTTGATTAATTAGCCCATGTGTTCTGTCTAGCGCCTTCATTTTGACTCATTAGCACATGTGTACTGTCTCGTACCTCCATTTTGACTCATTAGCCCATGTGTTCTGTCTCGTGCCTCCATTTTGAATCATTAGTCCATGCGTACTGTCTCAAACCTCCATTTTGACTCATTAGCCAATGTGTTCTGTCTCATATCTCTATTTTGACTCATTTGTCCATGTCTTTGGTCTCGTGCCTACATTTTGACTCATTAGCCTTTGTGTACGGTCTTGTACCTCCATTTTGACTCATTAGTCCATGTGTTCTGTCTCGTACCTCCATTTTGAGTCATTAGCCCATGTGATCTGTCTCGTGCCTCCATTTTGAATCATTAGTCCATGTGTTCTGTCTTGTTCCTCCATTTTGATTCATTAGCCCATGTGTTCTGTCTCGTACCTCCATTTTAACTCATTAGCCCATGTGTTCTGTCTCGTGCCTCCATTTTGACACATTAGCCCATGTGTTCTGTCTCGTGCCTCCAATTTTACTCATTAGCCTATGTGTTCTGTCTCGTGCCTACATTTTGACTCATTAGCCCATGTGTACTTTCTCGTGCCTACATTTTGACTCATTAGCCCATGTGTACTGTCTCGTGCCACCATTTTGACACATTAGCCAAAGCGTACTGTCTCGTGCCTCCATTTTGAATCATTAGCCCATATGTACTGTCTCGTACCTCCATTTTGACTCATTAGCACATGTGTTCTGTCTTCTGACTCCATTTTGAATTATTAGCCCATATGTACTGTCTCGTACCTCCATTTTGACTCATTAGTCCATGTGTTCTGTCTCGTACCACCATTTTGAGTCATTAGCCCATATGATCTGTCTCGTGCCTCCATTTTGAATCATTAGTCCATGTGTTCTGTCTTGTTCCTCCATTTTGATTCATTAGCCCATGTGTTCGGTCTGGAGTCTCCATTTTGAATCATTAGTCCATGTGTTCTGTCTCGTACCTCCATTTTAACTCATTAGCCCATGTAATCTGTCTCGTGCCTC
Source organism: Salmo salar (assembly GCF_965601325.2). Lineage (NCBI taxonomy): Eukaryota > Metazoa > Chordata > Actinopteri > Salmoniformes > Salmonidae > Salmo > Salmo salar. The sequence continues at coordinate 101,087,572 of NC_138308.1, read as the reverse complement.
CATTTTGACTTATTCGCCCATGTGTACTGTCTAGGTTCTTCATTTTGACACATTAGTCCATGTGTTCTGTCTCGTGCCTCCATTTTGACTCATTAGCACATGTGTACTGTCTCGTACCTCCATTTTGACTCATTAGCCCATGTGTTCTGTCTCGTGCCTCCATTTTGACTCATTAGACCATGTGTTCTCTCTCGTGCCTCCATTTTGACTCATTAGCCCATGTGTACTGTCTCGTACCTCCATTTTGACTCATTAGCACATGTGTTCTGTCTTCTGACTCCATTTTGACTCATTAGCCCATGTGTTCTGTCTTGTTCCTTAATTTTGATTCATTAGCCCATGTGTTCTGTCTGATTTCTCCATTTTGAATCATTAGCCCATGTGTTCTGTCTCGTACCTCCATTTTAACTCGTTAGCCCATGTGTTCTGTCTCGTGCCTCCATTTTGACACATTAGCCCATGTGTTCTGTCTCGTGCCTCCAATTTTACTCATTAGCCTATGTGTTCTGTCTCGTGCCTACATTTTGACTCATTAGCCCATGTGTACTTTCTCGTACCTCCATTTTGACTCATTAGCCCATGTGTACTGTCTCGTGCCTCCATTTTGAATCATTAGCCCATATGTACTGTCTCGTACCTCCATTTTGACTCATTAGCACATGTGTTCTGTCTCGTGCCTCCATTTTGACACATTAGCCCATGTGTTCTGTCTCGTGCCTCCAATTTTACTCATTAGCCTATGTGTTCTGTCTCGTGCCTACATTTTGACTCATTAGCCCATGTGTACTTTCTCGTACCTCCATTTTGACTCATTAGCCCATGTGTACTGTCTCGTGCCTCCATTTTGAATCATTAGCCCATATGTACTGTCTCGTACCTCCATTTTGACTCATTAGCACATGTGTTCTGTCTTCTGACTCCATTTTGACTCATTAGCCCATGTGTTCTGTCTCGTGCCTCCATTTTGAATCATTAGCCCATATGTTCTGTCTCGTGCCTCCATTTTGATTCATAAGCCCATGTGTTCTGTCTAGGTTCTCCATTTTGATTCATTAGACCATGTGTTCTGTCTCCTGACTCCATTTTTACTCATTAGCCCATGTGTTCTGTCTCGTGCCTACATTTTGACTCATTAGCCCATGTGTACTGTCTCGTGCCTCCATTTTGACTCATTAGCCCATGTGTACTGTCTCGTGCCACCATTTTGACACATTAGCCCATGTGTTCTGTCTCATACCTCCATTTTGATTAATTAGCCCATGTGTTCTGTCTAGCGCCTTCATTTTGACTCATTAGCACATGTGTACTGTCTCGTACCTCCATTTTGACTCATTAGCCCATGTGTTCTGTCTCGTGCCTCCATTTTGAATCATTAGTCCATGCGTACTGTCTCAAACCTCCATTTTGACTCATTAGCCAATGTGTTCTGTCTCATATCTCTATTTTGACTCATTTGTCCATGTCTTTGGTCTCGTGCCTACATTTTGACTCATTAACCCATGTGTTCTGTCTCGTGCCTCCATTTTGACTCATTAGCCCATGTGTTCTGTCTCGTACTTCCATTTTGACTCATTAGGCCATGTGTTCTGTCTCGTGCCTCCATTTTGACTCATTAACCCATGTGTTCTGTCTCGTGCCTCCATTTTGACTCATTAGCCCATGTCTTCTGTCTCGTGACTCCAATTTGACTCATTAGCCCATGTGTTCTGTCTCGTGCCTCCATTTTGAATCATTAGTCTATGCGTTCTGTCCTCTGACTCCATTTTGACTCATTAGCCCATGTGTACTGTCTCTTGCCTCCATTTTGACTAATTCGTCCATGTGTTCTTTCTCGTACCTCCATTTTGACTCAATAGCCCATATGTTCTGTCTCGTGCCTCCATTTTCACTTTTTAGCCCATGTGTACTCTCAAACCTTCATTTTGAATCATTATCGCATATGTACTGTCTCGTACCTCCATTTTGACTCATTAGCCCATGTGTTCTGTCTCGTGCCTCCATTTTTACTCATTAGCCTATGTGTTCTGTCTCGTGCCTACATTTTGACTCATTAGCCCATGTGTACTTTCTCGTGCCTCCATTTTGACTCATTAGCCCATGTGTACTGTCTTGTGCCACCATTTTGACACATTAGCCCATGTGTTCTGTCTCATACCTCCATTTTGATTAATTAGCCCATGTGTTCTGTCTAGCGCCTTCATTTTGACTCATTAGCACATGTGTACTGTCTCGTACCTCCATTTTGACTCATTAGCCCATGTGTTCTGTCTCGTGCCTCCATTTTGAATCATTAGTCCATGCGTACTGTCTCAAACCTCCATTTTGACTCATTAGCCCATGTGTTCTGTCTCGTGCCTCCATTTTGAATCATTAGCCCATATGTACTGTCTCGTACCTCCATTTTGACTCATTAGTCCATGTGTTCTGTCTCGTGCCTCCATTTTGATTCATAAGCCCATGTGTTCTGTCTAGGTTCTCCATTTTGATTCATTAGACCATGTGTTCTGTCTCCTGACTCCATTTTTACTCATTAGCCCATGTGTTCTGTCTCGTGCCTACATTTTGACTCATTAGCCCATGTGTACTGTCTCGTGCCTCCATTTTGACTCATTAGCCCATGTGTACTGTCTCATGCCACCATTTTGACACATTAGCCCATGTGTTCTGTCTCATACCTCCATTTTGATTAATTAGCCCATGTTTTCTGTCTAGCGCCTTCATTTTGACTCATTAGCACATGTGTACTGTCTCGTACCTCCATTTTGACTCATTAGCCCATGTGTTCTGTCTCGTGCCTCCATTTTGAATCATTAGCCCATATGTACTGTCTCGTACCTCCATTTTGACTCATTAGTCCATGTATTCTGTCTCGTGCCTCCATTTTGATTCATAAGCCCATGTGTTCTGTCTAGGTTCTCCATTTTGATTCATTAGACCATGTGTTCTGTCTCCTGACTCCATTTTTACTCATTAGCCCATGTGTCTGTCTCGTGCCTACATTTTGACTCATTAGCCCATGTGTACTGTCTCGTGCCTCCATTTTGACTCATTAGCCCATGTGTACTGTCTCATGCCACCATTTTGACACATTAGCCCATGTGTTCTGTCTCATACCTCCATTTTGATTAATTAGCCCATGTGTTCTGTCTAGCGCCTTCATTTTGACTCATTAGCACATGTGTACTGTCTCGTACCTCCATTTTGACTCATTAGCCCATGTGTTCTGTCTCGTGCCTCCATTTTGAATCATTAGTCCATGCGTACTGTCTCAAACCTCCATTTTGACTCATTAGCCAATGTGTTCTGTCTCATATCTCTATTTTGACTCATTTGTCCATGTCTTTGGTCTCGTGCCTACATTTTGACTCATTAGCCTTTGTGTACGGTCTTGTACCTCCATTTTGACTCATTAGTCCATGTGTTCTGTCTCGTACCTCCATTTTGAGTCATTAGCCCATGTGATCTGTCTCGTGCCTCCATTTTGAATCATTAGTCCATGTGTTCTGTCTTGTTCCTCCATTTTGATTCATTAGCCCATGTGTTCTGTCTCGTACCTCCATTTTAACTCATTAGCCCATGTGTTCTGTCTCGTGCCTCCATTTTGACACATTAGCCCATGTGTTCTGTCTCGTGCCTCCAATTTTACTCATTAGCCTATGTGTTCTGTCTCGTGCCTACATTTTGACTCATTAGCCCATGTGTACTTTCTCGTGCCTCCATTTTGACTCATTAGCCCATGTGTACTGTCTCGTGCCACCATTTTGACACATTAGCCCATGTGTTCTGTCTCGTGCCTCCATTTTGAATCATTAGCCCATATGTACTGTCTCGTACCTCCATTTTGACTCATTAGTCCATGTGTTCTGTCTCGTACCTCCATTTTGAGTAATTAGCCCATATGATCTGTCTCGTGCCTCCATTTTGAATCATTAGTCCATGTGTTCTGTCTTGTTCCTCCATTTTGATTCATTAGCCCATGTGTTCGGTCTGGAGTCTCCATTTTGAATCATTAGTCCATGTGTTCTGTCTTGTTCCTCCTTTTTGATTCATTAGCCCATGTGTTCGGTCTGGAGTCTCCATTTTGAATCATTAGTCCATGTGTTCTGTCTCGTACCTCCATTTTAACTCATTAGCCCATGTAATCTGTCTCGTGCCTCCATTTTGACTTATTCGCCCATGTGTACTGTCTAGGTTCTTCATTTTGACACATTAGTCCATGTGTTCTGTCTCGTGCCTCCATTTTGACTCATTAGCACATGTGAACTGTCTCGTACCTCCATTTTGACTCATTAGCCCATGTGTTCTGTCTCGTGCCTCCATTTTGACTCATTAGCCCATGTGTTCTGTCTCGTGCCTCCATTTTGAATCATTAGCCCATATGTACTGTCTCGTACCTCCATTTTGACTCATTAGTCCATGTGTTCTGTCTCGTACCTCCATTTTGAGTCATTAGCCCATGTGATCTGTCTCGTGCCTCCATTTTGAATCATTAGTCCATGTGTTCTGTCTTGTTCCTCCATTTTGATTCATTAGCCCATGTGTTCGGTCTGGAGTCTCCATTTTGAATCATTAGTCCATGTGTTCTGTCTCGTACCTCCATTTTAACTCATTAGCCCATGTATTCTGTCTCGTGCCTCCATTTTGACTCATTCGCCCATGTGTTCTGTCTAGGTTCCTTCATTTTGACACATTAGTCCATGTGTTCTGTCTCGTGCCTCCATTTTGACTCATTAGCCCATGTGTACTGTCTCGTGCCTCCATTTTGACTCATTAGCCCATGTGTACTGTCTCGTGCCTCCATTTTGACATCATTAGCCCATGTGTACTGTCTCGTACCTCCATTTTGACATCATTAGCACATGTGTTCTGTCTTCTGACTCCATTTTGACTCATTAGCCCATGTGTTCTGTCTCGTGCCTCCATTTTGAATCATTAGCCCATATGTACTGTCTCGTACCTCCATTTTGACTCATTAGTCCATGTGTTCTGTCTCGTACCTCCATTTTGATTCATAAGCCCATGTGTTCTGTCTAGGTTCTCCATTTTGATTCATTAGACCATGTGTTCTGTCTCCTGACTCCATTTTTACTCATTAGCCCATGTGTTCTGTCTCGTGCCTACATTTTGACTCATTAGCCCATGTGTACTGTCTCGTGCCTCCATTTTGACTCATTAGCCCATGTGTACTGTCTCGTGCCTCCATTTTGACTCATTAGCCCATGTGTTCTGTCTCATACCTCCATTTTGATTAATTAGCCCATGTGTTCTGTCTAGCGCCTTCATTTTGACTCATTAGCACATGTGTACTGTCTCGTACCTCCATTTTGACTCATTAGCCCATGTGTTCTGTCTCGTGCCTCCATTTTGAATCATTAGTCCATGCGTACTGTCTCAAACCTCCATTTTGACTCATTAGCCAATGTGTTCTGTCTCATATCTCTATTTTGACTCATTTGTCCATGTGTTTGGTCTCGTGCCTCCATTTTCACTCATTAGCCTTTGTGTACTGTCTTGTACCTCCATTTTAACTCATTAGCCCATGTGTTCTGTCTCGTGCCTCCATTTTGACACATTAGCCCATGTGTTCTGTCTCGTGCCTCCAATTTTACTCATTAGCCTATGTGTTCTGTCTCGTGCCTACATTTTGACTCATTAGCCCATGTGTACTTTCTCGTGCCTACATTTTGACTCATTAGCCCATGTGTACTGTCTCGTGCCACCATTTTGACACATTAGCCCATGCGTACTGTCTCGTGCCTCCATTTTGAATCATTAGCCCATATGTACTGTCTCGTACCTCCATTTTGACTCATTAGCACATGTGTTCTGTCTTCTGACTCCATTTTGACTCATTAGCCTATGTGTTCTGTCTCGTGCCTACATTTTGACTCATTAGCCCATGTGTACTGTCTCGTGCCTCCATTTTGACTCATTAGCCCATGTGTTCTGTCTCGTGCATCCATTTTGACTCATTAGCCCATGTCGACTGTCTCGTGCCACCATTTTGACACATTAGCCCATGTGTTCAGTCTCATACCTCCATTTTGATTAATTAGCCCATGTGTTCTGTCTAGCGCCTTCATTTTGACTCATTAGCACATGTGTACTGTCTCGTACCTCCATTTTGACTTATTAGCACATGTGTTCTGTCTTCTGACTCCATTTTGACTCATTAGCCCATGTGTTATGTCTCGTGCCTCCATTTTGAATCATTAGTCCATGCGTACTGTCTCAAACCTCCATTTTGACTCATTAGCCAATGTGTTCTGTATCATATCTCTATTTTGACTCATTTGTCCATGTGTTTGGATTCGTGCCTCCATTTTCACTCATTAGCCTTTGTGTACGGTCTTGTACCTCCATTTTGACTCATTAGTCCATGTGTTCTGTCTCGTACCTCCATTTTGAGTCATTAGCCCATGTGATCTGTCTCGTGCCTCCATTTTGAATCATTAGTCCATGTGTTCTGTCTTGTTCCTCCATTTTGACACATTAGCCCATGTGTACTGTCTCGTGCCTCCATTTTGACTTATTAGCCCATGTGTTCTGTCTCGTGCCTCCATTTTGACTCATTAGCCCATGTGTTCTGTCTCGTGCCTCCATTTTGACTCATTAACCCATGTGTTCTGTCTCGTGCCTCCATTTTGACTCATTAGCCCATGTGTTCTGTCTCGTGCTTCCATTTTGACTCATTAGGCCATGTGTTCTGTCTCCTGACTCCATTTTTACTCATTAGCCCATGTGTTCTGTCTCGTGCCTACATTTTGACTCATTAGCCCATGTGTACTGTCTCGTGCCTCCATTTTGACTCATTAGCCCATGTGTACTGTCTCGTGCCACCATTTTGACACATTAGCCCATGTGTTCTGTCTCATACCTCCATTTTGATTAATTAGCCCATGTGTTCTGTCTAGCGCCTTCATTTTGACTCATTAGCACATGTGTACTGTCTCGTACCTCCATTTTGACTCATTAGCCCATGTGTTCTGTCTCGTGCCTCCATTTTGAATCATTAGTCCATGCGTACTGTCTCAAACCTCCATTTTGACTCATTAGCCAATGTGTTCTGTCTCATATCTCTATTTTGACTCATTTGTCCATGTGTTTGGTCTCGTGCCTCCATTTTCACTCATTAGCCTTTGTGTACTGTCTTGTACCTCCATTTTGACTCATTAGTCCATGTGTTCTGTCTCGTACCTCCATTTTGAGTCATTAGCCCATGTGATCTGTCTCGTGCCTCCATTTTGAATCATTAGTCCATGTGTTCTGTCTTGTTCCTCCATTTTGATTCATTAGCCCATGTGTTCTGTCTGATGTCTCCATTTTGAATCATTAGCCCATGTGTTCTGTCTCGTACCTCCATTTTGAATCATTAGTCCATGTGTTCTGTCTTGTTCCTCCATTTTGACACATTATCCCATGTGTACTGTCTCGTGCCGCCATTTTGACTTATTAGCCCATGTGTTCTGTCTCGTGCCTCCATTTTGACTCATTAGCCCATGTGTTCTGTCTCGTGCCTCCATTTTGACTCATTAACCCATGTGTTCTGTCTCGTGCCTCCATTTTGACTCATTAGCCCATGTGTACTGTCTCGTACCTCCATTTTGACTCATTAGCCCATGTGTTCTGTCTCGTGCCTCCATTTTGACTCATTAGCCCATGTGTTCTGTCTCGTGCCTCCATTTTGACTCATTAGCCCATGTGTTCTGTCTCGTGACTCCAATTTGACTCATTAGCCCATGTGTTCTGTCTCGTGCCTCCATTTTGAATCATTAGTCTATGCGTTCTGTCCTCTGACTCCATTTTGACTCATTAGCCCATGTGTACTGTCTCTTGCCTCCATTTTGACTAATTCGTCCATGTGTTCTTTCTCGTACCTCCATTTTGACTCAATAGCCCATATGTTCTGTCTCGTGCCTCCATTTTCACTTTTTAGCCCATGTGTACTCTCAAACCTTCATTTTGAATCATTATCCCATATGTACTGTCTCGTACCTCCATTTTGACTCATTAGCCCATGTGTTCTGTCTCGTGCCTCCATTTTGACTTATTAGCACATGTGTTCTGTCTTCTGACTCCATTTTGACTCATTAGCCCATGTGTTATGTCTCGTGCCTCCATTTTGAATCATTAGTCCATGCGTACTGTCTCAAACCTCCATTTTGACTCATTAGCCAATGTGTTCTGTATCATATCTCTATTTTGACTCATTTGTCCATGTGTTTGGATTCGTGCCTCCATTTTCACTCATTAGCCTTTGTGTACGGTCTTGTACCTCCATTTTGACTCATTAGTCCATGTGTTCTGTCTCGTACCTCCATTTTGAGTCATTAGCCCATGTGATCTGTCTCGTGCCTCCATTTTGAATCATTAGTCCATGTGTTCTGTCTTGTTCCTCCATTTTGACACATTAGCCCATGTGTACTGTCTCGTGCCTCCATTTTGACTTATTAGCCCATGTGTTCTGTCTCGTGACTCCATTTTGACTCATTAGCCCATGTGTTCTGTCTCGTGCCTCCATTTTGACTCATTAACCCATGTGTTCTGTCTCGTGCCTCCATTTTGACTCATTAGCCCATGTGTTCTGTCTCGTACTTCCATTTTGACTCATTAGGCCATGTGTTCTGTCTCGTGCCTCCATTTTGACTCATTAACCCATGTGTTCTGTCTCGTGCCTCCATTTTGACTCATTAGCCCATGTCTTCTGTCTCGTGACTCCAATTTGACTCATTAGCCCATGTGTACTGTCTCTTGCCTCCATTTTGACTAATTCGTCCATGTGTTCTTTCTCGTACCTCCATTTTGACTCAATAGCCCATATGTTCTGTCTCGTGCCTCCATTTTCACTTTTTAGCCCATGTGTACTCTCAAACCTTCATTTTGAATCATTGTCCCATATGTACTGTCTCGTACCTCCATTTTGACTCATTAGCCCATGTGTTCTGTCTCGTGCCTCCATTTTTACTCATTAGCCTATGTGTTCTGTCTCGTGCCTACATTTTGACTCATTAGCCCATGTGTACTTTCTCGTGCCTCCATTTTGACTCATTAGCCCATGTGTACTGTCTCGTGCCACCATTTTGACACATTAGCCCATGTGTTCTGTCTCATACCTCCATTTTGATTAATTAGCCCATGTGTTCTGTCTAGCGCCTTCATTTTGACTCATTAGCACATGTGTACTGTCTCGTACCTCCATTTTGACTCATTAGCCCATGTGTTCTGTCTCGTGCCTCCATTTTGAATCATTAGTCCATGCGTACTGTCTCAAACCTCCATTTTGACTCATTAGCCAATGTGTTCTGTCTCATATCTCTATTTTGACTCATTTGTCCATGTGTTTGGTCTCGTGCCTCCATTTTGACTCATTAGCCTTTGTGTACGGTCTTGTACCTCCATTTTGACTCATTAGTCCATGTGTTCTGTCTCGTACCTCCATTTTGAGTCATTAGTCCATGTGTTCTGTCTTGTTCCTCCATTTTGATTCATTAGCCCATGTGTTCTGTCTGATGTCTCCATTTTGAATCATTAGCCCATGTGTTCTGTCTCGTACCTCCATTTTAACTCATTAGCCCATGTGTTCTGTCTCGTGCCTCCATTTTGAGACATTAGCCCATGTGTTCTGTCTCGTGCCTCCAATTTTACTCATTAGCCTATGTGTTCTGTCTAGTGCCTACATTTTGACTCATTAGCCCATGTGTACTTTCTCGTGCCTCCATTTTGACTCATTAGCCCATGTGTACTGTCTCGTGCCACCATTTTGACACATTAGCCCATGCGTACTGTCTCGTGCCTCCATTTTGAATCATTAGCCCATATGTACTGTCTCGTACCTCCATTTTGACTCATTAGCACATGTGTTCTGTCTTCTGACTCCATTTTGACTCATTAGCCCATGTGTTCTGTCTCGTGCCTCCATTTTGAATTATTAGCCCATATGTACTGTCTCGTACCTCCATTTTGACTCATTAGTCCATGTGTTCTGTCTCGTACCTCCATTTTGAGTCATTAGCCCATATGATCTGTCTCGTGCCTCCATTTTGAATCATTAGTCCATGTGTTCTGTCTTGTTCCTCCATTTTGATTCATTAGCCCATGTGTTCGGTCTGGAGTCTCCATTTTGAATCATTAGTCCATGTGTTCTGTCTCGTACCTCCATTTTAACTCATTAGCCCATGTAATCTGTCTCGTGCCTCCATTTTGACTTATTCGCCCATGTGTACTGTCTAGGTTCTTCATTTTGACACATTAGTCCATGTGTACTGTCTCGTACCTCCATTTTGACTCATTAGCACATGTGTTCTGTCTTCGTGACTCCATTTTGACTCATTAGACCATGTGTTCTGTCTCGTGCCTCCATTTTGACTCATTAGCCCATGTGTACTGTCTCGTACCTCCATTTTGACTCATTAGCACATGTGTTCTGTCTTCTGACTCCATTTTGACTCATTAGCCCATGTGTTCTGTCTCGTGCCTCCATTTTGAATCATTAGCCCATATGTACTGTCTCGTACCTCCATTTTGACTCTTTAGTCCATGTGTTCTGTCTCGTACCTCCATTTTGATTCATAAGCCCATGTGTTCTGTCTAGGTTCTCCATTTTGATTCATTAGACCATGTGTTCTGTCTCCTGACTCCATTTTTACTCATTAGCCCATTTGTTCTGTCTCGTGCCTACATTTTGACTCATTAGACCATGTGATCTGTCTCGTGCCTCCATTTTGAATCATTAGTCCATGTGTTCTGTCTTGTTCCTCCATTTTGATTCATTAGCCCATGTGTTCTGTCTGATTTCTCCATTTTGAATCATTAGCCCATGTGTTCTGTCTCGTACCTCCATTTTAACTCGTTAGCCCATGTGTTCTGTCTCGTGCCTCCATTTTGACACATTAGCCCATGTGTTCTGTCTCGTGCCTTTATTTTGACTCATTAGCCCATGTGTACTTTCTCGTGCCTCCATTTTGACTCATTAGCCCATGTGTACTGTCTCGTGCCACCATTTTGACACATTAGCCCATGCGTACTGTCTCGTGCCTCCATTTTGAATCATTAGCCCATATGTACTGTCTCGTACCTCCATTTTGACTCATTAGCACATGTGTTCTGTCTTCTGACTCCATTTTGACTCATTAGCCCATGTGTTCTGTCTCGTGCCTCCATTTTGAATCATTAGCCCATATGTACTGTCTCGTACCTCCATTTTGACTCATTAGTCCATGTGTTCTGTCTCGTACCTCCATTTTGATTCATAAGCCCATGTGTTCTGTCTAGGTTCTCCATTTTGATTCATTAGACCATGTGTTCTGTCTCCTGACTCCATTTTTACTCATTAGCCCATGTGTTCTGTCTCGTGCCTACATTTTGACTCATTAGCCCATGTGTACTGTCTCGTGCCTCCATTTTGACTCATTAGCCCATGTGTACTGTCTCGTGTCACCATTTTGACACATTAGCCCATGTGTTCTGTCTCATACCTCCATTTTGATTAATTAGCCCATGTGTTTTGTCTAGCGCCTTCATTTTGACTCATTAGCACATGTGTACTGTCTCGTACCTCCATTTTGACAAATTAGCCCATGTGTTCTGTCTCGAGCCTCCATTTTGAATCATTAGTCCATGCGTACTGTCTCAAACCTCTATTTTGACTCATTAGCCAATGTGTTCTGTCTCATATCTCTATTTTGACTCATTTGTCCATGTCTTTGGTCTCGTGCCTACATTTTGACTCATTAGCCTTTGTGTACGGTCTTGTACCTCCATTTTGACTCATTAGTCCATGTGTTCTGTCTCGTACCTCCATTTTAAGTCATTAGCCCATGTGATCTGTCTCGTGCCTCCATTTTGAATCATTAGTCCATGTGTTCTGTCTTGTTCCTCCATTTTGATTCATTAGCCCATGTGTTCTGTCTGATGTCTCCATTTTGAATCATTAGCCCATGTGTTCTGTCTCGTACCTCCATTTTAACTCATTAGCCCATGTGTTCTGTCTCGTGCCTCCATTTTGACACATTAGCCCATGTGTTCTGTCTCGTGCCTCCAATTTTAACTCATTAGCCCATGTGTTCTGTCTCGTGCCTCCATTTTGACACATTAGCCCATGTGTTCTGTCTCGTGCCTCCAATTTTACTCATTAGCCTATGTGTTCTGTCTCGTGCCTACATTTTGACTCATTAGCCCATGTGTACTTTCTCGTGCCTACATTTTGACTCATTAGCCCATGTGTACTGTCTCGTGCCACCATTTTGACACATTAGCCAAAGCGTACTGTCTCGTGCCTCCATTTTGAATCATTAGCCCATATGTACTGTCTCGTACCTCCATTTTGACTCATTAGCACATGTGTTCTGTCTTCTGACTCCATTTTGACTCATTAGCCCATGTGTTCTGTCTCGTGCCTCCATTTTGAATTATTAGCCCATATGTACTGTCTCGTACCTCCATTTTGACTCATTAGTCCATGTGTTCTGTCTCGTACCTCCATTTTGATTCATTAGCCCATGTGTTCGGTCTGGAGTCTCCATTTTGAATCATTAGTCCATGTGTTCTGTCTCGTACCTCCATTTTAACTCATTAGCCCATGTATTCTGTCTCGTGCCTCCATTTTGACTTATTCGCCCATGTGTACTGTCTAGGTTCTTCATTTTGACACATTAGTCCATGTGTTCTGTCTCGTGCCTCCATTTTGACTCATTAGCACATGTGTACTGTCTCGTACCTCCATTTTGACTCATTAGCCCATGTGTTCTGTCTCGTGCCTCCATTTTGACTCATTAGACCATGTGTTCTGTCTCGTGCCTCCATTTTGACTCATTAGCCCATGTGTACTGTCTCGTGCCACCATTTTGACACATTAGCCCATGCGTACTGTCTCGTGCCTCCATTTTGAATCATTAGCCCATATGTACTGTCTCGTACCTCCATTTTGACTCATTAGCACATGTGTTCTGTCTTCTGACTCCATTTTGACTCATTAGCCCATGTGTTCTGTCTCGTGCCTCCATTTTGAATCATTAGCCCATATGTACTGTCTCGTACCTCCATTTTGACTCATTAGTCCATGTGTTCTGTCTCGTACCTCCATTTTGATTCATAAGCCCATGTGTTCTGTCTAGGTTCTCCATTTTGATTCATTAGACCATGTGTTCTGTCTCCTGACTCCATTTTTACTCATTAGCCCATGTGTTCTGTCTCGTGCCTACATTTTGACTCATTAGCCCATGTGTACTGTCTCGTGCCTCCATTTTGACTCATTAGCCCATGTGTACTGTCTCGTGTCACCATTTTGACACATTAGCCCATGTGTTCTGTCTCATACCTCCATTTTGATTAATTAGCCCATGTGTTTTGTCTAGCGCCTTCATTTTGACTCATTAGCACATGTGTACTGTCTCGTACCTCCATTTTGACAAATTAGCCCATGTGTTCTGTCTCGTGCCTCCATTTTGAATCATTAGTCCATGCGTACTGTCTCAAACCTCCATTTTGACTCATTAGCCAATGTGTTCTGTCTCATATCTCTATTTTGACTCATTTGTCCATGTCTTTGGTCTCGTGCCTACATTTTGACTCATTAGCCTTTGTGTATGGTCTTGTACCTCCATTTTGACTCATTAGTCCATGTGTTCTGTCTCGTACCTCCATTTTAAGTCATTAGCCCATGTGATCTGTCTCGTGCCTCCATTTTGAATCATTAGTCCATGTGTTCTGTCTTGTTCCTCCATTTTGATTCATTAGCCCATGTGTTCTGTCTGATGTCTCCATTTTGAATCATTAGCCCATGTGTTCTGTCTCGTACCTCCATTTTAACTCATTAGCCCATGTGTTCTGTCTCGTGCCTCCATTTTGACACATTAGCCCATGTGTTCTGTCTCGTGCCTCCAATTTTAACTCATTAGCCCATGTGTTCTGTCTCGTGCCTCCATTTTGACACATTAGCCCATGTGTTCTGTCTCGTGCCTCCAATTTTACTCATTAGCCTATGTGTTCTGTCTCGTGCCTACATTTTGACTCATTAGCGCATGTGTACTTTCTCGTGCCTACATTTTGACTCATTAGCCCATGTGTACTGTCTCGTGCCACCATTTTGACACATTAGCCAAAGCGTACTGTCTCGTGCCTCCATTTTGAATCATTAGCCCATATGTACTGTCTCGTACCTCCATTTTGACTCATTAGCACATGTGTTCTGTCTTCTGACTCCATTTTGACTCATTAGCCCATGTGTTCTGTCTCGTTCATTAGCCCATGTGTACTTTCCGTGCCTACATTTTGACTCATTAGCCCATGTGACTGTCTCGTGCCACCATTTTGACACATTAGCCAGCGTACTGTCTCGTACCTCCATTTTGACTCATTAGTCCATGTGTTCTGTCTCGTACCTCCATTTTGAGTCATTAGCACATGTGTTCTGTCTTCGTGACTCCATTTTGACTCATTAGCCCATGTGTTCTGTCTCGTGCCTCCATTTTGAATTATTAGCCCATATGTACTGTCTCGTACCTCCATTTTGACTCATTAGTCCATGTGTTCTGTCTCGTACCTCCATTTTGAGTCATTAGCCCATGTGATCTGTCTCGTGCCTCCATTTTGAATCATTAGTCCATGTGTTCTGTCTTGTTCCTCCATTTTGATTCATTAGCCTATGTGTTCGGTCTGGTGTCTCCATTTTGAATCATTAGTCCATGTGTTCTGTCTCGTACCTCCATTTTAACTCATTAGCCCATGTATTCTGTCTCGTGCCTCCATTTTGACTTATTCGCCCATGTGTACTGTCTAGGTTCTTCATTTTGACACATTAGTCCATGTGTTCTGTCTCGTGCCTCCATTTTGACTCATTAGCACATGTGTACTGTCTCGTACCTCCATTTTGACTCATTAGCCCATGTGTTCTGTCTCGTGCCTCCATTTTGACTCATTAGACCATGTGTTCTGTCTCGTGCCTCCATTTTGACTCATTAGCCCATGTGTACTGTCTCGTACCTCCATTTTGACTCATTAGCACATGTGTTCTGTCTTCTGACTCCATTTTGACTCATTAGCCCATGTGTTCTGTCTCGTGCCTCCATTTTGAATCATTAGCCCATATGTACTGTCTCGTACCTCCATTTTGACTCATTAGTCCATGTGTTCTGTCTCGTACCTCCATTTTGATTCATAAGCCCATGTGTTCTGTCTAGGTTCTCCATTTTGATTCATTAGACCATGTGTTCTGTCTCCTGACTCCATTTTTACTCATTAGCCCATGTGTTCTGTCTCGTGCCTACATTTTGACTCATTAGCCCATGTGATCTGTCTCGTGCCTCCATTTTGAATCATTAGTCCATGTGTTCTGTCTCGTTCCTCCATTTTGACTCATTAGCCCATGTGTTCTGTCTCGATGTCTCCATTTTGACTCATTAGCCCATGTGTTCTGTCTCGTGCCTCCATTTTGAATCATTAGCCCATATGTACTGTCTCGTACCTCCATTTTGACTCATTAGTCCATGTGTTCTGTCTCGTACCTCCATTTTGAGTCATTAGCCCATGTGATCTGTCTCGTGCCTCCATTTTGAATCATTAGTCCATGTGTTCTGTCTTGTTCCTCCATTTTGATTCATTAGCCCATGTGTTCGGTCTGGAGTCTCCATTTTGAATCATTAGTCCATGTGTTCTGTCTCGTACCTCCATTTTAACTCATTAGCCCATGTATTCTGTCTCGTGCCTCCATTTTGACTTATTCGCCCATGTGTACTGTCTAGGTTCTTCATTTTGACACATTAGTCCATGTGTTCTGTCTCGTGCCTCCATTTTGACTCATTAGCACATGTGTACTGTCTCGTACCTCCATTTTGACTCATTAGCCCATGTGTTCTGTCTCGTGCCTCCATTTTGACTCATTAGCCCATGTGTTCTGTCTCGTGCCTCCATTTTGACTCATTAGCCCATGTGTACTGTCTCGTACCTCCATTTTGACTCATTAGCACATGTGTTCTGTCTTCTGACTCCATTTTGACTCATTAGCCCATGTGTTCTGTCTCGTGCCTCCATTTTGAATCATTAGCCCATATGTACTGTCTCGTACCTCCATTTTGACTCATTAGTCCATGTGTTCTGTCTCGTACCTCCATTTTGATTCATAAGCCCATGTGTTCTGTCTAGGTTCTCCATTTTGATTCATTAGACCATGTGTTCTGTCTCCTGACTCCATTTTTACTCATTAGCCCATGTGTTCTGTCTCGTGCCTACATTTTGACTCATTAGCCCATGTGATCTGTCTCGTGCCTCCATTTTGAATCATTAGTCCATGTGTTCTGTCTTGTTCCTCCATTTTGATTCATTAGCCCATGTGTTCTGTCTGATGTCTCCATTTTGAATCATTAGCCCATGTGTTCTGTCTCGTACCTCCATTTTAACTCATTAGCCCATGTGTTCTGTCTCGTGCCTCCAATTTTACTCATTAGCCTATGTGTTCTGTCTCGTGCATACATTTTGACTCATTAGCCCATGTGTTCTGTCTCGTGCATACATTTTGACTCATTAGCCCATGTGTACTTTCTCGTGCCTCCATTTTGACTCATTAGCCCATGCGTACTGTCTCGTGCCTCCATTTTGAATCATTAGCCCATATGTACTGTCTCGTACCTCCATTTTGACTCATTAGCACATGTGTTCTGTCTTCTGACTCCATTTTGACTCATTAGCCCATGTGTTCTGTCTCGTGCCTCCATTTTGAATCATTAGCCCATATGTACTGTCTCGTACCTCCATTTTGACTCATTAGTCCATGTGTTCTGTCTCGTACCTCCATTTTGAGTCATTAGCCCATGTGATCTGTCTCGTGCCTCCATTTTGAATCATTAGTCCATGTGTTCTGTCTTGTTCCTCCATTTTGATTCATTAGCCCATGTGTTCGGTCTGGTGTCTCCATTTTGAATCATTAGTCCATGTGTTCTGTCTCGTACCTCCATTTTAACTCATTAGCCCATGTATTCTGTCTCGTGCCTCCATTTTGACTTATTCGCCCATGTGTACTGTCTAGGTTCTTCATTTTGACACATTAGTCCATGTGTTCTGTCTCGTGCCTCCATTTTGACTCATTAGCACATGTGTACTGTCTCGTACCTCCATTTTGACTCATTAGCCCATGTGTTCTGTCTCGTGCCTCCATTTTGACTCATTAGACCATGTGTTCTGTCTCGTGCCTCCATTTTGACTCATTAGCCCATGTGTTCTGTCTCGTGCCTCCATTTTGACACATTAGCCCATGTGTTCTGTCTCGTGCCTCCATTTTGACTCATTAGCCTATGTGTTCTGTCTCGTACCTACATTTTGACTCATTAGCCCATGTGTACTGTCTCGTGCCTCCATTTTGACTCATTAGCCCATGTGTTCTGTCTCGTGCCTCCATTTTGACTCATTAGCCCATGTGTACTGTCTCGTACCTCCATTTTGACTCATTAGCCCATGTGTTCTGTCTTCTGACTCCATTTTGACTCATTAGCCCATGTGTTCTGTCTCGTGCCTCCATTTTGAATCATTAGCCCATGTGTACTGTCTCGTACCTCCATTTTGACTCATTAGTCCATGTGTTCTGTCTCGTACCTCCATTTTGATTCATAAGCCCATGTGTTCTGTCTAGGTTCTCCATTTTGATTCATTAGACCATGTGTTCTGTCTCCTGACTCCATTTTGACTCATTAGCCCATGTGTTCTGTCTCGTGCCTCCATTTTGACTCATTAGCCCATGTGTTCTGTCTCGTGCGTCCATTTTTACTCATTAGCCTATGTGTTCTGTCTCGTGCCTACATTTTGATTTATTAGCCCATGTGTACTGTCTCGTGCCTCCATTTTGACTCATTAGCCCATGTGTTCTGTCTCGTGCCTCCATTTTGACTCATTAGCCCATGTGTACTGTCTCGTGCCTCCATTTTGACACATTAGCCCATGTGTTCTGTCTCATACCTCCATTTTGATTAATTACCCCATGTGTTATGTCTCGCGCCTTCATTTTGACTCATTAGCACATGTGTTCTGTCTCGTGCCTCCAATTTGACTCATTAGCCCATGTGTTCTGTCTCGTGCCTCCATTTTGACACATTAGCCCATGTGTTCTGTCTCGTGCCTCCATTTTTACTCATTAGCCTATGTGTTCTGTCTTCTGACTCCATTTTGACTCATTAGTACATGTGTTCTGTCTCATGCCTCCATTTTGAGTCATTAGTCCATGCGTACTGTCTCAAACCTCCATTTTGACTCATTAGCCAATGTGTTCTGTCTCATATCTCTATTTTGACTCATTTGTCCATGTGTTTGGTCTCGTGCCTCCATTTTGACTCATTAGCCTTTGTGTACGGTCTTGTACCTCCATTTTGACTCATTAGTCCATGTGTTCTGTCTCGTACCTCCATTTTAACTCATTAGCCCATGTATTCTGTCTCGTGCCTCCATTTTGACTTATTCGCCCATGTGTACTGTCTAGGTTCTTCATTTTGACACATTAGTCCATGTGTTCTGTCTCGTGCCTCCATTTTGACTCATTAGCACATGTGTACTGTCTCGTACCTCCATTTTGACTCATTAGCCCATGTGTTCTGTCTCGTGCCTCCATTTTGACTCATTAGACCATGTGTTCTGTCTCGTGCCTCCATTTTGACTCATTAGCCCATGTGTACTGTCTCGTACCTCCATTTTGACTCATTAGTCCATGTGTTCTGTCTTCTGACTCCATTTTGACTCATTAGCCCATGTGTTCTGTCTCGTGCCTCCATTTTGAATCATTAGCCCATATGTACTGTCTCGTACCTCCATTTTGACTCATTAGTCCATGTGTTCTGTCTCGTACCTCCATTTTGATTCATAAGCCCATGTGTTCTGTCTAGGTTCTCCATTTTGATTCATTAGACCATGTGTTCTGTCTCCTGACTCCATTTTTACTCATTAGCCCATGTGTTCTGTCTCGTGCCTACATTTTGACTCATTAGCCCATGTGTACTGTCTCGTGCCTCCATTTTGACTCATTAGCCTTTGTGTACCGTCTTGTACCTCCATTTTGACTCATTAGTCCATGTGTTCTGTCTCGTACCTCCATTTTGAGTCATTAGCCCATGTGATCTGTCTCGTGCCTCCATTTTGAATCATTAGTCCATGTGTTCTGTCTTGTTCCTCCATTTTGATTCATTAGCCCATGTGTTCTGTCTGATTTCTCAATTTTGAATCATTAGCCCATGTGTTCTGTCTCGTACCTCCATTTTAACTCATTAGCCCATGTGTTCTGTCTCGTGCCTCCATTTTGACACATTAGCCCATGTGTTCTGTCTCGTGCCTCCAATTTTACTCATTAGCCTATGTGTTCTGTCTCGTGCCTACATTTTGACTCATTAGCCCATGTGTACTTTCTCGTGCCTCCATTTTGACTCATTAGCCCATGTGTACTGTCTCGTGCCACCATTTTGACACATTAGCCCATGCGTACTGTCTCGTGCCTCCATTTTGAATCATTTGCCCATATGTACTGTCTCGTACCTCAAATTTGAATCATTAGCACATGTGTTCTGTCTTCTGACTCCATTTTGACTCATTAGCCCATGTGTTCTGTCTCGTGCCTCCATTTTGACTCATTAGCCTATGTGTTCTGTCTCGTACCTACATTTTGACTCATTAGCCCATGTGTTCTGTCTCGTACCTCCATTTTGACTCATTAGCCCATGTGTTCTGTCTCGTGCCTCCATTTTGACTCATTAGCCCATGTGTACTGTCTCGTGCCTCCATTTTGACTCATTAGCCCATGTGTTCTGTCTCGTACCTCCATTTTGATTCATTAGCCCATGTGTTCTGTCTAGCGCCTTCATTTTGACTCATTAGCCCATGTGTACTGTCTCGTACCTCCATTTTGACTCATTAGTCCATGTGTTCTGTCTCGTACCTCCATTTTGATTCATAAGCCCATGTGTTCTCTCTAGGTTCTCCATTTTGATTCATTAGACCATGTGTTCTGTCTCCTGACTCCATTTTGACTCATTAGCCCATGTGTTCTGTCTCGTGCCTCCAATTTTACTCATTAGCCTATGTGTTCTGTCTCGTGCCTACATTTTGACTCATTAGCCCATGTGTACTTTCTCGTTCCTCCATTTTGACTCATTAGCCCATGTGTACTGTCTCGTGCCACCATTTTGACACATTAGCCCATGCGTACTGTCTCGTGCCTCCATTTTGAATCATTAGCCCATATGTACTGTCTCGTACCTCCATTTTGAATCATTAGCACATGTGTTCTGTCTTCTGACTCCATTTTGACTCATTAGCCCATGTGTTCTGTCTCGTGCCTCCATTTTGACTCATTAGCCTATGTGTTCTGTCTCGTACCTACATTTTGACTCATTAGCCCATGTGTACTGTCTCGTGCCTCCATTTTGACTCATTAGCCCATGTGTTCTGTCTCGTGCCTCCATTTTGACTCATTAGCCCATGTGTACTGTCTCGTGCCACCATTTTGACACATTAGCCCATGTGTTCTGTCTCATACCTCCATTTTGATTAATTAGCCCATGTGTTCTGTCTAGCGCCTTCATTTTGACTCATTAGCACATGTGTACTGTCTCGTACCTCCATTTTGACTCATTAGTCCATGTGTTCTGTCTCGTACCTCCATTTTGATTCATAAGCCCATGTGTTCTCTCTAGGTTCTCCATTTTGATTCATTAGACCATGTGTTCTGTCTCCTGACTCCATTTTGACTCATTAGCCCATGTGTTCTGTCTCGTGCCTCCATTTTGACTCATTAGCCCATGTGTTCTGTCTCGTGCGTCCATTTTTACTCATTAGCCTATGTGTTCTGTCTCGTGCCTACATTTTGATTTATTAGCCCATGTGTTCTGTCTCGTGCCTCCATTTTGACTCATTAGCCCATGTGTTCTGTCTCGTGCCTCCATTTTGACTCATTAGCCCATGTGTACTGTCTCGTGCCTCCATTTTGACACATTAGCCCATGTGTTCTGTCTCATACCTCCATTTTGATTAATTAGCCCATGTGTTATGTCTCGCGCCTTCATTTTGACTCATTAGCAAATGTGTTCTGTCTCGTGCCTCCATTTTGACTCATTAGCCCATGTGTTCTGTCTCGTGCCTCCATTTTGACACATTAGCCCATGTGTTCTGTCTCGTGCCTCCATTTTGACTCATTAGCCTATGTGTTCTGTCTCGTACCTCCATTTTGACTCATTAGCCCATGTGTACTGTCTCGTGCCTCCATTTTGACTCATTAGCCCATGTGTTCTGTCTCGTGCCTCCATTTTGACTCATTAGCCCATGTGTACTGTCTCGTGCCACCATTTTGACACATTAGCCCATGTGTTCTGTCTCATACCTCCATTTTGATTCATTAGCCCATGTGTTCTGTCTCGCGCCTCCATTTTGACTCATTAGCACATGTGTACTGTCTCGTACCTCCATTTTGACTCATTAGTCCATGTGTTCTGTCTCGTACCTCCATTTTGATTCATAAGCCCATGTGTTCTCTCTAGGTTCTCCATTTTGATTCATTAGACCATGTGTTCTGTCTCCTGACTCCATTTTGACTCATTAGCCCATGTGTTCTGTCTCGTGCCTCCATTTTGACTCATTAGCCCATGTGTTCTGTCTCGTGCGTCCATTTTTACTCATTAGCCTATGTGTTCTGTCTCGTGCCTACATTTTGATTTATTAGCCCATGTGTACTGTCTCGTGCCTCCATTTTGACTCATTAGCCCATGTGTTCTGTCTCGTGCCTCCATTTTGACTCATTAGCCCATGTGTACTGTCTCGTGCCTCCATTTTGACACATTAGCCCATGTGTTCTGTCTCATACCTCCATTTTGATTAATTAGCCCATGTGTTATGTCTCGCGCCTTCATTTTGACTCATTAGCACATGTGTTCTGTCTCGTGCCTCCAATTTGACTCATTAGCCCATGTGTTCTGTCTCGTGCCTCCATTTTGACACATTAGCCCATGTGTTCTGTCTCGTGCCTCCATTTTTACTCATTAGCCTATGTGTTCTGTCTTCTGACTCCATTTTGACTCATTAGCCCATGTGTTCTGTCTCATGCCTCCATTTTGAGTCATTAGTCCATGCGTACTGTCTCAAACCTCCATTTTGACTCATTAGCCAATGTGTTCTGTCTCATATCTCTATTTTGACTCATTTGTCCATGTGTTTGGTCTCGTGAATCCATTTTGACTCATTAGCCTTTGTGTACGGTCTTGTACCTCCATTTTGACTCATTCGTCCATGTGTTCTGTCTCGTACCTCCATTTTGAGTCATTAGCCCATGTGTTCTGTCTCGTGCCTCCATTTTGAATCATTAGTCCATGTGTTCTGTCTTGTTCCTCCATTTTGATTCATTAGCCCATGTGTTCTGTCTGGTGTCTCCATTTTGAATCATTAGACCATGTGTTCTGTCTCGTACGTCCATTTTAACTCATTAGCCCATGTATTCTGTCTCGTGCATCCATTTTGACTTATTAGCCCATGTGTACTGTCTAGGTTCTTCATTTTGACACATTAGTCCATGTGTTCTGTCTCGTGCCTCCATTTTGACTCATTAACCCATGTGTTCTGTCTCGTACCTCCATTTTGATTCATTAGCCCATGTGTTCTGTCTGATTTCTCAATTTTTAATCATTAGCCCATGTGTTCTGTCTCGTACCTCCATTTTAACTCATTAGCCCATGTGTTCTGTCTCGTGCCTCCATTTTGACACATTAGCCCATGTGTTCTGTCTCGTGCCTCCAATTTTACTCATTAGCCTATGTGTTCTGTCTCGTGCCTACATTTTGACTCATTAGCCCATGTGTACTTTCTCGTGCCTCCATTTTGACTCATTAGCCCATGTGTACTGTCTCGTGCCACCATTTTGACACATTAGCCCATGCGTACTGTCTCGTGCCTACATTTTGAATCATTTGCCCATATGTACTGTCTCGTACCTCAAATTTGAATCATTAGCACATTTGTTCTGTCTTCTGACTCCATTTTGACTCATTAGCCCATGTGTTCTGTCTCGTGCCTACATTTTGAATCATTAGCCCATATGTACTGTCTCGTACCACCATTTTGAATCATTAGTCCATGTGTTCTGTCTCGTACCTCCATTTTGATTCATAAGCCCATGTGTTCTGTCTAGGTTCTCCATTTTGATTCATTAGCCCATGTGTTCTGTCTCGTGCGTCCATTTTTACTCATTAGCCTATGTGTTCTGTCTCGTGCCTACATTTTGACTTATTAGCCCATGTGTACTGTCTCGTGCCTCCATTTTGACTCATTAGCCCATGTGTTCTGTCTCGTGCCTCCATTTTGACTCATTAGCCCATGTGTACTGTCTCGTGCCTCCATTTTGACACATTAGCCCATGTGTTCTGTCTCATACCTCCATTTTGATTAATTAGCCCATGTGTTATGTCTCGCGCCTTCATTTTGACTCATTAGCACATGTGTTCTGTCTCGTGCCTCCATTTTGACTCATTAGCCCATGTGTTCTGTCTCGTGCCTCCATTTTGACACATTAGCCCATGTGTTCTGTCTCGTGCCTCCATTTTTACTCATTAGCCTATGTGTTCTGTCTTCTGACTCCATTTTGACTCATTAGCCCATGTGTTCTGTCTCATGCCTCCATTTTGAGTCATTAGTCCATGCGTACTGTCTCAAACCTCCATTTTGACTCATTAGCCAATGTGTTCTGTCTCATATCTCTATTTTGACTCATTTGTCCATGTGTTTGGTCTCGTGAATCCATTTTGACTCATTAGCCTTTGTGTACGGTCTTGTACCTCCATTTTGACTCATTCGTCCATGTGTTCTGTCTCGTACCTCCATTTTGAGTCATTAGCCCATGTGTTCTGTCTCGTGCCTCCATTTTGAATCATTAGTCCATGTGTTCTGTCTTGTTCATCCATTTTGATTCATTAGCCCATGTGTTCTGTCTGGTGTCTCCATTTTGAATCATTAGCCCATGTGTTCTGTCTCGTACGTCCATTTTAACTCATTAGCCCATGTATTCTGTCTCGTGCATCCATTTTGACTTATTAGCCCATGTGTACTGTCTAGGTTCTTCATTTTGACACATTAGTCCATGTGTTCTGTCTCGTGCCTCCATTTTGACTCATTAACCCATGTGTTCTGTCTCGTACCTCCATTTTGATTCATTAGCCCATGTGTTCTGTCTGATTTCTCAATTTTTAATCATTAGCCCATGTGTTCTGTCTCGTACCTCCATTTTAACTCATTAGCCCATGTGTTCTGTCTCGTGCCTCCATTTTGACACATTAGCCCATGTGTTCTGTCTCGTGCCTCCAATTTTACTCATTAGCCTATGTGTTCTGTCTCGTGCCTACATTTTGACTCATTAGCCCATGTGTACTTTCTCGTGCCTCCATTTTGACTCATTAGCCCATGTGTACTGTCTCGTGCCACCATTTTGACACATTAGCCCATGCGTACTGTCTCGTGCCTACATTTTGAATCATTTGCCCATATGTACTGTCTCGTACCTCAAATTTGAATCATTAGCACATGTGTTCTGTCTTCTGACTCCATTTTGACTCATTAGCCCATGTGTTCTGTCTCGTGCCTACATTTTGAATCATTAGCCCATATGTACTGTCTCGTACCACCATTTTGAATCATTAGTCCATCTGTTCTGTCTCGTACCTCCATTTTGATTCATAAGCCCATGTGTTCTGTCTAGGTTCTCCATTTTGATTCATTAGACCATGTGTTCTGTCTCCTGACTCCATTTTGACTCATTAGCCCATGTGTTCTGTCTCGTGCCTCCATTTTGACTCATTAGCCTATGTGTTCTGTCTCGTACCTACATTTTGACTCATTAGCCCATGTGTACTGTCTCGTGCCTCCATTTTGACTCATTAGCCCATGTGTTCTGTCTCGTGCCTCCATTTTGACTCATTAGCCCATGTGTACTGTCTCGTGCCACCATTTTGACACATTAGCCCATGTGTTCTGTCTCATACCTCCATTTTGATTAATTAGACCATGTGTTCTGTCTAGCGCCTTCATTTTGACTCATTAGCACATGTGAACTGTCTCGTACCTCCATTTTGACTCATTAGCCCATGTGTTCTGTCTCGTGCCTCCATTTTGAATCATTAGCCCATATGTACTGTCTCGTACCTCCATTTTGACTCATTAGTCCATGTGTTCTGTCTCGTACCTCCATTTTGATTCATAAGCCCATGTGTTCTCTCTAGGTTCTCCATTTTGATTCATTAGACCATGTGTTCTGTCTCCTGACTCCATTTTGACTCATTAGCCCATGTGTTCTGTCTCGTGCCTCCATTTTGACTCATTAGCCCATGTGTTCTGTCTCGTGCCTCCATTTTGACTCATTAGCCCATGTGTTCTGTCTCGTGCGTCCATTTTTACTCATTAGCCTATGTGTTCTGTCTCGTGCCTCCATTTTGACTCATTAGCCCATGTGTTCTGTCTCGTGCCTCCATTTTGACTCATTAGCCCATGTGTACTGTCTCGTGCCTCCATTTTGACTCATTAGCCCAGGTGTTCTGTCTCATACCTACATTTTGATTAATTAGCCCATGTGTTATGTCTCGCGCCTTCATTTTGACTCATTAGCCCATGTGTTCTGTCTCGTGCCTCCATTTTGACTCATTAGCCCATGTGTTCTGTCTCGTGCCTCCATTTTGACTCATTAGCCCATGTGTTCTGTCTCGTGCCTCCATTTTTACTCATTAGCCTATGTGTTCTGTCTTCTGACTCCATTTTGACTCATTAGCCCATGTGTTCTGTCTCATGCCTCCATTTTGAGTCATTAGTCCATGCGTACTGTCTCAAACCTCCATTTTGACTCATTAGCCAATGTGTTCTGTCTCATATCTCTATTTTGACTCATTTGTCCATGTGCTTGGTCTCGTGAATCCATTTTGACTCATTAGCCTTTGTGTACGGTCTTGTACCTCCATTTTGACTCATTCGTCCATGTGTTCTGTCTCGTACCTCCATTTTGAGTCATTAGCCCATGTGTTCTGTCTCGTGCCTCCATTTTGAATCATTAGTCCATGTGTTCTGTCTTGTTCCTCCATTTTGATTCATTAGCCCATGTGTTCTGTCTGGTGTCTCCATTTTGAATCATTAGCCCATGTGTTCTGTCTCGTACGTCCATTTTAACTCATTAGCCCATGTATTCTGTCTCGTGCCTCCATTTTGACTTATTAGCCCATGTGTACTGTCTAGGTTCTTCATTTTGACACATTAGTCCATGTGTTCTGTCTCGTGCCTCCATTTTGACTCATTAACCCATGTGTTCTGTCTCGTACCTCCATTTTGATTCATTAGACCATGTGTTCTGTCTCCTGACTCCATTTTCACTCATTAGCCCATGTGTACTGTCTCGTGCCTCCATTTTGACTCATTAGCACATGTGTACTGTCTCGTACCTCCATTTTGACTCATTAGCCCATGTGTTCTGTCTCGTGCCTCCATTTTGACTCATTAGCCCATGTGTTCTGTCTCGTGCCTCCATTTTGACTCATTAGCCCATGTGTTCTGTCTCGTGCCTCCATTTTGACTACATTAGCCCATGTGTTCTGTCTCGTGCCTCCATTTTTACTCATTAGCCCATGTGTTCTGTCTCGTGCCTCCATTTTGACTCATTAGCCCATGTGTTTGGTCTCGTGCCTCCATTTTGACTCATTGGCCTTTGTGTACGGTCTTGTACCTCCATTTTGACTCATTAGTCCATGTGTTCTGTCTTGTGCCTCCATTTTGACTCATTAACCCATGTGTTCTGTCTCGTACCTCCATTTTGATTCATAAGCCCATGTGTTCAGTCTAGGTTCTCCATTTTGAATCATTAGCCCATGTGTACTGTCGAGATTCTTCATTTTGACACATTAGTCCATGTGTTCTGTCTCGTACCTCCATTTTGATTCATTAGACCATGTGTTCTGTCTCGTGCCTCCATTTTGACTCATTAGCCCATGTGTTCTGTCTCGTGCCTCCATTTTGACTCATTAGCCCATGTGTTCTGTCTCGTGCCTCTATTTTTACTCATTAGCCCATGTGTTCTGTCTCGTGCCTCCATTTTGACTCATTAGCCCATGTGTACTGTCTAGGTTCTTCATTTTGAATCATTAGCCCATGTGTAATGTCGAGATTCTTCATTTTGACACATTAGTCCATGTGTTCTGTCTCGGGCCTCCATTTTCAGTCATTAGCCCATGTGTTCTGTCTCATGTCTCCATTTTGACTCATTAGCCCATGTGTTCTGTCTCGTGCCTCCATTTTGACTCATTAGCCCATGTGTTCTGTCTCGTGCCTCCATTTTGACACATTAGCCCATGTGTTCTGTCTCGTGCCTCCATTTTTACTCATTAGCCTATGTGTTCTGTCTCGTGCCTACATTTTGACTCATTAGCCCATGTGTACTGTCTCGTTCCTCCATTTTGACTCATTAGCCCATGTGTACTGTCTCATGCAACCATTTTGACACATTAGCCCATGTGTTCTGTCTAATACCTCCATTTTGATTAATTAGCCCATGTGTTCTGTCTAGCGCCTTCATTTTGACTCATTAGCCCATGTGTTCTGTCTCGTACCTCCATTTTGACTCATTAGCACATGTGTTCTGTCTTCTGACTCCATTTTGACTCATTAGCCCATGTGTTCTGTCTCATGCCTCCATTTTGAATCATTAGTCCATGCGTACTGTCTCAAACCTCCATTTTGACTCATTAGCCAATGTGTTCTGTCTCATATCTCTATTTTGACTCATTTGTCCATGTGTTTGGTCTCGTGAATCCATTTTGACTCATTCGCCTTTGTGTACGGTCTTGTACCTCCATTTTGAATCATTAGTCCATGTGTTCTGTCTTGTTCCTCCATTTTGATTCATTAGCCCATGTGTTCTGTCTGGTGTCTCCATTTTGAATCATTAGCCCATGTGTTCTGTCTCGTACGTCCATTTTAACTCATTAGCCCATGTATTCTGTCTCGTGCCTCCATTTTGACTTATTAGCCCATGTGTACTGTCTAGGTTCTTCATTTTGACACATTAGTCCATGTGTTCTGTCTCGTGCCTCCATTTTGACTCATTAACCCATGTGTTCTGTCTCGTACCTCCATTTTGATTCATTAGACCATGTGTTCTGTCTCCTGACTCCATTTTGACTCATTAGTCCATGTGTACTGTCTCGTACCTCCATTTTGACTCATTAGCCCATGTGTTCTGTCTCGTGCCTCAATTTTGACTCATTAGCCCATGTGTTCTGTCTCGTGCCTCCATTTTGACTCATTAGCCCATGTGTTCTGTCTCGTGCCTCAATTTTGACACATTAGCCCATGTGTTCTGTCTCGTGCCTCCATTTTTACTCATTAGTCTATGTGTTCTGTCTCGTGCCTACATTTTGACTCATTAGCCCATGTGTATTGTCTCGTGCCTCCATTTTGACTCATTAGCCCATGTGTTCTGTCTCGTGCCTCCATTTTCACTCATTAGCCCATGTGTACTGTCTCGTGCCACCATTTTGACACATTAGCCCATGTGTTCTGTCTCGTGCCTCCATTTTGACTCATTAGCCCATGTGTACTGTCTAGGTTCTTCATTTTGAATCATTAGCCCATGTGTAAAAGAGATTCTTCCTTTTGACACATTAGTCCATGTGTTCTGTCTCGTACCTCCATTTTGATTCATTAGACCATGTGTTCTGTCTCGTGCCTCCATTTTGACTCATTAGCCCATGTGTTCTGTCTCGTGCCTCCATTTTGACTCATTAGCCCATGTGTTCTGTCTCGTGCCTCCATTTTTACTCATTAGCCCATGTGTTCTGTCTCGTGCCTCCATTTTGACTCATTAACCCATGTGTACTGTCTAGGTTCTTCATTTTGACACATTAGTCCATGTGTTCTGTCTCGTACCTCCATTTTGACTCATTTGCCCATGTGTACTGTCTCGTGCCTCCATTTTGACTCATTAGCGCATGTGTTCTGTCTCGTGCCTCCATTTTGACTCATTAGCCCATGTGTTCTGTCTCGTGCCTCCATTTTTACTCATTAGCCCATGTGTTCTGTCTCGTGTCTCTATTTTGACTCATTAGTCCATGTGTTCTGTCTCGGGCCTCCATTTTCAGTCATTAGCCCATGTGTTCTGTCTCATGTCTCCATTTTGCCTCATTAGCCCATGTGTTCTGTCTCGTGCCTCCATTTTGACTCATTAGCCCATGTGTACTGTCTCGTGCCTCCATTTTGACACATTAGCCCATGTGTTCTGTCTCGTGCCTCCATTTTTACTCATTAGCCTATGTGTTCTGTCTCGTGCCTACATTTTGACTCATTAGCCCATGTGTACTGTCTCGTTCCTCCATTTTGACTCATTAGCCCATGTGTACTGTCTCGTGCAACCATTTTGACACATTAGCCCATGTGTTCTGTCTAATACCTCCATTTTGATTAATTAGCCCATGTGTTCTGTCTAGCGCCTTCATTTTGACTCATTAGCCCATGTGTTCTGTCTCGTACCTCCATTTTGACTCATTAGCACATGTGTTCTGTCTTCTGACTCCATTTTGACTCATTAGCCCATGTGTTCTGTCTCATGCCTCCATTTTGAATCATTAGTCCATGCGTACTGTCTCAAACCTCCATTTTGACTCATTAGCCAATGTGTTCTGTCTCATATCTCTATTTTGACTAATTTGTCCATGTGTTTGGTCTCGTGAATCCATTTTGACTCATTGGCCTTTGTGTACGGTAATGTACCTCCTTTTTGAATCATTAGTCCATGTGTTCTGTCTTGTTCCTCCATTTTGATTCATTAGCCCATGTGTTCTGTCTGGTGTCTCCATTTTGAATCATTAGCCCATGTATTCTGTCTCGTGTCTCCATTTTGACTTATTAGCCCATGTGTACTGTCTAGGTTCTTCATTTTGACACATTAGTCCATGTGTTCTGTCTCGTGCCTCCATTTTGACTCATTAACCCATGTGTTCTGTCTCGTACCTCCATTTTGATTCATTAGACCATGTGTTCTGTCTCCTGACTCCATTTTCACTCATTAGCCCATGTGTACTGTCTCGTGCCTCCATTTTGACTCATTAGCACATGTGTACTGTCTCGTACCTCCATTTTGACTCATTAGCCCATGTGTTCTGTCTCGTGCCTCAATTTTGACGCATTAGCCCATGTGTTCTGTCTCGTGCCTCCATTTTGACTCATTAGCCCATGTGTTCTGTCTCGTGCCTCCATTTTGACACATTAGCCCATGTGTTCTGTCTCGTGCCTCCATTTTGACTCATTAGCCCATGTGTTCTGTCACGTGCCTCCATTTTGACACATTAGCCCATGTGTTCTGTCTCGTGCCTCCATTTTTACTCATTAGCCTATGTGTTCTGTCTCGTGCCTACATTTTGAATCATTAGCCCATGTGTATTGTCTCGTGCCTCCATTTTGACTCATTAGCCCATGTGTTCTGTCTCGTGCCTCCATTTTCACTCATTAGCCCATGTGTACTGTCTCGTGCCACCATTTTGACACATTAGCCCATGTGTTCTGTCTCGTGCCTCCATTTTGAATCATTAGCCCATGTGTTCTGTCTCATATCTCTATTTTGACTCATTTGTCCATGTGTTCTGTCTCGTGCCTCCATTTTGACTCATTAACCCATGTGTTCTGTCTCGTACCTCCAATTTGATTCATAAGCCCATGTGTTCAGTCTAGGTTCTCCATTTTGAATCATTAGCCCATGTGTTCTGTCTCGTGCCTCCATTTTTACTCATTAGCCCATGTGTTCTGTCTCATGCCTCCATTTTGACTCATTAGCCCATGTGTACTGTCTCGTACCTCCATTTTCACTTTTTAGCCCATGTGTACTCTCAAACCTTCATTTTGAATCATTAGCCCATATGTACTGTCTCGTACCTCCATTTTGACTCATTAGTCCATGTGTTCTGTCTCGAACCTCCATTTTGATTCATAAGCCCATGTGTTCTGTCTAGGTTCTCCATTTTGACTCATTAGTTCATGTGTTCTGTCTCGTACCTCCATTTTGATTCATTAGACCATGTGTTCTGTCTAGGGACTCCATTTTGACTCATTAGCCCATGTGTTCTGTCTCGTGCCTCCATTTTGACTCATTAGCCCATGTGTTCTGTCTTGTACCTCCATTTTGACTCATTAGCGCATGTGTTCTGTCTCGTGCCTCCATTTTTACTCATTAGCCCATGTGTTCTGTCTCGTGCCTCCATTTTTACTCATTAGCTCATGTGTTCTGTCTCGTGTCTCTATTTTGACTCATTAGTCCATGTGTTCTGTCTCGGGCCTCCATTTTCAGTCATTAGCCCATGTGTTCTGTCTCATGTCTCCATTTTGCCTCATTAGCCCATGTGTTCTGTCTCGTGCCTCCATTTTGACTCATTAGCCCATGTGAACTGTCTCGTGCCTCCATTTTGACACATTAGCCCATGTGTTCTGTCTCATACCTCCATTTTGATTAATTAGCCCATGTGTTATGTCTCGCGCCTTCATTTTGACTCATTAGCACATGTGTTCTGTCTCGTGCCTCCATTTTAGCTCATTAGCCCATGTGTTCTGTCTCGTGCCTCCATTTTGACACATTAGCCCATGTGTTCTGTCTCGTGCCTCCATTTTTACTCATTAGCCTATGTGTTCTGTCTCGTGCCTACATTTTGACTCATTAGCCCATGTGTACTGTCTCGTTCCTCCATTTTGACTCATTAGCCCATGTGTACTGTCTCGTGCAACCATTTTGACACATTAGCCCATGTGTTCTGTCTAATACCTCCATTTTGATTAATTAGCTCATGTGTTCTGTCTAGCGCCTTCATTTTGACTCATTAGCCCATGTGTTCTGTCTCGTACCTCCATTTTGACTCATTAGCACATGTGTTCTGTCTTCTGACTCCATTTTGACTCATTAGCCCATGTGTTCTGTCTCATGCCTCCATTTTGAATCATTAGTCCATGCGTACTGTCTCAAACCTCCATTTTGACTCATTAGCCAATGTGTTCTGTCTCATATCTCTATTTTGACTCATTTGTCCATGTGTTTGGTCTCGTGAATCCATTTTGACTCATTAGCCTTTGTGTACGGTCTTGTACCTCCATTTTGAATCATTAGTCCATGTGTTCTGTCTTGTTCCTCCATTTTGATTCATTAGCCCATGTGTTCTGTCTGGTGTCTCCATTTTGAATCATTAGCCCATGTGTTCTGTCTCGTACGTCCATTTTAACTCATTAGCCCATGTATTCTGTCTCGTGCCTCCATTTTGACTTATTAGCCCATGTGTACTGTCTAGGTTCTTCATTTTGACACATTAGTCCATGTGTTCTGTCTCGTGCCTCCATTTTGACTCATTAACCCATGTGTTCTGTCTCGTACCTCCATTTTGATTCATTAGACCATGTGTTCTGTCTCCTGACTCCATTTTGACTCATTAGTCCATGTGTACTGTCTCGTACCTCCATTTTGACTCATTAGCCCATGTGTTCTGTCTCGTGCCTCAATTTTGACTCATTAGCCCATGTGTTCTGTCTCGTGCCTCCATTTTGACTCATTAGCCCATGTGTTCTGTCTCGTGCCTCAATTTTGACACATTAGCCCATGTGTTCTGTCTCGTGCCTCCATTTTTACTCATTAGTCTATGTGTTCTGTCTCGTGCCTACATTTTGACTCATTAGCCCATGTGTATTGTCTCGTGCCTCCATTTTGACTCATTAGCCCATGTGTTCTGTCTCGTGCCTCCATTTTCACTCATTAGCCCATGTGTACTGTCTCGTGCCACCATTTTGACACATTAGCCCATGTGTTCTGTCTCGTGCCTCCATTTTGACTCATTAGCCCATGTGTACTGTCTAGGTTCTTCATTTTGAATCATTAGCCCATGTGTAAAAGAGATTCTTCCTTTTGACACATTAGTCCATGTGTTCTGTCTCGTACCTCCATTTTGATTCATTAGACCATGTGTTCTGTCTCGTGCCTCCATTTTGACTCATTAGCCCATGTGTTCTGTCTCGTGCCTCCATTTTGACTCATTAGCCCATGTGTTCTGTCTCGTGCCTCCATTTTTACTCATTAGCCCATGTGTTCTGTCTCGTGCCTCCATTTTGACTCATTAACCCATGTGTACTGTCTAGGTTCTTCATTTTGACACATTAGTCCATGTGTTCTGTCTCGTACCTCCATTTTGACTCATTTGCCCATGTGTACTGTCTCGTGCCTCCATTTTGACTCATTAGCGCATGTGTTCTGTCTCGTGCCTCCATTTTGACTCATTAGCCCATGTGTTCTGTCTCGTGCCTCCATTTTTACTCATTAGCCCATGTGTTCTGTCTCGTGTCTCTATTTTGACTCATTAGTCCATGTGTTCTGTCTCGGGCCTCCATTTTCAGTCATTAGCCCATGTGTTCTGTCTCATGTCTCCATTTTGCCTCATTAGCCCATGTGTTCTGTCTCGTGCCTCCATTTTGACTCATTAGCCCATGTGTACTGTCTCGTGCCTCCATTTTGACACATTAGCCCATGTGTTCTGTCTCGTGCCTCCATTTTTACTCATTAGCCTATGTGTTCTGTCTCGTGCCTACATTTTGACTCATTAGCCCATGTGTACTGTCTCGTTCCTCCATTTTGACTCATTAGCCCATGTGTACTGTCTCGTGCAACCATTTTGACACATTAGCCCATGTGTTCTGTCTAATACCTCCATTTTGATTAATTAGCCCATGTGTTCTGTCTAGCGCCTTCATTTTGACTCATTAGCCCATGTGTTCTGTCTCGTACCTCCATTTTGACTCATTAGCACATGTGTTCTGTCTTCTGACTCCATTTTGACTCATTAGCCCATGTGTTCTGTCTCATGCCTCCATTTTGAATCATTAGTCCATGCGTACTGTCTCAAACCTCCATTTTGACTCATTAGCCAATGTGTTCTGTCTCATATCTCTATTTTGACTAATTTGTCCATGTGTTTGGTCTCGTGAATCCATTTTGACTCATTGGCCTTTGTGTACGGTAATGTACCTCCTTTTTGAATCATTAGTCCATGTGTTCTGTCTTGTTCCTCCATTTTGATTCATTAGCCCATGTGTTCTGTCTGGTGTCTCCATTTTGAATCATTAGCCCATGTATTCTGTCTCGTGTCTCCATTTTGACTTATTAGCCCATGTGTACTGTCTAGGTTCTTCATTTTGACACATTAGTCCATGTGTTCTGTCTCGTGCCTCCATTTTGACTCATTAACCCATGTGTTCTGTCTCGTACCTCCATTTTGATTCATTAGACCATGTGTTCTGTCTCCTGACTCCATTTTCACTCATTAGCCCATGTGTACTGTCTCGTGCCTCCATTTTGACTCATTAGCACATGTGTACTGTCTCGTACCTCCATTTTGACTCATTAGCCCATGTGTTCTGTCTCGTGCCTCAATTTTGACGCATTAGCCCATGTGTTCTGTCTCGTGCCTCCATTTTGACTCATTAGCCCATGTGTTCTGTCTCGTGCCTCCATTTTGACACATTAGCCCATGTGTTCTGTCTCGTGCCTCCATTTTGACTCATTAGCCCATGTGTTCTGTCTCGTGCCTCCATTTTGACACATTAGCCCATGTGTTCTGTCTCGTGCCTCCATTTTTACTCATTAGCCTATGTGTTCTGTCTCGTGCCTACATTTTGAATCATTAGCCCATGTGTATTGTCTCGTGCCTCCATTTTGACTCATTAGCCCATGTGTTCTGTCTCGTGCCTCCATTTTCACTCATTAGCCCATGTGTACTGTCTCGTGCCACCATTTTGACACATTAGCCCATGTGTTCTGTCTCGTGCCTCCATTTTGAATCATTAGCCCATGTGTTCTGTCTCATATCTCTATTTTGACTCATTTGTCCATGTGTTCTGTCTCGTGCCTCCATTTTGACTCATTAACCCATGTGTTCTGTCTCGTACCTCCAATTTGATTCATAAGCCCATGTGTTCAGTCTAGGTTCTCCATTTTGAATCATTAGCCCATGTGTTCTGTCTCGTGCCTCCATTTTTACTCATTAGCCCATGTGTTCTGTCTCATGCCTCCATTTTGACTCATTAGCCCATGTGTACTGTCTCGTACCTCCATTTTCACTTTTTAGCCCATGTGTACTCTCAAACCTTCATTTTGAATCATTAGCCCATATGTACTGTCTCGTACCTCCATTTTGACTCATTAGTCCATGTGTTCTGTCTCGAACCTCCATTTTGATTCATAAGCCCATGTGTTCTGTCTAGGTTCTCCATTTTGACTCATTAGTTCATGTGTTCTGTCTCGTACCTCCATTTTGATTCATTAGACCATGTGTTCTGTCTAGGGACTCCATTTTGACTCATTAGCCCATGTGTTCTGTCTCGTGCCTCCATTTTGACTCATTAGCCCATGTGTTCTGTCTTGTACCTCCATTTTGACTCATTAGCGCATGTGTTCTGTCTCGTGCCTCCATTTTTACTCATTAGCCCATGTGTTCTGTCTCGTGCCTCCATTTTTACTCATTAGCTCATGTGTTCTGTCTCGTGTCTCTATTTTGACTCATTAGTCCATGTGTTCTGTCTCGGGCCTCCATTTTCAGTCATTAGCCCATGTGTTCTGTCTCATGTCTCCATTTTGCCTCATTAGCCCATGTGTTCTGTCTCGTGCCTCCATTTTGACTCATTAGCCCATGTGAACTGTCTCGTGCCTCCATTTTGACACATTAGCCCATGTGTTCTGTCTCATACCTCCATTTTGATTAATTAGCCCATGTGTTATGTCTCGCGCCTTCATTTTGACTCATTAGCACATGTGTTCTGTCTCGTGCCTCCATTTTAGCTCATTAGCCCATGTGTTCTGTCTCGTGCCTCCATTTTGACACATTAGCCCATGTGTTCTGTCTCGTGCCTCCATTTTTACTCATTAGCCTATGTGTTCTGTCTCGTGCCTACATTTTGACTCATTAGCCCATGTGTACTGTCTCGTTCCTCCATTTTGACTCATTAGCCCATGTGTACTGTCTCGTGCAACCATTTTGACACATTAGCCCATGTGTTCTGTCTAATACCTCCATTTTGATTAATTAGCCCATGTGTTCTGTCTAGCGCCTTCATTTTGACTCATTAGCCCATGTGTTCTGTCTCGTACCTCCATTTTGACTCATTAGCCCATGTGTTCTGTCTCATGCCTCCATTTTGAATCATTAGTCCATGCGTACTGTCTCAAACCTCCATTTTGACTCATTAGCCAATGTGTTCTGTCTCATATCTCTATTTTGACTCATTTGTCCATGTGTTTGGTCTCGTGAATCCATTTTGACTCATTGGCCTTTGTGTACGGTCTTGTACCTCCATTTTGAATCATTAGTCCATGTGTTCTGTCTTGTTCCTCCATTTTGATTCATTAGCCCATGTGTTCTGTCTGGTGTCTCCATTTTGAAT
Source organism: Salmo salar (assembly GCF_965601325.2). Taxonomy (NCBI): domain Eukaryota; kingdom Metazoa; phylum Chordata; class Actinopteri; order Salmoniformes; family Salmonidae; genus Salmo; species Salmo salar. The sequence goes on along the minus strand of NC_138308.1, from coordinate 101,051,146 downwards.
CATTAGCCCATGTGTTCTGTCTCGTACGTCCATTTTAACTCATTAGCCCATGTATTCTGTCTCGTGCCTCCATTTTGACTTATTAGCCCATGTGTACTGTCTAGGTTCTTCATATTGACACATTAGTCCATGTGTTCTGTCTCGTGCCTCCATTTTGACTCATTAACCCATGTGTTCTGTCTCGTACCTCCATTTTGATTCATTAGACCATGTGTTCTGTCTCCTGACTCCATTTTCACTCATTAGCCCATGTGTACTGTCTCGTGCCTCCATTTTGACTCATTAGCACATGTGTACTGTCTCGTACCTCCATTTTGACTCATTAGCCCATGTGTTCTGTCTCGTGCCTCAATTTTGACTCATTAGCCCATGTGTTCTGTCTCGTGCCTCCATTTTGACTCATTAGCCCATGTGTTCTGTCTCGTGCCTCCATTTTGACACATTAGCCCATGTGTTCTGTCTCGTGCCTCCATTTTTACTCATTAGCCTATGTGTTCTGTCTCGTGCCTACATTTTGAATCATTAGCCCATGTGTATTGTCTCGTGCCTCCATTTTGACTCATTAGCCCATGTGTTCTGTCTCGTGCCTCCATTTTCACTCATTAGCCCATGTGTACTGTCTCGTGCCACCATTTTGACACATTAGCCCATGTGTTCTGTCTCGTTCCTCCATTTTGAATCATTAGCCCATGTGTTCTGTCTCATATCTCTATTTTGACTCATTTGTCCATGTGTTCTGTCTCGTGCCTCCATTTTGACTCATTAACCCATGTGTTCTGTCTCGTACCTCCATTTTGATTCATAAGCCCATGTGTTCAGTCTAGGTTCTCCATTTTGAATCATTAGCCCATGTGTTCTGTCTCGTGTCTCTATTTTGACTCATTAGTCCATGTGTTCTGTCTCGTGCCTCCATTTTCAGTCATTAGCCCATGTGTTCTGTCTCATGTCTCCATTTTGCCTCATTAGTCCATGTGTTCTGTCTCGTACCTCCATTTTGACTCATTTGCCCATGTGTACTGTCTCGTGCCTCCATTTTGACTCATTAACCCATGTGTTCTGTCTCGTGCCTCCATTTTGAATCATTAGCCCATGTGTTCTGTCTCATATCTCTATTTTGACTCATTTGTCCATGTGTTCTGTCTCGTGCCTCCATTTTGACTCATTAACCCATGTGTTCTGTCTCGTACCTCCATTTTGATTCATAAGCCCATGTGTTCAGTCTAGGTTCTCCATTTTGAATCATTAGCCCATGTGTTCTGTCTCGTGCCTCCATTTTTACTCATTAGCCCATGTGTTCTGTCTCGTGCCTCCATTTTGACTCATTAGCCCATGTGTACTGTCTCGTACCTCCATTTTCACTTTTTAGCCCATGTGTACTCTCAAACCTTCATTTTGAATCATTAGCCCATATGTACTGTCTCGTACCTCCATTTTGACTCATTAGTCCATGTGTTCTGTCTCGAACCTCCATTTTGATTCATAAGCCCATGTGTTCTGTCTAGGTTCTCCATTTTGACTCATTAGTTCATGTGTTCTGTCTCGTACCTCCATTTTGATTCATTAGACCATGTGTTCTGTCTAGGGACTCCATTTTGACTCATTAGCCCATGTGTTCTGTCTCGTGCCTCCATTTTGACTCATTAGCCCATGTGTTCTGTCTTGTACCTCCATTTTGACTCATTAGCGCATGTGTTCTGTCTCGTGCCTCCATTTTTACTCATTAGCCCATGTGTTCTGTCTCGTGCCTCCATTTTTACTCATTAGCCCATGTGTTCTGTCTCGTGTCTCTATTTTGACTCATTAGTCCATGTGTTCTGTCTCGGGCCTCCATTTTCAGTCATTAGCCCATGTGTTCTGTCTCATGTCTCCATTTTGCCTCATTAGCCCATGTGTTCTGTCTCGTGCCTCCATTTTGACTCATTAGCCCATGTGAACTGTCTCGTGCCTCCATTTTGACACATTAGCCCATGTGTTCTGTCTCATACCTCCATTTTGATTAATTAGCCCATGTGTTATGTCTCGCGCCTTCATTTTGACTCATTAGCACATGTGTTCTGTCTCGTGCCTCCATTTTGACTCATTAGCCCATGTGTTCTGTCTCGTGCCTCCATTTTGACACATTAGCCCATGTGTTCTGTCTCGTGCCTCCATTTTTACTCATTAGCCTATGTGTTCTGTCTCGTGCCTACATTTTGACTCATTAGCCCATGTGTACTGTCTCGTTCCTCCATTTTGACTCATTAGCCCATGTGTACTGTCTCGTGCAACCATTTTGACACATTAGCCCATGTGTTCTGTCTAATACCTCCATTTTGATTAATTAGCCCATGTGTTCTGTCTAGCGCCTTCATTTTGACTCATTAGCCCATGTGTTCTGTCTCGTACCTCCATTTTGACTCATTAGCACATGTGTTCTGTCTTCTGACTCCATTTTGACTCATTAGCCCATGTGTTCTGTCTCATGCCTCCATTTTGAATCATTAGTCCATGCGTACTGTCTCAAACCTCCATTTTGACTCATTAGCCAATGTGTTCTGTCTCATATCTCTATTTTGACTCATTTGTCCATGTGTTTGGTCTCGTGAATCCATTTTGACTCATTGGCCTTTGTGTACGGTCTTGTACCTCCATTTTGAATCATTAGTCCATGTGTTCTGTCTTGTTCCTCCATTTTGATTCATTAGCCCATGTGTTCTGTCTGGTGTCTCCATTTTGAATCATTAGCCCATGTGTTCTGTCTCGTACGTCCATTTTAACTCATTAGCCCATGTATTCTGTCTCGTGCCTCCATTTTGACTTATTAGCCCATGTGTACTGTCTAGGTTCTTCATTTTGACACATTAGTCCATGTGTTCTGTCTCGTGCCTCCATTTTGACTCATTAACCCATGTGTTCTGTCTCGTACCTCCATTTTGATTCATTAGACCATGTGTTCTGTCTCCTGACTCCATTTTCACTCATTAGCCCATGTGTACTGTCTCGTGCCTCCATTTTGACTCATTAGCACATGTGTACTGTCTCGTACCTCCATTTTGACTCATTAGCCCATGTGTTCTGTCTCGTGCCTCAATTTTGACTCATTAGCCCATGTGTTCTGTCTCGTGCCTCCATTTTGACTCATTAGCCCATGTGTTCTGTCTCGTGCCTCCATTTTGACACATTAGCCCATGTGTTCTGTCTCGTGCCTCCATTTTTACTCATTAGCCTATGTGTTCTGTCTCGTGCCTACATTTTGAATCATTAGCCCATGTGTATTGTCTCGTGCCTCCATTTTGACTCATTAGCCCATGTGTTCTGTCTCGTGCCTCCATTTTCACTCATTAGCCCATGTGTACTGTCTCGTGCCACCATTTTGACACATTAGCCCATGTGTTCTGTCTCGTTCCTCCATTTTGAATCATTAGCCCATGTGTTCTGTCTCATATCTCTATTTTGACTCATTTGTCCATGTGTTCTGTCTCGTGCCTCCATTTTGACTCATTAACCCATGTGTTCTGTCTCGTACCTCCATTTTGATTCATAAGCCCATGTGTTCAGTCTAGGTTCTCCATTTTGAATCATTAGCCCATGTGTTCTGTCTCGTGCCTCCATTTTGACTCATTAGCCCATGTGTTCTGTCTCGTGCCTCCATTTTTACTCATTAGCCCATGTGTTCTGTCTCGTGCCTCCATTTTGACTCATTAACCCATGTGTACTGTCTAGGTTCTTCATTTTGACACATTAGTCCATGTGTTCTGTCTCGTACCTCCATTTTGACTCATTTGCCCATGTGTACTGTCTCGTGCCTCCATTTTGACTCATTAGCGCATGTGTTCTGTCTCGTGCCCCCATTTTGACTCATTAGCCCATGTGTTCTGTCTCGTGCCTCCATTTTTACTCATTAGCCCATGTGTTCTGTCTCGTGTCTCTATTTTGACTCATTAGTCCATGTGTTCTGTCTCGGGCCTCCATTTTCAGTCATTAGCCCATGTGTTCTGTCTCATGTCTCCATTTTGCCTCATTAGCCCATGTGTTCTGTCTCGTGCCTCCATTTTGACTCATTAGCCCATGTGTACTGTCTCGTGCCTCCATTTTGACACATTAGCCCATGTGTTCTGTCTCGTGCCTCCATTTTTACTCATTAGCCTATGTGTTCTGTCTCGTGCCTACATTTTGACTCATTAGCCCATGTGTACTGTCTCGTTCCTCCATTTTGACTCATTAGCCCATGTGTACTGTCTCGTGCAACCATTTTGACACATTAGCCCATGTGTTCTGTCTAATACCTCCATTTTGATTAATTAGCCCATGTGTTCTGTCTAGCGCCTTCATTTTGACTCATTAGCCCATGTGTTCTGTCTCGTACCTCCATTTTGACTCATTAGCACATGTGTTCTGTCTTCTGACTCCATTTTGACTCATTAGCCCATGTGTTCTGTCTCATGCCTCCATTTTGAATCATTAGTCCATGCGTACTGTCTCAAACCTCGATTTTGACTCATTAGCCAATGTGTTCTGTCTCATATCTCTATTTTGACTCATTTGTCCATGTGTTTGGTCTCGTGAATCCATTTTGACTCATTGGCCTTTGTGTACGGTCTTGTACCTCCTTTTTGAATCATTAGTCCATGTGTTCTGTCTTGTTCCTCCATTTTGATTCATTAGCCCATGTGTTCTGTCTGGTGTCTCCATTTTGAATCATTAGCCCATGTATTCTGTCTCGTGCCTCCATTTTGACTTATTAGCCCATGTGTACTGTCTAGGTTCTTCATTTTGACACATTAGTCCATGTGCTCTGTCTCGTGCCTCCATTTTGACTCATTAACCCATGTGTTCTGTCTCGTACCTCCATTTTGATTCATTAGACCATGTGTTCTGTCTCCTGACTCCATTTTCACTCATTAGCCCATGTGTACTGTCTCGTGCCTCCATTTTGACTCATTAGCACATGTGTACTGTCTCGTACCTCCATTTTGACTCATTAGCCCATGTGTTCTGTCTCGTGCCTCAATTTTGACTCATTAGCCCATGTGTTCTGTCTCGTGCCTCCATTTTGACTCATTAGCCCATGTGTTCTGTCTCGTGCCTCCATTTTGACACATTAGCCCATGTGTTCTGTCTCGTGCCTCCATTTTTACTCATTAGCCTATGTGTTCTGTCTCGTGCCTACATTTTGAATCATTAGCCCATGTGTATTGTCTCGTGCCTCCATTTTGACTCATTAGCCCATGTGTTCTGTCTCGTGCCTCCATTTTCACTCATTAGCCCATGTGTACTGTCTCGTGCCACCATTTTGACACATTAGCCCATGTGTTCTGTCTCGTGCCTCCATTTTGAATCATTAGCCCATGTGTTCTGTCTCATATCTCTATTTTGACTCATTTGTCCATGTGTTCTGTCTCGTGCCTCCATTTTGACTCATTAACCCATGTGTTCTGTCTCGTACCTCCATTTTGATTCATAAGCCCATGTGTTCAGTCTAGGTTCTCCATTTTGAATCATTAGCCCATGTGTTCTGTCTCGTGCCTCCATTTTTACTCATTAGCCCATGTGTTCTGTCTCGTGCCTCCATTTTGACTCATTAGCCCATGTGTACTGTCTCGTGCCACCATTTTGACACATTAGCCCATGTGTTCTGTCTCGTGCCTCCATTTTGAATCATTAGCCCATGTGTTCTGTCTCATATCTCTATTTTGACTCATTTGTCCATGTGTTCTGTCTCGTGCCTCCATTTTGACTCATTAACCCATGTGTTCTGTCTCGTACCTCCATTTTGATTCATAAGCCCATGTGTTCAGTCTAGGTTCTCCATTTTGAATCATTAGCCCATGTGTTCTGTCTCGTGCCTCCATTTTTACTCATTAGCCCATGTGTTCTGTCTCGTGCCTCCATTTTGACTCATTAGCCCATGTGTACTGTCTCGTACCTCCATTTTCACTTTTTAGCCCATGTGTACTCTCAAACCTTCATTTTGAATCATTAGCCCATATGTACTGTCTCGTACCTCCATTTTGACTCATTAGTCCATGTGTTCTGTCTCGAACCTCCATTTTGATTCATAAGCCCATGTGTTCTGTCTAGGTTCTCCATTTTGACTCATTAGTTCATGTGTTCTGTCTCGTACCTCCATTTTGATTCATTAGACCATGTGTTCTGTCTAGGGACTCCATTTTGACTCATTAGCCCATGTGTTCTGTCTCGTGCCTCCATTTTGACTCATTAGCCCATGTGTTCTGTCTTGTACCTCCATTTTGACTCATTAGCGCATGTGTTCTGTCTCGTGCCTCCATTTTTACTCATTAGTCCATGTGTTCTGTCTCGGGCCTCCATTTTCAGTCATTAGCCCATGTGTTCTGTCTCATGTCTCCATTTTGCCTCATTAGCCCATGTGTTCTGTCTCGTGCCTCCATTTTGACTCATTAGCCCATGTGAACTGTCTCGTGCCTCCATTTTGACACATTAGCCCATGTGTTCTGTCTCATACCTCCATTTTGATTAATTAGCCCATGTGTTATGTCTCGCGCCTTCATTTTGACTCATTAGCACATGTGTTCTGTCTCGTGCCTCCATTTTGACTCATTAGCCCATGTGTTCTGTCTCGTGCCTCCATTTTGACACATTAGTCCATGTGTTCTGTCTCGTGCCTCCATTTTTACTCATTAGCCTATGTGTTCTGTCTCGTGCCTACATTTTGACTCATTAGCCCATGTGTACTGTCTCGTTCCTCCATTTTGACTCATTAGCCCATGTGTACTGTCTCGTGCAACCATTTTGACACATTAGCCCATGTGTTCTGTCTAATACCTCCATTTTGATTAATTAGCCCATGTGTTCTGTCTAGCGCCTTCATTTTGACTCATTAGCCCATGTGTTCTGTCTCGTACCTCCATTTTGACTCATTAGCACATGTGTTCTGTCTTCTGACTCCATTTTGACTCATTAGCCCATGTGTTCTGTCTCATGCCTCCATTTTGAATCATTAGTCCATGCGTACTGTCTCAAACCTCCATTTTGACTCATTAGCCAATGTGTTCTGTCTCATATCTCTATTTTGACTCATTTGTCCATGTGTTTGGTCTCGTGAATCCATTTTGACTCATTGGCCTTTGTGTACGGTCTTGTACCTCCATTTTGAATCATTAGTCCATGTGTTCTGTCTTGTTCCTCCATTTTGATTCATTAGCCCATGTGTTCTGTCTGGTGTCTCCATTTTGAATCATTAGCCCATGTGTTCTGTCTCGTACATCCATTTTAACTCATTAGCCCATGTATTCTGTCTCGTGCCTCCATTTTGACTTATTAGCCCATGTGTACTGTCTAGGTTCTTCATTTTGACACATTAGTCCATGTGTTCTGTCTCGTGCCTCCATTTTGACTCATTAACCCATGTGTTCTGTCTCGTACCTCCATTTTGATTCATTAGACCATGTGTTCTGTCTCCTGACTCCATTTTCACTCATTAGCCCATGTGTACTGTCTCGTGCCTCCATTTTGACTCATTAGCACATGTGTACTGTCTCGTACCTCCATTTTGACTCATTAGCCCATGTGTTCTGTCTCGTGCCTCAATTTTGACTCATTAGCCCATGTGTTCTGTCTCGTGCCTCCATTTTGACTCATTAGCCCATGTGTTCTGTCTCGTGCCTCCATTTTGACACATTAGCCCATGTGTTCTGTCTCGTGCCTCCATTTTTACTCATTAGCCTATGTGTTCTGTCTCGTGCCTACATTTTGAATCATTAGCCCATGTGTATTGTCTCGTGCCTCCATTTTGACTCATTAGCCCATGTGTTCTGTCTCGTGCCTCCATTTTCACTCATTAGCCCATGTGTACTGTCTCGTGCCACCATTTTGACACATTAGCCCATGTGTTCTGTCTCGTTCCTCCATTTTGAATCATTAGCCCATGTGTTCTGTCTCATATCTCTATTTTGACTCATTTGTCCATGTGTTCTGTCTCGTGCCTCCATTTTGACTCATTAACCCATGTGTTCTGTCTCGTACCTCCATTTTGATTCATAAGCCCATGTGTTCAGTCTAGGTTCTCCATTTTGAATCATTAGCCCATGTGTTCTGTCTCGTGCCTCCATTTTGACTCATTAGCCCATGTGTTCTGTCTCGTGCCTCCATTTTTACTCATTAGCCCATGTGTTCTGTCTCGTGCCTCCATTTTGACTCATTAACCCATGTGTACTGTCTAGGTTCTTCATTTTGACACATTAGTCCATGTGTTCTGTCTCGTACCTCCATTTTGACTCATTTGCCCATGTGTACTGTCTCGTGCCTCCATTTTGACTCATTAGCGCATGTGTTCTGTCTCGTGCCTCCATTTTGACTCATTAGCCCATGTGTTCTGTCTCGTGCCTCCATTTTTACTCATTAGCCCATGTGTTCTGTCTCGTGTCTCTATTTTGACTCATTAGTCCATGTGTTCTGTCTCGGGCCTCCATTTTCAGTCATTAGCCCATGTGTTCTGTCTCATGTCTCCATTTTGCCTCATTAGCCCATGTGTTCTGTCTCGTGCCTCCATTTTGACTCATTAGCCCATGTGTACTGTCTCGTGCCTCCATTTTGACACATTAGCCCATGTGTTCTGTCTCGTGCCTCCATTTTTACTCATTAGCCTATGTGTTCTGTCTCGTGCCTACATTTTGACTCATTAGCCCATGTGTACTGTCTCGTTCCTCCATTTTGACTCATTAGCCCATGTGTACTGTCTCGTGCAACAATTTTGACACATTAGCCCATGTGTTCTGTCTAATACCTCCATTTTGATTAATTAGCCCATGTGTTCTGTCTAGCGCCTTCATTTTGACTCATTAGCCCATGTGTTCTGTCTCGTACCTCCATTTTGACTCATTAGCACACGTGTTCTGTCTTCTGACTCCATTTTGACTCATTAGCCCATGTGTTCTGTCTCATGCCTCCATTTTGAATCATTAGTCCATGCGTACTGTCTCAAACCTCCATTTTGACTCATTAGCCAATGTGTTCTGTCTCATATCTCTATTTTGACTCATTTGTCCATGTGTTTGGTCTCGTGAATCCATTTTGACTCATTGGCCTTTGTGTACGGTCTTGTACCTCCTTTTTGAATCATTAGTCCATGTGTTCTGTCTTGTTCCTCCATTTTGATTCATTAGCCCATGTGTTCTGTCTGGTGTCTCCATTTTGAATCATTAGCCCATGTATTCTGTCTCGTGCCTCCATTTTGACTTATTAGCCCATGTGTACTGTCTAGGTTCTTCATTTTGACACATTAGTCCATGTGTTCTGTCTCGTGCCTCCATTTTGACTCATTAACCCATGTGTTCTGTCTCGTACCTCCATTTTGATTCATTAGACCATGTGTTCTGTCTCCTGACTCCATTTTCACTCATTAGCCCATGTGTACTGTCTCGTGCCTCCATTTTGACTCATTAGCACATGTGTACTGTCTCGTACCTCCATTTTGACTCATTAGCCCATGTGTTCTGTCTCGTGCCTCAATTTTGACTCATTAGCCCATGTGTTCTGTCTCGTGCCTCCATTTTGACTCATTAGCCCATGTGTTCTGTCTCGTGCCTCCATTTTGACACATTAGCCCATGTGTTCTGTCTCGTGTCTCCATTTTTACTCATTAGCCTATGTGTTCTGTCTCGTGCCTACATTTTGAATCATTAGCCCATGTGTATTGTCTCGTGCCTCCATTTTGACTCATTAGCCCATGTGTTCTGTCTCGTGCCTCCATTTTCACTCATTAGCCCATGTGTACTGTCTCGTGCCACCATTTTGACACATTAGCCCATGTGTTCTGTCTCGTGCCTCCATTTTGAATCATTAGCCCATGTGTTCTGTCTCATATCTCTATTTTGACTCATTTGTCCATGTGTTCTGTCTCGTGCCTCCATTTTGACTCATTAACCCATGTGTTCTGTCTCGTACCTCCATTTTGATTCATAAGCCCATGTGTTCAGTCTAGGTTCTCCATTTTGAATCATTAGCCCATGTGTTCTGTCTCGTGCCTCCATTTTTACTCATTAGCCCATGTGTTCTGTCTCGTGCCTCCATTTTGACTCATTAGCCCATGTGTACTGTCTCGTACCTCCATTTTCACTTTTTAGCCCATGTGTACTCTCAAACCTTCATTTTGAATCATTAGCCCATATGTACTGTCTCGTACCTCCATTTTGACTCATTAGTCCATGTGTTCTGTCTCGAACCTCCATTTTGATTCATAAGCCCATGTGTTCTGTCTAGGTTCTCCATTTTGACTCATTAGTTCATGTGTTCTGTCTCGTACCTCCATTTTGATTCATTAGACCATGTGTTCTGTCTAGGGACTCCATTTTGACTCATTAGCCCATGTGTTCTGTCTCGTGCCTCCATTTTGACTCATTAGCCCATGTGTTCTGTTTTGTACCTCCATTTTGACTCATTAGCGCATGTGTTCTGTCTCGTGCCTCCATTTTTACTAATTAGCCCATGTGTTCTGTCTCGTGCCTCCATTTTTACTCATTAGCCCATGTGTTCTGTCTCGTGTCTCTATTTTGACTCATTAGTCCATGTGTTCTGTCTCGGGCCTCCATTTTCAGTCATTAGCCCATGTGTTCTGTCTCATGTCTCCATTTTGCCTCATTAGCCCATGTGTTCTGTCTCGTGCCTCCATTTTGACTCATTAGCCCATGTGAACTGTCTCGTGCCTCCATTTTGACACATTAGCCCATGTGTTCTGTCTCATACCTCCATTTTGAATCATTAGCCCATGTGTATTGTCTCGTGCCTCCATTTTGACTCATTAGCCCATGTGTTCTGTCTCGTGCCTCCATTTTCACTCATTAGCCCATGTGTACTGTCTCGTGCCACCATTTTGACACATTAGCCCATGTGTTCTGTCTCGTGCCTCCATTTTGAATCATTAGCCCATGTGTTCTGTCTCATATCTCTATTTTGACTCATTTGTCCATGTGTTCTGTCTCGTGCCTCCATTTTGACTCATTAACCCATGTGTTCTGTCTCGTACCTCCATTTTGATTCATAAGCCCATGTGTTCAGTCTAGGTTCTCCATTTTGAATCATTAGCCCATGTGTTCTGTCTCGTGCCTCCATTTTTACTCATTAGCCCATGTGTTCTGTCTCGTGCCTCCATTTTGACTCATTAGCCCATGTGTACTGTCTCGTACCTCCATTTTCACTTTTTAGCCCATGTGTACTCTCAAACCTTCATTTTGAATCATTAGCCCATATGTACTGTCTCGTACCTCCATTTTGACTCATTAGTCCATGTGTTCTGTCTCGAACCTCCATTTTGATTCATAAGCCCATGTGTTCTGTCTAGGTTCTCCATTTTGACTCATTAGTTCATGTGTTCTGTCTCGTACCTCCATTTTGATTCATTAGACCATGTGTTCTGTCTAGGGACTCCATTTTGACTCATTAGCCCATGTGTTCTGTCTCGTGCCTCCATTTTGACTCATTAGCCCATGTGTTCTGTCTTGTACCTCCATTTTGACTCATTAGCGCATGTGTTCTGTCTCGTGCCTCCATTTTTACTCATTAGCCCATGTGTTCTGTCTCGTGCCTCCATTTTTACTCATTAGCCCATGTGTTCTGTCTCGTGTCTCTATTTTGACTCATTAGTCCATGTGTTCTGTCTCGGGCCTCCATTTTCAGTCATTAGCCCATGTGTTCTGTCTCATGTCTCCATTTTGCCTCATTAGCCCATGTGTTCTGTCTCGTGCCTCCATTTTGACTCATTAGCCCATGTGAACTGTCTCGTGCCTCCATTTTGACACATTAGCCCATGTGTTCTGTCTCATACCTCCATTTTGATTAATTAGCCCATGTGTTATGTCTCGCGCCTTCATTTTGACTCATTAGCACATGTGTTCTGTCTCGTGCCTCCATTTTGACTCATTAGCCCATGTGTTCTGTCTCGTGCCTCCATTTTGACACATTAGCCCATGTGTTCTGTCTCGTGCCTCCATTTTTACTCATTAGCCTATGTGTTCTGTCTCGTGCCTACATTTTGACTCATTAGCCCATGTGTACTGTCTCGTTCCTCCATTTTGACTCATTAGCCCATGTGTACTGTCTCGTGCAACCATTTTGACACATTAGCCCATGTGTTCTGTCTAATACCTCCATTTTGATTAATTAGCCCATGTGTTCTGTCTAGCGCCTTCATTTTGACTCATTAGCCCATGTGTTCTGTCTCGTACCTCCATTTTGACTCATTAGCACATGTGTTCTGTCTTCTGACTCCATTTTGACTCATTAGCCCATGTGTTCTGTCTCATGCCTCCATTTTGAATCATTAGTCCATGCGTACTGTCTCAAACCTCCATTTTGACTCATTAGCCAATGTGTTCTGTCTCATATCTCTATTTTGACTCATTTGTCCATGTGTTTGGTCTCGTGAATCCATTTTGACTCATTGGCCTTTGTGTACGGTCTTGTACCTCCATTTTGAATCATTAGTCCATGTGTTCTGTCTTGTTCCTCCATTTTGATTCATTAGCCCATGTGTTCTGTCTGGTGTCTCCATTTTGAATCATTAGCCCATGTGTTCTGTCTCGTACGTCCATTTTAACTCATTAGCCCATGTATTCTGTCTCGTGCCTCCATTTTGACTTATTAGCCCATGTGTACTGTCTAGGTTCTTCATTTTGACACATTAGTCCATGTGTTCTGTCTCGTGCCTCCATTTTGACTCATTAACCCATGTGTTCTGTCTCGTACCTCCATTTTGATTCATTAGACCATGTGTTCTGTCTCCTGACTCCATTTTCACTCATTAGCCCATGTGTACTGTCTCGTGCCTCCATTTTGACTCATTAGCACATGTGTACTGTCTCGTACCTCCATTTTGACTCATTAGCCCATGTGTTCTGTCTCGTGCCTCAATTTTGACTCATTAGCCCATGTGTTCTGTCTCGTGCCTCCATTTTGACTCATTAGCCCATGTGTTCTGTCTCGTGCCTCCATTTTGACACATTAGCCCATGTGTTCTGTCTCGTGCCTCCATTTTTACTCATTAGCCTATGTGTTCTGTCTCGTGCCTACATTTTGAATCATTAGCCCATGTGTATTGTCTCGTGCCTCCATTTTGACTCATTAGCCCATGTGTTCTGTCTCGTGCCTCCATTTTCACTCATTAGCCCATGTGTACTGTCTCGTGCCACCATTTTGACACATTAGCCCATGTGTTCTGTCTCGTTCCTACATTTTGAATCATTAGCCCATGTGTTCTGTCTCATATCTCTATTTTGACTCATTTGTCCATGTGTTCTGTCTCGTGCCTCCATTTTGACTCATTAACCCATGTGTTCTGTCTCGTACCTCCATTTTGATTCATAAGCCCATGTGTTCAGTCTAGGTTCTCCATTTTGAATCATTAGCCCATGTGTTCTGTCTCGTGCCTCCATTTTGACTCATTAGCCCATGTGTTCTGTCTCGTGCCTCCATTTTTACTCATTAGCCCATGTGTTCTGTCTCGTGCCTCCATTTTGACTCATTAGCCCATGTGTACTGTCTCGTGCCTCCATTTTCACTTTTTAGCCCATGTGTACTCTCAAACCTTCATTTTGAATCATTAGCCCATATGTACTGTCTCGTACCTCCATTTTGACTCATTAGTCCATGTGTTCTGTCTCGAACCTCCATTTTGTTTTATAAGCCCATGTGTTCTGTCTAGGTTCTCCATTTTGACTCATTATTTCATGTGTTCTGTCTCGTACCTCCATTTTGATTCATTAGACCATGTGTTCTGTCTAGGGACTCCATTTTGACTCATTAGCCCATGTGTTCTGTCTCGTGCCTCCATTTTGACTAATTACCCATGTGTTCTGTCTTGTACCTCCATTTTGACTCATTAGCCCATGTGTTCTGTCTCGTGCCTCCATTTTGAGTCATTAGCCCATGTGATCTATCTCGTGCCTCCATTTTGAATCATTAGTCCATGTGTTCTGTCTTGTTCCTCCATTTTGATTCATTAGCACATGTGTACTGTCTAGCTTCTTCATTTTGACACATTAGCCCATGTGTTCTGTCTCGTGCCTCCATTTTGACTTATTAGCCCATGTGTTCTGTCTCGTACCTCCATTTTGACTCATTAGCCCATGTGTTCTGTCTCGTGCCTCCATTTTGACTCATTAGCCCATGTGTCCTGTCTCGTGCCTCCATTTTGACACATTAGCCCATGTGTTCTGTCTCGTGCCTCCATTTTTACTCATTAGCCCATGTGTACTGTCTCGTACCTCCATTTTGACTCATTAGCCCATGTGTTCTGTCTCGTTACTCCATTTTGACTCATTAGCACATGTGTTCTGGTTTCTGACTCCATTTTGACTCATTAGCCCATGCGTACTGTCTCAAACCTCCATTTTGACTCATTAGCCAATGTGATCTGTCTCGTGCCTCCATTTTGAATCATTAGTCCATGTGTTCTGTCTCGTACCTCCATTTTGACTCATTAGCCCATGTGTACTGTCTCGTGCATCTATTTTGACTCATTAGCGCATGTGTTCTGTCTCGTGCCTCCATTTTGACTCATTAGCCCATGTGTTCTGTCTCGTGCCTCCATTTTTACTCATTAGCCCATGTGTTCTGTCTCATGTCTCCATTTTGACTCATTAGTCCATGTGTTCTGTCTCGTGCCTCCATTTTGAATCATTAGTCTATGGGTACTGTCTCGTACCTCCATTTTGACTCATTAGCCCATGTGTTCTGTCTCATGACTCCATTTTGACTCATTAGCACATGTGTTCTGGTTTCTGACTCCATTTTGACTCATTAGCCCATGCGTACTGTCTCAAACCTCCATTTTGACTCATTAGCCAATGTGTTCTGTCTCATATCTCTATTTTGACTCATTTGTCCATGTGTTCTGTCTTGTTCCTCCATTTTGAATCATTAGTCCATGTGTACTGTCTCAAACCTCCATTTTGACTCATTAGCCAATGTGATCTGTCTCGTGCCTCCATTTTGAATCATTAGTCCATGCGTACTGTCTCAAACCTCCATTTTGACTCATTAGCCAATGTGTTCTGTCTCATATCTCTATTTTGACTCATTTGTCCATGTGTTTGGTCTCGTGCCTCCATTTTGACTCATTAGCCTTTGTGTACGGTCTTGTACCTCCATTTTGACTCATTAGTCCATGTGTTCTGTCTCGTACCTCCATTTTGAGTCGTTGGCCCATGTGATCTATCTCGTGCCTCCATTTTGAATCATTAGTCCATGTGTTCTGTCTTGTTCCTCCATTTTGATTCATTAGCACATGTGTACTGTCTAGCTTCTTCATTTTGACACATTAGCCCATGTGTTCTGTCTCGTGCCTCCATTTTGACTTATTAGCCCATGTGTTCTGTCTCGTACCTCCATTTTGACTCATTAGCCCATGTGTTCTGTCTCGTGCCTCCATTTTGACTCATTAGCCCATGTGTCCTGTCTCGTGCCTCCATTTTGACACATTAGCCCATGTGTTCTGTCTCGTGCCTCCATTTTTACTCATTAGCCCATGTGTACTGTCTCGTACCTCCATTTTGACTCATTAGCCCATGTGTTCTGTCTCGTTACTCCATTTTGACTCATTAGCACATGTGTTCTGGTTTCTGACTCCATTTTGACTCATTAGCCCATGCGTACTGTCTCAAACCTCCATTTTGACCCATTAGCCAATGTGATCTGTCTCGTGCCTCCATTTTGAATCATTAGTCCATGTGTTCTGTCTCGTACCTCCATTTTGACTCATTAGCCCATGTGTACTGTCTCGTGCATCTATTTTGACTCATTAGCGCATGTGTTCTGTCTCGTGCCTCCATTTTGACTCATTAGCCCATGTGTTCTGTCTCGTGCCTCCATTTTTACTCATTAGCCCATGTGTTCTGTCTCATGTCTCCATTTTGACTCATTAGTCCATGTGTTCTGTCTCGTGCCTCCATTTTGAATCATTAGTCTATGGGTACTGTCTCGTACCTCCATTTTGACTCATTAGCCCATGTGTTCTGTCTCGTGACTCCATTTTGACTCATTAGCACATGTGTTCTGGTTTCTGACTCCATTTTGACTCATTAGCCCATGCGTACTGTCTCAAACCTCCATTTTCACTCATTAGCCAATGTGTTCTGTCTCATATCTCTATTTTGACTCATTTGTCCATGTGTTCTGTCTTGTTCCTCCATTTTGAATCATTAGTCCATGTGTACTGTCTCAAACCTCCATTTTGAATCATTAGTCCATGCGTACTGTCTCAAACCTCCATTTTGACTCATTAGCCAATGTGTTCTGTCTCATATCTCTATTTTGACTCATTAGCCAATGTGATCTGTCTCGTGCCTCCATTTTGCATCATTAGTCCATGTGTTCTGTATTGTTCCTCCATTTTGATTCATTAGCCCATGTGTTCTGTCTCGTGCCTCCATTTTGACTCATTAGCCCATGTGTTCTGTCTCGTGTCTCCATTTTGACTCATTAGCCCATGTGTACTGTCTCGTGCCTCCATTTTGACTCATTAGCCCATGTGTTCTGTCTCGTGCATCCATTTTATTTCATAAGACCATGTGTTCTGTCTCTAACCTCCAATTTGACTCATTAGCCCATGTGTACTGACTCGTACCTCCATTTTGACTCATTAGCCCATGTGTTCTGTCTCGTGCCTCCATTTTGAATCATTAGTCCATGCGTACTGTCTCAAACCTCCATTTTGACTCATTAGCCAATGTGTTCTGTCTCATATCTCTATTTTGACTCATTTGTCCATGTGTTTGGTCTCGTGCCTCCATTTTGACTCATTAGCCTTTGTGTACGGTCTTGTACCTCCATTTTGACTCATTAGTCCATGTGTTCTGTCTCGTACCTCCATTTTGAGTCGTTGGCCCATGTGATCTATCTCGTGCCTCCATTTTGAATCATTAGTCCATGTGTTCTGTCTTGTTCCTCCATTTTGATTCATTAGCCCATGTGTTCTGTCTGGTGTCTCCATTTTGAATCATTAGCCCATGTGTTCTGTCTCGTACCTCCATTTTAACTCATTAGCCCATGGATTCTGTCTCGTGCCTCCATTTTGACTTATTAGTCCATGTGTTCTGTCTCGTGCCTCCATTTTCACTTTTTAGCACATGTGTACTCTCAAACCTTAATTTTGAATCATTAGCCCATATGTACTGTCTCGTACCTCCATTTTGACTCATTAGTCCATGTGTTCTGTCTCGAACCTCCATTTTGATTCATAAGCCCATGTGTTCTGTCTAGGTTCTCCATTTTGACTCATTAGTTCATGTGTTCTGTCTCGTACCTCCATTTTGATTCATTAGACCATGTGTTCTGTCTAGTGACTCCATTTTGACTCATTAGCCCATGTGTTCTGTCTCGTGCCTCCATTTTGACTCATTAGCCCATGTGTTCTGTCTTGTACCTCCATTTTGACTCATTAGCCCATGTGTTCTGTCTCATATCTCTATTTTGACTCATTTGTCCATGTGTTTGGTCTCGTGCCTCCATTTTGACTCATTAGCCTTTGTGTACGGTCTTGTACCTCCATTTTGACTCATTAGTCCATGTGTTCTGTCTCGTACCTCCATTTTGAGTCATTAGCCCATGTGATCTGTCTCGTGCCTCCATTTTGAATCATTAGTCCATGTGTTCTGTCTTGTTCCTCCATTTTGATTCATTAGCCCATGTGTTCTGTCTGGTGTCTCCATTTTGAATCATTAGCCCATGTGTTCTGTCTCGTACCTCCATTTTAACTCATTAGCCCATGTATTCTGTCTCGTGCCTCCATTTTGACTCATTAACCCATGTGTTCTGTCTCGTACCTCCATTTTGATTCATTAGACCATGTGTTCTGTCTCCTGACTCCATTTTCACTCATTAGCCCATGTGTACTGTCTCGTGCCTCCATTTTGACTCATTAGCACATGTGTACTGTCTCGTACCTCCATTTTGACTCATTAGCCCATGTGTTCTGTCTCGTGCCTCCATTTTGACTTATTAGCCCATGTGTACTGTCTAGGTTCTTCATTTTGACACATTAGCCCATGCGTACTGTCTCAAACCTCCATTTTGACTCATTAGCCAATGTGTTCTGTCTCATATCTCTATTTTGACTCATTTGTCCATGTGTTCTGTCTTGTTCCTCCATTTTGAATCATTAGTCCATGCGTACTGTCTCAAACCTCCATTTTGACTCATTAGTCCATGTGTTCTGTCTTGTTCCTCCATTTTGATTCATTAGCCCATGTGTTCTGTCTCGTGCCTCCATTTTGACACATTAGCCCATGTGTTCTGTCTCGTGTCTCCATTTTGACTCATTAGCCCATGTGTACTGTCTCGTGCCTCCATTTTGACTCATTAGCCCATGTGTTCTGTCTCGTGCGTCCATTATATTTCATAAGCCCATGTGTTCTGTCTCGTGCCTCCATTTTGACTCATTACCCCATGTGTACTGACTCGTACCTCCATTTTGACTCATTAGCCCATGTGTTCTGTCTCGAGCCTCCATTTTGAATCATTAGTCCATGCCTACTGTCTCAAACCTCCATTTTGACTCATTAGCCTATGTGTTCTGTCTCATATCTCTATTTTGACTCATTTGTCCATGTGTTCTGTCTCGTGCCTCCATTTTGACTCATTAGCCTTTGTGTACGGTCTTGTACCTCCATTTTGACTCATTAGTCCATGTGTTCTGTCTCGTACCTCCATTTTGAGTCATTAGCCCATGTGATCTGTCTCGTGCCTCCATTTTGAATCATTAGTCCATGTGTTCTGTCTTGTTCCTCCATTTTGATTCATTAGCCCATGTGTTCTGTCTGGTGTCTCCATTTTGAATCATTAGCCCATGTGTTCTGTCTCGTACCTCCATTTTAACTCATTAGCCCATGTATTCTGTCTCGTGCCTCCATTTTGACTCATTAACCCATGTGTTCTGTCTCGTACCTCCATTTTGATTCATTAGACCATGTGTTCTGTCTCCTGACTCACTTTTTCAGTCATTAGCCCATGTGTACTGTCTCGTGCCTCCATTTTGACTCATTAGCACATGTGTACTGTCTCGTACCTCCATTTTGACTCATTAGCCCATGTGTTCTGTCTCGTGCCTCCATTTTGACTTATTAGCCCATGTGTACTGTCTAGGTTCTTCATTTTGACACATTAGCCCATGCGTACTGTCTCAAACCTCCATTTTGACTCATTAGCCAATGTGTTCTGTCTCATATCTCTATTTTGACTCATTTGTCCATGTGTTCTGTCTTGTTCCTCCATTTTGAATCATTAGTCCATGCGTACTGTCTCAAACCTCCATTTTGACTCATTAGCCAATGTGATCTGTCTCGTGCCTCCATTTTGAATCATTAGTCCATGTGTTCTGTCTTGTTCCTCCATTTTGATTCATTAGCCCATGTGTTCTGTCTCGTGCCTCCATTTTGACACATTAGCCCATGTGTTCTGTCTCGTGTCTCCATTTTGACTCATTAGCCCATGTGTACTGTCTCGTGCCTCCATTTTGACTCATTAGCCCATGTGTTCTGTCTCGTGCGTCCATTATATTTCATAAGCCCATGTGTTCTGTCTCGTGCCTCCATTTTGACTCATTACCCCATGTGTACTGACTCGTACCTCCATTTTGACTCATTAGCCCATGTGTTCTGTCTCGTGCCTCCATTTTCAATCATTAGTCCATGCGTACTGTCTCAAACCTCCATTTTGACTCATTAGCCAATGTGTTCTGTCTCATATCTCTATTTTGACTCATTAGCCCATGTGTTCTGTCTCGTACCTCCATTTTGATACATTAGACCATGTGTTCTGTCTCGTGCCTCCATTTTGACTCATTAGCCCATGTGTTCTGTCTCATGCCTCCATTTTGAATCATTAGCCCATGTGTTCTGTCTCGTGCCTCCATTTTGACACATTAGCCCATGTGTTCTGTCTCGTGCCTCCATTTTTACTCATTAGCCTATGTGTTCTGTCTCGTGCCTACATTTTGACTCATTAGCCCATGTGTACTTTCTCGTGCCTCCATTTTGACTCATTAGCCCATGTGTTCTGTCTCGTGCCTCCATTTTGGCTCATTAGCCCGTGTGTACTGTCTCGTGCCACCATTTTGACACATTAGCCCATGTGTTCTGTCTCATACCTCCATTTTGATTAATTAGCCCATGTGTTCTGTCTAGCGCCTTCATTTTGACTCATTAGCCCATGTGTACTGACTCGTACCTCCATTTTGACTCATTAGTCCATGTGTTCTGTCTTGTTCCTCCATTTTGATTCATTAGCCCATGTGTTCTGTCTCGTGCCTCCATTTTGACACATTAGCCCATGTGTTCTGTCTCGTGTCTCCATTTTGACTCATTAGCCCATGTGTACTGTCTCGTGCCTCCATTTTGACTCATTAGCCCATGTGTTCTGTCTCGTGCGTCCATTATATTTCATAAGCCCATGTGTTCTGTCTCGTGCCTCCATTTTGACTCATTATCCCATGTGTACTGACTCGTACCTCCATTTTGACTCATTAGCCCATGTGTTCTGTCTCGAGCCTCCATTTTGAATCATTAGTCCATGCCTACTGTCTCAAACCTCCATTTTGACTCATTAGCCAATGTGTTCTGTCTCATATCTCTATTTTGACTCATTTGTCCATGTGTTCTGTCTCGTGCCTCCATTTTGACTCATTAGCCTTTGTGTACGGTCTTGTACCTCCATTTTGACTCATTAGTCCATGTGTTCTGTCTCGTACCTCCATTTTGAGTCATTAGCCCATGTGATCTGTCTCGTGCCTCCATTTTGAATCATTAGTCCATGTGTTCTGTCTTGTTCCTCCATTTTGATTCATTAGCCCATGTGTTCTGTCTGGTGTCTCCATTTTGAATCATTAGCCCATGTGTTCTGTCTGGTGTCTCCATTTTGACTCATTAGCCCATGTGTACTGTCTCGTACCTCCATTTTCACTTTTTAGCCCATGTGTACTCTCAAACCTTCATTTTGAATCATTAGCCCATATGTACTGTCTCGTACCTCCATTTTGACTCATTAGTCCATGTGTTCTGTCTCGAACCTCCATTTTGATTCATAAGCCCATGTGTTCTGTCTAGGTTCTCCATTTTGACTCATTAGTTCATGTGTTCTGTCTCGTACCTCCATTTTGATTCATTAGACCATGTGTTCTGTCTAGGGACTCCATTTTGACTCATTAGCCCATGTGTTCTGTCTCGTGCCTCCATTTTGACTCATTAGCCCATGTGTTCTGTCTTGTACCTCCATTTTGACTCATTAGCGCATGTGTTCTGTCTCGTGCCTCCATTTTTACTCATTAGCCCATGTGTTCTGTCTCGTGCCTCCATTTTTACTCATTAGCCCATGTGTTCTGTCTCGTGTCTCTATTTTGACTCATTAGTCCATGTGTTCTGTCTCGGGCCTCCATTTTCAGTCATTAGCCCATGTGTTCTGTCTCATGTCTCCATTTTGCCTCATTAGCCCATGTGTTCTGTCTCGTGCCTCCATTTTGACTCATTAGCCCATGTGAACTGTCTCGTGCCTCCATTTTGA
Source organism: Salmo salar (assembly GCF_965601325.2). Classification (NCBI taxonomy): domain Eukaryota; kingdom Metazoa; phylum Chordata; class Actinopteri; order Salmoniformes; family Salmonidae; genus Salmo; species Salmo salar. The sequence continues at coordinate 101,029,642 of NC_138308.1, read as the reverse complement.
CACATTAGCCCATGTGTTCTGTCTCATATCTCTATTTTGACTCATTTGTCCATGTGTTCTGTCTTGTTCCTCCATTTTGAATCATTAGTCCATGCGTACTGTCTCAAACCTCCATTTTGACTCATTAGCCAATGTGATCTGTCTCGTGCCTCCATTTTGAATCATTAGTCCATGTGTTCTGTCTTGTTCCTCCATTTTGATTCATTAGCCCATGTGTTCTGTCTCGTGCCTCCATTTTGACACATTAGCCCATGTGTTCTGTCTCGTGTCTCCATTTTGACTCATTAGCCCATGTGTACTGTCTCGTGCCTCCATTTTGACTCATTAGCCCATGTGTTCTGTCTCGTGCGTCCATTATATTTCATAAGCCCATGTGTTCTGTCTCGTGCCTCCATTTTGACTCATTACCCCATGTGTACTGACTCGTACCTCCATTTTGACTCATTAGCCCATGTGTTCTGTCTCGTGCCTCCATTTTCAATCATTAGTCCATGCGTACTGTCTCAAACCTCCATTTTGACTCATTAGCCAATGTGTTCTGTCTCATATCTCTATTTTGACTCATTAGCCCATGTGTTCTGTCTCGTACCTCCATTTTGATACATTAGACCATGTGTTCTGTCTCGTGCCTCCATTTTGACTCATTAGCCCATGTGTTCTGTCTCGTGCCTCCATTTTGAATCATTAGCCCATGTGTTCTGTCTCGTGCCTCCATTTTGACACATTAGCCCATGTGTTCTGTCTCGTGCCTCCATTTTTACTCATTAGCCTATGTGTTCTGTCTCGTGCCTACATTTTGACTCATTAGCCCATGTGTACTTTCTCGTGCCTCCATTTTGACTCATTAGCCCATGTGTTCTGTCTCGTGCCTCCATTTTGGCTCATTAGCCCGTGTGTACTGTCTCGTGCCACCATTTTGACACATTAGCCCATGTGTTCTGTCTCATACCTCCATTTTGATTAATTAGCCCATGTGTTCTGTCTAGCGCCTTCATTTTGACTCATTAGCCCATGTGTACTGACTCGTACCTCCATTTTGACTCATTAGTCCATGTGTTCTGTCTTGTTCCTCCATTTTGATTCATTAGCCCATGTGTTCTGTCTCGTGCCTCCATTTTGACACATTAGCCCATGTGTTCTGTCTCGTGTCTCCATTTTGACTCATTAGCCCATGTGTACTGTCTCGTGCCTCCATTTTGACTCATTAGCCCATGTGTTCTGTCTCGTGCGTCCATTATATTTCATAAGCCCATGTGTTCTGTCTCGTGCCTCCATTTTGACTCATTATCCCATGTGTACTGACTCGTACCTCCATTTTGACTCATTAGCCCATGTGTTCTGTCTCGAGCCTCCATTTTGAATCATTAGTCCATGCCTACTGTCTCAAACCTCCATTTTGACTCATTAGCCAATGTGTTCTGTCTCATATCTCTATTTTGACTCATTTGTCCATGTGTTCTGTCTCGTGCCTCCATTTTGACTCATTAGCCTTTGTGTACGGTCTTGTACCTCCATTTTGACTCATTAGTCCATGTGTTCTGTCTCGTACCTCCATTTTGAGTCATTAGCCCATGTGATCTGTCTCGTGCCTCCATTTTGAATCATTAGTCCATGTGTTCTGTCTTGTTCCTCCATTTTGATTCATTAGCCCATGTGTTCTGTCTGGTGTCTCCATTTTGAATCATTAGCCCATGTGTTCTGTCTGGTGTCTCCATTTTGACTCATTAGCCCATGTGTACTGTCTCGTACCTCCATTTTCACTTTTTAGCCCATGTGTACTCTCAAACCTTCATTTTGAATCATTAGCCCATATGTACTGTCTCGTACCTCCATTTTGACTCATTAGTCCATGTGTTCTGTCTCGAACCTCCATTTTGATTCATAAGCCCATGTGTTCTGTCTAGGTTCTCCATTTTGACTCATTAGTTCATGTGTTCTGTCTCGTACCTCCATTTTGATTCATTAGACCATGTGTTCTGTCTAGGGACTCCATTTTGACTCATTAGCCCATGTGTTCTGTCTCGTGCCTCCATTTTGACTCATTAGCCCATGTGTTCTGTCTTGTACCTCCATTTTGACTCATTAGCGCATGTGTTCTGTCTCGTGCCTCCATTTTTACTCATTAGCCCATGTGTTCTGTCTCGTGCCTCCATTTTTACTCATTAGCCCATGTGTTCTGTCTCGTGTCTCTATTTTGACTCATTAGTCCATGTGTTCTGTCTCGGGCCTCCATTTTCAGTCATTAGCCCATGTGTTCTGTCTCATGTCTCCATTTTGCCTCATTAGCCCATGTGTTCTGTCTCGTGCCTCCATTTTGACTCATTAGCCCATGTGAACTGTCTCGTGCCTCCATTTTGACACATTAGCCCATGTGTTCTGTCTCATACCTCCATTTTGATTAATTAGCCCATGTGTTATGTCTCGCGCCTTCATTTTGACTCATTAGCCCATGTGTTCTGTCTAGCGCCTTCATTTTGACTCATTAGCCCATGTGTTCTGTCTCGTACCTCCATTTTGACTCATTAGCACATGTGTTCTGTCTTCTGACTCCATTTTGACTCATTAGCCCATGTGTTCTGTCTCATGCCTCCATTTTGAATCATTAGTCCATGCGTACTGTCTCAAACCTCCATTTTGACTCATTAGCCAATGTGTTCTGTCTCATATCTCTATTTTGACTCATTTGTCCATGTGTTTGGTCTCGTGAATCCATTTTGACTCATTGGCCTTTGTGTACGGTCTTGTACCTCCATTTTGAATCATTAGTCCATGTGTTCTGTCTTGTTCCTCCATTTTGATTCATTAGCCCATGTGTTCTGTCTGGTGTCTCCATTTTGAATCATTAGCCCATGTGTTCTGTCTCGTACGTCCATTTTAACTCATTAGCCCATGTATTCTGTCTCGTGCCTCCATTTTGACTTATTAGCCCATGTGTACTGTCTAGGTTCTTCATTTTGACACATTAGTCCATGTGTTCTGTCTCGTGCCTCCATTTTGACTCATTAACCCATGTGTTCTGTCTCGTACCTCCATTTTGATTCATTAGACCATGTGTTCTGTCTCCTGACTCCATTTTCACTCATTAGCCCATGTGTACTGTCTCGTGCCTCCATTTTGACTCATTAGCACATGTGTACTGTCTCGTACCTCCATTTTGACTCATTAGCCCATGTGTTCTGTCTCGTGCCTCAATTTTGACTCATTAGCCCATGTGTTCTGTCTCGTGCCTCCATTTTGACTCATTAGCCCATGTGTTCTGTCTCGTGCCTCCATTTTGACACATTAGCCCATGTGTTCTGTCTCGTGCCTCCATTTTTACTCATTAGCCTATGTGTTCTGTCTCGTGCCTACATTTTGAATCATTAGCCCATGTGTATTGTCTCGTGCCTCCATTTTGACTCATTAGCCCATGTGTTCTGTCTCGTGCCTCCATTTTCACTCATTAGCCCATGTGTACTGTCTCGTGCCACCATTTTGACACATTAGCCCATGTGTTCTGTCTCGTTCCTCCATTTTGAATCATTAGCCCGTGTGTTCTGTCTCATATCTCTATTTTGACTCATTTGTCCATGTGTTCTGTCTCGTGCCTCCATTTTGACTCATTAACCCATGTGTTCTGTCTCGTACCTCCATTTTGATTCATAAGCCCATGTGTTCAGTCTAGGTTCTCCATTTTGAATCATTAGCCCATGTGTTCTGTCTCGTGTCTCTATTTTGACTCATTAGTCCATGTGTTCTGTCTCGGGCCTCCATTTTCAGTCATTAGCCCATGTGTTCTGTCTCATGTCTCCATTTTGCCTCATTAGTCCATGTGTTCTGTCTCGTACCTCCATTTTGACTCATTTGCCCATGTGTACTGTCTCGTGCCTCCATTTTGACTCATTAACCCATGTGTTCTATCTCGTACCTCCATTTTGATTCATAAGCCCATGTGTTCAGTCTAGGTTCTCCATTTTTACTCATTAGCCCATGTGTTCTGTCTCGTGTCTCTATTTTGACTCATTAGTCCATGTGTTCTGTCTCGGGCCTCCATTTTCAGTCATTAGCCCATGTGTTCTGTCTCATGTCTCCATTTTGCCTCATTAGCCCATGTGTTCTGTCTCGTGCCTCCATTTTGACTCATTAGCCCATGTGTACTGTCTCGTGCCTCCATTTTGACACATTAGCCCATGTGTTCTGTCTCGTGCCTCCATTTTTACTCATTAGCCTATGTGTTCTGTCTCGTGCCTACATTTTGACTCATTAGCCCATGTGTACTGTCTCGTTCCTCCATTTTGACTCATTAGCCCATGTGTACTGTCTCGTGCAACCATTTTGACACATTAGCCCATGTGTTCTGTCTAATACCTCCATTTTGATTAATTAGCCCATGTGTTCTGTCTAGCGCCTTCATTTTGACTCATTAGCCCATGTGTTCTGTCTCGTACCTCCATTTTGACTCATTAGCACATGTGTTCTGTCTTCTGACTCCATTTTGACTCATTAGCCCATGTGTTCTGTCTCATGCCTCCATTTTGAATCATTAGTCCATGCGTACTGTCTCAAACCTCCATTTTGACTCATTAGCCAATGTGTTCTGTCTCATATCTCTATTTTGACTCATTTGTCCATGTGTTTGGTCTCGTGAATCCATTTTGACTCATTGGCCTTTGTGTACGGTCTTGTACCTCCTTTTTGAATCATTAGTCCATGTGTTCTGTCTTGTTCCTCCATTTTGATTCATTAGCCCATGTGTTCTGTCTGGTGTCTCCATTTTGAATCATTAGCCCATGTATTCTGTCTCGTGCCTCCATTTTGACTTATTAGCCCATGTGTACTGTCTAGGTTCTTCATTTTGACACATTAGTCCATGTGTTCTGTCTCGTGCCTCCATTTTGACTCATTAACCCATGTGTTCTGTCACGTACCTCCATTTTGATTCATTAGACCATGTGTTCTGTCTCCTGACTCCATTTTCACTCATTAGCCCATGTGTACTGTCTCGTGCCTCCATTTTGACTCATTAGCACATGTGTACTGTCTCGTACCTCCATTTTGACTCATTAGCCCATGTGTTCTGTCTCGTGCCTCAATTTTGACTCATTAGCCCATGTGTTCTGTCTCGTGCCTCCATTTTGACTCATTAGCCCATGTGTTCTGTCTCGTGCCTCCATTTTCACTCATTAGCCCATGTGTACTGTCTCGTGCCACCATTTTGACACATTAGCCCATGTGTTCTGTCTCGTGCCTCCATTTTGAATCATTAGCCCATGTGTTCTGTCTCATATCTCTATTTTGACTCATTTGTCCATGTGTTCTGTCTCGTGCCTCCATTTTGACTCATTAACCCATGTGTTCTGTCTCGTACCTCCATTTTGATTCATAAGCCCATGTGTTCAGTCTAGGTTCTCCATTTTGAATCATTAGCCCATGTGTTCTGTCTCGTGCCTCCATTTTGACTCATTAGCCCATGTGTTCTGTCTCGTGCCTCCATTTTGACTCATTAGCCCATGTGTACTGTCTCGTACCTCCATTTTCACTTTTTAGCCCATGTGTACTCTCAAACCTTCATTTTGAATCATTAGCCCATATGTACTGTCTCGTACCTCCATTTTGACTCATTAGTCCATGTGTTCTGTCTCGAACCTCCATTTTGATTCATAAGCCCATGTGTTCTGTCTAGGTTCTCCATTTTGACTCATTAGTTCATGTGTTCTGTCTCGTACCTCCATTTTGATTCATTAGACCATGTGTTCTGTCTAGGGACTCCATTTTGACTCATTAGCCCATGTGTTCTGTCTCGTGCCTCCATTTTGACTCATTAGCCCATGTGTTCTGTCTTGTACCTCCATTTTGACTCATTAGCGCATGTGTTCTGTCTCGTGCCTCCATTTTTACTCATTAGCCCATGTGTTCTGTCTCGTGCCTCCATTTTTACTCATTAGCCCATGTGTTCTGTCTCGTGTCTCTATTTTGACTCATTAGTCCATGTGTTCTGTCTCGGGCCTCCATTTTCAGTCATTAGCCCATGTGTTCTGTCTCATGTCTCCATTTTGCCTCATTAGCCCATGTGTTCTGTCTCGTGCCTCCATTTTGACTCATTAGCCCATGTGAACTGTCTCGTGCCTCCATTTTGACACATTAGCCCATGTGTTCTGTCTCATACCTCCATTTTGATTAATTAGCCCATGTGTTATGTCTCGCGCCTTCATTTTGACTCATTAGCACATGTGTTCTGTCTCGTGCCTCCATTTTGACTCATTAGCCCATGTGTTCTGTCTCGTGCCTCCATTTTGACACATTAGCCCATGTGTTCTGTCTCGTGCCTCCATTTTTACTCATTAGCCTATGTGTTCTGTCTCGTGCCTACATTTTGACTCATTAGCCCATGTGTACTGTCTCGTTCCTCCATTTTGACTCATTAGCCCATGTGTACTGTCTCGTGCAACCATTTTGACACATTAGCCCATGTGTTCTGTCTAATACCTCCATTTTGATTAATTAGCCCATGTGTTCTGTCTAGCGCCTTCATTTTGACTCATTAGCCCATGTGTTCTGTCTCGTGCCTCCATTTTGACTCATTAACCCATGTGTTCTGTCTCGTACCTCCATTTTGATTCATTAGACCATGTGTTCTGTCTCCTGACTCCATTTTCACTCATTAGCCCATGTGTACTGTCTCGTGCCTCCATTTTGACTCATTAGCTCATGTGTACTGTCTCGTACCTCCATTTTGACTCATTAGCCCATGTGTTCTGTCTCGTGCCTCAATTTTGACTCATTAGCCCATGTGTTCTGTCTCGTGCCTCCATTTTGACTCATTAGCCCATGTGTTCTGTCTCGTGCCTCCATTTTGACACATTAGCCCATGTGTTCTGTCTCGTGCCTCCATTTTTACTCATTAGCCTATGTGTTCTGTCTCGTGCCTACATTTTGAATCATTAGCCCATGTGTATTGTCTCGTGCCTCCATTTTGACTCATTAGCCCATGTGTTCTGTCTCGTGCCTCCATTTTCACTCATTAGCCCATGTGTACTGTCTCGTGCCACCATTTTGACACATTAGCCCATGTGTTCTGTCTCGTTCCTCCATTTTGAATCATTAGCCCATGTGTTCTGTCTCATATCTCTATTTTGACTCATTTGTCCATGTGTTCTGTCTCGTGCCTCCATTTTGACTCATTAACCCATGTGTTCTGTCTCGTACCTCCATTTTGATTCATAAGCCCATGTGTTCAGTCTAGGTTCTCCATTTTGAATCATTAGCCCATGTGTTCTGTCTCGTGCCTCCATTTTGACTCATTAGCCCATGTGTTCTGTCTCGTGCCTCCATTTTTACTCATTAGCCCATGTGTTCTGTCTCGTGCCTCCATTTTGACTCATTAGCCCATGTGTACTGTCTCGTGCCTCCATTTTCACTTTTTAGCCCATGTGTACTCTCAAACCTTCATTTTGAATCATTAGCCCATATGTACTGTCTCGTACCTCCATTTTGACTCATTAGTCCATGTGTTCTGTCTCGAACCTCCATTTTGATTCATAAGCCCATGTGTTCTGTCTAGGTTCTCCATTTTGACTCATTAGTTCATGTGTTCTGTCTCGTACCTCCATTTTGATTCATTAGACCATGTGTTCTGTCTAGGGACTCCATTTTGACTCATTAGCCCATGTGTTCTGTCTCGTGCCTCCATTTTGACTAATTAGCCCATGTGTTCTGTCTTGTACCTCCATTTTGACTCATTAGCCCATGTGTTCTGTCTCGTGCCTCCATTTTGAGTCATTAGCCCATGTGATCTATCTCGTGCCTCCATTTTGAATCATTAGTCCATGTGTTCTGTCTTGTTCCTCCATTTTGATTCATTAGCACATGTGTACTGTCTAGCTTCTTCATTTTGACACATTAGCCCATGTGTTCTGTCTCGTGCCTCCATTTTGACTTATTAGCCCATGTGTTCTGTCTCGTACCTCCATTTTGACTCATTAGCCCATGTGTTCTGTCTCGTGCCTCCATTTTGACTCATTAGCCCATGTGTCCTGTCTCGTGCCTCCATTTTGACACATTAGCCCATGTGTTCTGTCTCGTGCCTCCATTTTTACTCATTAGCCCATGTGTACTGTCTCGTACCTCCATTTTGACTCATTAGCCCATGTGTTCTGTCTCGTTACTCCATTTTGACTCATTAGCACATGTGTTCTGGTTTCTGACTCCATTTTGACTCATTAGCCCATGCGTACTGTCTCAAACCTCCATTTTGACTCATTAGCCAATGTGATCTGTCTCGTGCCTCCATTTTGAATCATTAGTCCATGTGTTCTGTCTCGTACCTCCATTTTGACTCATTAGCCCATGTGTACTGTCTCGTGCATCTATTTTGACTCATTAGCGCATGTGTTCTGTCTCGTGCCTCCATTTTGACTCATTAGCCCATGTGTTCTGTCTCGTGCCTCCATTTTTACTCATTAGCCCATGTGTTCTGTCTCATGTCTCCATTTTGACTCATTAGTCCATGTGTTCTGTCTCGTGCCTCCATTTTGAATCATTAGTCTATGGGTACTGTCTCGTACCTCCATTTTGACTCATTAGCCCATGTGTTCTGTCTCGTGACTCCATTTTGACTCATTAGCACATGTGTTCTGGTTTCTGACTCCATTTTGACTCATTAGCCCATGCGTACTGTCTCAAACCTCCATTTTGACTCATTAGCCAATGTGTTCTGTCTCATATCTCTATTTTGACTCATTTGTCCATGTGTTCTGTCTTGTTCCTCCATTTTGAATCATTAGTCCATGTGTACTGTCTCAAACCTCCATCTTGACTCATTAGCCAATGTGATCTGTCTCGTGCCTCCATTTTGAATCATTAGTCCATGTGTTCTGTCTTGTTCCTCCATTTTGATTCATTAGCCCATGTGTTCTGTCTCGTGCCTCCATTTTGACTCATTAGCCCATGTGTTCTGTCTCGTGTCTCCATTTTGACTCATTAGCCCATGTGTACTGTCTCGTGCCTCCATTTTGACTCATTAGCCCATGTGTTCTGTCTCGTGCATCCATTTTATTTCATAAGCCCATGTGTTCTGTCTCTAACCTCCATTTTGACTCATTAGCCCATGTGTACTGACTCGTACCTCCATTTTGACTCATTAGCCCATGTGTTCTGTCTCGTGCCTCCATTTTGAATCATTAGTCCATGCGTACTGTCTCAAACCTCCATTTTGACTCATTAGCCAATGTGTTCTGTCTCATATCTCTATTTTGACTCATTTGTCCATGTGTTTGGTCTCGTGCCTCCATTTTGACTCATTAGCCTTTGTGTACGGTCTTGTACCTCCATTTTGACTCATTAGTCCATGTGTTCTGTCTCGTACCTCCATTTTGAGTCGTTGGCCCATGTGATCTATCTCGTGCCTCCATTTTGAATCATTAGTCCATGTGTTCTGTCTTGTTCCTCCATTTTGATTCATTAGCACATGTGTACTGTCTAGCTTCTTCATTTTGACACATTAGCCCATGTGTTCTGTCTCGTGCCTCCATTTTGACTTATTAGCCCATGTGTTCTGTCTCGTACCTCCATTTTGACTCATTAGCCCATGTGTTCTGTCTCGTGCCTCCATTTTGACTCATTAGCCCATGTGTCCTGTCTCGTGCCTCCATTTTGACACATTAGCCCATGTGTTCTGTCTCGTGCCTCCATTTTTACTCATTAGCCCATGTGTACTGTCTCGTACCTCCATTTTGACTCATTAGCCCATGTGTTCTGTCTCGTTACTCCATTTTGACTCATTAGCACATGTGTTCTGGTTTCTGACTCCATTTTGACTCATTAGCCCATGCGTACTGTCTCAAACCTCCATTTTGACTCATTAGCCAATGTGATCTGTCTCGTGCCTCCATTTTGAATCATTAGTCCATGTGTTCTGTCTCGTACCTCCATTTTGACTCATTAGCCCATGTGTACTGTCTCGTGCATCTATTTTGACTCATTAGCGCATGTGTTCTGTCTCGTGCCTCCATTTTGACTCATTAGCCCATGTGTTCTGTCTCGTGCCTCCATTTTTACTCATTAGCCCATGTGTTCTGTCTCATGTCTCCATTTTGACTCATTAGTCCATGTGTTCTGTCTCGTGCCTCCATTTTGAATCATTAGTCTATGGGTACTGTCTCGTACCTCCATTTTGACTCATTAGCCCATGTGTTCTGTCTCGTGACTCCATTTTGACTCATTAGCACATGTGTTCTGGTTTCTGACTCCATTTTGACTCATTAGCCCATGCGTACTGTCTCAAACCTCCATTTTGACTCATTAGCCAATGTGTTCTGTCTCATATCTCTATTTTGACTCATTTGTCCATGTGTTCTGTCTTGTTCCTCCATTTTGAATCATTAGTCCATGTGTACTGTCTCAAACCTCCATTTTGACTCATTAGCCAATGTGATCTGTCTCGTGCCTCCATTTTGCATCATTAGTCCATGTGTTCTGTCTTGTTCCTCCATTTTGATTCATTAGCCCATGTGTTCTGTCTCGTGCCTCCATTTTGACTCATTAGCCCATGTGTTCTGTCTCGTGTCTCCATTTTGACTCATTAGCCCATGTGTACTGTCTCGTGCCTCCATTTTGACTCATTAGCCCATGTGTTCTGTCTCGTGCATCCATTTTATTTCATAAGACCATGTGTTCTGTCTCTAACCTCCAATTTGACTCATTAGCCCATGTGTACTGACTCGTACCTCCATTTTGACTCATTAGCCCATGTGTTCTGTCTCGTGCCTCCATTTTGAATCATTAGTCCATGCGTACTGTCTCAAACCTCCATTTTGACTCATTAGCCAATGTGTTCTGTCTCATATCTCTATTTTGACTCATTTGTCCATGTGTTTGGTCTCGTGCCTCCATTTTGACTCATTAGCCTTTGTGTACGGTCTTGTACCTCCATTTTGACTCATTAGTCCATGTGTTCTGTCTCGTACCTCCATTTTGAGTCGTTGGCCCATGTGATCTATCTCGTGCCTCCATTTTGAATCATTAGTCCATGTGTTCTGTCTTGTTCCTCCATTTTGATTCATTAGCCCATGTGTTCTGTCTGGTGTCTCCATTTTGAATCATTAGCCCATGTGTTCTGTCTCGTACCTCCATTTTAACTCATTAGCCCATGGATTCTGTCTCGTGCCTCCATTTTGACTTATTAGTCCATGTGTTCTGTCTCGTGCCTCCATTTTCACTTTTTAGCACATGTGTACTCTCAAACCTTAATTTTGAATCATTAGCCCATATGTACTGTCTCGTACCTCCATTTTGACTCATTAGTCCATGTGTTCTGTCTCGAACCTCCATTTTGATTCATAAGCCCATGTGTTCTGTCTAGGTTCTCCATTTTGACTCATTAGTTCATGTGTTCTGTCTCGTACCTCCATTTTGATTCATTAGACCATGTGTTCTGTCTAGTGACTCCATTTTGACTCATTAGCCCATGTGTTCTGTCTCGTGCCTCCATTTTGACTCATTAGCCCATGTGTTCTGTCTTGTACCTCCATTTTGACTCATTAGCCCATGTGTTCTGTCTCATATCTCTATTTTGACTCATTTGTCCATGTGTTTGGTCTCGTGCCTCCATTTTGACTCATTAGCCTTTGTGTACGGTCTTGTACCTCCATTTTGACTCATTAGTCCATGTGTTCTGTCTCGTACCTCCATTTTGAGTCATTAGCCCATGTGATCTGTCTCGTGCCTCCATTTTGAATCATTAGTCCATGTGTTCTGTCTTGTTCCTCCATTTTGATTCATTAGCCCATGTGTTCTGTCTGGTGTCTCCATTTTGAATCATTAGCCCATGTGTTCTGTCTCGTACCTCCATTTTAACTCATTAGCCCATGTATTCTGTCTCGTGCCTCCATTTTGACTCATTAACCCATGTGTTCTGTCTCGTACCTCCATTTTGATTCATTAGACCATGTGTTCTGTCTCCTGACTCCATTTTCACTCATTAGCCCATGTGTACTGTCTCGTGCCTCCATTTTGACTCATTAGCACATGTGTACTGTCTCGTACCTCCATTTTGACTCATTAGCCCATGTGTTCTGTCTCGTGCCTCCATTTTGACTTATTAGCCCATGTGTACTGTCTAGGTTCTTCATTTTGACACATTAGCCCATGCGTACTGTCTCAAACCTCCATTTTGACTCATTAGCCAATGTGTTCTGTCTCATATCTCTATTTTGACTCATTTGTCCATGTGTTCTGTCTTGTTCCTCCATTTTGAATCATTAGTCCATGCGTACTGTCTCAAACCTCCATTTTGACTCATTAGCCAATGTGATCTGTCTCGTGCCTCCATTTTGAATCATTAGTCCATGTGTTCTGTCTTGTTCCTCCATTTTGATTCATTAGCCCATGTGTTCTGTCTCGTGCCTCCATTTTGACACATTAGCCCATGTGTTCTGTCTCGTGTCTCCATTTTGACTCATTAGCCCATGTGTACTGTCTCGTGCCTCCATTTTGACTCATTAGCCCATGTGTTCTGTCTCGTGCGTCCATTATATTTCATAAGCCCATGTGTTCTGTCTCGTGCCTCCATTTTGACTCATTACCCCATGTGTACTGACTCGTACCTCCATTTTGACTCATTAGCCCATGTGTTCTGTCTCGTGCCTCCATTTTGAATCATTAGTCCATGCGTACTGTCTCAAACCTCCATTTTGACTCATTAGCCAATGTGTTCTGTCTCATATCTCTATTTTGACTCATTAGCCCATGTGATCTGTCTCGTACCTCCATTTTGATACATTAGACCATGTGTTCTGTCTCGTGCCTCCATTTTGACTCATTAGCCCATGTGTTCTGTCTCGTGCCTCCATTTTGAATCATTAGCCCATGTGTTCTGTCTCGTGCCTCCATTTTGACACATTAGCCCATGTGTTCTGTCTCGTGCCTCCATTTTTACTCATTAGCCTATGTGTTCTGTCTCGTGCCTACATTTTGACTCATTAGCCCATGTGTACTTTCTCGTGCCTCCATTTTGACTCATTAGCCCATGTGTTCTGTCTCGTGCCTCCATTTTGGCTCATTAGCCCGTGTGTACTGTCTCGTGCCACCATTTTGACACATTAGCCCATGTGTTCTGTCTCATACCTCCATTTTGATTAATTAGCCCATGTGTTCTGTCTAGCGCCTTCATTTTGACTCATTAGCCCATGTGTACTGACTCGTACCTCCATTTTGACTCATTAGTCCATGTGTTCTGTCTTGTTCCTCCATTTTGATTCATTAGCCCATGTGTTCTGTCTCGTGCCTCCATTTTGACACATTAGCCCATGTGTTCTGTCTCGTGTCTCCATTTTGACTCATTAGCCCATGTGTACTGTCTCGTGACTCCATTTTGACTCATTAACCCATGTGTTCTGTCTCGTACCTCCATTTTGATTCATTAGACCATGTGTTCTGTCTCCTGACTCACTTTTTCACTCATTAGCCCATGTGTACTGTCTCGTGCCTCCATTTTGACTCATTAGCACATGTGTACTGTCTCGTACCTCCATTTTGACTCATTAGCCCATGTGTTCTGTCTCGTGCCTCCATTTTGACTTATTAGCCCATGTGTACTGTCTAGGTTCTTCATTTTGACACATTAGCCCATGCGTACTGTCTCAAACCTCCATTTTGACTCATTAGCCAATGTGTTCTGTCTCATATCTCTATTTTGACTCATTTGTCCATGTGTTCTGTCTTGTTCCTCCATTTTGAATCATTAGTCCATGCGTACTGTCTCAAACCTCCATTTTGACTCATTAGCCAATGTGATCTGTCTCGTGCCTCCATTTTGAATCATTAGTCCATGTGTTCTGTCTTGTTCCTCCATTTTGATTCATTAGCCCATGTGTTCTGTCTCGTGCCTCCATTTTGACACATTAGCCCATGTGTTCTGTCTCGTGTCTCCATTTTGACTCATTAGCCCATGTGTACTGTCTCGTGCCTCCATTTTGACTCATTAGCCCATGTGTTCTGTCTCGTGCGTCCATTATATTTCATAAGCCCATGTGTTCTGTCTCGTGCCTCCATTTTGACTCATTACCCCATGTGTACTGACTCGTACCTCCATTTTGACTCATTAGCCCATGTGTTCTGTCTCGTGCCTCCATTTTGAATCATTAGTCCATGCGTACTGTCTCAAACCTCCATTTTGACTCATTAGCCAATGTGTTCTGTCTCATATCTCTATTTTGACTCATTAGCCCATGTGTTCTGTCTCGTACCTCCATTTTGATACATTAGACCATGTGTTCTGTCTCGTGCCTCCATTTTGACTCATTAGCCCATGTGTTCTGTCTCGTGCCTCCATTTTGAATCATTAGCCCATGTGTTCTGTCTCGTGCCTCCATTTTGACACATTAGCCCATGTGTTCTGTCTCGTGCCTCCATTTTTACTCATTAGCCTATGTGTTCTGTCTCGTGCCTACATTTTGACACATTAGCCCATGTGTACTTTCTCGTGCCTCCATTTTGACTCATTAGCCCATGTGTTCTGTCTCGTGCCTCCATTTTGGCTCATTAGCCCGTGTGTACTGTCTCGTGCCACCATTTTGACACATTAGCCCATGTGTTCTGTCTCATACCTCCATTTTGATTAATTAGCCCATGTGTTCTGTCTAGCGCCTTCATTTTGACTCATTAGCCCATGTGTACTGACTCGTACCTCCATTTTGACTCATTAGTCCATGTGTTCTGTCTTGTTCCTCCATTTTGATTCATTAGCCCATGTGTTCTGTCTCGTGCCTCCATTTTGACACATTAGCCCATGTGTTCTGTCTCGTGTCTCCATTTTGACTCATTAGCCCATGTGTACTGTCTCGTGCCTCCATTTTGACACATTAGCCCATGTGTTCTGTCTCGTGCGTCCATTATATTTCATAAGCCCATGTGTTCTGTCTCGTGCCTCCATTTTGACTCATTACCCCATGTGTACTGACTCGTACCTCCATTTTGACTCATTAGCCCATGTGTTCTGTCTCGAGCCTCCATTTTGAATCATTAGTCCATGCCTACTGTCTCAAACCTCCATTTTGACTCATTAGCCAATGTGTTCTGTCTCATATCTCTATTTTGACTCATTTGTCCATGTGTTCTGTCTCGTGCCTCCATTTTGACTCATTAGCCTTTGTGTACGGTCTTGTACCTCCATTTTGACTCATTAGTCCATGTGTTCTGTCTCGTACCTCCATTTTGAGTCATTAGCCCATGTGATCTGTCTCGTGCCTCCATTTTGAATCATTAGTCCATGTGTTCTGTCTTGTTCCTCCATTTTGATTCATTAGCCCATGTGTTCTGTCTGGTGTCTCCATTTTGAATCATTAGCCCATGTGTTCTGTCTCGTACCTCCATTTTAACTCATTAGCCCATGTATTCTGTCTCGTGCCTCCATTTTGACTCATTAACCCATGTGTTCTGTCTCGTACCTCCATTTTGATTCATTAGACCATGTGTTCTGTCTCCTGACTCCATTTTCACTCATTAGCCCATGTGTACTGTCTCGTGCCTCCATTTTGACTCATTAGCACATGTGTACTGTCTCGTACCTCCATTTTGACTCATTAGCCCATGTGTTCTGTCTCATGCCTCCATTTTGACTTATTAGCCCATGTGTACTGTCTAGGTTCTTCATTTTGACACATTAGCCCATGCGTACTGTCTCAAACCTCCATTTTGACTCATTAGCCAATGTGTTCTGTCTCATATCTCTATTTTGACTCATTTGTCCATGTGTTCTGTCTTGTTCCTCCATTTTGAATCATTAGTCCATGCGTACTGTCTCAAACCTCCATTTTGACTCATTAGCCAATGTGATCTGTCTCGTGCCTCCATTTTGAATCATTAGTCCATGTGTTCTGTCTTGTTCCTCCATTTTGATTCATTAGCCCGTGTTCTGTCTCGTGCCTCCATTTTGACACATTAGCCCATGTGTTCTGTCTCGTGTCTCCATTTTGACTCATTAGCCCATGTGTACTGTCTCGTGCCTCCATTTTGACTCATTAGCCCATGTGTTCTGTCTCGTGCGTCCATTATATTTCATAAGCCCATGTGTTCTGTCTCGTGCCTCCATTTTGACTCATTACCCCATGTGTACTGACTCGTACCTCCATTTTGACTCATTAGCCCATGTGTTCTGTCTCGTGCCTCCATTTTGAATCATTAGTCCATGCGTACTGTCTCAAACCTCCATTTTGACTCATTAGCCAATGTGTTCTGTCTCATATCTCTATTTTGACTCATTAGCCCATGTGTTCTGTCTCGTACCTCCATTTTGATACATTAGACCATGTGTTCTGTCTCGTGCCTCCATTTTGACTCATTAGCCCATGTGTTCTGTCTCGTGCCTCCATTTTGAATCATTAGCCCATGTGTTCTGTCTCGTGCCTCCATTTTGACACATTAGCCCATGTGTTCTGTCTCGTGCCTCCATTTTTACTCATTAGCCTATGTGTTCTGTCTCGTGCCTACATTTTGACTCATTAGCCCATGTGTTCTGTCTAGCGCCTTCATTTTGACTCATTAGCCCATGTGTACTGACTCGTACCTCCATTTTGACTCATTAGTCCATGTGTTCTGTCTTGTTCCTCCATTTTGATTCATTAGCCCATGTGTTCTGTCTCGTGCCTCCATTTTGACACATTAGCCCATGTGTTCTGTCTCGTGTCTCCATTTTGACTCATTAGCCCATGTGTACTGTCTCGTGCCTCCAGTTTGACTCATTAGCCCATGTGTTCTGTCTCGTGCTTCCATTATATTTCATAAGCCCATGTGTTCTGTCTCGTGCCTCCATTTTGACTCATTACCCCATGTGTACTGACTCGTACCTCCATTTTGACTCATTAGCCCATGTGTTCTGTCTCGAGCCTCCATTTTGAATCATTAGTCCATGCCTACTGTCTCAAACCTCCATTTTGACTCATTAGCCAATGTGTTCTGTCTCATATCTCTATTTTGACTCATTTGTCCATGTGTTTGGTCTCGTGCCTCCATTTTGACTCATTAGCCTTTGTGTACGGTCTTGTACCTCCATTTTGACTCATTAGTCCATGTGTTCTGTCTCGTACCTCCATTTTGAGTCATTAGCCCATGTGATCTGTCTCGTGCCTCCATTTTGAATCATTAGTCCATGTGTTCTGTCTTGTTCCTCCATTTTGATTCATTAGCCCATGTGTTCTGTCTGGTGTCTCCATTTTGAATCATTAGCCCATGTGTTCTGTCTCGTACCTCCATTTTAACTCATTAGCCCATGTATTCTGTCTCGTGCCTCCATTTTGACTCATTAACCCATGTGTTCTGTCTCGTACCTCCATTTTGATTCATTAGACCATGTGTTCTGTCTCCTGACTCCATTTTCACTCATTAGCCCATGTGTACTGTCTCGTGCCTCCATTTTAACTCATTAGCCCATGTATTCTGTCTCGTGCCTCCATTTTGACTCATTAACCCATGTGTTCTGTCTCGTACCTCCATTTTGATTCATTAGACCATGTGTTCTGTCTCCTGACTCCATTTTCACTCATTAGCCCATGTGTACTGTCTCGTGCCTCCATTTTGACTCATTAGCACATGTGTACTGTCTCGTACCTCCATTTTGACTTATTAGCCCATGTGTACTGTCTAGGTTCTTCATTTTGACACATTAGCCCATGCGTACTGTCTCAAACCTCCATTTTGACTCATTAGCCAATGTGTTCTGTCTCATATCTCTATTTTGACTCATTTGTCCATGTGTTCTGTCTTGTTCCTCCATTTTGAATCATTAGTCCATGCGTACTGTCTCAAACCTCCATTTTGACTCATTAGCCAATGTGATCTGTCTCGTGCCTCCATTTTGAATCATTAGTCCATGTGTTCTGTCTTGTTCCTCCATTTTGATTCATTAGCCCGTGTTCTGTCTCGTGCCTCCATTTTGACACATTAGCCCATGTGTTCTGTCTCGTGTCTCCATTTTGACTCATTAGCCCATGTGTACTGTCTCGTGCCTCCATTTTGACTCATTAGCCCATGTGTTCTGTCTCGTGCGTCCATTATATTTCATAAGCCCATGTGTTCTGTCTCGTGCCTCCATTTTGACTCATTACCCCATGTGTACTGACTCGTACCTCCATTTTGACTCATTAGCCCATGTGTTCTGTCTCGTGCCTCCATTTTGAATCATTAGTCCATGCGTACTGTCTCAAACCTCCATTTTGACTCATTAGCCAATGTGTTCTGTCTCATATCTCTATTTTGACTCATTAGCCCATGTGTTCTGTCTCGTACCTCCATTTTGATACATTAGACCATGTGTTCTGTCTCGTGCCTCCATTTTGACTCATTAGCCCATGTGTTCTGTCTCGTGCCTCCATTTTGAATCATTAGCCCATGTGTTCTGTCTCGTGCCTCCATTTTGACACATTAGCCCATGTGTTCTGTCTCGTGCCTCCATTTTTACTCATTAGCCTATGTGTTCTGTCTCGTGCCTACATTTTGACTCATTAGCCCATGTGTTCTGTCTAGCGCCTTCATTTTGACTCATTAGCCCATGTGTACTGACTCGTACCTCCATTTTGACTCATTAGTCCATGTGTTCTGTCTTGTTCCTCCATTTTGATTCATTAGCCCATGTGTTCTGTCTCGTGCCTCCATTTTGACACATTAGCCCATGTGTTCTGTCTCGTGTCTCCATTTTGACTCATTAGCCCATGTGTACTGTCTCGTGCCTCCAGTTTGACTCATTAGCCCATGTGTTCTGTCTCGTGCTTCCATTATATTTCATAAGCCCATGTGTTCTGTCTCGTGCCTCCATTTTGACTCATTACCCCATGTGTACTGACTCGTACCTCCATTTTGACTCATTAGCCCATGTGTTCTGTCTCGAGCCTCCATTTTGAATCATTAGTCCATGCCTACTGTCTCAAACCTCCATTTTGACTCATTAGCCAATGTGTTCTGTCTCATATCTCTATTTTGACTCATTTGTCCATGTGTTTGGTCTCGTGCCTCCATTTTGACTCATTAGCCTTTGTGTACGGTCTTGTACCTCCATTTTGACTCATTAGTCCATGTGTTCTGTCTCGTACCTCCATTTTGAGTCATTAGCCCATGTGATCTGTCTCGTGCCTCCATTTTGAATCATTAGTCCATGTGTTCTGTCTTGTTCCTCCATTTTGATTCATTAGCCCATGTGTTCTGTCTGGTGTCTCCATTTTGAATCATTAGCCCATGTGTTCTGTCTCGTACCTCCATTTTAACTCATTAGCCCATGTGTTCTGTCTCGTACCTCCATTTTGATTCATTAGACCATGTGTTCTGTCTCCTGACTCACTTTTTCACTCATTAGCCCATGTGTACTGTCTCGTGCCTCCATTTTGACTCATTAGCACATGTGTACTGTCTCGTACCTCCATTTTGACTCATTAGCCCATGTGTTCTGTCTCGTGCCTCCATTTTGACTTATTAGCCCATGTGTACTGTCTAGGTTCTTCATTTTGACACATTAGCCCATGCGTACTGTCTCAAACCTCCATTTTGACTCATTAGCCAATGTGTTCTGTCTCATATCTCTATTTTGACTCATTTGTCCATGTGTTCTGTCTTGTTCCTCCATTTTGAATCATTAGTCCATGCGTACTGTCTCAAACCTCCATTTTGACTCATTAGCCAATGTGATCTGTCTCGTGCCTCCATTTTGAATCATTAGTCCATGTGTTCTGTCTTGTTCCTCCATTTTGATTCATTAGCCCATGTGTTCTGTCTCGTGCCTCCATTTTGACACATTAGCCCATGTGTTCTGTCTCGTGTCTCCATTTTGACTCATTAGCCCATGTGTACTGTCTCGTGCCTCCATTTTGACTCATTAGCCCATGTGTTCTGTCTCGTGCGTCCATTATATTTCATAAGCCCATGTGTTCTGTCTCGTGCCTCCATTTTGACTCATTACCCCATGTGTACTGACTCGTACCTCCATTTTGACTCATTAGCCCATGTGTTCTGTCTCGTGCCTCCATTTTGAATCATTAGTCCATGCGTACTGTCTCAAACCTCCATTTTGACTCATTAGCCAATGTGTTCTGTCTCATATCTCTATTTTGACTCATTAGCCCATGTGTTCTGTCTCGTACCTCCATTTTGATACATTAGACCATGTGTTCTGTCTCGTGCCTCCATTTTGACTCATTAGCCCATGTGTTCTGTCTCGTGCCTCCATTTTGAATCATTAGCCCATGTGTTCTGTCTCGTGCCTCCATTTTAACACATTAGCCCATGTGTTCTGTCTCGTGCCTCCATTTTTACTCATTAGCCTATGTGTTCTGTCTCGTGCCTACATTTTGACTCATTAGCCCATGTGTACTTTCTCGTGCCTCCATTTTGACTCATTAGCCCATGTGTTCTGTCTCGTGCCTCCATTTTGGCTCATTAGCCCGTGTGTACTGTCTCGTGCCACCATTTTGACACATTAGCCCATGTGTTCTGTCTCATACCTCCATTTTGATTAATTAGCCCATGTGTTCTGTCTAGCGCCTTCATTTTGACTCATTAGCCCATGTGTACTGACTCGTACCTCCATTTTGACTCATTAGTCCATGTGTTCTGTCTTGTTCCTCCATTTTGATTCATTAGCCCATGTGTTCTGTCTCGTGCCTCCATTTTGACACATTAGCCCATGTGTTCTGTCTCGTGTCTCCATTTTGACTCATTAGCCCATGTGTACTGTCTCGTGCCTCCATTTTGACTCATTAGCCCATGTGTTCTGTCTCGTGCGTCCATTATATTTCATAAGCCCATGTGTTCTGTCTCGTGCCTCCATTTTGACTCATTACCCCATGTGTACTGACTCGTACCTCCATTTTGACTCATTAGCCCATGTGTTCTGTCTCGAGCCTCCATTTTGAATCATTAGTCCATGCCTACTGTCTCAAACCTCCATTTTGACTCATTAGCCAATGTGTTCTGTCTCATATCTCTATTTTGACTCATTTGTCCATGTGTTCTGTCTCGTGCCTCCATTTTGACTCATTAGCCTTTGTGTACGGTCTTGTACCTCCATTTTGACTCATTAGTCCATGTGTTCTGTCTCGTACCTCCATTTTGAGTCATTAGCCCATGTGATCTGTCTCGTGCCTCCATTTTGAATCATTAGTCCATGTGTTCTGTCTTGTTCCTCCATTTTGATTCATTAGCCCATGTGTTCTGTCTGGTGTCTCCATTTTGAATCATTAGCCCATGTGTTCTGTCTCGTACCTCCATTTTAACTCATTAGCCCATGTATTCTGTCTCGTGCCTCCATTTTGACTCATTAACCCATGTGTTCTGTCTCGTACCTCCATTTTGATTCATTAGACCATGTGTTCTGTCTCCTGACTCCATTTTCACTCATTAGCCCATGTGTTCTGTCTCGTGCCTCCATTTTGAATCATTAGTCCATGCGTACTGTCTCAAACCTCCATTTTGACTCATTAGCCAATGTGTTCTGTCTCATATCTCTATTTTGACTCATTAGCCCATGTGTTCTGTCTCGTACCTCCATTTTGATACATTAGACCATGTGTTCTGTCTCGTGCCTCCATTTTGACTCATTAGCCCATGTGTTCTGTCTCGTGCCTCCATTTTGAATCATTAGCCCATGTGTTCTGTCTCGTGCCTCCATTTTGACACATTAGCCCATGTGTTCTGTCTCGTGCCTCCATTTTTACTCATTAGCCTATGTGTTCTGTCTCGTGCCTACATTTTGACTCATTAGCCCATGTGTACTTTCTCGTGCCTCCATTTTGACTCATTAGCCCATGTGTTCTGTCTCGTGCCTCCATTTTGGCTCATTAGCCCGTGTGTACTGTCTCGTGCCACCATTTTGACACATTAGCCCATGTGTTCTGTCTCATACCTCCATTTTGATTAATTAGCCCATGTGTTCTGTCTAGCGCCTTCATTTTGACTCATTAGCCCATGTGTACTGACTCGTACCTCCATTTTGACTCATTAGTCCATGTGTTCTGTCTTGTTCCTCCATTTTGATTCATTAGCCCATGTGTTCTGTCTCGTGCCTCCATTTTGACACATTAGCCCATGTGTTCTATCTCGTGTCTCCATTTTGACTCATTAGCCCATGTGTACTGTCTCGTGCCTCCATTTTGACTCATTAGCCCATGTGTTCTGTCTCGTGCGTCCATTATATTTCATAAGCCCATGTGTTCTGTCTCGTGCCTCCATTTTGACTCATTACCCCATGTGTACTGACTCGTACCTCCATTTTGACTCATTAGCCCATGTGTTCTGTCTCGAGCCTCCATTTTGAATCATTAGTCCATGCCTACTGTCTCAAACCTCCATTTTGACTCATTAGCCAATGTGTTCTGTCTCATATCTCTATTTTGACTCATTTGTCCATGTGTTCTGTCTCGTGCCTCCATTTTGACTCATTAGCCTTTGTGTACGGTCTTGTACCTCCATTTTGACTCATTAGTCCATGTGTTCTGTCTCGTACCTCCATTTTGAGTCATTAGCCCATGTGATCTGTCTCGTGCCTCCATTTTGAATCATTAGTCCATGTGTTCTGTCTTGTTCCTCCATTTTGATTCATTAGCCCATGTGTTCTGTCTGGTGTCTCCATTTTGAATCATTAGCCCATGTGTTCTGTCTCGTACCTCCATTTTAACTCATTAGCCCATGTATTCTGTCTCGTGCCTCCATTTTGACTCATTAACCCATGTGTTCTGTCTCGTACCTCCATTTTGATTCATTAGACCATGTGTTCTGTCTCCTGACTCCATTTTCACTCATTAGCCCATGTGTACTGTCTCGTGCCTCCATTTTGACTCATTAGCACATGTGTACTGTCTCGTACCTCCATTTTGACTCATTAGCCCATGTGTTCTGTCTCGTGCCTCCATTTTGACTTATTAGCCCATGTGTACTGTCTAGGTTCTTCATTTTGACACATTAGCCCATGCGTACTGTCTCAAACCTCCATTTTGACTCATTAGCCAATGTGTTCTGTCTCATATCTCTATTTTGACTCATTTGTCCATGTGTTCTGTCTTGTTCCTCCATTTTGAATCATTAGTCCATGCGTACTGTCTCAAACCTCCATTTTGACTCATTAGCCAATGTGATCTGTCTCGTGCCTCCATTTTGAATCATTAGTCCATGTGTTCTGTCTTGTTCCTCCATTTTGATTCATTAGCCCATGTGTTCTGTCTCGTGCCTCCATTTTGACACATTAGCCCATGTGTTCTGTCTCGTGTCTCCATTTTGACTCATTAGCCCATGTGTACTGTCTCGTGCCTCCATTTTGACTCATTAGCCCATGTGTTCTGTCTCGTGCGTCCATTATATTTCATAAGCCCATGTGTTCTGTCTCGTGCCTCCATTTTGACTCATTACCCCATGTGTACTGACTCGTACCTCCATTTTGACTCATTAGCCCATGTGTTCTGTCTCGTGCCTCCATTTTGAATCATTAGTCCATGCGTACTGTCTCAAACCTCCATTTTGACTCATTAGCCAATGTGTTCTGTCTCATATCTCTATTTTGACTCATTAGCCCATGTGTTCTGTCTCGTACCTCCATTTTGATACATTAGACCATGTGTTCTGTCTCGTGCCTCCATTTTGACTCATTAGCCCATGTGTTCTGTCTCGTGCCTCCATTTTGAATCATTAGCCCATGTGTTCTGTCTCGTGCCTCCATTTTGACACATTAGCCCATGTGTTCTGTCTCGTGCCTCCATTTTTACTCATTAGCCTATGTGTTCTGTCTCGTGCCTACATTTTGACTCATTAGCCCATGTGTACTTTCTCGTGCCTCCATTTTGACTCATTAGCCCATGTGTTCTGTCTCGTGCCTCCATTTTGGCTCATTAGCCCGTGTGTACTGTCTCGTGCCACCATTTTGACACATTAGCCCATGTGTTCTGTCTCATACCTCCATTTTGATTAATTAGCCCATGTGTTCTGTCTAGCGCCTTCATTTTGACTCATTAGCCCATGTGTACTGACTCGTACCTCCATTTTGACTCATTAGTCCATGTGTTCTGTCTTGTTCCTCCATTTTGATTCATTAGCCCATGTGTTCTGTCTCGTGCCTCCATTTTGACACATTAGCCCATGTGTTCTATCTCGTGTCTCCATTTTGACTCATTAGCCCATGTGTACTGTCTCGTGCCTCCATTTTGACTCATTAGCCCATGTGTTCTGTCTCGTGCGTCCATTATATTTCATAAGCCCATGTGTTCTGTCTCGTGCCTCCATTTTGACTCATTACCCCATGTGTACTGACTCGTACCTCCATTTTGACTCATTAGCCCATGTGTTCTGTCTCGAGCCTCCATTTTGAATCATTAGTCCATGCCTACTGTCTCAAACCTCCATTTTGACTCATTAGCCAATGTGTTCTGTCTCATATCTCTATTTTGACTCATTTGTCCATGTGTTCTGTCTCGTGCCTCCATTTTGACTCATTAGCCTTTGTGTACGGTCTTGTACCTCCATTTTGACTCATTAGTCCATGTGTTCTGTCTCGTACCTCCATTTTGAGTCATTAGCCCATGTGATCTGTCTCGTGCCTCCATTTTGACTCATTAGCACATGTGTACTGTCTCGTACCTCCATTTTGACTCATTAGCCCATGTGTTCTGTCTCGTGCCTCCATTTTGACTTATTAGCCCATGTGTACTGTCTAGGTTCTTCATTTTGACACATTAGCCCATGCGTACTGTCTCAAACCTCCATTTTGACTCATTAGCCAATGTGTTCTGTCTCATATCTCTATTTTGACTCATTTGTCCATGTGTTCTGTCTTGTTCCTCCATTTTGAATCATTAGTCCATGCGTACTGTCTCAAACCTCCATTTTGACTCATTAGCCAATGTGATCTGTCTCGTGCCTCCATTTTGAATCATTAGTCCATGTGTTCTGTCTTGTTCCTCCATTTTGATTCATTAGCCCATGTGTTCTGTCTCGTGCCTCCATTTTGACACATTAGCCCATGTGTTCTGTCTCGTGTCTCCATTTTGACTCATTAGCCCATGTGTACTGTCTCGTGCCTCCATTTTGACTCATTAGCCCATGTGTTCTGTCTCGTGCGTCCATTATATTTCATAAGCCCATGTGTTCTGTCTCGTGCCTCCATTTTGACTCATTACCCCATGTGTACTGACTCGTACCTCCATTTTGACTCATTAGCCCATGTGTTCTGTCTCGTGCCTCCATTTTGAATCATTAGTCCATGCGTACTGTCTCAAACCTCCATTTTGACTCATTAGCCAATGTGTTCTGTCTCATATCTCTATTTTGACTCATTAGCCCATGTGTTCTGTCTCGTACCTCCATTTTGATACATTAGACCATGTGTTCTGTCTCGTGCCTCCATTTTGACTCATTAGCCCATGTGTTCTGTCTCGTGCCTCCATTTTGAATCATTAGCCCATGTGTTCTGTCTCGTGCCTCCATTTTGACACATTAGCCCATGTGTTCTGTCTCGTGCCTCCATTTTTACTCATTAGCCTATGTGTTCTGTCTCGTGCCTACATTTTGACTCATTAGCCCATGTGTACTTTCTCGTGCCTCCATTTTGACTCATTAGCCCATGTGTTCTGTCTCGTGCCTCCATTTTGGCTCATTAGCCCGTGTGTACTGTCTCGTGCCACCATTTTGACACATTAGCCCATGTGTTCTGTCTCATACCTCCATTTTGATTAATTAGCCCATGTGTTCTGTCTAGCGCCTTCATTTTGACTCATTAGCCCATGTGTACTGACTCGTACCTCCATTTTGACTCATTAGTCCATGTGTTCTGTCTTGTTCCTCCATTTTGATTCATTAGCCCATGTGTTCTGTCTCGTGCCTCCATTTTGACACATTAGCCCATGTGTTCTATCTCGTGTCTCCATTTTGACTCATTAGCCCATGTGTACTGTCTCGTGCCTCCATTTTGACTCATTAGCCCATGTGTTCTGTCTCGTGCGTCCATTATATTTCATAAGCCCATGTGTTCTGTCTCGTGCCTCCATTTTGACTCATTACCCCATGTGTACTGACTCGTACCTCCATTTTGACTCATTAGCCCATGTGTTCTGTCTCGAGCCTCCATTTTGAATCATTAGTCCATGCCTACTGTCTCAAACCTCCATTTTGACTCATTAGCCAATGTGTTCTGTCTCATATCTCTATTTTGACTCATTTGTCCATGTGTTCTGTCTCGTGCCTCCATTTTGACTCATTAGCCTTTGTGTACGGTCTTGTACCTCCATTTTGACTCATTAGTCCATGTGTTCTGTCTCGTACCTCCATTTTGAGTCATTAGCCCATGTGATCTGTCTCGTGCCTCCATTTTGACTCATTAGCACATGTGTACTGTCTCGTACCTCCATTTTGACTCATTAGCCCATGTGTTCTGTCTCGTGCCTCCATTTTGACTTATTAGCCCATGTGTACTGTCTAGGTTCTTCATTTTGACACATTAGCCCATGCGTACTGTCTCAAACCTCCATTTTGACTCATTAGCCAATGTGTTCTGTCTCATATCTCTATTTTGACTCATTTGTCCATGTGTTCTGTCTTGTTCCTCCATTTTGAATCATTAGTCCATGCGTACTGTCTCAAACCTCCATTTTGACTCATTAGCCAATGTGATCTGTCTCGTGCCTCCATTTTGAATCATTAGTCCATGTGTTCTGTCTTGTTCCTCCATTTTGATTCATTAGCCCATGTGTTCTGTCTCGTGCCTCCATTTTGACACATTAGCCCATGTGTTCTGTCTCGTGTCTCCATTTTGACTCATTAGCCCATGTGTACTGTCTCGTGCCTCCATTTTGACTCATTAGCCCATGTGTTCTGTCTCGTGCGTCCATTATATTTCATAAGCCCATGTGTTCTGTCTCGTGCCTCCATTTTGACTCATTACCCCATGTGTACTGACTCGTACCTCCATTTTGACTCATTAGCCCATGTGTTCTGTCTCGTGCCTCCATTTTGAATCATTAGTCCATGCGTACTGTCTCAAACCTCCATTTTGACTCATTAGCCAATGTGTTCTGTCTCATATCTCTATTTTGACTCATTAGCCCATGTGTTCTGTCTCGTACCTCCATTTTGATACATTAGACCATGTGTTCTGTCTCGTGCCTCCATTTTGACTCATTAGCCCATGTGTTCTGTCTCGTGCCTCCATTTTGAATCATTAGCCCATGTGTTCTGTCTCGTGCCTCCATTTTGACACATTAGCCCATGTGTTCTGTCTCGTGCCTCCATTTTTACTCATTAGCCTATGTGTTCTGTCTCGTGCCTACATTTTGACTCATTAGCCCATGTGTACTTTCTCGTGCCTCCATTTTGACTCATTAGCCCATGTGTTCTGTCTCGTGCCTCCATTTTGGCTCATTAGCCCGTGTGTACTGTCTCGTGCCACCATTTTGACACATTAGCCCATGTGTTCTGTCTCATACCTCCATTTTGATTAATTAGCCCATGTGTTCTGTCTAGCGCCTTCATTTTGACTCATTAGCCCATGTGTACTGACTCGTACCTCCATTTTGACTCATTAGTCCATGTGTTCTGTCTTGTTCCTCCATTTTGATTCATTAGCCCATGTGTTCTGTCTCGTGCCTCCATTTTGACACATTAGCCCATGTGTTCTGTCTCGTGTCTCCATTTTGACTCATTAGCCCATGTGTACTGTCTCGTGCCTCCATTTTGACTCATTAGCCCATGTGTTCTGTCTCGTGCGTCCATTATATTTCATAAGCCCATGTGTTCTGTCTCGTGCCTCCATTTTGACTCATTACCCCATGTGTACTGACTCGTACCTCCATTTTGACTCATTAGCCCATGTGTTCTGTCTCGAGCCTCCATTTTGAATCATTAGTCCATGCCTACTGTCTCAAACCTCCATTTTGACTCATTAGCCAATGTGTTCTGTCTCATATCTCTATTTTGACTCATTTGTCCATGTGTTCTGTCTCGTGCCTCCATTTTGACTCATTAGCCTTTGTGTACGGTCTTGTACCTCCATTTTGACTCATTAGTCCATGTGTTCTGTCTCGTACCTCCATTTTGAGTCATTAGCCCATGTGATCTGTCTCGTGCCTCCATTTTGAATCATTAGTCCATGTGTTCTGTCTTGTTCCTCCATTTTGATTCATTAGCCCATGTGTTCTGTCTGGTGTCTCCATTTTGAATCATTAGCCCATGTGTTCTGTCTCGTACCTCCATTTTAACTCATTAGCCCATGTATTCTGTCTCGTGCCTCCATTTTGACTCATTAACCCATGTGTTCTGTCTCGTACCTCCATTTTGATTCATTAGACCATGTGTTCTGTCTCCTGACTCCATTTTCACTCATTAGCCCATGTGTACTGTCTCGTACCTCCATTTTGACTCATTAGCACATGTGTACTGTCTCGTACCTCCATTTTGACTCATTAGCCCATGTGTTCTGTCTCGTGCCTCCATTTTGACTTATTAGCCCATGTGTACTGTCTAGGTTCTTCATTTTGACACATTAGCCCATGCGTACTGTCTCAAAACTCCATTTTGACTCATTAGCCAATGTGTTCTGTCTCATATCTCTATTTTGACTCATTTGTCCATGTGTTCTGTCTTGTTCCTCCATTTTGAATCATTAGTCCATGCGTACTGTCTCAAACCTCCATTTTGACTCATTAGCCAATGTGATCTGTCTCGTGCCTCCATTTTCAATCATTAGTCCATGTGTTCTGTCTTGTTCCTCCATTTTGATTCATTAGCCCATGTGTTCTGTCTCGTGCCTCCATTTTGACACATTAGCCCATGTGTTCTGTCTCGTGTCTCCATTTTGACTCATTAGCCCATGTGTACTGTCTCGTGCCTCCATTTTGACTCATTAGCCCATGTGTTCTGTCTCGTGCGTCCATTATATTTCATAAGCCCATGTGTTCTGTCTCGTGCCTCCATTTTGACTCATTACCCCATGTGTACTGACTCGTACCTCCATTTTGACTCATTAGCCCATGTGTTCTGTCTCGTGCCTCCATTTTGAATCATTAGTCCATGCGTACTGTCTCAAACCTCCATTTTGACTCATTAGCCAATGTGTTCTGTCTCATATCTCTATTTTGACTCATTAGCCCATGTGTTCTGTCTCGTACCTCCATTTTGATACATTAGACCATGTGTTCTGTCTCGTGCCTCCATTTTGACTCATTAGCCCATGTGTTCTGTCTCGTGCCTCCATTTTGAATCATTAGCCCATGTGTTCTGTCTCGTGCCTCCATTTTGACACATTAGCCCATGTGTTCTGTCTCGTGCCTCCATTTTTACTCATTAGCCTATGTGTTCTGTCTCGTGCCTACATTTTGACTCATTAGCCCATGTGTACTTTCTCGTGCCTCCATTTTGACTCATTAGCCCATGTGTTCTGTCTCGTGCCTCCATTTTGGCTCATTAGCCCGTGTGTACTGTCTCGTGCCACCATTTTGACACATTAGCCCATGTGTTCTGTCTCATACCTCCATTTTGATTAATTAGCCCATGTGTTCTGTCTAGCGCCTTCATTTTGACTCATTAGCCCATGTGTACTGACTCGTACCTCCATTTTGACTCATTAGTCCATGTGTTCTGTCTTGTTCCTCCATTTTGATTCATTAGCCCATGTGTTCTGTCTCGTGCCTCCATTTTGACACATTAGCCCATGTGTTCTGTCTCGTGTCTCCATTTTGACTCATTAGCCCATGTGTACTGTCTCGTGCCTCCATTTTGACTCATTAGCCCATGTGTTCTGTCTCGTGCGTCCATTATATTTCATAAGCCCATGTGTTCTGTCTCGTGCCTCCATTTTGACTCATTACCCCATGTGTACTGACTCGTACCTCCATTTTGACTCATTAGCCCATGTGTTCTGTCTCGAGCCTCCATTTTGAATCATTAGTCCATGCCTACTGTCTCAAACCTCCATTTTGACTCATTAGCCAATGTGTTCTGTCTCATATCTCTATTTTGACTCATTTGTCCATGTGTTTGGTCTCGTGCCTCCATTTTGACTCATTAGCCTTTGTGTACGGTCTTGTACCTCCATTTTGACTCATTAGTCCATGTGTTCTGTCTCGTACCGCCATTTTGAGTCATTAGCCCATGTGATCTGTCTCGTGCCTCCATTTTGAATCATTAGTCCATGTGTTCTGTCTTGTTCCTCCATTTTGATTCATTAGCCCATGTGTTCTGTCTGGTGTCTCCATTTTGAATCATTAGCCCATGTGTTCTGTCTCGTACCTCCATTTTAACTCATTAGCCCATGTATTCTGTCTCGTGCCTCCATTTTGACTCATTAACCCATGTGTTCTGTCTCGTACCTCCATTTTGATTCATTAGACCATGTGTTCTGTCTCCTGACTCCATTTTCACTCATTAGCCCATGTGTACTGTCTCGTGCCTCCATTTTGACTCATTAGCACATGTGTACTGTCTCGTACCTCCATTTTGACTCATTAGCCCATGTGTTCTGTCTCGTGCCTCCATTTTGACTTATTAGCCCATGTGTACTGTCTAGGTTCTTCATTTTGACACATTAGCCCATGTGTTCTGTCTCGTGCCTCCATTTTTACTCATTAGCCTATGTGTTCTGTCTCGTGCCTACATTTTGACTCATTAGCCCATGTGTACTTTCTCGTGCCTCCATTTTGACTCATTAGCCCATGTGTTCTGTCTCGTGCCTCCATTTTGGCTCATTAGCCCGTGTGTACTGTCTCGTGCCACCATTTTGACACATTAGCCCATGTGTTCTGTCTCATACCTCCATTTTGATTAATTAGCCCATGTGTTCTGTCTAGCGCCTTCATTTTGACTCATTAGCCCATGTGTACTGACTCGTACCTCCATTTTGACTCATTAGTCCATGTGTTCTGTCTTGTTCCTCCATTTTGATTCATTAGCCCATGTGTTCTGTCTCGTGCCTCCATTTTGACACATTAGCCCATGTGTTCTGTCTCGTGTCTCCATTTTGACTCATTAGCCCATGTGTACTGTCTCGTGCCTCCATTTTGACTCATTAGCCCATGTGTTCTGTCTCGTGCGTCCATTATATTTCATAAGCCCATGTGTTCTGTCTCGTGCCTCCATTTTGACTCATTACCCCATGTGTACTGACTCGTACCTCCATTTTGACTCATTAGCCCATGTGTTCTGTCTCGAGCCTCCATTTTGAATCATTAGTCCATGCCTACTGTCTCAAACCTCCATTTTGACTCATTAGCCAATGTGTTCTGTCTCATATCTCTATTTTGACTCATTTGTCCATGTGTTTGGTCTCGTGCCTCCATTTTGACTCATTAGCCTTTGTGTACGGTCTTGTACCTCCATTTTGACTCATTAGTCCATGTGTTCTGTCTCGTACCTCCATTTTGAGTCATTAGCCCATGTGATCTGTCTCGTGCCTCCATTTTGAATCATTAGTCCATGTGTTCTGTCTTGTTCCTCCATTTTGATTCATTAGCCCATGTGTTCTGTCTGGTGTCTCCATTTTGAATCATTAGCCCATGTGTTCTGTCTCGTACCTCCATTTTAACTCATTAGCCCATGTATTCTGTCTCGTGCCTCCATTTTGACTCATTAACCCATGTGTTCTGTCTCGTACCTCCATTTTGATTCATTAGACCATGTGTTCTGTCTCCTGACTCCATTTTCACTCATTAGCCCATGTGTACTGTCTCGTGCCTCCATTTTGACTCATTAGTACATGTGTACTGTCTCGTACCTCCATTTTGACTCATTAGCCCATGTGTTCTGTCTCGTGCCTCCATTTTGACTTATTAGCCCATGTGTACTGTCTAGGTTCTTCATTTTGACACATTAGCCCATGCGTACTGTCTCAAACCTCCATTTTGACTCATTAGCCAATGTGTTCTGTCTCATATCTCTATTTTGACTCATTTGTCCATGTGTTCTGTCTTGTTCCTCCATTTTGAATCATTAGTCCATGCGTACTGTCTCAAACCTCCATTTTGACTCATTAGCCAATGTGATCTGTCTCGTGCCTCCATTTTGAATCATTAGTCCATGTGTTCTGTCTTGTTCCTCCATTTTGATTCATTAGCCCATGTGTTCTGTCTCGTGCCTCCATTTTGTCACATTAGCCCATGTGTTCTGTCTCGTGTCTCCATTTTGACTCATTAGCCCATGTGTACTGTCTCGTGCCTCCATTTTGACTCATTAGCCCATGTGTTCTGTCTCGTGCGTCCATTATATTTCATAAGCCCATGTGTTCTGTCTCGTGCCTCCATTTTGACTCATTACCCCATGTGTACTGACTCGTACCTCCATTTTGACTCATTAGCCCATGTGTTCTGTCTCGTGCCTCCATTTTGAATCATTAGTCCATGCGTACTGTCTCAAACCTCCATTTTGACTCATTAGCCAATGTGTTCTGTCTCATATCTCTATTTTGACTCATTAGCCCATGTGTTCTGTCTCGTACCTCCATTTTGATACATTAGACCATGTGTTCTGTCTCGTGCCTCCATTTTGACTCATTAGCCCATGTGTTCTGTCTCGTGCCTCCATTTTGAATCATTAGCCCATGTGTTCTGTCTCGTGCCTCCATTTTGACACATTAGCCCATGTGTTCTGTCTCGTGCCTCCATTTTTACTCATTAGCCTATGTGTTCTGTCTCGTGCCTACATTTTGACTCATTAGCCCATGTGTACTTTCTCGTGCCTCCATTTTGACTCATTAGCCCATGTGTTCTGTCTCGTGCCTCCATTTTGGCTCATTAGCCCGTGTGTACTGTCTCGTGCCACCATTTTGACACATTAGCCCATGTGTTCTGTCTCATACCTCCATTTTGATTAATTAGCCCATGTGTTCTGTCTAGCGCCTTCATTTTGACTCATTAGCCCATGTGTACTGACTCGTACCTCCATTTTGACTCATTAGTCCATGTGTTCTGTCTTGTTCCTCCATTTTGATTCATTAGCCCATGTGTTCTGTCTCGTGCCTCCATTTTGACACATTAGCCCATGTGTTCTGTCTCGTGTCTCCATTTTGACTCATTAGCCCATGTGTACTGTCTCGTGCCTCCATTTTGACTCATTAGCCCATGTGTTCTGTCTCGTGCGTCCATTATATTTCATAAGCCCATGTGTTCTGTCTCGTGCCTCCATTTTGACTCATTACCCCATGTGTACTGACTCGTACCTCCATTTTGACTCATTAGCCCATGTGTTCTGTCTCGAGCCTCCATTTTGAATCATTAGTCCATGCCTATTGTCTCAAACCTCCATTTTGACTCATTAGCCAATGTGTTCTGTCTCATATCTCTATTTTGACTCATTTGTCCATGTGTTTGGTCTCGTGCCTCCATTTTGACTCATTAGCCTTTGTGTACGGTCTTGTACCTCCATTTTGACTCATTAGTCCATGTGTTCTGTCTCGTACCTCCATTTTGAGTCATTAGCCCATGTGATCTGTCTCGTGCCTCCATTTTGAATCATTAGTCCATGTGTTCTGTCTTGTTCCTCCATTTTGATTCATTAGCCCATGTGTTCTGTCTGGTGTCTCCATTTTGAATCATTAGCCCATGTGTTCTGTCTCGTACCTCCATTTTAACTCATTAGCCCATGTATTCTGTCTCGTGCCTCCATTTTGACTCATTAACCCATGTGTTCTGTCTCGTACCTCCATTTTGATTCATTAGACCATGTGTTCTGTCTCCTGACTCCATTTTCACTCATTAGCCCATGTGTACTGTCTCGTGCCTCCATTTTGACTCATTAGCACATGTGTACTGTCTCGTACCTCCATTTTGACTCATTAGCCCATGTGTTCTGTCTCGTGCCTCCATTTTGACTTATTAGCCCATGTGTACTGTCTAGGTTCTTCATTTTGACACATTAGCCCATGTGTTCTGTCTCGTGCCTCCATTTTTACTCATTAGCCTATGTGTTCTGTCTCGTGCCTACATTTTGACTCATTAGCCCATGTGTACTTTCTCGTGCCTCCATTTTGACTCATTAGCCCATGTGTTCTGTCTCGTGCCTCCATTTTGGCTCATTAGCCCGTGTGTACTGTCTCGTGCCACCATTTTGACACATTAGCCCATGTGTTCTGTCTCATACCTCCATTTTGATTAATTAGCCCATGTGTTCTGTCTAGCGCCTTCATTTTGACTCATTAGCCCATGTGTACTGACTCGTACCTCCATTTTGACTCATTAGTCCATGTGTTCTGTCTTGTTCCTCCATTTTGATTCATTAGCCCATGTGTTCTGTCTCGTGCCTCCATTTTGACACATTAGCCCATGTGTTCTGTCTCGTGTCTCCATTTTGACTCATTAGCCCATGTGTACTGTCTCGTGCCTCCATTTTGACTCATTAGCCCATGTGTTCTGTCTCGTGCGTCCATTATATTTCATAAGCCCATGTGTTCTGTCTCGTGCCTCCATTTTGACTCATTACCCCATGTGTACTGACTCGTACCTCCATTTTGACTCATTAGCCCATGTGTTCTGTCTCGAGCCTCCATTTTGAATCATTAGTCCATGCCTACTGTCTCAAACCTCCATTTTGACTCATTAGCCAATGTGTTCTGTCTCATATCTCTATTTTGACTCATTTGTCCATGTGTTTGGTCTCGTGCCTCCATTTTGACTCATTAGCCTTTGTGTACGGTCTTGTACCTCCATTTTGACTCATTAGTCCATGTGTTCTGTCTCGTACCTCCATTTTGAGTCATTAGCCCATGTGATCTGTCTCGTGCCTCCATTTTGAATCATTAGTCCATGTGTTCTGTCTTGTTCCTCCATTTTGATTCATTAGCCCATGTGTTCTGTCTGGTGTCTCCATTTTGAATCATTAGCCCATGTGTTCTGTCTCGTACCTCCATTTTAACTCATTAGCCCATGTATTCTGTCTCGTGCCTCCATTTTGACTCATTAACCCATGTGTTCTGTCTCGTACCTCCATTTTGATTCATTAGACCATGTGTTCTGTCTCCTGACTCCATTTTCACTCATTAGCCCATGTGTACTGTCTCGTGCCTCCATTTTGACTCATTAGCACATGTGTACTGTCTCGTACCTCCATTTTGACTCATTAGCCCATGTGTTCTGTCTCGTGCCTCCATTTTGACTTATTAGCCCATGTGTACTGTCTAGGTTCTTCATTTTGACACATTAGCCCATGCGTACTGTCTCAAACCTCCATTTTGACTCATTAGCCAATGTGTTCTGTCTCATATCTCTATTTTGACTCATTTGTCCATGTGTTCTGTCTTGTTCCTCCATTTTGAATCATTAGTCCATGCGTACTGTCTCAAACCTCCATTTTGACTCATTAGCCAATGTGATCTGTCTCGTGCCTCCATTTTGAATCATTAGTCCATGTGTTCTGTCTTGTTCCTCCATTTTGATTCATTAGCCCATGTGTTCTGTCTCGTGCCTCCATTTTGTCACATTAGCCCATGTGTTCTGTCTCGTGTCTCCATTTTGACTCATTAGCCCATGTGTACTGTCTCGTGCCTCCATTTTGACTCATTAGCCCATGTGTTCTGTCTCGTGCGTCCATTATATTTCATAAGCCCATGTGTTCTGTCTCGTGCCTCCATTTTGACTCATTACCCCATGTGTACTGACTCGTACCTCCATTTTGACTCATTAGCCCATGTGTTCTGTCTTGTGCCTCCATTTTGAATCATTAGTCCATGAGTACTGTCTCAAACCTCCATTTTGACTCATTAGCCAATGTGTTCTGTCTCATATCTCTATTTTGACTCATTAGCCCATGTGTTCTGTCTCGTACCTCCATTTTGATACATTAGACCATGTGTTCTGTCTCGTGCCTCCATTTTGACTCATTAGCCCATGTGTTCTGTCTCGTGCCTCCATTTTGAATCATTAGCCCATGTGTTCTGTCTCGTGCCTCCATTTTGACACATTAGCCCATGTGTTCTGTCTCGTGCCTCCATTTTGACACATTAGCCCATGTGTTCTGTCTCGTGCCTCCATTTTTACTCATTAGCCTATGTGTTCTGTCTCGTGCCTACATTTTGTCTCATTAGCCCATGTGTACTTTCTCGTGCCTCCATTTTGACTCATTAGCCCATGTGTTCTGTCTCGTGCCTCCATTTTGGCTCATTAGCCCGTGTGTACTGTCTCGTGCCACCATTTTGACACATTAGCCCATGTGTTCTGTATCATACCTCCATTTTGATTAATTAGCCCATGTTTTCTGTCTAGCGCCTTCATTTTGACTCATTAGCCCATGTGTACTGACTCGTACCTCCATTTTGACTCATTAGCCCATGTGTTCTGTCTCGTGCCTCCATTTTGAATCATTAGTCCATGCGTACTGTCTCAAACCTCCATTTTGACTCATTAGCCAATGTGTTCTGTCTCATATCTCTATTTTGACTCATTTGTCCATTTGTTTGGTCTCGTGCCTCCATTTTGACTCATTAGCCTTTGTGTACGGTCTTGTTCCTCCATTTTGATTAATTAGCCCATGTGTTCTGTCTCGTGCCTCCATTTTGAATCATTAGCCCATGTGTTCTGTCTCGTGCCTCCATTTTGACTCATTAGCCTATGTGTTCTGTCTCGTGCCTCCATTTTGACTCATTAGCCCATGTGTTCTGTCTCGTGCCTCCATTTTGACTCATTAGCCCATGTGTTCTTTCACGTGCCTCCATTTTGACTCATTAGCCCTTGTGTTCTGTCTCGTGCCTCCATTTTGACTCATTAACCCATGTGTTCTGTCTCGTGCCTCCATTTTGACTCATTAGCACATGTGTTCTGTCTCGTGCCTCCAATTTGACTCATTAGCCCATGTGTAATGTCTCGTGCCTCCATTTTGAATCATTAGTCCATGCGTACTGTCTCGTGCCTCCATTTTGACTCATTAACCCATGTGTTCTGACTAGCGCCTTCATTTTGACTCATTAGCACATGTGTTCTGTCTCGTTACTCCATTTTGACTCATTAGCACATGTGTTCTGGTTTCTGACTCCATTTTGACTCATTAGCCCATGCGTACTGTCTCAAACCTCCATTTTGACTCATTAGCCAATGTGATCTGTCTCGTGCCTCCATTTTGAATCATTAGTCCATGTGTTCTGTCTTGTTCCTCCATTTTGATTCATTAGCCCATGTGTTCTGTCTCGTGCCTCCATTTTGACATATTAGCCCATGTGTTCTGTCTCGTGTCTCCATTTTGACTCATTAGCCCATGTGTACTGTCTCGTGCTTCCATTTTGACTCATTAGCCCATGTGTTCTGTCTCGTGCGTCCATTTTATTTCATAAGCCCATGTGTTCTGTCTCGTGCCTCCATTTTGACTCATTAACCCCATGTGTACTGACTCGTACCTCCATTTTGACTCATTAGCCCATGTGTTCTGTCTCGAGCCTCCATTTTGAATCATTAGTCCATGCCTACTGTCTCAAACCTCCATTTTGACTCATTAGCCAATGTGTTCTGTCTCATATCTCTATTTTGACTCATTTGTCCATGTGTTTGGTCTCGTGCCTCCATTTTGACTCATTAGCCTTTGTGTACGGTCTTGTACCTCCATTTTGACTCATTAGTCCATGTGTTCTGTCTCGTACCTCCATTTTGAGTCATTAGCCCATGTGATCTGTCTCGTGCCTCCATTTTGAATCATTAGTCCATGTGTTCTGTCTTGTTCCTCCATTTTGATTCATTAGCCCATGTGTTCTGTCTGGTGTCTCCATTTTGAATCATTAGCCCATGTGTTCTGTCTCGTACCTCCATTTTAACTCATTAGCCCATGTATTCTGTCTCGTGCCTCCATTTTGACTCATTAACCCATGTGTTCTGTCTCGTACCTCCATTTTGATTCATTAGACCATGTGTTCTGTCTCCTGACTCCATTTTCACTCATTAGCCCATGTGTACTGTCTCGTGCCTCCATTTTGACTCATTAGCACATGTGTACTGTCTCGTACCTCCATTTTGACTCATTAGCCCATGTGTTCTGTCTCGTGCCTCCATTTTGACTTATTAGCCCATGTGTACTGTCTAGGTTCTTCATTTTGACACATTAGCCCATGCGTACTGTCTCAAACCTCCATTTTGACTCATTAGCCAATGTGTTCTGTCTCATATCTCTATTTTGACTCATTTGTCCATGTGTTCTGTCTTGTTCCTCCATTTTGAATCATTAGTCCATGCGTACTGTCTCAAACCTCCATTTTGACTCATTAGCCAATGTGATCTGTCTCGTGCCTCCATTTTGAATCATTAGTCCATGTGTTCTGTCTTGTTCCTCCATTTTGATTCATTAGCCAATGTGATTTGTCTCGTGCCTCCATTTTGAATCATTAGTCCATGTGTTCTGTCTCGTGCCTCCATTTTTACATATTAGCCCATGTGTTCTGTCTCGTGTCTCCATTTTGACTCATTAGCCCATGTGTACTGTCTCGTGCTTCCATTTTGACTCATAAGCCCATGTGTTCTGTCTCGTGCGTCCATTTTATTTCATAAGCCCATGTGTTCTGTCTCGTGCCTCCATTTTGACTCATTACCCCATGTGTACTGACTCGTACCTCCATTTTGACTCATTAGCCCATGTGTTCTGTCTCGAGCCTCCATTTTGAATCATTAGTCCATGCCTACTGTCTCAAACCTCCATTTTGACTCATTAGCCAATGTGTTCTGTCTCATATCTCTATTTTGACTCATTTGTCCATGTGTTTGGTCTCGTGCCTCCATTTTGACTCATTAGCCTTTGTGTACGGTCTTGTACCTCCATTTTGACTCATTAGTCCATGTGTTCTGTCTCGTACCTCCATTTTGAGTCATTAGCCCATGTGATCTGTCTCGTGCCTCCATTTTGAATCATTAGTCCATGTGTTCTGTCTTGTTCCTCCATTTTGATTCATTAGCCCATGTGTTCTGTCTGGTGTCTCCATTTTGAATCATTAGCCCATGTGTTCTGTCTCGTACCTCCATTTTAACTCATTAGCCCATGTATTCTGTCTCGTGCCTCCATTTTGACTCATTAACCCATGTGTTCTGTCTCGTACCTCCATTTTGATTCATTAGCCCATGTGTTCTGTCTGGTGTCTCCATTTTGAATCATTAGCCCATGTGTTCTGTCTCGTACCTCCATTTTAACTCATTAGCCCATGTATTCTGTCTCGTGCCTCCATTTTGACTCATTAACCCATGTGTTCTGTCTCGTACCTCCATTTTGATTCATTAGACCATGTGTTCTGTCTCCTGACTCCATTTTCACTCATTACCCCATGTGTACTGACTCGTACCTCCATTTTGACTCATTAGCCCATGTGTTCTGTCTCGAGCCTCCATTTTGAATCATTAGTCCATGCCTACTGTCTCAAACCTCCATTTTGACTCATTAGCCAATGTGTTCTGTCTCATATCTCTATTTTGACTCATTTGTCCATGTGTTTGGTCTCGTGCCTCCATTTTGACTCATTAGCCTTTGTGTACGGTCTTGTACCTCCATTTTGACTCATTAGTCCATGTGTTCTGTCTCGTACCTCCATTTTGAGTCATTAGCCCATGTGATCTGTCTCGTGCCTCCATTTTGAATCATTAGTCCATGTGTTCTGTCTTGTTCCTCCATTTTGATTCATTAGCCCATGTGTTCTGTCTGGTGTCTCCATTTTGAATCATTAGCCCATGTGTTCTGTCTCGTACCTCCATTTTAACTCATTAGCCCATGTATTCTGTCTCGTGCCTCCATTTTGACTCATTAACCCATGTGTTCTGTCTCGTACCTCCATTTTGATTCATTAGACCATGTGTTCTGTCTCCTGACTCCATTTTCACTCATTAGCCCATGTGTACTGTCTCGTGCCTCCATTTTGACTCATTAGCACATGTGTACTGTCTCGTACCTCCATTTTGACTCATTAGCCCATGTGTTCTGTCTCGTGCCTCCATTTTGACTTATTAGCCCATGTGTACTGTCTAGGTTCTTCATTTTGACACATTAGCCCATGCGTACTGTCTCAAACCTCCATTTTGACTCATTAGCCAATGTGTTCTGTCTCATATCTCTATTTTGACTCATTTGTCCATGTGTTCTGTCTTGTTCCTCCATTTTGAATCATTAGTCCATGCGTACTGTCTCAAACCTCCATTTTGACTCATTAGCCAATGTGATCTGTCTCGTGCCTCCATTTTGAATCATTAGTCCATGTGTTCTGTCTTGTTCCTCCATTTTGATTCATTAGCCCATGTGTTCTGTCTCGTGCCTCCATTTTGTCACATTAGCCCATGTGTTCTGTCTCGTGTCTCCATTTTGACTCATTAGCCCATGTGTACTGTCTCGTGCCTCCATTTTGACTCATTAGCCCATGTGTTCTGTCTCGTGCGTCCATTATATTTCATAAGCCCATGTGTTCTGTCTCGTGCCTCCATTTTGACTCATTACCCCATGTGTACTGACTCGTACCTCCATTTTGACTCATTAGCCCATGTGTTCTGTCTTGTGCCTCCATTTTGAATCATTAGTCCATGAGTACTGTCTCAAACCTCCATTTTGACTCATTAGCCAATGTGTTCTGTCTCATATCTCTATTTTGACTCATTAGCCCATGTGTTCTGTCTCGTACCTCCATTTTGATACATTAGACCATGTGTTCTGTCTCGTGCCTCCATTTTGACTCATTAGCCCATGTGTTCTGTCTCGTGCCTCCATTTTGAATCAT
The DNA here is from genome assembly GCF_965601325.2 of Salmo salar. NCBI lineage: Eukaryota > Metazoa > Chordata > Actinopteri > Salmoniformes > Salmonidae > Salmo > Salmo salar. Next base: position 100,989,006 of record NC_138308.1, on the reverse strand, counting down.
TAGCCCATGTGTTCTGTCTCGTGCCTCCATTTTGACACATTAGCCCATGTGTTCTGTCTCGTGCCTCCATTTTGACACATTAGCCCATGTGTTCTGTCTCGTGCCTCCATTTTTACTCATTAGCCTATGTGTTCTGTCTCGTGCCTACATTTTGTCTCATTAGCCCATGTGTACTTTCTCGTGCCTCCATTTTGACTCATTAGCCCATGTGTTCTGTCTCGTGCCTCCATTTTGGCTCATTAGCCCGTGTGTACTGTCTCGTGCCACCATTTTGACACATTAGCCCATGTGTTCTGTATCATACCTCCATTTTGATTAATTAGCCCATGTTTTCTGTCTAGCGCCTTCATTTTGACTCATTAGCCCATGTGTACTGACTCGTACCTCCATTTTGACTCATTAGCCCATGTGTTCTGTCTCGTGCCTCCATTTTGAATCATTAGTCCATGCGTACTGTCTCAAACCTCCATTTTGACTCATTAGCCAATGTGTTCTGTCTCATATCTCTATTTTGACTCATTTGTCCATTTGTTTGGTCTCGTGCCTCCATTTTGACTCATTAGCCTTTGTGTACGGTCTTGTTCCTCCATTTTGATTAATTAGCCCATGTGTTCTGTCTCGTGCCTCCATTTTGAATCATTAGCCCATGTGTTCTGTCTCGTGCCTCCATTTTGACTCATTAGCCTATGTGTTCTGTCTCGTGCCTCCATTTTGACTCATTAGCCCATGTGTTCTGTCTCGTGCCTCCATTTTGACTCATTAGCCCATGTGTTCTTTCACGTGCCTCCATTTTGACTCATTAGCCCTTGTGTTCTGTCTCGTGCCTCCATTTTGACTCATTAACCCATGTGTTCTGTCTCGTGCCTCCATTTTGACTCATTAGCACATGTGTTCTGTCTCGTGCCTCCAATTTGACTCATTAGCCCATGTGTAATGTCTCGTGCCTCCATTTTGAATCATTAGTCCATGCGTACTGTCTCGTGCCTCCATTTTGACTCATTAACCCATGTGTTCTGACTAGCGCCTTCATTTTGACTCATTAGCACATGTGTTCTGTCTCGTTACTCCATTTTGACTCATTAGCACATGTGTTCTGGTTTCTGACTCCATTTTGACTCATTAGCCCATGCGTACTGTCTCAAACCTCCATTTTGACTCATTAGCCAATGTGATCTGTCTCGTGCCTCCATTTTGAATCATTAGTCCATGTGTTCTGTCTTGTTCCTCCATTTTGATTCATTAGCCCATGTGTTCTGTCTCGTGCCTCCATTTTGACATATTAGCCCATGTGTTCTGTCTCGTGTCTCCATTTTGACTCATTAGCCCATGTGTACTGTCTCGTGCTTCCATTTTGACTCATTAGCCCATGTGTTCTGTCTCGTGCGTCCATTTTATTTCATAAGCCCATGTGTTCTGTCTCGTGCCTCCATTTTGACTCATTAACCCCATGTGTACTGACTCGTACCTCCATTTTGACTCATTAGCCCATGTGTTCTGTCTCGAGCCTCCATTTTGAATCATTAGTCCATGCCTACTGTCTCAAACCTCCATTTTGACTCATTAGCCAATGTGTTCTGTCTCATATCTCTATTTTGACTCATTTGTCCATGTGTTTGGTCTCGTGCCTCCATTTTGACTCATTAGCCTTTGTGTACGGTCTTGTACCTCCATTTTGACTCATTAGTCCATGTGTTCTGTCTCGTACCTCCATTTTGAGTCATTAGCCCATGTGATCTGTCTCGTGCCTCCATTTTGAATCATTAGTCCATGTGTTCTGTCTTGTTCCTCCATTTTGATTCATTAGCCCATGTGTTCTGTCTGGTGTCTCCATTTTGAATCATTAGCCCATGTGTTCTGTCTCGTACCTCCATTTTAACTCATTAGCCCATGTATTCTGTCTCGTGCCTCCATTTTGACTCATTAACCCATGTGTTCTGTCTCGTACCTCCATTTTGATTCATTAGACCATGTGTTCTGTCTCCTGACTCCATTTTCACTCATTAGCCCATGTGTACTGTCTCGTGCCTCCATTTTGACTCATTAGCACATGTGTACTGTCTCGTACCTCCATTTTGACTCATTAGCCCATGTGTTCTGTCTCGTGCCTCCATTTTGACTTATTAGCCCATGTGTACTGTCTAGGTTCTTCATTTTGACACATTAGCCCATGCGTACTGTCTCAAACCTCCATTTTGACTCATTAGCCAATGTGTTCTGTCTCATATCTCTATTTTGACTCATTTGTCCATGTGTTCTGTCTTGTTCCTCCATTTTGAATCATTAGTCCATGCGTACTGTCTCAAACCTCCATTTTGACTCATTAGCCAATGTGATCTGTCTCGTGCCTCCATTTTGAATCATTAGTCCATGTGTTCTGTCTTGTTCCTCCATTTTGATTCATTAGCCAATGTGATTTGTCTCGTGCCTCCATTTTGAATCATTAGTCCATGTGTTCTGTCTCGTGCCTCCATTTTTACATATTAGCCCATGTGTTCTGTCTCGTGTCTCCATTTTGACTCATTAGCCCATGTGTACTGTCTCGTGCTTCCATTTTGACTCATAAGCCCATGTGTTCTGTCTCGTGCGTCCATTTTATTTCATAAGCCCATGTGTTCTGTCTCGTGCCTCCATTTTGACTCATTACCCCATGTGTACTGACTCGTACCTCCATTTTGACTCATTAGCCCATGTGTTCTGTCTCGAGCCTCCATTTTGAATCATTAGTCCATGCCTACTGTCTCAAACCTCCATTTTGACTCATTAGCCAATGTGTTCTGTCTCATATCTCTATTTTGACTCATTTGTCCATGTGTTTGGTCTCGTGCCTCCATTTTGACTCATTAGCCTTTGTGTACGGTCTTGTACCTCCATTTTGACTCATTAGTCCATGTGTTCTGTCTCGTACCTCCATTTTGAGTCATTAGCCCATGTGATCTGTCTCGTGCCTCCATTTTGAATCATTAGTCCATGTGTTCTGTCTTGTTCCTCCATTTTGATTCATTAGCCCATGTGTTCTGTCTGGTGTCTCCATTTTGAATCATTAGCCCATGTGTTCTGTCTCGTACCTCCATTTTAACTCATTAGCCCATGTATTCTGTCTCGTGCCTCCATTTTGACTCATTAACCCATGTGTTCTGTCTCGTACCTCCATTTTGATTCATTAGCCCATGTGTTCTGTCTGGTGTCTCCATTTTGAATCATTAGCCCATGTGTTCTGTCTCGTACCTCCATTTTAACTCATTAGCCCATGTATTCTGTCTCGTGCCTCCATTTTGACTCATTAACCCATGTGTTCTGTCTCGTACCTCCATTTTGATTCATTAGACCATGTGTTCTGTCTCCTGACTCCATTTTCACTCATTAGCCCATGTGTACTGTCTCGTGCCTCCATTTTGACTCATTAGCACATGTGTACTGTCTCGTACCTCCATTTTGACTCATTAGCCCATGTGTTCTGTCTCGTGCCTCCATTTTGACTTATTAGCCCATGTGTACTGTCTAGGTTCTTCATTTTGACACATTAGCCCATGCGTACTGTCTCAAACCTCCATTTTGACTCATTAGCCAATGTGTTCTGTCTCATATCTCTATTTTGACTCATTTGTCCATGTGTTCTGTCTTGTTCCTCCATTTTGAATCATTAGTCCATGCGTACTGTCTCAAACCTCCATTTTGACTCATTAGCCAATGTGATCTGTCTCGTGCCTCCATTTTGAATCATTAGTCCATGTGTTCTGTCTTGTTCCTCCATTTTGATTCATTAGCCAATGTGATCTGTCTCGTGCCTCCATTTTGAATCATTAGTCCATGTGTTCTGTCTTGTTCCTCCATTTTGATTCATTAGCCCATGTGTTCTGTCTCGTGCCTCCATTTTGACATATTAGCCCATGTGTTCTGTCTCGTGTCTCCATTTTGACTCATTAGCCCATGTGTACTGTCTCGTGCTTCCATTTTGACTCATTAGCCCATGTGTTCTGTCTCGTGCGTCCATTTTATTTCATAAGCCCATGTGTTCTGTCTCGTGCCTCCATTTTGACTCATTACCCCATGTGTACTGACTCGTACCTCCATTTTGACTCATTAGCCCATGTGTTCTGTCTTGAGCCTCCATTTTGAATCATTAGTCCATGCCTACTGTCTCAAACCTCAATTTTGACTCATTAGCCAATGTGTTCTGTCTCATATCTCTATTTTGACTCATTTGTCCATGTGTTTGGTCTCGTGCCTCCATTTTGACTCATTAGCCTTTGTGTACGGTCTTGTACCTCCATTTTGACTCATTAGTCCATGTGTTCTGTCTCGTACCTCCATTTTGAGTCATTAGCCCATGTGATCTGTCTCGTGCCTCCATTTTGAATCATTAGTCCATGTGTTCTGTCTTGTTCCGCCATTTTGATTCATTAGCCCATGTGTTCTGTCTGGTGTCTCCATTTTGAATCATTAGCCCATGTGTTCTGTCTCGTACCTCCATTTTAACTCATTAGCCCATGTATTCTGTCTCGTGCCTCCATTTTGACTCATTAACCCATGTGTTCTGTCTCGTACCTCCATTTTGATTCATTAGACCATGTGTTCTGTCTCCTGACTCCATTTTCACTCATTAGCCCATGTGTACTGTCTCGTGCCTCCATTTTGACTCATTAGCACATGTGTACTGTCTCGTACCTCCATTTTGACTCATTAGCCCATGTGTTCTGTCTCGTGCCTCCATTTTGACTTATTAGCCCATGTGTACTGTCTAGGTTCTTCATTTTGACACATTAGCCCATGCGTACTGTCTCAAACCTCCATTTTGACTCATTAGCCAATGTGTTCTGTCTCATATCTCTATTTTGACTCATTTGTCCATGTGTTCTGTCTTGTTCCTCCATTTTGAATCATTAGTCCATGCGTACTGTCTCAAACCTCCATTTTGACTCATTAGCCAATGTGATCTGTCTCGTGCCTCCATTTTGAATCATTAGTCCATGTGTTCTGTCTTGTTCCTCCATTTTGATTCATTAGCCCATGTGTTCTGTCTCGTGCCTCCATTTTGACACATTAGCCCATGTGTTCTGTCTCGTGTCTCCATTTTGACTCATTAGCCCATGTGTACTGTCTCGTGCCTCCATTTTGACTCATTAGCCCATGTGTTCTGTCTCGTGCGTCCATTATATTTCATAAGCCCATGTGTTCTGTCTCGTGCCTCCATTTTGACTCATTACCCCATGTGTACTGACTCCTACCTCCATTTTGACTCATTAGCCCATGTGTTCTGTCTCGAGCCTCCATTTTGAATCATTAGTCCATGCCTACTGTCTCAAACCTCCATTTTGACTCATTAGCCAATGTGTTCTGTCTCATATCTCTATTTTGACTCATTTGTCCATGTGTTTGGTCTTGTACCTCCATTTTGACTCATTAGTCCATGTGTTCTGTCTCGTACCTCCATTTTGAGTCATTAGCCCATGTGATCTGTCTCGTGCCTCCATTTTGAATCATTAGTCCATGTGTTCTGTCTTGTTCCTCCATTTTGATTCATTAGCCCATGTGTTCTGTCTGGTGTCTCCATTTTGAATCATTAGCCCATGTGTTCTGTCTCGTACCTCCATTTTAACTCATTAGCCCATGTATTCTGTCTCGTGCATCCATTTTGACTCATTAACCCATGTGTTCTGTCTCGTACCTCCATTTTGATTCATTAGACCATGTGTTCTGTCTCCTGACTCCATTTTCACTCATTAGCCCATGTGTACTGTCTCGTGCCTCCATTTTGACTCATTAGCACATGTGTACTGTCTCGTACCTCCATTTTGACTCATTAGCCCATGTGTTCTGTCTCGTGCCTCCATTTTGACTTATTAGCCCATGTGTACTGTCTAGGTTCTTCATTTTGACACATTAGCCCATGTGTTCTGTCTCATACCTCCATTTTGACTCATTAGCCAATGTGTTCTGTCTCATATCTCTATTTTGACTCATTTGTCCATGTGTTCTGTCTTGTTCCTCCATTTTGAATCATTAGTCCATGCGTACTGTCTCAAACCTCCATTTTGACTCATTAGCCAATGTGTTCTGTCTTGTTCCTCCATTTTGATTCATTAGCCCATGTGTTCTGTCTCGTGCCTCCATTTTGACACATTAGCCCATGTGTTCTGTCTCGTGTCTCCATTTTGACTCATTAGCCAATGTGTACTGTCTCGTGCCTCCATTTTGACTCATTAGCCCATGTGTTCTGTCTCGTGCCTCCATTTTGAATCATTAGTCCATGCGTACTGTCTCAAACCTCCATTTTGACTCATTAGCCAATGTGTTCTGTCTCATATCTCTATTTTGACTCATTAGCCCATGTGTTCTGTCTCGTACCTCCATTTTGATACATTAGACCATGTGTTCTGTCTCGTGCCTCCATTTTGACTCATTAGCCCATGTGTTCTGTCTTGTGCCTCCATTTTGACTCATTAGCCTATGTGTTCTGTCTCGTGCCTACATTTTGACTCATTAGCCCATGTGTACTTTCTCGTGCCTCCATTTTGACTCATTAGCCCATGTGTTCTGTCTCGTGCCTCCATTTTGGCTCATTAGCCCATGTGTACTGTCTCGTGCCACCATTTTGACACATTAGCCCATGTGTTCTGTCTCATACCTCCATTTTGATTAATTAGCCCATGTGTTCTGTCTAGCGCCTTCATTTTGACTCATTAGCCCATGTGTACTGACTCGTGCCTCCATTTTGACTCATTAGCCCATGTGTTCTGTCTCGTGCCTCCATTTTGAATCATTAGTCCATGCGTACTGTCTCAAACCTCCATTTTGACTCATTAGCCAATGTGTTCTGTCTCATATCTCTATTTTGACTCATTTGTCCATTTGTTTGGTCTCGTGCCTCCATTTTTACTCATTAGCCTTTGTGTACGGTCTTGTTCCTCCATTTTGATTAATTAGCCCATGTGTTCTGTCTCGTGCCTCCATTTTGAATCATTAGCCCATGTGTTCTGTCTCGTGCCTCCATTTTCACTCATTAGCCTATGTGTTCTGTCTCGTGCCTCCATTTTGACTCATTAGCCCATGTGTTCTGTCTCGTGCTTCCATTTTGACTCATTAGCCCATGTGTTCTGTCTCGTGCCTCCATTTTGACTCATTAGCCCATGTGTTCTTTCACGTGCCTCCATTTTGACTCATTAGCCCATGTGTTCTGTCTCGTGCCTCCATTTTGACTCATTAACCCATGTGTTCTGTCTCGTGCCTCCATTTTGACTCATTAGCACATGTGTTCTGTCTCGTGCCTCCAATTTGACTCATTAGCCCATGTGTAATGTCTCGTGCCTCCATTTTGAATCATTAGTCCATGCGTAATGTCTCGTGCCTCCATTTTGACTCATTAACCCATGTGTTCTGACTAGCGCCTTCTTTTTGACTCATTAGCACATGTGTTCTGTCTCGTGCCTCCAATTTGACTCATTAGCCAATGTGTTCTGTCTCGTGCCTCCATTTTGAATCATTAGTCCATGCGTACTGTCTCAAACCTCCATTTTGACTCATTAGCCAATGTGTTCTGTCTCATATCTCTATTTTGACTCATTTGTCCATGTGTATGGTCTCGTGCCTCCATTTTGACTCATTAGCCTTTGTGTATGGTCTAGTACCTCCATTTTGACTCATTAGTCCATGTGTTCTGTCTCGTACCTCATTTTTGAGTCATTAGCCCATGAGATCTGTCTGGTGTCTCCATTTTGAATCATTAGCCCATGTGTTCTGTCTCGTGCCTCCATTTTTACTCATTAGCCCATGTGTACTGTCTCGTACCTCCATTTTGACTCATTAGCCCATGTGTTCTGTCTCGTGCCTCCATTTTGACTCATTAGCCCATGTGTTCTGTCTCGTGCCTCCATTTTGAATCATTAGCCCATGTGTTCTGTCTCGTGCCTCCATTTTGACACATTAGCCCATGTGTTCTGTATCGTGCCTCCATTTTTACTCATTAGCCTATGTGTTCTGTCTCATGCCTACATTTTGACTCATTAGCCCATGTGTTCTGTCTCGTGCCTCCATTTTGGCTCATTAGCCCATGTGTACTGTCTCGTGCCACCATTTTGACACATTAGCCCATGTGTTCTGTCTCATACCTCCATTTTGATTAATTAGCCCATGTGTTCTGTCTAGCGCCTTCATTTTGACTCATTAGCCCATGTGTTCCGTCTCGTGCCTTCATTTTGACTCATTAGCCCATGTGTTCTGTCTCGTGCCTCCATTTTTACTCATTAGCCCATGTGTACTGTCTCGTACCTCCATTTTGACTCATTAGCCCATGTGTTCTGTCTCGTGACTCCATTTTGACTCATTAGCCAATGTGTTCTGTCTCATATCTCTATTTTGACTCATTTGTCCATGTGTTGTGTCTTGTTCCTCCATTTTGAATCATTATTCCATGCGTACTGTCTCAAACCTCCATTTTGACTCATTAGCCAATGTGGTCTGTCTCGTGCCTCCATTTTGAATCATTAGTCCATGTGTTCTGTCTTGTTCCTCCATTTTGATTCATTAGCCCATGTGTTCTGTCTCGTGCCTCCATTTTGACTCATTAGCCCATGTGTTCTGTCTCGTGTCTCCATTTTGACTCATTAGCCCATGTGTACTGTCTCGTGCCTCCATTTTGACTCATTAGCCCATGTGTTCTGTCTCGTGCGTCCATTTTATTTCATAAGCCCATGTGTTCTGTCTCGTACCTCCATTTTGACTCATTAGCCCATGTGTTCTGTCTCGTGCCTCCATTTTGAATCATTAGTCCATGCGTACTGTCTCAAACCTCCATTTTGACTCATTAGCCAATGTGTTCTGTCTCATATCTCTATTTTGACTCATTTGTCCATGTGTTTGGTCTCGTGCCTCCATTTTGACTCATTAGCCTTTGTTGTACGGTCTTGTACATCCATTTTGACTCATTAGTCCATGTGTTCTGTCTTGTTCCTCCATTTTGATTCATTAGCCCATGTGTTCTGTCTGGTGTCTCCATTTTGAATCATTAGCCCATGTGTTCTGTCTCGTACCTCCATTTTGACTTATTAGCCCATGTGTACTGTCTAGGTTCTTCATTTTGACACATTAGTCCATGTGTTCTGTCTCGTGCCTCCATTTTGACTCATTAACCCATGTGTTCTGTCTCCTGACTCCATTTTCACTCATTAGTCCATGTGTTCTGTCTCGTACCTCCATTTTGATTCATTAGACCATGTGTTCTGTCTCCTGACTCCATTTTCACTCATTAGCCCATGTGTACTGTCTCGTGCCTCCATTTTGACTCATTAGCCCATGTGTTTGGTCTTGTACCTCCATTTTGACTCATTAGTCCATGTGTTCTGTCTCGTGCCTCCATTTTGACTCATTAGCCCATGTGTTCTGTCTCGTGCCTCCATTTTGACTCATTAGCACATGTGTTCTGTCTCGTACCTCCATTTTGAGTCATTAGCCCATGTGTTCTGTCTCGTGACTCCATTTTGACTCATTAGCCCATGTGTACTGTCTCGTGACTCCATTTTTACTCATTAGCCCATGTGATCTGTCTTGTGCCTCCATTTTCAATCATTAGTCCATGTGTTCTGTCTTGTTCCTCCATTTTGATTCATTAGCCCATGTGTTCTGTCTAGTGCCTCCATTTTGAATCATTAGCCCATGTGTTCTGTCTCGTACCTCCATTTTAACTCATTAGCCCATGTATTCTGTCTCGTGCCTCCATTTTGACTCATTAGCCCATGTGTACTGTCTCGTGCCACCATTTTGACACATTAGCCCATGTGTTCTGTCTCATACCTCCATTTTGATTAATTAGCCCATGTGTTCTGTCTAGCGCCTTCATTTTGACTCATTAGCACATGTGTTCTGTCTTCTGACTCCATTTTGACTCATTAGCCCATGTGTTCTGTCTCGTGCCTCCATTTTGAATCATTAGTCCATGCGTACTGTCTCAAACCTCCATTTTCACTCATTAGCCAATGTGTTCTGTCTCATATCTCTATTTTGACTCATTTGTCCATGTGTTTGGTCTTGTACCTCCATTTTGACTCATTAGTCCATGTGTTCTGTCTCGTACCTCCATTTTGAATCATTAGCCCATGTGTTCTGTCTAGCGCCTTCATTTTGACTCATTAGCACATGTGTTCTGTCTTCTGACTCCATTTTGACTTTTAGCCCATGTGTTCTGTCTCGTGCCTCCATTTTGAATCATTAGTCCATGCGTACTGTCTCAAACCTCCATTTTCACTCATTAGACAATGTGTTCTGTCTCATATCTCTATTTTGACTCATTTGTCAATGTGTTTGGTCTTGTACCTCCATTTTGACTCATTAGTCCATGTGTTCTGTCTCGTACCTCCATTTTGAGTCATTAGCCCATGTGATCTGTCTCGTGCCTCCATTTTGAATCATTAGCCCATTTGTTCGGTCTGTTGTCTCCATTTTGAATCATTAGCCCATGTGTTCTGTCTCGTACCTCCATTTTAACTCATTAGCCCATGTGTACTGTCTAGGTTCTTCATTTTGACTCATTAGCCCATGTGTACTGTCTAGGTTCTTCATTTTGACACATTAGTTCATGTGTTCTGTCTCATACCTCCATTTTGATTCATTAGCCCATGTGTTCTGTCTCGTGACTCCATTTTGACTCATTAGCCCATGTGTACTGTCTTATACCTCCATTTTGACTCATTAGGCCATGTGTTCTGTCTCGTGACTCCATTTTGACTCATTAGCCCATGTGTTCTGTCTCGTGACTCCATTTTGACTCATTAGCCAATGTGTTCTGTCTCATATCTCTATTTTGACTCATTTGTCCATGTGTTGTGTCTTGTTCCTCCATTTTGAATCATTATTCCATGCGTACTGTCTCAAACCTCCATTTTGACTCATTAGCCAATGTGGTCTGTCTCGTGCCTCCATTTTGAATCATTAGTCCATGTGTTCTGTCTTGTTCCTCCATTTTGATTCATTAGCCCATGTGTTCTGTCTCGTGCCTCCATTTTGACTCATTAGCCCATGTGTTCTGTCTCGTGTCTCCATTTTGACTCATTAGCCCATGTGTACTGTCTCGTGCCTCCATTTTGACTCATTAGCCCATGTGTTCTGTCTCGTGCGTCCATTTTATTTCATAAGCCCATGTGTTCTGTCTCGTGCCTCCATTTTGACTCATTAGCCCATGTGTTCTGTCTTCTGACTCCATTTTGACTCATTAGCCCATGTGTTCTGTCTCGTGCCTCCATTTTGAATCATTAGTCCATGCGTACTGTCTCAAACCTCCATTTTGACTCATTAGCCAATGTGTTCTGTCTCATATCTCTATTTTGACTCATTTGTCCATGTGTTTGGTCTCGTGCCTCCATTTTGACTCATTAGCCTTTGTTGTACGGTCTTGTACATCCATTTTGACTCATTAGTCCATGTGTTCTGTCTTGTTCCTCCATTTTGATTCATTAGCCCATGTGTTCTGTCTGGTGTCTCCATTTTGAATCATTAGCCCATGTGTTCTGTCTCGTACCTCCATTTTGACTTATTAGCCCATGTGTACTGTCTAGGTTCTTCATTTTGACACATTAGTCCATGTGTTCTGTCTCGTGCCTCCATTTTGACTCATTAACCCATGTGTTCTGTCTCCTGACTCCATTTTCACTCATTAGTCCATGTGTTCTGTCTCGTACCTCCATTTTGATTCATTAGACCATGTGTTCTGTCTCCTGACTCCATTTTCACTCATTAGCCCATGTGTACTGTCTCGTGCCTCCATTTTGACTCATTAGCCCATGTGTTTGGTCTTGTACCTCCATTTTGACTCATTAGTCCATGTGTTCTGTCTCGTGCCTCCATTTTGACTCATTAGCCCATGTGTTCTGTCTCGTGCCTCCATTTTGACTCATTAGCACATGTGTTCTGTCTCGTACCTCCATTTTGAGTCATTAGCCCATGTGTTCTGTCTCGTGACTCCATTTTGACTCATTAGCCCATGTGTACTGTCTCGTGACTCCATTTTTACTCATTAGCCCATGTGATCTGTCTTGTGCCTCCATTTTCAATCATTAGTCCATGTGTTCTGTCTTGTTCCTCCATTTTGATTCATTAGCCCATGTGTTCTGTCTAGTGCCTCCATTTTGAATCATTAGCCCATGTGTTCTGTCTCGTACCTCCATTTTAACTCATTAGCCCATGTATTCTGTCTCGTGCCTCCATTTTGACTCATTAGCCCATGTGTACTGTCTCGTGCCACCATTTTGACACATTAGCCCATGTGTTCTGTCTCATACCTCCATTTTGATTAATTAGCCCATGTGTTCTGTCTAGCGCCTTCATTTTGACTCATTAGCACATGTGTTCTGTCTTCTGACTCCATTTTGACTCATTAGCCCATGTGTTCTGTCTCGTGCCTCCATTTTGAATCATTAGTCCATGCGTACTGTCTCAAACCTCCATTTTCACTCATTAGCCAATGTGTTCTGTCTCATATCTCTATTTTGACTCATTTGTCCATGTGTTTGGTCTTGTACCTCCATTTTGACTCATTAGTCCATGTGTTCTGTCTCGTACCTCCATTTTGAGTCATTAGCCCATGTGATCTGTCTCGTGCCTCCATTTTGAATCATTAGCCCATGTGTTCTGTCTAGCGCCTTCATTTTGACTCATTAGCACATGTGTTCTGTCTTCTGACTCCATTTTGACTTTTAGCCCATGTGTTCTGTCTCGTGCCTCCATTTTGAATCATTAGTCCATGCGTACTGTCTCAAACCTCCATTTTCACTCATTAGCCAATGTGTTCTGTCTCATATCTCTATTTTGACTCATTTGTCAATGTGTTTGGTCTTGTACCTCCATTTTGACTCATTAGTCCATGTGTTCTGTCTCGTACCTCCATTTTGAGTCATTAGCCCATGTGATCTGTCTCGTGCCTCCATTTTGAATCATTAGCCCATTTGTTCGGTCTGTTGTCTCCATTTTGAATCATTAGCCCATGTGTTCTGTCTCGTACCTCCATTTTAACTCATTAGCCCATGTGTACTGTCTAGGTTCTTCATTTTGACTCATTAGCCCATGTGTACTGTCTAGGTTCTTCATTTTGACACATTAGTTCATGTGTTCTGTCTCATACCTCCATTTTGATTCATTAGCCCATGTGTTCTGTCTCGTGACTCCATTTTGACTCATTAGCCCATGTGTACTGTCTTATACCTCCATTTTGACTCATTAGGCCATGTGTTCTGTCTCGTGCCTCCATTTTGACTCATTAACCCATGTGTTCTGTCTCGTGCCTCCATTTTGACTCATTAGCACATGTGTTCTGTCTCGTACCTCCATTTTGAGTCATTGCCCATGTGATCTGTTTCGTGCCTCCATTTTCAATCAATTGTCCATGTGTTCTGTCTTGTTCCTCCATTTTGATTAATTAGCCCATGTGTTCTGTCTCGTGCCTCTATTTTGAATCATTAGCCCATGTGTTCTGTCTCGTACCTCCATTTTAACTCATTAGCCCATGTATTCTGTCTCGTGCCTCCATTTTGACTCATTAGCCCATGTGTTCTGTCTCGTACCTCCATTTTGATTCATTAGCCCATGTGTTCTGTCTCGTGACTCCATTTTGACTCATTAGCCCATGTGTACTGTCTCGTGCTCCATTTTGACTCATTAGCCCATGTGTTCTGTCTCGTGCCTCCATTTTGACTCATTAGCCTATGTGTTCTGTCTCGTGCATCCATTTTGACTCATTAGCCCATGTGTTCTGTCTCGTGCCTCCATTTTGACTCATTAGCCCATGTGTTCTGTCACGTGCCTCCATTTTGACTCATTAGCCCATGTGTTCTGTCTCGTGCCTCAATTTTGACTCATTAACCTATGTGTTCTGTCTCGTGACTCCATTTTGACTCATTAGCCCATGTGTTCTGTCTCGTGACTCCATTTTGACTCATTAGCCAATGTGTTCTGTCTCATATCTCTATTTTGACTCATTTGTCCTTGTGTTGTGTCTTGTTCCTCCATTTTGAATCATTATTCCATGCGTACTGTCTCAAACCTTCCGGTCACAACTTGCAGACTTGTTTACGCTGCTGTGCGTTTTTGTTGCCGATCTTACTTTGATTCCTGACGGTTTTTTACTTTTTCATTACCGTATATTTTTACTTTTTCCCTCACTCAACTTTTTTCATTCAACTTTTTCACCCCGGAGGTTTTATCTGGACATGGTTCGTCAGGACTTCAAACAGCCGAAGCTAAGTAACATTAACATGATGCCTTCTAATTGCAGTCGTTGTACTTATAATATACAGGAGAACGATCGCCTTACGGCAAGGATAGCTGTGCTGCAAGCCCAGCTTCAGACGCGATCGTTAGGCAAGGGTAATTTCAGTGTAGGAAAGGATGAAACAGCGTCTGTGCCACCAGTAAGTACAGATAGTAACGTTAGTATAAACCCCCTCGCACGGTCCCCGCAGCCGGACATCTTTCTCATGGCTTCTGGAGGGAAACGCTGTAGGAATGCTCAACCGGTGTCGCTTATTCAGCCGACAGAAACTTTCAACCGGTTCTCCCCATTAAGCGAGTCGGAGTCGGAGGCCGAGACTTCTCTGGTCTCTACTCCTCCCGTTGTGGGGTCTGAGACGCCGACGGCTCCCACCATTAGCTCTGACAAATTGAAAACCCTAGTCATTGGCGACTCCATTACCCGCAGTATTAGACTTAAAACTAATCATCCAGCGATCATACACTGTTTACCAGGGGGCAGGGCTACCGACGTTAAGGCTAATCTAAAGACGGTGCTGGCTAAAGCTAAAACTGGCGAGTGTAGAGAGTATAGAGATATTGTTATCCACGTCGGCACCAACGATGTTAGGATGAAACAGTCAGAGGTCACCAAGCGCAACATAGCTTCAGCGTGTAAATCAGCTAGAAAGATGTGTCGGCATCGATTAATTGTCTCTGGCCCCCTCCCAGTTAGGGGGAGTGATGAGCTCCACAGCAGAGTCTCACAACTCAATCGCTGGTTGAAAACTGTTTTCTGCCCCTCCCAAAAGATAGAATTTGTAGATAATTGGCCCTCTTTCTGGGACTCACCCACAAACAGGACCAAGCCTGGCCTGTTGAGGAGTGACGGACTCCATCCTAGCTGGAGGGGTGCTCTCATCTTATCTACGAACATAGACAGGGCTCTAACTCCTCTAGCTCCACAATGAAATAGGGTGCAGGCCAGGCAGCAGGCTGTTAGCCAGCCTGCCAGCTTAGTGGAGTCTGCCACTAGCACAGTCAGTGTAGTCAGCTCAGCTTTCCCCATTGAGACCGTGTCTGTGCCTCGATCTAGGTTGGGCAAAATTAAAAATGGCGGTGTTCGCTTTAGCAATCTCACTAGTATAAAGACCTCCTCCATTCCTGCCATTATTGAAAGAGATTGTGATACCTCACATCTCAAAATTGGGTTACTTAATGTTAGATCCCTCACTTCCAAGGCAGTTATAGTCAATGAACTAATCACTGATAATAATCTTGATGTGATTGGCCTGACTGAAACATGGCTTAAGCCTGATGAATTTACTGTGTTAAATGAGGCCTCACCCCCAGGTTACATTAGTGACCATACCCCCCGTGCATCCGGCAAAGGCGGAGGTGTTGCTAACATTTACGATAGCAAATTTCAATTTACAAAAAAAAAAACAACAATGACGTTTTCGTCTTTTGAGCTTCTAGTCATGAAATCTATGCAGCCTACTCACTCACTTTTTATAGCTACTGTTTATAGGCCTCCTGGGCCATATGCAGTGTTCCTCACTGAGTTCCCTGAATTCCTATCGGATCTTGTAGTCATAGCAGATAATATTCTAATTTTTGGTGACTTTAACATTCACATGGAAAAGTCCACAGACCCACTCCAAAAGGCTTTCGGAGCCATCATCGACTCAGTGGGTTTTGTCCAACATGTCTCTGGACCTACTCACTGCCACAGTCATACTCTGGACCTAGTTTTGTCCCATGGAATAAATGTTGTGGATCTAAATGTTTTTCCTCATAATCCTGGACTATCGGACCACCATTTTATTACGTTTGCAATTGCAACAAATAATCTGCTCAGACCCCAACCAAGGAGCATTAAAAGTCGTGCTATAAATTCTCAGACAACCCAAAGATTCCTTGATGCCCTTCCAGACTGCCTCTGCCTACCCAAGGACGTCAGAGGACAAAAATCAGTTAACCACCTAACCGAGGAACTCAATTTAACCTTGCGCAATACCCTAGATGCAGTTGCACCCCTAAAAACTAAAAACATCTGTCATAAGAAACTAGCTCCCTGGTATACAGAAAATACACGAGCTCTGAAGCAAGCTTCCAGAAAATTGGAACGGAAATGGCGCCACACCAAACTGGAAGTCTTCCGACTAGCTTGGAAAGACAGTACCGTGCAGTATCGAAGAGCCCTTACTGCTGCTCGATCATCCTATTTTTCCAACTTAATTGAGGAAAATAAGAACAATCCGAAATTTCTTTTTGATACTGTCGCAAAGCTAACTAAAAAGCAGCCTTCGCAAATGGAGGATGGCTTTCACTTCAGCAGTAATAAATTTATGAACTTCTTTGAGGAAAAGATCATGATCATTAGAAAGCAAATTACAGACTCCTCTTTAAATCTGGGTATTCCTCCAAAGCTCCATTGTCCTGAGTCTGCACAACTCTGCCAGGACCTAGGATCAAGGGAGATACTAAAGTGTTTTAGTACTATATCTCTTGACGCAATGATGAAAATAATCATGGCCTCCAAACCCTCAAGCTGCATACTGGACCCTATTCCAACTAAACTACTGAAAGAGCTGCTTCCTGTGCTTGGCCCTCCTATGTTGAACATAATAAACGGCTCTCTATCCACCGGATGTGTACCAAGCTCACTAAAAGTGGCAGTAATAAAGCCTCTCTTGAAAAAGCCGAATCTTGATCCAGAAATTATAAAAAACTATCGGCCTATATCGAATCTTCCATTCCTCTCCAAAATTTTAGAAAAAGCTGTTGCACAGCAACTGACTGCCTTCCTGAAGACAAACAATGTATACGAAACGCTTCAGTCTGGTTTTAGACCCCATCATAGCACTGAGACTGCACTTGTGAAGGTGGTAAATGACCTTTTAATGACGTCAGACCGAGGCTCTGCATCTGTCCTCGTGCTCCTAGATCTTAGTGCCGCTTTTGATACCATCGATCACCACATTCTTTTGGAGAGATTGGAAACCCAAATTGGTCTACATGGACAAGTTCTGGCCTGGTTTAGATCTTATCTGTCGGAAAGATATCAGTTTGTCTCTGTGAATGGTTTGTCCTCTGACAAATCAATTGTAAATTTCGGTGTTCCTCAAGGTTCCGTTTTAGGACCACTATTGTTTTCACTATATATTTTACCTCTTGGGGATGTCATTCGAAAACATAATGTTAAATTTCACTGCTATGCAGACGACACACAGCTGTACATTTCAATGAAACATGGTGAAGCCCCAAAATTGCCCTCGCTAGAAGCCTGTGTTTCAGACATAAAGAAGTGGATGGCTGCAAACTTTCTACTTTTAAACTCGGACAAAACAGAGATGCTTGTTCTAGGTCCCAAGAAACAAAGAGATCTTCTGTTGAATCTGACAATTAATCTGGATGGTTGTACAGTCGTCTCAAATAAAACTGTGAAGGACCTCGGCGTTACTCTGGACCCTGATCTCTCTTTTGAAGAACATATCAAGACTGTTTCAAGGACAGCTTTTTTCCATCTACGTAACATTGCAAAAATCAGAAATTTTCTGTCCAAAAATGACGCAGAAAAATTTATCCATGCTTTTGTTACTTCTAGGCTGGACTACTGCAATGCTCTACTTTCCGGCTACCCGGATAAAGCACTAAATAAACTTCAGTTAGTGCTAAATACGGCTGCTAGAATCCTGACTAGAACCAAAAAATTTGATCATATTACTCCAGTGTTAGCCTCCCTACACTGGCTTCCTGTTAAGGCAAGGGCTGATTTCAAGGTTTTACTGCTAACCTACAAAGCATTACATGGGCTTGCTCCTACCTATCTTTCCGATTTGGTCCTGCCGTACATACCTACACGTACGCTACGGTCACAAGACGCAGGCCTCCTAATTGTCCCTAGAATTTCTAAGCAAACGGCTGGAGGTAGGGCTTTCTCCTATAGAGCTCCATTTTTATGGAATGGTCTGCCTACCAATGTGAGAGACGCAGACTCAGTCTCAACCTTTAAGTCTTTACTGAAGACTTATCTCTTCAGTAGGTCCTATGATTAAGTATAGTCTGGCCCAGGAGTGTGAAGGTGAACGGAAAGGCTGGAGCAACGAACCGCCCTTGCTGTCTCTGCCTTGCCGGTTCCCCTCTTTCCACTGGGATTCTCTGCCTCTAACCCTTTTACAGAGGCTGAGTCACTGGCCTACTGGTGTTCTTCCATGCCGTCCATGGGAGGGGTGCGTCACTTGAGTGGGTTGAGTCACTGACGTGGTCTTCCTGTCTGGGTTGGCGCCCCCCCCCCCCCCTTGGGTTGTGCCATGGCGGAGATCGTTGTGGGCTATACTCGGCCTTGTCTTAGGACGGTAAGTTGGTGGTTGGAGACATCCCTCTAGTGGTGTGGGGGCTGTGCTTTGGCAAAGTGGGTGGGGTTATATCCTGCCTGTTTGGCCCTGTCCGGGGGTATCATCGGATGGGGCCACAGTGTCTTCTGATCCCTCCTGTCTCAGCCTCCAGTAGTTATGCTGCAGTAGTTTATGTGTCGGGGGGCTAGGGTCAGTCTGTTACATCTGGAGTATTTCTCTTGTCTTATCCGGTGTCCTGTGTGTATTTAAATATGCTCTCTCTAATTCTCTCTTTCTCTCTTTCTGTCTTTCTCTCGGAGGACCTGAGCCCTAGGACCATGCCTCAGGACTACCTGGTATGATGAATCCTTGCTGTCCCCAGTCCACCTGGCCGTGCTGCTGCTCCAGTTTCAACTGTTCTGCCTGCGGCTATGGAACCCTGACCTGTTCACCGGACGTGCTTGTTGCACCCTCGACAACTACTATGATTATTATTAATTGACCATGCTGGTCATTTATGAACATTTTAACATTTTAACATTTTGACCATGTTCTGTTATAATATCCACCCTGCACAGCCAGAAGAGGACTGGCCACCCCTCATAGCCTGGTTCCTCTCTAGGTTTCTTCCTAGGTTTTTGGCCTTTCTAGGGAGTTTTTCCTAGGGAGTTTTTCCTAGCCACCGTGCTTCTTTCACATGCTTTGCTTGCTGTTTGGGGTTTTAGGCTGGGTTTCTGTACAGCACTTTGAGAATATCAGCTGATGTACGAAGGGCTATATAAAAAAAAATTTGAATTTGAAACCTCCATTTTGACTCATTAGCCAATGTGGTCTATCTCGTGCCTCCATTTTGAATCATTAGTCCATGTGTTCTGTCTTGTTCCTCCATTTTGATTCATTAGCCCATGTGTTCTGGCTCGTGCCTCCATTTTGACTCATTAGCCCATGTGTTCTGTCTCGTGTCTCCATTTTGACTCATTAGCCCATGTGTTCTGTCTTGTTCCTCCATTTTGATTAATTAGCCCATGTGTGCTGTCTGTGCCTCCATTTTGAATCATTAGTCCATGTGTTCTGTCTCGTACCTCCATTTTAACTCATTAGCCCATGTATTCTGTCTCGTGCCTCCATTTTGACTCATTAGCCCATGTCTTCTGTCTCGTACCTCCATTTTGATTCATTAGCCCATGTGTTCTGTCTCGTGACTCCATTTTGACTCATTAGCCCATGTGTACTGTCTCGTGCCACCATTTTGACACATTAGCC
The DNA here is from genome assembly GCF_965601325.2 of Salmo salar. Taxonomy (NCBI): domain Eukaryota; kingdom Metazoa; phylum Chordata; class Actinopteri; order Salmoniformes; family Salmonidae; genus Salmo; species Salmo salar. The sequence continues at coordinate 100,969,195 of NC_138308.1, read as the reverse complement.
CATGTGTTCTGTCTCATACCTCCATTTTGATTAATTAGCCCATGTGTTCTGTCTAGCGCCTTCATTTTGACTCATTAGCACATGTGTTCTGTCTTCTGACTCCATTTTGACTCATTAGCCCATGTGTTCTGTCTCGTGCCTCCATTTTGAATCATTAGTCCATGCGTACTGTCTCAAACCTCCATTTTCACTCATTAGCCAATGTGTTCTGTCTAATATCTCTATTTTGACTCATTTGTCCATGTGTTTGGTCTTGTACCTCCATTTTGACTCATTAGTCCATGTGTTCTGTCTCGTACCTCCATTTTGAGTCATTAGCCCATGTGATCTGTCTCGTGCCTCCATTTTGAATCATTAGCCCATGTGTTCTGTCTAGCGCCTTCATTTTGACACATTAGCACATGTGTTCTGTCTTCTGACTCCATTTTGACTCATTAGCCCATGTGTTCTGTCTCGTGCCTCCATTTTGAATCATTAGTCCATGCGTACTGTCTCAAACCTCCATTTTCACTCATTAGCCAATGTGTTCTGTCTCATATCTCTATTTTGACTCATTTGTCCATGTGTTTGGTCTTGTACCTCCATTTTGACTCATTAGTCCATGTGTTCTGTCTCGTACCTCCATTTTGAGTCATTAGCCCATGTGATCTGTCTCGTGCCTCCATTTTGAATCATTAGCCCATTTGTTCGGTCTGTTGTCTCCATTTTGAATCATTAGCCCATGTGTTCTGTCTCGTACCTCCATTTTAACTCATTAGCCCATGTGTACTGTCTAGGTTCTTCATTTTGACTCATTAGCCCATGTGTACTGTCTAGGTTCTTCATTTTGACACATTAGTTCATGTGTTCTGTCTCATACCTCCATTTTGATTCATTAGCCCATGTGTTCTGTCTCGTGACTCCATTTTGACTCATTAGCCCATGTGTACTGTCTTGTACCTCCATTTTGACTTATTAGGCCATGTGTTCTGTCTCGTACCTCCATTTTGATTCATTAGCCCATCTGTTCTGTCTCGTGACTCCATTTTGACTCATTAGCCCATGTGTACTGTCTTGTACCTCCATTTTGACTTATTAGGCCATGTGTTCTGTCTCGTGCCTCCATTTTGACTCATTAACCCATGTGTTCTGTCTCGTGCCTCCATTTTGACTCATTAGCACATGTGTTCTGTCTCGTACCTCCATTTTGAGTAATTGCCCATGTGATCTGTCTCGTGCCTCCATTTTCAATCATTAGTCCATGTATTCTGTCTTGTTCCTCCATTTTGATTAATTAGCCCATGTGTTCTGTCTCGTGCCTCTATTTTGAATCATTAGCCCATGTGTTCTGTCTCGTACCTCCATTTTAACTCATTAGCCCATGTATTCTGTCTCGTGCCTCCATTTTGACTCATTAGCCCATGTGTTCTGTCTCGTACCTCCATTTTGATTCATTAGCCCATGTGTTCTGTCTCGTGCCTCCATTTTGACTCATTAGCCTATGTGTTCTGTCTCGTGCATCCATTTTGACTCATTAGCCCATGTGTTCTGTCTCGTGCCTCCATTTTGACTCATTAGCCCATGTGTTCTGTCACGTGCCTCCATTTTGACTCATTAGCCCATGTGTTCTGTCTCGTGCCTCAATTTTGACTCAATGACCTATGTGTTCTGTCTCGTGACTCCATTTTGACTCATTAGCCCATGTGTTCTGTCTCGTGACTCCATTTTGACTCATTAGCCAATGTGTTCTGTCTCATATCTCTATTTTGACTCATTTGTCCATGTGTTGTGTCTTGTTCCTCCATTTTGAATCATTATTCCATGCGTACTGTCTCAAACCTCCATTTTGACTCATTAGCCAATGTGGTCTGTCTCGTGCCTCCATTTTGAATCATTAGTCCATGTGTTCTGTCTTGTTCCTCCATTTTGATTCATTAGCCCATGTGTTCTGTCTCGTGCCTCCATTTTGACTCATTAGCCCATGTGTTCTGTCTCGTGTCTCCATTTTGACTCATTAGCCCAAATGTACTGTCTCGTGCCTCCATTTTGACTCATTAGCCCATGTGTTCTGTCTCGTGCGTCCATTTTATTTCATAAGCCCATGTGTTCTGTCTCGTGCCTCCATTTTGACTCATTAGCCCATGTGTTCTGTCTTCTGACTCCATTTTGACTCATTAGCCCATGTGTTCTGTCTCGTGCCTCCATTTTGAATCATTAGTCCATGCGTACTGTCTCAAACCTCCATTTTGACTCATTAGCCAATGTGTTCTGTCTCATATCTCTATTTTGACTCATTTGTCCATGTGTTTGGTCTCGTGCCTCCATTTTGACTCATTAGCCTTTGTTGTACGGTCTTGTACCTCCATTTTGACTCATTAGTCCATGTGTTCTGTCTTGTTCCTCCATTTTGATTCATTAGCCCATGTGTTCTGTCTGGTGTCTCCATTTTGAATCATTAGCCCATGTGTTCTGTCTCGTACCTCCATTTTGACTTATTAGCCCATGTGTACTGTCTAGGTTCTTCATTTTGACACATTAGTCCATGTGTACTGTCTCGTGCCTCCATTTTGACTCATTAACCCATGTGTTCTGTCTCGTACCTCCATTTTGATTCATTAGACCATGTGTTCTGTCTCCTGACTCCATTTTCACTCATTAGCCCATGTGTACTGTCTCGTGCCTCCATTTTGACTCATTAGCCCATGTGTTTGGTCTTGTACCTCCATTTTGACTCATTAGTCCATGTGTTCTGTCTCGTACCTCCATTTTGAGTCATTAGCCCATGTGATCTGTCTCGTGCCACCATTTTGAATCATTAGCCCATTTGTTCGGTCTGGTGTCTCCATTTTGAATCATTAGCCCATGTGTTCTGTCTCGTACCTCCATTTTAACTCATTAGCCCATGTGTACTGTGTCGTGCCTCCATTTTGACTCATTATCCCATGTGTACTGTCTAGGTTCTTCATTTTGACACATTAGTCCATGTGCTCTGTCTCGTACCTCCATTTTGACTCATTAGGCCATGTGTTCTGTCTCGTGCCTCCATTTTGACTCATTAGCCCATGTGTTCTGTCTCGTGCCTCCATTTTGACTCATTAGCACATGTGTTCTGTCTCGTACCTCCATTTTGAGTCATTAGCCCATGTGATCTGTCTCGTGCCTCCATTTTCAATCATTAGTCCATGTGTTCTGTCTTGTTCCTCCATTTTGATTAATTAGCCCATGTGTTCTGTCTAGTGCCTCCATTTTAACTCATTAGCCCATGTATTCTGTCTCGTGCCTCCATTTTGACTCATTAGCCCATGTGTTCTGTCTCGTACCTCCATTTTGATTCATTAGCCCATGTGTTCTGTCTCGCGACTCCATTTTGACTCATTAGCCCATGTGTACTGTCTCGTGACTCCATTTTGACTCATTAGCCCATGTGATCTGTCTTGTGCCTCCATTTTCAATCATTAGTCCATGTGTTCTGTCTTGTTCCTCCATTTTGATTAATTAGCCCATGTGTTCTGTCTAGCGCCTTCATTTTGACTCATTAGCACATGTGTTCTGTCTTCTGACTCCATTCTGACTCATTAGCCCATGTGTTCTGTCTCGTGCCTCCATTTTGAATCATTAGTCCATGCGTACTGTCTCAAACCTCCATTTTGATTAATTAGCCCATGTGTTCTGTCTAGCGCCTTCATTTTGACTCATTAGCACATGTGTTCTGTCTTCTGACTCCATTCTGACTCATTAGCCCATGTGTTCTGTCTCGTGCCTCCATTTTGAATCATTAGTCCATGCGTACTGTCTCAAACCTCCATTTTCACTCATTAGCAAATGTGTTCTGTCTCATATCTCTATTTTGACTCATTTGTCCATGTGTTTGGTCTTGTACCTCCATTTTGACTCATTAGCCCATGTGTTCTGTCTCGTACCTCCATTTTGAGTCATTAGCCCATGTGATCTGTCTCGTGCCTCCATTTTGAATCATTAGCCCATTTGTTCGGTCTGGTGTCTCCATTTTGAATCATTAGCCCATGTGTTCTGTCTCGTACCTCCATTTTAACTCATTAGCCCATGTGTACTGTCTAGGTTCTTCATTTTGACTCATTAGCCCATGTGTACTGTCTAGGTTCTTCATTTTGACACATTAGTTCATGTGTTCTGTCTCATACCTCCATTTTGATTCATTAGCCCATGTGTTCTGTCTCGTGACTCCATTTTGACTCATTAGCCCATGTGTACTGTCTTGTACCTCCATTTTGACTCATTAGGCCATGTGTTCTGTCTCGTGCCTCCATTTTGACTCATTAACCCATGTGTTCTGTCTCGTGCCTCCATTTTGACTCATTAGCACATGTGTTCTGTCTCGTACCTCCATTTTGAGTCATTAGCCCATGTGATCTGTCTCGTGCCTCCATTTTCAATCATTAGTCCATGTGTACTGTCTTGTTCCTCCATTTTGATTAATTAGCCCATGTGTTCTGTCTCATGCCTCCATTTTGAATCATTAGCCCATGTGTTCTGTCTCGTACCTCCATTTTAACTCATTAGCCCATGTATTCTGTCTCGTGCCTCCATTTTGACAAATTAGCCCATGTGTTCTGTCTCGTACCTCCATTTTGATTCATTAGCCCATGTGTTCTGTCTCGTGACTCCATTTTGACTCATTAGCCCATGTGTACTGTCTCGTGCCTCCATTTTGACTCATTAGCCCATGTGTTCTGTCTCGTGCCTCCATTTTGACTCATTAGCCTATGTGTTCTGTCTCGTGCCTCCATTTTGACTCATTAGCCCATGTGTTCTGTCTCGTGCCTCCATTTTGACTCATTAGCCCATGTGTTCTGTCACGTGCCTCCATTTTGACTCATTAGCCCATGTGTTCTGTCTCGTGCCTCAATTTTGACTCATTAACCTATGTGTTCTGTCTCGTGACTCCATTTTGACTCATTAGCCCATGTGTTCTGTCTCGTGCCTCCATTTTGAATCATTAGTCCATGCGTACTGTCTCAAACCTCCATTTTGACTTGTTAGCCAATGTGGTCTGTCTCATATCTCTATTTTGACTCATTTGTCCATGTGTTTGGTCTCGTGCCTCCATTTTGACTCATTAGACTTTGTGTACGGTCTTGTACCTCCATTTTGACTCATTAGTCCATGTGTTCTGTCTCGTACCTCCATTTTGAGTCATTAGCCCATGTGATCTGTCTCGTGCCTCCATTTTGACTCATTAGCCCATGTGTTCGGTCTGGTGTCTCCATTTTGAATCATTAGCCCATGTGTTCTGTCTCGTACCTCCATTTTAACTCATTAGCCCATGTGTACTGTCTAGGTTCTTCATTTTGAATCATTAGTCCATGTGTTCTGTCTTGTTCCTCCATTTTGATTCATTAGTCCATGTGTTCTGTCTCGTACCTCCATTTTGATTCATTAGCCCATGTGTTCTGTCTCGTGACTCCATTTTGACTCATTAGCCCATGTGTACTGTCTCGTACCTCCATTTTGACTCATTAGGCCATGTGTTCTGTCTCGTGTCTCCATTTTGACTCATTAACCCATGGGTTCTGTCTCGTGCCTCCATTTTGACTCATTAGCACATGTGTTCTGTCTCGTGCCTCCAATTTGACTCATTAGCCAATGTGTTCTGTCTCGTGCCTCCATTTTGAATCATTAGTCCATGCGTACTGTCTCAAACCTCCATTTTGACTCATTAGCCAATGTGTTCTGTCTCATATCTCTATTTTGACTCATATGTCCATGTGTTTGGTCTCGTGCCTCCATTTTGAATCATTAGCCTTTGTGTACGGTCTTGTACCTCCATTTTGACTCATTAGTCCATGTGTTCTGTCTCGTACCTCCATTTTGAGTCATTAGCCCATGTGTACTGTCTAGGTTCTTCATTTTGACACATTAGTCCATGTGTTCTGTCTCGTACCTCCATTTTGATTCATTAGCCCATGTGTTCTGTCTCGTGACTCCATTTTGACTCATTAGCCCATGTGTTCTGTCTCATACCTCCATTTTCACTCATTAGCAAATGTGTTCTGTCTCATATCTCTATTTTGACTCATTTGTCCATGTGTTTGGTCTTGTACCTCCATTTTGACTCATTAGTCCATGTGTTCTGTCTCGTACCTCCATTTTGAGTCATTAGCCCATGTGATCTGTCTCGTGCCTCCATTTTGAATCATTAGCCCATTTGTTCGGTCTGGTGTCTCCATTTTGAATCATTAGCCCATGTGTTCTGTCTCGTACCTCCATTTTAACTCATTAGCCCATGTGTACTGTCTAGGTTCTTCATTTTGACTCATTAGCCCATGTGTACTGTCTAGGTTCTTCATTTTGACACATTAGTTCATGTGTTCTGTCTCATACCTCCATTTTGATTCATTAGCCCATGTGTTCTGTCTCGTGTCTCCATTTTGACTCATTAGCCCATGTGTACTGTCTTGTACCTCCATTTTGACTCATTAGGCCGTGTGTTCTGTCTCGTGCCTCCATTTTGACTCATTAACCCATGTGTTCTGTCTCGTGCCTCCATTTTGACTCATTAGCACATGTGTTCTGTCTCGTACCTCCATTTTGAGTCATTAGCCCATGTGATCTGTCTCGTGCCTCCATTTTCAATCATTAGTCCATGTGTTCTGTCTTGTTCCTCCATTTTGATTAATTAGCCCATGTGTTCTGTCTCATGCCTCCATTTTGAATCATTAGCCCATGTGTTCTGTCTCGTACCTCCATTTTAACTCATTGGCCCATGTATTCTGTCTCGTGCCTCCATTTTGACAAATTAGCCCATGTGTTCTGTCTCGTACCTCCATTTTGATTCATTAGCCCATGTGTTCTGTCTCGTACCTCCATTTTAACTCATTAGCCCATGTATTCTGTCTCGTGCCTCCATTTTGACTCATTAGCCCATGTGTACTGTCTCGTGCCACCATTTTGACACATTAGCCCATGTGTTCTGTCTCATACCTCCATTTTGATTAATTAGCCCATGTGTTCTGTCTAGCGCCTTCATTTTGACTCATTAGCACATGTGTTCTGTCTTCTGACTCCATTTTGACTCATTAGCCCATGTGTTCTGTCTCGTGCCTCCATTTTGAATCATTAGTCCATGCGTACTGTCTCAAACCTCCATTTTCACTCATTAGCAAATGTGTTCTGTCTCATATCTCTATTTTGACTCATTTGTCTATGTGTTTGGTCTTGTACCTCCATTTTGACTCATTAATCCATGTGTTCTGTCTCGTACCTCCATTTTGAGTCATTAGCCCATGTGATCCGTCTCGTGCCTCCATTTTGAATCATTAGCCCATTTGTTCGGTCTGGTGTCTCCATTTTGAATCATTAGCCCATGTGTTCTGTCTCGTACCTCCATTTTAACTCATTAGCCCATGTGTACTGTCTAGGTTCTTCATTTTGACTCATTAGCCCATGTGTACTGTCTAGGTTCTTCATTTTGACACATTAGTTCATGTGTTCTGTCTCATACCTCCATTTTGATTCATTAGCCCATGTGTTCTGTCTCGTGACTCCATTTTGACTCATTAGCCCATGTGTACTGTCTTGTACCTCCATTTTGACTCATTAGGCCATGTGTTCTGTCTCGTGCCTCCATTTTGACTCATTAACCCATGTGTTCTGTCTCGTGCCTCCATTTTGACTCATTAGCACATGTGTTCTGTCTCGTACCTCCATTTTGAGTCATTAGCCCATGTGATCTGTCTCGTGCCTCCATTTTCAATCATTAGTCCATGTGTTCTGTCTTGTTCCTCCATTTTGATTAATTAGCCCATGTGTTCTGTCTCATGCCTCCATTTTGAATCATTAGCCCATGTGTTCTGTCTCGTACCTCCATTTTAACTCATTAGCCCATGTATTCTGTCTCGTGCCTCCATTTTGACAAATTAGCCCATGTGTTCTGTCTCGTACCTCCATTTTGATTCATTAGCCCATGTGTTCTGTCTCGTGACTCCATTTTGACTCATTAGCCCATGTGTACTGTCTCGTGCCTCCATTTTGACTCATTAGCCCATGTGTTCTGTCTCGTGCCTCCATTTTGACTCATTAGCCTATGTGTTCTGTCTCGTGCCTCCATTTTGACTCATTAGCCCATGTGTTCTGTCTCGTGCCTCCATTTTGACTCATTAGCCCATGTGTTCTGTCACGTGCCTCCATTTTGACTCATTAGCCCATGTGTTCTGTCTCGTGCCTCAATTTTGACTCATTAACCTATGTGTTCTGTCTCGTGACTCCATTTTGACTCATTAGCCCATGTGTTCTGTCTCGTGCCTCCATTTTGAATCATTAGTCCATGCGTACTGTCTCAAACCTCCATTTTGACTTGTTAGCCAATGTGGTCTGTCTCATATCTCTATTTTGACTCATTTGTCCATGTGTTTGGTCTCGTGCCTCCATTTTGACTAATTAGCCTTTGTGTACGGTCTTGTACCTCCATTTTGACTCATTAGTCCATGTGTTCTGTCTCGTACCTCCATTTTGAGTCATTAGCCCATGTGATCTGTCTCGTGCCTCCATTTTGAATCATTAGCCCATGTGTTCGGTCTGGTGTCTCCATTTTGAATCATTAGCCCATGTGTTCTGTCTCGTACCTCCATTTTAACTCATTAGCCCATGTGTACTGTCTAGGTTCTTCATTTTAACTCATTAGCCCATGTGTTCTGTCTAGGTTCTTCATTTTGACACATTAGTCCATGTGTTCTGTCTCGTACCTCCATTTTGAGTCATTAGCCCATGTGTACTGTCTAGGTTCTTCATTTTGACACATTAGTCCATGTGTTCTGTCTCGTACCTCCATTTTGATTCATTAGCCCATGTGTTCTGTCTCGTGACTCCATTTTGACTCATTAGCCCATGTGTACTGTCTCGTGCCACCATTTTGACACATTAGCCCATGTGTTCTGTCTCATACCTCCATTTTGATTAATTAGCCCATGTGTTCTGTCTAGCACCTTCATTTTGACTCATTAGCACATGTGTACTGTCTCGTACCTCCATTTTGACTCATTAGCCCATGTGTTGTGTCTCGTGCCTCCATTTTGAATCATTAGTCCATGCGTACTGTCTCAAACCTCCATTTTGATTCATTAGCCCATGTGTTCTGTCTCGTACCTCCATTTTGACTCATTAGTCCGTGCGTACTGTCTCGTACCTCCATTTTGACTAATTAGCACATGTGTTCTGTCTTATGACTCCATTTTGACTCATTAGCCCATGTGTTCTGTCTCGTGCCTCCATTTTGAATCATTAGTCCATGCGTACTGTCTCAAACCTCCATTTTGACTCATTAGCCAATGTGTTCTGTCTCATATCTCTATTTTGACTCATTTGTCCATGTGTTCGGTCTGGTGTCTCCATTTTGAATCAATAGCCCATGTATTCTGTCTCGTGCCTCCATTTTGACTTATTAGCCCATGTGTACTGTCTAGGTTCTTCATTTTGACACATTAGTCCATGTGTTCTGTCTCGTGCCTCCATTTTGACTCATTAACCCATGTGTTCTGTCTCGTACCTCCATTTTGATTCATAAGCCCATGTGTTCAGTCTAGGTTCTCCATTTTGAATCATTAGCCCATGTGTACTCTCTAGGTTCTTCATTTTGACACATTAGTCCATGTGTTCTGTCTCGTACCTCCATTTTGATTCATTAGACCATGTGTTCTGTCTCGTGCCTCCATTTTGATTCATTAGACCATGTGTTCTGTATCCTGACTCCATTTTGATTCATTAACCTATGTGTTCTGTCTCGTGCATCCATTTTCACTCATTAGCCCATGTGTACTGTCTCGTGCCTCCATTTTCACTCATTAGCACATGTGTTCTGTCTCGTGCCTCCATTTTGACTCATTAGCCCATGTGTTCTGTCTCGTGCCTCCATTTTGACTCATTAGCCCATGTGTTCTGTCTCGTGCCTCCATTTTTACTCATTAGCCCATGTGTTCTGTCTCGTGTCTCTATTTTGACTCATTAGCCCATGTGTTCTGTCTCGTGCCTCCATTTTGACTCATTAGTCCATGTGTTCTGTCTCGTGCCTCCATTTTGACTCATTAGCCCATGTGTTCTGTCTCGTGCCTCCATTTTTACTCATTAGCCCATGTGTTCTGTCTCGTGTCTCTATTTTGACTCATTAGCCCATGTGTTCTGTCTCGTGCCTCCATTTTGAATCATTAGTCTATGGGTACTGTATCGTACCTCCATTTTGACTCATTAGCCCATGTGTTCTGTCTTCTGACTCCATTTTGACTTATTAGTCCATGTGTTCTGTCTCGTGCCTCCATTTTCACTTGTAGCCCATGTGTACTCTCAAACCTTCATTTTGAATCATTAGCCCATATGTACTGTCTCGTACCTCCATTTTGACTCATTAGTCCATGTGTTCTGTCTCGTACCTCCATTTTGATTCATAAGCCCATGTGTTCTGTCTAGGTTCTCCATTTTGACTCATTAGTTCATGTGTTCTGTCTCGTACCTCCATTTTGATTCATTAGACCATGTGTTCTGTCTCGTGACTCCATTTTGACTCATTAGCCCATGTGTTCTGTCTCGTGCCTCCATTTTGACTCATTAGCCCATGTGTTCTGTCTCGTGCCTCCATTTTGAATCATTAGTCCATGTGTACTGTCTCAAACCTCAATTTTGACTCATTAGTCCATGTGTTCTGTCTCGTACCTCCATTTTGAGTCATTAGCCCATGTGATCTGTCTCGTGCCTCCATTTTGAATCATTAGTCCATGTGTTCTGTCTTGTTCCTCCATTTTGATTCATTAGCCCATGTGTTCTGTCTAGGTTCTTCATTTTGACTCATTAGCCCATGTGTTCTGTCTCGTGCCTCCATTTTGACTTATTAGCCCATGTGTACTGTCTAGGTTCTTCATTTTGACACATTAGTCCATGTGTTCTGTCTCGTGCCTCCATTTTGACTCATTAACCCATGTGTTCTGTCTCGTACCTCCATTTTGATTCATAAGCCCATGTGTTCAGTCTAGGTTCTCCATTTTGAATCATTAGCCCATGTGTACTGTCTAGGTTCTTCATTTTGACACATTAGTCCATGTGTTCTGTCTCGTACCTACATTTTGATTCATTAGCCCATGTGTTCTGTCTCGTGCCTCCATTTTGATTCATTAGACCATGTGTTCTGTCTCCTGACTCCATTTTGATTCATTAGCCCATGTGTTCTGTCTCGTGCCTCCATTTTCACTCATTAGCCCATGTGTACTGTCTCGTTCCTCCATTTTGACTCATTAGCCCATGTGTTCTGTCTCGTGCCTCCAATTTGACTCATTAGCCCATGTGTTCTGTCTCGTGCCTCCATTTTTACTCATTAGCCCATGTGTTCTGTCTCGTGCCTCCATTTTGACTCATTAGCCCATGTGTACTGTCTAGGTTCTTCATTTTGACACATTAGTCCATGTGTTCTGTCTCGTGCCTCCATTTTGACTCATTAACCCATGTGTTCTGTCTCGTACCTCCATTTTGATTCATAAGCCCATGTGTTCAGTCTAGGTTCTCCATTTTGAATCATTAGCCCATGTGTACTGTCTAGGTTCTTCATTTTGACACATTAGTCCATGTGTTCTGTCTCGTACCTCCATTTTGATTCATTAGACCATGTGTTCTGTCTCGTGCCTCCATTTTGATTCATTAGACCATGTGTTCTGTCTCCTGACTCCATTTTGATTCATTAACCTCTATGGGCTAGGTGGGACGCTAGCGTGCCACCCGTGGTGCACTCCATCAACAGCAGGTGCATTTCAAGAGCGGCAAATTTGAATCCAAATAAATGTCAAAATTCAAATTTTTCAAACATACAACTATTTTACACCCTTTGAAAGATAAACATCTCCTTAATCTAACCACGTTTTACGATTTCAAAAAGGTTTTACGGCGAAAGCATAAATTTAGAGTATGTTAGGACAGTACATTTACAAGAGTTGTGTGTAATGTTTTGTCAAGTCAAAGACAGGGTCACCAAAACCATAAAACCAGCTAAAATGATGCACTAACCTTTTACAATCTCCATCAGATGACACTCCTAGGACATTATGTTAGACAATGCATGCATTTTTAGTTCTATCAAGTTCATATTTATATCCAAAAACAGCGTTTTACTATGGCATTGATGTTGAGGAAATCGTTTCCCTCCAATAACCGGCAGTCAAGTCAGCGTCACAAATTAAATAATTAAAATTAGAAAACATTGGTAAAATATTATATTGTCATTTAAAGAATTATAGATTTACATCTCTTGAACGCAATCAACTTGCCAGATTTAAAAATAACCTTACTGGGAAATCACACTTTGCAATAATCTGAGCACTGCGCCCAGAAAAATACGCGTTGCGATACAGACTAGACGTCATGTTGGGGAGATCTAAAATCGAAAATACTATGTAAATAATCCATTACCTTTGATTCTCTTCATCAGATGTCACTTCCAGGTATCACAGGTCCATAACGAATGTAGTTTTGTTCAAAAAAGCTCATCATTTATGTCCAAAAATCTCCGTCTTGTTAGCACATGATCTAAGCCAGCCGGACTTCTCGTCATGAACGAGGGGAAAAAATATATTTACGTTCGTTCAAACATGTCAAACGTTGTATAGCATAAATCATTAGGGCCTTTTTTAACCAGAACATGAATAATATTCAAGGTGGACGAATGCATACTCTTTTATAACGTATTGGAACGAGGGTACCCAACATGAACTCGCGCGCCAGGTGTCTAATGGGACATCATCGTTCCATGGCTCTTGTTCGGTCAGATCTCCCTCCAGAAGACTCAAAACACTTTGTAAAGGCTGGTGACATCTAGTGGAAGCAATAGGAAGTGCCAAAATATTTCTCAGCCCCTGTGTTTTTCAATGGGATAGGTTTAAAGTCAATACAACACATCAGGTATCCACTTCCTGTCAGAAAATGTCTCAGGGTTTTGCCTGCCAAATGAGTTCTGTTATACTCACAGACACCATTCAAACAGTTTTAGAAACTTTAGAGTGTTTTCTATCCATATATAATAAGTATATGCATATTCTAGTTACTGGGTAGGATTAGTAACCAGATTAAATCGGGTACATTTTTTTATCCAGACGTGCAAATGCTGCCCCCTAGCCCTAACAGGTTAACCTATGTGTTCTGTCTCGTGCCTCCATTTTCACTCATTAGCCCATGTGTACTGTCTCGTGCCTCCATTTTCACTCATTAGCACATGTGTACTGTCTCGTACCTCCATTTTGATTCATTAGCCCATGTGTTCTGTCTCGTGCCTCCATTTTGACTCATTAGCCCATGTGTTCTGTCTCGTGCCTCCATTTTGACTCACTAGCCCATGTGTACTGTCTAGGTTCTTCATTTTGACACATTAGTCCATGTGTTCTGTCTCGTACCTCCATTTTGACTCATTAGCCCATGTGTACTGTCTCGTGCCTCCATTTTGACTCATTAGCCCATGTGTTCTGTCTCGTGCCTCCATTTTGACTCATTAGCCCATGTGTTCTGTCTCGTGCCTCCATTTTTACTCATTAGCCCATGTGTTCTGTCTCGTGTCTCTATTTTGACTCATTAGTCCATGTGTTCTGTCTCGTGCCTCCATTTTGACTCATTAGCCCATGTGTTCTGTCTCGTGCCTCCATTTTTACTCATTAGCCCATGTGTTCTGTCTCGTGTCTCTATTTTGACTCATTAGCCCATGTGTTCTGTCTCGTGCCTCAATTTTGAATCATTAGTCTATGGGTACTGTATCGTACCTCCATTATGACTCATTAGCCCATGTGTTCTGTCTTCTGACTCCATTTTGACTTATTAGTCCATGTGTTCTGTCTCGTGCCTCCATTTTCACTTGTAGCCCATGTGTACTCTCAAACCTTCATTTTGAATCATTAGCCCATATGTACTGTCTCGTACCTCCATTTTGACTCATTAGTCCATGTGTTCTGTCTCGTACCTCCATTTTGATTCATAAGCCCATGTGTTCTGTCTAGGTTCTCCATTTTGACTCATTAGTTCATGTGTTGTGTCTCGTACCTCCATTTTGATTCAATAGACCATGTGTTCTGTCTCGTGACTCCATTTTGACTCATTAGCCCATGTGTTCTGTCTCGTGCCTCCATTTTGACTCATTAGCCCATGTGTTCCGTCTCGTACCTCCATTTTGACTCATTAGCCCATGTGTTCTGTCTCGTGCCTCCATTTTGAATCATTAGTCCATGCGTACTGTCTAGGTTCTTCATTTTGACACATTAGTTCATGTGTTCTGTCTCATACCTACATTTTGATTCATTAGCCCATGTGTTCTGTCTCGTGACTCCATTTTGACTCATTAGCCCATGTGTACTGTCTTGTACCTCCATTTTGACTCATTAGGCCATGTGTTCTGTCTCGTGCCTCCATTTTGACTCATTAACCCATGTGTTCTGTCTCGTGCCTCCATTTTGACTCATTAGCACATGTGTTCTGTCTCATATCTCTATTTTGACTCATTTGTCCATGTGTTTGGTCTTGTACCTCCATTTTGACTCATTAGTCCATGTGTTCTGTCTCGTACCTCCATTTTGAGTCATTAGCCCATGTGATCTGTCTCGTGCCTCCATTTTGAATCATTAGCCCATTTGTTCGGTCTGGTGTCTCCATTTTGAATCATTAGCCCATGTGTTCTGTCTCGTACCTCCATTTTAACTCATTAGCCCATGTGTACTGTCTAGGTTCTTCATTTTGACTCATTAGCCCATGTGTAGTGTCTAGGTTCTTCATTTTGACACATTAGTTCATGTGTTCTGTCTCATACCTCCATTTTGATTCATTAGCCCATGTGTTCTGTCTCGTGACTCCATTTTGACTCATTAGCCCATGTGTACTGTCTTGTACCTCCATTTTGACTCATTAGGCCATGTGTTCTGTCTCGTGCCTCCATTTTGACTCATTAACCCATGTGTTCTGTCTCGTGCCTCCATTTTGACTCATTAGCACATGTGTTCTGTCTCGTACCTCCATTTTGAGTCATTAGCCCATGTGATCTGTCTCGTGCCTCCATTTTCAATCATTAGTCCATGTGTTCTGTCTTGTTCCTCCATTTTGATTAATTAGCCCATGTGTTCTGTCTCATGCCTCCATTTTGAATCATTAGCCCATGTGTTCTGTCTCGTACCTCCATTTTAACTCATTAGCCCATGTATTCTGTCTCGTGCCTCCATTTTGACAAATTAGCCCATGTGTTCTGTCTCGTACCTCCATTTTGATTCATTAGCCCATGTGTTCTGTCTCGTGACTCCATTTTGACTCATTAGCCCATGTGTACTGTCTCGTGCCTCCATTTTGACTCATTAGCCCATGTGTTCTGTCTCGTGCCTCCATTTTGACTCATTAGCCTATGTGTTCTGTCTCGTGCCTCCATTTTGACTCATTAGCCCATGTGTTCTGTCTCGTGCCTCCATTTTGACTCATTAGCCCATGTGTTCTGTCACGTGCCTCCATTTTGACTCATTAGCCCATGTGTTCTGTCTCGTGCCTCAATTTTGACTCATTAACCTATGTGTTCTGTCTCGTGACTCCATTTTGACTCATTAGCCCATGTGTTCTGTCTCGTGCCTCCATTTTGAATCATTAGTCCATGCGTACTGTCTCAAACCTCCATTTTGACTTGTTAGCCAATGTGGTCTGTCTCATATCTCTATTTTGACTCATTTGTCCATGTGTTTGGTCTCGTGCCTCCATTTTGACTCATTAGCCTTTGTGTACGGTCTTGTACCTCCATTTTGACTCATTAGTCCATGTGTTCTGTCTCGTACCTCCATTTTGAGTCATTAGCCCATGTGATCTGTCTCGTGCCTCCATTTTGAATCATTAGCCCATGTGTTCGGTCTGGTGTCTCCATTTTGAATCATTAGCCCATGTGTTCTGTCTCGTACCTCCATTTTAACTCATTAGCCCATGTGTACTGTCTAGGTTCTTCATTTTAACTCATTAGCCCATGTGTTCTGTCTAGGTTCTTCATTTTGACACATTAGTCCATGTGTTCTGTCTCGTACCTCCATTTTGATTCATTAGCCCATGTGTTCTGTCTCGTGACTCCATTTTGACTCATTAGCCCATGTGTACTGTCTCGTACCTCCATTTTGACTCATTAGGCCATGTGTTCTGTCTCGTGTCTCCATTTTGACTCATTAACCCATGGGTTCTGTCTCGTGCCTCCATTTTGACTCATTAGCACATGTGTTCTGTCTCGTGCCTCCAATTTGACTCATTAGCCAATGTGTTCTGTCTCGTGCCTCCATTTTGAATCATTAGTCCATGCGTACTGTCTCAAACCTCCATTTTGACTCATTAGCCAATGTGTTCTGTCTCATATCTCTATTTTGACTCATATGTCCATGTGTTTGGTCTCGTACCTCCATTTTGACTCATTAGTCCATGTGTTCTGTCTCGTACCTCCATTTTGATTCATAAGCCCATGTGTTCTGTCTAGGTTCTCCATTTTGACTCATTAGTTCATGTGTTCTGTCTCGTACCTCCATTTTGATTCATTAGACCATGTGTTCTGTCTCGTGACTCCATTTTGACTCATTAGCCCATGTGTTCTGTCTCGTGCCTCCATTTTGACTCATTAGCCCATGTGTTCTGTCTCGTGCCTCCATTTTGAATCATTAGTCCATGTGTACTGTCTCAAACCTCAATTTTGACTCATTAGTCCATGTGTTCTGTCTCGTACCTCCATTTTGAGTCATTAGCCCATGTGATCTGTCTCGTGCCTCCATTTTGAATCATTAGTCCATGTGTTCTGTCTTGTTCCTCCATTTTGATTCATTAGCCCATGTGTTCTGTCTAGGTTCTTCATTTTGACACATTAGCCCATGTGTACTGTCTCGTGCCTCCATTTTCACTTTTTAGCCCATGTGTACTGTCTAGGTTCTCCATTTTGAGTCATTAGTCCATGTGTTCTGTCTCGTACCTCCATTTTGATTCATTAGACCATGTGTTCTGTCTCGTGACTCCATTTTGACTCATTAGCCCATGTGTTCTGTCTCGTGTCTCCATTTTGACTTATTAGCCCATGTGTACTGTCTAGGTTCTTCATTTTGACACATTAGTCCATGTGTTCTGTCTCGTGCCTCCATTTTGACTCATTAACCCATGTGTTCTGTCTCGTACCTCCATTTTGATTCATAAGCCCATGTGTTCAGTCTAGGTTCTCCATTTTGAATCATTAGCCCATGTGTACTGTCTAGGTTCTTCATTTTGACACATTAGTCCATGTGTTCTGTCTCGTACCTCCATTTTGATTCATTAGCCCATGTGTTCTGTCTCGTGCCTCCATTTTGATTCATTAGCCCATGTGTTCTGTCTCCTGACTCCATTTTGATTCATTAGCCCATGTGTTCTGTCTCGTGCCTCCATTTTCACTCATTAGCCCATGTGTACTGTCTCGTTCCTCCATTTTGACTCATTAGCCCATGTGTTCTGTCTCGTGCCTCCAATTTGACTCATTAGCCCATGTGTTCTGTCTCGTGCCTCCATTTTTACTCATTAGCCCATGTGTTCTGTCTCGTGCCTCCATTTTGACTCATTAGCCCATGTGTACTGTCTAGGTTCTTCATTTTGACACATTAGTCCATGTGTTCTGTCTCGTGCCTCCATTTTGACTCATTAACCCATGTGTTCTGTCTCGTACCTCCATTTTGATTCATAAGCCCATGTGTTCAGTCTAGGTTCTCCATTTTGAATCATTAGCCCATGTGTACTGTCTAGGTTCTTCATTTTGACACATTAGTCCATGTGTTCTGTCTCGTACCTCCATTTTGATTCATTAGACCATGTGTTCTGTCTCGTGCCTCCATTTTGATTCATTAGACCATGTGTTCTGTCTCCTGACTCCATTTTGATTCATTAACCTCTATGGGCTAGGTGGGACGCTAGCGTGCCACCCGTGGTGCACTCCATCAACAGCAGGTGCATTTCAAGAGCGGCAAATTTGAATCCAAATAAATGTCAAAATTCAAATTTTTCAAACATACAACTATTTTACACCCTTTGAAAGATAAACATCTCCTTAATCTAACCACGTTTTACGATTTCAAAAAGGTTTTACGGCGAAAGCATAAATTTAGAGTATGTTAGGACAGTACATTTACAAGAGTTGTGTGTAATGTTTTGTCAAGTCAAAGACAGGGTCACCAAAACCATAAAACCAGCTAAAATGATGCACTAACCTTTTACAATCTCCATCAGATGACACTCCTAGGACATTATGTTAGACAATGCATGCATTTTTAGTTCTATCAAGTTCATATTTATATCCAAAAACAGCGTTTTACTATGGCATTGATGTTGAGGAAATCGTTTCCCTCCAATAACCGGCAGTCAAGTCAGCGTCACAAATTAAATAATTAAAATTAGAAAACATTGGTAAAATATTATATTGTCATTTAAAGAATTATAGATTTACATCTCTTGAACGCAATCAACTTGCCAGATTTAAAAATAACCTTACTGGGAAATCACACATTGCAATAATCTGAGCACTGCGCCCAGAAAAATACGCGTTGCGATACAGACTAGACGTCATGTTGGGGAGATCTAAAATCGAAAATACTATGTAAATAATCCATTACCTTTGATTCTCTTCATCAGATGTCACTTCCAGGTATCACAGGTCCATAACGAATGTAGTTTTGTTCAAAAAAGCTCATCATTTATGTCCAAAAATCTCCGTCTTGTTAGCACATGATCTAAGCCAGCCGGACTTCTCGTCATGAACGAGGGGAAAAAATATATTTACGTTCGTTCAAACATGTCAAACGTTGTATAGCATAAATCATTAGGGCCTTTTTTAACCAGAACATGAATAATATTCAAGGTGGACGAATGCATACTCTTTTATAACGTATTGGAACGAGGGTACCCAACATGAACTCGCGCGCCAGGTGTCTAATGGGACATCATCGTTCCATGGCTCTTGTTCGGTCAGATCTCCCTCCAGAAGACTCAAAACACTTTGTAAAGGCTGGTGACATCTAGTGGAAGCAATAGGAAGTGCCAAAATATTCCTCAGCCCCTGTGTTTTTCAATGGGATAGGTTTAAAGTCAATACAACACATCAGGTATCCACTTCCTGTCAGAAAATGTCTCAGGGTTTTGCCTGCCAAATGAGTTCTGTTATACTCACAGACACCATTCAAACAGTTTTAGAAACTTTAGAGTGTTTTCTATCCATATATAATAAGTATATGCATATTCTAGTTACTGGGTAGGATTAGTAACCAGATTAAATCGGGTACATTTTTTTATCCAGACGTGCAAATGCTGCCCCCTAGCCCTAACAGGTTAACCTATGTGTTCTGTCTCGTGCCTCCATTTTCACTCATTAGCCCATGTGTACTGTCTCGTGCCTCCATTTTCACTCATTAGCACATGTGTACTGTCTCGTACCTCCATTTTGATTCATTAGCCCATGTGTTCTGTCTCGTGCCTCCATTTTGACTCATTAGCCCATGTGTTCTGTCTCGTGCCTCCATTTTGACTCACTAGCCCATGTGTACTGTCTAGGTTCTTCATTTTGACACATTAGTCCATGTGTTCTGTCTCGTACCTCCATTTTGACTCATTAGCCCATGTGTACTGTCTCGTGCCTCCATTTTGACTCATTAGCCCATGTGTTCTGTCTCGTGCCTCCATTTTGACTCATTAGCCCATGTGTTCTGTCTCGTGCCTCCATTTTTACTCATTAGCCCATGTGTTCTGTCTCGTGTCTCTATTTTGACTCATTAGTCCATGTGTTCTGTCTCGTGCCTCCATTTTGACTCATTAGCCCATGTGTTCTGTCTCGTGCCTCCATTTTTACTCATTAGCCCATGTGTTCTGTCTCGTGTCTCTATTTTGACTCATTAGCCCATGTGTTCTGTCTCGTGCCTCAATTTTGAATCATTAGTCTATGGGTACTGTATCGTACCTCCATTATGACTCATTAGCCCATGTGTTCTGTCTTCTGACTCCATTTTGACTTATTAGTCCATGTGTTCTGTCTCGTGCCTCCATTTTCACTTGTAGCCCATGTGTACTCTCAAACCTTCATTTTGAATCATTAGCCCATATGTACTGTCTCGTACCTCCATTTTGACTCATTAGTCCATGTGTTCTGTCTCGTACCTCCATTTTGATTCATAAGCCCATGTGTTCTGTCTAGGTTCTCCATTTTGACTCATTAGTTCATGTGTTCTGTCTCGTACCTCCATTTTGAATCATTAGACCATGTGTTCTGTCTCGTGACTCCATTTTGACTCATTAGCCCATGTGTTCTGTCTCGTGCCTCCATTTTGACTCATTAGCCCATGTGTTCCGTCTCGTACCTCCATTTTGACTCATTAGCCCATGTGTTCTGTCTCGTGCCTCCATTTTGAATCATTAGTCCATGCGTACTGTCTAGGTTCTTCATTTTGACACATTAGTTCATGTGTTCTGTCTCATACCTCCATTTTGATTCATTAGCCCATGTGTTCTGTCTCGTGACTCCATTTTGACTCATTAGCCCATGTGTACTGTCTTGTACCTCCATTTTGACTCATTAGGCCATGTGTTCTGTCTCGTGCCTCCATTTTGACTCATTAACCCATGTGTTCTGTCTCGTGCCTCCATTTTGACTCATTAGCACATGTGTTCTGTCTCATATCTCTATTTTGACTCATTTGTCCATGTGTTTGGTCTTGTACCTCCATTTTGACTCATTAGTCCATGTGTTCTGTCTCGTACCTCCATTTTGAGTCATTAGCCCATGTGATCTGTCTCGTGCCTCCATTTTGAATCATTAGCCCATTTGTTCGGTCTGGTGTCTCCATTTTGAATCATTAGCCCATGTGTTCTGTCTCGTACCTCCATTTTAACTCATTAGCCCATGTGTACTGTCTAGGTTCTTCATTTTGACTCATTAGCCCATGTGTACTGTCTAGGTTCTTCATTTTGACACATTAGTTCATGTGTTCTGTCTCATACCTCCATTTTGATTCATTAGCCCATGTGTTCTGTCTCGTGACTCCATTTTGACTCATTAGCCCATGTGTACTGTCTTGTACCTCCATTTTGACTCATTAGGCCATGTGTTCTGTCTCGTGCCTCCATTTTGACTCATTAACCCATGTGTTCTGTCTCGTGCCTCCATTTTGACTCATTAGCACATGTGTTCTGTCTCGTACCTCCATTTTGAGTCATTAGCCCATGTGATCTGTCTCGTGCCTCCATTTTCAATCATTAGTCCATGTGTTCTGTCTTGTTCCTCCATTTTGATTAATTAGCCCATGTGTTCTGTCTCATGCCTCCATTTTGAATCATTAGCCCATGTGTTCTGTCTCGTACCTCCATTTTAACTCATTAGCCCATGTATTCTGTCTCGTGCCTCCATTTTGACAAATTAGCCCATGTGTTCTGTCTCGTACCTCCATTTTGATTCATTAGCCCATGTGTTCTGTCTCGTGACTCCATTTTGACTCATTAGCCCATGTGTACTGTCTCGTGCCTCCATTTTCACTCATTAGCCCATGTGTTCTGTCTCGTGCCTCCATTTTGACTCATTAGCCTATGTGTTCTGTCTCGTGCCTCCATTTTGACTCATTAGCCCATGTGTTCTGTCTCGTGCCTCCATTTTGACTCATTAGCCCATGTGTTCTGTCACGTGCCTCCATTTTGACTCATTAGCCCATGTGTTCTGTCTCGTGCCTCAATTTTGACTCATTAACCTATGTGTTCTGTCTCGTGACTCCATTTTGACTCATTAGCCCATGTGTTCTGTCTCGTGCCTCCATTTTGAATCATTAGTCCATGCGTACTGTCTCAAACCTCCATTTTGACTTGTTAGCCAATGTGGTCTGTCTCATATCTCTATTTTGAATCATTTGTCCATGTGTTTGGTCTCGTGCCTCCATTTTGACTCATTAGCCTTTGTGTACGGTCTTGTACCTCCATTTTGACTCATTAGTCCATGTGTTCTGTCTCGTACCTCCATTTTGAGTCATTAGCCCATGTGATCTGTCTCGTGCCTCCATTTTGAATCATTAGCCCATGTGTTCGGTCTGGTGTCTCCATTTTGAATCATTAGCCCATGTGTTCTGTCTCGTACCTCCATTTTAACTCATTAGCCCATGTGTACTGTCTAGGTTCTTCATTTTAACTCATTAGCCCATGTGTTCTGTCTAGGTTCTTCATTTTGACACATTAGTCCATGTGTTCTGTCTCGTACCTCCATTTTGATTCATTAGCCCATGTGTTCTGTCTCGTGACTCCATTTTGACTCATTAGCCCATGTGTACTGTCTCGTACCTCCATTTTGAATCATTAGGCCATGTGTTCTGTCTCGTGTCTCCATTTTGACTCATTAACCCATGGGTTCTGTCTCGTGCCTCCATTTTGACTCATTAGCACATGTGTTCTGTCTCGTGCCTCCAATTTGACTCATTAGCCAATGTGTTCTGTCTCGTGCCTCCATTTTGAATCATTAGTCCATGCGTACTGTCTCAAACCTCCATTTTGACTCATTAGCCAATGTGTTCTGTCTCATATCTCTATTTTGACTCATATGTCCATGTGTTTGGTCTCGTGCCTCCATTTTGATTAATTAGCCAATGTGTTCTGTCTAGCACCTTCATTTTGACTCATTAGCACATGTGTACTGTCTCGTACCTCCATTTTGACTCATTAGCCCATGTGTTCTGTCTCATATCTCTATTTTGACTCATATGTCCATGTGTTTGGTCTCGTACCTCCATTTTGACTCATTAGTCCATGTGTTCTGTCTCGTACCTCCATTTTGATTCATAAGCCCATGTGTTCTGTCTAGGTTCTCCATTTTGACTCATTAGTTCATGTGTTCTGTCTCGTACCTCCATTTTGATTCATTAGACCATGTGTTCTGTCTCGTGACTCCATTTTGACTCATTAGCCCATGTGTTCTGTCTCGTGCCTCCATTTTGACTCATTAGCCCATGTGTTCTGTCTCGTGCCTCCATTTTGAATCATTAGTCCATGTGTACTGTCTCAAACCTCAATTTTGACTCATTAGTCCATGTGTTCTGTCTCGTACCTCCATTTTGAGTCATTAGCCCATGTGATCTGTCTCGTGCCTCCATTTTGAATCATTAGTCCATGTGTTCTGTCTTGTTCCTCCATTTTGATTCATTAGCCCATGTGTTCTGTCTAGGTTCTTCATTTTGACACATTAGCCCATGTGTACTGTCT
Source organism: Salmo salar (assembly GCF_965601325.2). NCBI lineage: Eukaryota > Metazoa > Chordata > Actinopteri > Salmoniformes > Salmonidae > Salmo > Salmo salar. The sequence continues at coordinate 100,945,996 of NC_138308.1, read as the reverse complement.
CGTGCCTCCATTTTCACTTTTTAGCCCATGTGTACTGTCTAGGTTCTCCATTTTGAGTCATTAGTCCATGTGTTCTGTCTCGTACCTCCATTTTGATTCATTAGACCATGTGTTCTGTCTCGTGACTCCATTTTGACTCATTAGCCCATGTGTTCTGTCTCGTGCCTCCATTTTGACTTATTAGCCCATGTGTACTGTCTAGGTTCTTCATTTTGACACATTAGTCCATGTGTTCTGTCTCGTGCCTCCATTTTGACTCATTAACCCATGTGTTCTGTCTCGTACCTCCATTTTGATTCATAAGCCCATGTGTTCAGTCTAGGTTCTCCATTTTGAATCATTAGCCCATGTGTACTGTCTAGGTTCTTCATTTTGACACATTAGTCCATGTGTTCTGTCTCGTACCTCCATTTTGATTCATTAGCCCATGTGTTCTGTCTCGTGCCTCCATTTTGATTCATTAGCCCATGTGTTCTGTCTCCTGACTCCATTTTGATTCATTAGCCCATGTGTTCTGTCTCGTGCCTCCATTTTCACTCATTAGCCCATGTGTACTGTCTCGTTCCTCCATTTTGACTCATTAGCCCATGTGTTCTGTCTCGTGCCTCCAATTTGACTCATTAGCCCATGTGTTCTGTCTCGTGCCTCCATTTTTACTCATTAGCCCATGTGTTCTGTCTCGTGCCTCCATTTTGACTCATTAGCCCATGTGTACTGTCTAGGTTCTTCATTTTGACACATTAGTCCATGTGTTCTGTCTCGTGCCTCCATTTTGACTCATTAACCCATGTGTTCTGTCTCGTACCTCCATTTTGATTCATAAGCCCATGTGTTCAGTCTAGGTTCTCCATTTTGAATCATTAGCCCATGTGTACTGTCTAGGTTCTTCATTTTGACACATTAGTCCATGTGTTCTGTCTCGTACCTCCATTTTGATTCATTAGACCATGTGTTCTGTCTCGTGCCTCCATTTTGATTCATTAGACCATGTGTTCTGTCTCCTGACTCCATTTTGATTCATTAACCTCTATGGGCTAGGTGGGACGCTAGCGTGCCACCCGTGGTGCACTCCATCAACAGCAGGTGCATTTCAAGAGCGGCAAATTTGAATCCAAATAAATGTCAAAATTCAAATTTTTCAAACATACAACTATTTTACACCCTTTGAAAGATAAACATCTCCTTAATCTAACCACGTTTTACGATTTCAAAAAGGTTTTACGGCGAAAGCATAAATTTAGAGTATGTTAGGACAGTACATTTACAAGAGTTGTGTGTAATGTTTTGTCAAGTCAAAGACAGGGTCACCAAAACCATAAAACCAGCTAAAATGATGCACTAACCTTTTACAATCTCCATCAGATGACACTCCTAGGACATTATGTTAGACAATGCATGCATTTTTAGTTCTATCAAGTTCATATTTATATCCAAAAACAGCGTTTTACTATGGCATTGATGTTGAGGAAATCGTTTCCCTCCAATAACCGGCAGTCAAGTCAGCGTCACAAATTAAATAATTAAAATTAGAAAACATTGGTAAAATATTATATTGTCATTTAAAGAATTATAGATTTACATCTCTTGAACGCAATCAACTTGCCAGATTTAAAAATAACCTTACTGGGAAATCACACATTGCAATAATCTGAGCACTGCGCCCAGAAAAATACGCGTTGCGATACAGACTAGACGTCATGTTGGGGAGATCTAAAATCGAAAATACTATGTAAATAATCCATTACCTTTGATTCTCTTCATCAGATGTCACTTCCAGGTATCACAGGTCCATAACGAATGTAGTTTTGTTCAAAAAAGCTCATAATTTATGTCCAAAAATCTCCGTCTTGTTAGCACATGATCTAAGCCAGCCGGACTTCTCGTCATGAACGAGGGGAAAAAATATATTTACGTTCGTTCAAACATGTCAAACGTTGTATAGCATAAATCATTAGGGCCTTTTTTAACCAGAACATGAATAATATTCAAGGTGGACGAATGCATACTCTTTTATAACGTATTGGAACGAGGGTACCCAACATGAACTCGCGCGCCAGGTGTCTAATGGGACATCATCGTTCCATGGCTCTTGTTCGGTCAGATCTCCCTCCAGAAGACTCAAAACACTTTGTAAAGGCTGGTGACATCTAGTGGAAGCAATAGGAAGTGCCAAAATATTCCTCAGCCCCTGTGTTTTTCAATGGGATAGGTTTAAAGTCAATACAACACATCAGGTATCCACTTCCTGTCAGAAAATGTCTCAGGGTTTTGCCTGCCAAATGAGTTCTGTTATACTCACAGACACCATTCAAACAGTTTTAGAAACTTTAGAGTGTTTTCTATCCATATATAATAAGTATATGCATATTCTAGTTACTGGGTAGGATTAGTAACCAGATTAAATCGAGTACATTTTTTTATCCAGACGTGCAAATGCTGCCCCTAGCCCTAACAGGTTAACCTATGTGTTCTGTCTCGTGCCTCCATTTTCACTCATTAGCCCATGTGTACTGTCTCGTGCCTCCATTTTCACTCATTAGCACATGTGTACTGTCTCGTACCTCCATTTTGATTCATTAGCCCATGTGTTCTGTCTCGTGCCTCCATTTTGACTCATTAGCCCATGTGTTCTGTCTCGTGCCTCCATTTTGACTCACTAGCCCATGTGTACTGTCTAGGTTCTTCATTTTGACACATTAGTCCATGTGTTCTGTCTCGTACCTCCATTTTGACTCATTAGCCCATGTGTACTGTCTCGTGCCTCCATTTTGACTCATTAGCCCATGTGTTCTGTCTCGTGCCTCCATTTTGACTCATTAGCCCATGTGTTCTGTCTCGTGCCTCCATTTTTACTCATTAGCCCATGTGTTCTGTCTCGTGTCTCTATTTTGACTCATTAGTCCATGTGTTCTGTCTCGTGCCTCCATTTTGACTCATTAGCCCATGTGTTCTGTCTCGTGCCTCCATTTTTACTCATTAGCCCATGTGTTCTGTCTCGTGTCTCTATTTTGACTCATTAGCCCATGTGTTCTGTCTCGTGCCTCAATTTTGAATCATTAGTCTATGGGTACTGTATCGTACCTCCATTATGACTCATTAGCCCATGTGTTCTGTCTTCTGACTCCATTTTGACTTATTAGTCCATGTGTTCTGTCTCGTGCCCCCATTTTCACTTGTAGCCCATGTGTACTCTCAAACCTTCATTTTGAATCATTAGCCCATATGTACTGTCTCGTACCTCCATTTTGACTCATTAGTCCATGTGTTCTGTCTCGTACCTCCATTTTGATTCATAAGCCCATGTGTTCTGTCTAGGTTCTCCATTTTGACTCATTAGTTCATGTGTTCTGTCTCGTACCTCCATTTTGATTCATTAGACCATGTGTTCTGTCTCGTGACTCCATTTTGACTCATTAGCCCATGTGTTCTGTCTCGTGCCTCCATTTTGACTCATTAGCCCATGTGTTCCGTCTCGTACCTCCATTTTGACTCATTAGCCCATGTGTTCTGTCTCGTGCCTCCATTTTGAATCATTAGTCCATGCGTACTGTCTAGGTTCTTCATTTTGACACATTAGTTCATGTGTTCTGTCTCATACCTCCATTTTGACTCATTAGCCCATGTGTACTGTCTTGTACCTCCATTTTGACTCATTAGGCCATGTGTTCTGTCTCGTGCCTCCATTTTGACTCATTAACCCATGTGTTCTGTCTCGTGCCTCCATTTTGACTCATTAGCACATGTGTTCTGTCTCGTACCTCCATTTTGAGTCATTAGCCCATGTGATCTGTCTCGTGCCTCCATTTTCAATCATTAGTCCATGTGTTCTGTCTTGTTCCTCCATTTTGATTAATTAGCCCATGTGTTCTGTCTCATGCCTCCATTTTGAATCATTAGCCCATGTGTTCTGTCTCGTACCTCCATTTTAACTCATTAGCCCATGTATTCTGTCTCGTGCCTCCATTTTGACAAATTAGCCCATGTGTTCTGTCTCGTACCTCCATTTTGATTCATTAGCCCATGTGTTCTGTCTCGTGACTCCATTTTGACTCATTAGCCCATGTGTACTGTCTCGTGCCTCCATTTTGACTCATTAGCCCATGTGTTCTGTCTCGTGCCTCCATTTTGACTCATTAGCCTATGTGTTCTGTCTCGTGCCTCCATTTTGACTCATTAGCCCATGTGTTCTGTCTCGTGCCTCCATTTTGACTCATTAGCCCATGTGTTCTGTCACGTGCCTCCATTTTGACTCATTAGCCCATGTGTTCTGTCTCGTGCCTCACTTTTGACTCATTAACCTATGTGTTCTGTCTCGTGACTCCATTTTGACTCATTAGCCCATGTGTTCTGTCTCGTGCCTCCATTTTGAATCATTAGTCCATGCGTACTGTCTCAAACCTCCATTTTGACTTGTTAGCCAATGTGGTCTGTCTCATATCTCTATTTTGACTCATTTGTCCATGTGTTTGGTCTCGTGCCTCCATTTTGACTCATTAGCCTTTGTGTACGGTCTTGTACCTCCATTTTGACTCATTAGTCCATGTGTTCTGTCTCGTACCTCCATTTTGAGTCATTAGCCCATGTGATCTGTCTCGTGCCTCCATTTTGAATCATTAGCCCATGTGTTCGGTCTGGTGTCTCCATTTTGAATCATTAGCCCATGTGTTTTGTCTCATACCTCCATTTTAACTCATTAGCCCATGTGTACTGTCTAGGTTCTTCATTTTAACTCATTAGCCCATGTGTTCTGTCTTGTTCTTCATTTTGACACATTAGTCCATGTGTTCTGTCTCGTACCTCCATTTTGATTCATTAGCCCATGTGTTCTGTCTCGTGACTCCATTTTGACTCATTAGCCCATGTGTACTGTCTCGTACCTCCATTTTGAATCATTAGGCCATGTGTTCTGTCTCGTGTCTCCATTTTGACTCATTAACCCATGGGTTCTGTCTCGTGCCTCCATTTTGACTCATTAGCACATGTGTTCTGTCTCGTGCCTCCAATTTGACTCATTAGCCAATGTGTTCTGTCTCGTGCCTCCATTTTGAATCATTAGTCCATGCGTACTGTCTCAAACCTCCATTTTGACTCATTAGCCAATGTGTTCTGTCTCATATCTCTATTTTGACTCATATGTCCATGTGTTTGGTCTCGTGCCTCCATTTTGACTCATTAGCCTTTGTGTACGGTCTTGTACCTCCATTTTGACTCATTAGTCCATGTGTTCTGTCTCGTACCTCCATTTTGAGTCATTAGCCCATGTGTACTGTCTAGGTTCTTCATTTTGACACATTAGTCCATGTGTTCTGTCTCGTACCTCCATTTTGATTAATTAGCCCATGTGTTCTGTCTAGCACCTTCATTTTGACTCATTAGCACATGTGTACTGTCTCGTACCTCCATTTTGACTCATTAGCCCATGTGTTCTGTCTCGTGCCTCCATTTTGAATCATTAGTCCATGCGTACTGTCTCAAACCTCCATTTTGATTCATTAGCCCATGTGTTCTGTCTCGTACCTCCATTTTGACTCATTAGTCCGTGCGTACTGTCTCGTACCTCCATTTTGACTCATTAGCACATGTGTTCTGTCTTCTGACTCCATTTTGACTCATTAGCCCATGTGTTCTGTCTCGTGCCTCCATTTTGAATCATTAGTCCATGCGTACTGTCTCAAACCTCCATTTTGACTCATTAGCCAATGTGTTCTGTCTCATATCTCTATTTTGACTCATTTGTCCATGTGTTCGGTCTGGTGTCTCCATTTTGAATCAATAGCCCATGTATTCTGTCTCGTGCCTCCATTTTGAATCATTAGTCCATGCGTACTGTCTCAAACCTCCATTTTGACTTGTTAGCCAATGTGGTCTGTCTCATATCTCTATTTTGACTCATTTGTCCATGTGTTTGGTCTCGTGCCTCCATTTTGACTCATTAGCCTTTGTGTACGGTCTTGTACCTCCATTTTGACTCATTAGTCCATGTGTTCTGTCTCGTACCTCCATTTTGAGTCATTAGCCCATGTGATGTGTCTCGTGCCTCCATTTTGAATCATTAGCCCATGTGTTCGGTCTGGTGTCTCCATTTTGAATCATTAGCCCATGTGTTCTGTCTCGTACCTCCATTTTAACTCATTAGCCCATGTGTACTGTCTAGGTTCTTCATTTTAACTCATTAGCCCATGTGTTCTGTCTAGGTTCTTCATTTTGACACATTAGTCCATGTGTTCTGTCTCGTACCTCCATTTTGATTCATTAGCCCATGTGTTCTGTCTCGTGACTCCATTTTGACTCATTAGCCCATGTGTGCTGTCTCGTACCTCCATTTTGACTCATTAGGCCATGTGTTCTGTCTCGTGTCTCCATTTTGACTCATTAACCCATGGGTTCTGTCTCGTGCCTCCATTTTGACTCATTAGCACATGTGTTCTGTCTCGTGCCTCCAATTTGACTCATTAGCCAATGTGTTCTGTCTCGTGCCTCCATTTTGAATCATTAGTCCATGCGTACTGTCTCGTACCTCCATTTTGACTCATTAGCCAATGTGTTCTGTCTCAAACCTCCATTTTGACTCATTAGCCAATGTGTTCTGTCTCATATCTCTATTTTGACTCATATGTCCATGTGTTTGGTCTCGTGCCTCCATTTTGACTCATTAGCCTTTGTGTACGGTCTTGTACCTCCATTTTGACTCATTAGTCCATGTGTTCTGTCTCGTACCTCCATTTTGAGTCATTAGCCCATGTGATCTGTCTCGTGCCTCCATTTTGAATCATTAGCCCATGTGTTCGGTCTGGTGTCTCCATTTTGAATCATTAGCCCATGTGTTTTGTCTCGTACCTCCATTTTAACTCATTAGCCCATGTGTACTGTCTAGGTTCTTCATTTTAACTCATTAGCCCATGTGTTCTGTCTAGGTTCTTCATTTTGACACATTAGTCCATGTGTTCTGTCTCGTACCTCCATTTTGATTCATTAGCCCATGTGTTCTGTCTCGTGACTCCATTTTGACTCATTAGCCCATGTGTACTGTCTCGTACCTCCATTTTGAATCATTAGGCCATGTGTTCTGTCTCGTGTCTCCATTTTGACTCATTAACCCATGGGTTCTGTCTCGTGCCTCCATTTTGACTCATTAGCACATGTGTTCTGTCTCGTGCCTCCAATTTGACTCATTAGCCAATGTGTTCTGTCTCGTGCCTCCATTTTGAATCATTAGTCCATGCGTACTGTCTCAAACCTCCATTTTGACTCATTAGCCAATGTGTTCTGTCTCATATCTCTATTTTGACTCATATGTCCATGTGTTTGGTCTCGTGCCTCCATTTTGACTCATTAGCCTTTGTGTACGGTCTTGTACCTCCATTTTGACTCATTAGTCCATGTGTTCTGTCTCGTACCTCCATTTTGAGTCATTAGCCCATGTGTACTGTCTAGGTTCTTCATTTTGACACATTAGTCCATGTGTTCTGTCTCGTACCTCCATTTTGATTAATTAGCCCATGTGTTCTGTCTAGCACCTTCATTTTGACTCATTAGCACATGTGTACTGTCTCGTACCTCCATTTTGACTCATTAGCCCATGTGTTCTGTCTCGTGCCTCCATTTTGAATCATTAGTCCATGCGTACTGTCTCAAACCTCCATTTTGATTCATTAGCCCATGTGTTCTGTCTCGTACCTCCATTTTGACTCATTAGTCCGTGCGTACTGTCTCGTACCTCCATTTTGACTCATTAGCACATGTGTTCTGTCTTCTGACTCCATTTTGACTCATTAGCCCATGTGTTCTGTCTCGTGCCTCCATTTTGAATCATTAGTCCATGCGTACTGTCTCAAACCTCCATTTTGACTCATTAGCCAATGTGTTCTGTCTCATATCTCTATTTTGACTCATTTGTCCATGTGTTCGGTCTGGTGTCTCCATTTTGAATCAATAGCCCATGTATTCTGTCTCGTGCCTCCATTTTGAATCATTAGTCCATGCGTACTGTCTCAAACCTCCATTTTGACTTGTTAGCCAATGTGGTCTGTCTCATATCTCTATTTTGACTCATTTGTCCATGTGTTTGGTCTCGTGCCTCCATTTTGACTCATTAGCCTTTGTGTACGGTCTTGTACCTCCATTTTGACTCATTAGTCCATGTGTTCTGTCTCGTACCTCCATTTTGAGTCATTAGCCCATGTGATGTGTCTCGTGCCTCCATTTTGAATCATTAGCCCATGTGTTCGGTCTGGTGTCTCCATTTTGAATCATTAGCCCATGTGTTCTGTCTCGTACCTCCATTTTAACTCATTAGCCCATGTGTACTGTCTAGGTTCTTCATTTTAACTCATTAGCCCATGTGTTCTGTCTAGGTTCTTCATTTTGACACATTAGTCCATGTGTTCTGTCTCGTACCTCCATTTTGATTCATTAGCCCATGTGTTCTGTCTCGTGACTCCATTTTGACTCATTAGCCCATGTGTACTGTCTCGTACCTCCATTTTGACTCATTAGGCCATGTGTTCTGTCTCGTGTCTCCATTTTGACTCATTAACCCATGGGTTCTGTCTCGTGCCTCCATTTTGACTCATTAGCACATGTGTTCTGTCTCGTGCCTCCAATTTGACTCATTAGCCAATGTGTTCTGTCTCGTGCCTCCATTTTGAATCATTAGTCCATGCGTACTGTCTCGTACCTCCATTTTGACTCATTAGCCAATGTGTTCTGTCTCAAACCTCCATTTTGACTCATTAGCCAATGTGTTCTGTCTCATATCTCTATTTTGACTCATATGTCCATGTGTTTGGTCTCGTGCCTCCATTTTGACTCATTAGCCTTTGTGTACGGTCTTGTACCTCCATTTTGACTCATTAGTCCATGTGTTCTGTCTCGTACCTCCATTTTGAGTCATTAGCCCATGTGTACTGTCTAGGTTCTTCATTTTGACACATTAGTCCATGTGTTCTGTCTCGTACCTCCATTTTGATTAATTAGCCCATGTGTTCTGTCTAGCACCTTCATTTTGACTCATTAGCACATGTGTACTGTCTCGTACCTCCATTTTGACTCATTAGCCCATGTGTTCTGTCTCGTGCCTCCATTTTGAATCATTAGTCCATGCGTACTGTCTCAAACCTCCATTTTGATTCATTAGCCCATGTGTTCTGTCTCGTACCTCCATTTTGACTCATTAGTCCGTGCGTACTGTCTCGTACCTCCATTTTGACTCATTAGCACATGTGTTCTGTCTTCTGACTCCATTTTGACTCATTAGCCCATGTGTTCTGTCTCGTGCCTCCATTTTGAATCATTAGTCCATGCGTACTGTCTCAAACCTCCATTTTGACTCATTAGCCAATGTGTTCTGTCTCATATCTCTATTTTGACTCATTTGTCCATGTGTTCGGTCTGGTGTCTCCATTTTGAATCAATAGCCCATGTATTCTGTCTCGTGCCTCCATTTTGACTTATTAGCCCATGTGTACTGTCTAGGTTCTTCATTTTGACACATTAGTCCATGTGTTCTGTCTCGTGCCTCCATTTTGACTCATTAACCCATGTGTTCTGTCTCGTACCTCCATTTTGATTCATAAGCCCATGTGTTCAGTCTAGGTTCTCCATTTTGAATCATTAGCCCATGTGTACTGTCTAGGTTCTTCATTTTGACACATTAGTCCATGTGTTCTGTCTCGTACCTCCATTTTGATTCATTAGACCATGTGTTCTGTCTCGTGCCTCCATTTTGATTCATTAGACCATGTGTTCTGTATCCTGACTCCATTTTGATTCATTAACCTATGTGTTCTGTCTCGTGCATCCATTTTCACTCATTAGCCCATGTGTACTGTCTCGTGCCTCCATTTTCACTCATTAGCACATGTGTTCTGTCTCGTGCCTCCATTTTGACTCATTAGCCCATGTGTTCTGTCTCGTGCCTCCATTTTGACTCATTAGCCCATGTGTTCTGTCTCGTGCCTCCATTTTTACTCATTAGCCCATGTGTTCTGTCTCGTGTCTCTATTTTGACTCATTAGCCCATGTGTTCTGTCTCGTGCCTCCATTTTGACTCATTAGTCCATGTGTTCTGTCTCGTGCCTCCATTTTGACTCATTAGCCCATGTGTTCTGTCTCGTGCCTCCATTTTTACTCATTAGCCCATGTGTTCTGTCTCGTGTCTCTATTTTGACTCATTAGCCCATGTGTTCTGTCTCGTGCCTCCATTTTGAATCATTAGTCTATGGGTACTGTATCGTACCTCCATTTTGACTCATTAGCCCATGTGTTCTGTCTTCTGACTCCATTTTGACTTATTAGTCCATGTGTTCTGTCTCGTGCCTCCATTTTCACTTGTAGCCCATGTGTACTCTCAAACCTTCATTTTGAATCATTAGCCCATATGTACTGTCTCGTACCTCCATTTTGACTCATTAGTCCATGTGTTCTGTCTCGTACCTCCATTTTGATTCATAAGCCCATGTGTTCTGTCTAGGTTCTCCATTTTGACTCATTAGTTCATGTGTTCTGTCTCGTACCTCCATTTTGATTCATTAGACCATGTGTTCTGTCTCGTGACTCCATTTTGACTCATTAGCCCATGTGTTCTGTCTCGTGCCTCCATTTTGAATCATTAGTCCATGTGTACTGTCTCAAACCTCAATTTTGACTCATTAGTCCATGTGTTCTGTCTCGTACCTCCATTTTGAGTCATTAGCCCATGTGATCTGTCTCGTGCCTCCATTTTGAATCATTAGTCCATGTGTTCTGTCTTGTTCCTCCATTTTGATTCATTAGCCCATGTGTACTGTCTAGGTTCTTCATTTTGACACATTAGCCCATGTGTACTGTCTCGTGCCTCCATTTTCACTTTTTAGCCCATGTGTACTGTCTAGGTTCTCCATTTTGAGTCATTAGTCCATGTGTTCTGTCTCGTACCTCCATTTTGATTCATTAGACCATGTGTTCTGTCTCGTGACTCCATTTTGACTCATTAGCCCATGTGTTCTGTCTCGTGCCTCCATTTTGACTTATTAGCCCATGTGTACTGTCTAGGTTCTTCATTTTGACACATTAGTCCATGTGTTCTGTCTCGTGCCTCCATTTTGACTCATTAACCCATCTGTTCTGTCTCGTACCTCCATTTTGATTCATAAGCCCATGTGTTCAGTCTAGGTTCTCCATTTTGAATCATTAGCCCATGTGTACTGTCTAGGTTCTTCATTTTGACACATTAGTCCATGTGTTCTGTCTCGTACCTCCATTTTGATTCATTAGCCCATGTGTTCTGTCTCGTGCCTCCATTTTGATTCATTAGACCATGTGTTCTGTCTCCTGACTCCATTTTGATTCATTAGCCCATGTGTTCTGTCTCGTGCCTCCATTTTCACTCATTAGCCCATGTGTACTGTCTCGTACCTCCATTTTGACTCATTAGCCCATGTGTTCTGTCTCGTGCCTCCAATTTGACTCATTAGCCCATGTGTTCTGTCTCGTGCCTCCATTTTTACTCATTAGCCCATGTGTTCTGTCTCGTGCCTCCATTTTGACTCATTAGCCCATGTGTACTGTCTAGGTTCTTCATTTTGACACATTAGTCCATGTGTTCTGTCTCGTGCCTCCATTTTGACTCATTAACCCATGTGTTCTGTCTCGTACCTCCATTTTGATTCATAAGCCCATGTGTTCAGTCTAGGTTCTCCATTTTGAATCATTAGCCCATGTGTACTGTCTAGGTTCTTCATTTTGACACATTAGTCCATGTGTTCTGTCTCGTACCTCCATTTTGATTCATTAGACCATGTGTTCTGTCTCGTGCCTCCATTTTGATTCATTAGACCATGTGTTCTGTCTCCTGACTCCATTTTGATTCCTTAACCTCTATGGGCTAGGTGGGACGCTAGCGTGCCACCCGTGGTGCACTCCATCAACAGCAGGTGCATTTCAAGAGCGGCAAATTTGAATCCAAATAAATGTAAAAATTCAAATTTTTCAAACATACAACTATTTTACACCCTTTGAAAGATAAACATCTCCTTAATCTAACCACGTTTTACGATTTCAAAAAGGTTTTACGGCGAAAGCATAAATTTAGAGTATGTTAGGACAGTACATTTACAAGAGTTGTGTGTAATGTTTTGTCAAGTCAAAGACAGGGTCACCAAAACCATAAAACCAGCTAAAATGATGCACTAACCTTTTACAATCTCCATCAGATGACACTCCTAGGACATTATGTTAGACAATGCATGCATTTTTAGTTCTATCAAGTTCATATTTATATCCAAAAACAGCGTTTTACTATGGCATTGATGTTGAGGAAATCGTTTCCCTCCAATAACCGGCAGTCAAGTCAGCGTCACAAATTAAATAATTAAAATTAGAAAACATTGGTAAAATATTATATTGTCATTTAAAGAATTATAGATTTACATCTCTTGAACGCAATCAACTTGCCAGATTTAAAAATAACCTTACTGGGAAATCACACTTTGCAATAATCTGAGCACTGCGCCCAGAAAAATACGCGTTGCGATACAGACTAGACGTCATGTTGGGGAGATCTAAAATCGAAAATACTATGTAAATAATCCATTACCTTTGATTCTCTTCATCAGATGTCACTTCCAGGTATCACAGGTCCATAACGAATGTAGTTTTGTTCAAAAAAGCTCATCATTTATGTCCAAAAATCTCCGTCTTGTTAGCACATGATCTAAGCCAGCCGGACTTCTCGTCATGAACGAGGGGAAAAAATATATTTACGTTCGTTCAAACATGTCAAACGTTGTATAGCATAAATCATTAGGGCCTTTTTTAACCAGAACATGAATAATATTCAAGGTGGACGAATGCATACTCTTTTATAACGTATTGGAACGAGGGTACCCAACATGAACTCGCGCGCCAGGTGTCTAATGGGACATCATCGTTCCATGGCTCTTGTTCGGTCAGATCTCCCTCCAGAAGACTCAAAACACTTTGTAAAGGCTGGTGACATCTAGTGGAAGCAATAGGAAGTGCCAAAATATTCCTCAGCCCCTGTGTTTTTCAATGGGATAGGTTTAAAGTCAATACAACACATCAGGTATCCACTTCCTGTCAGAAAATGTCTCAGGGTTTTGCCTGCCAAATGAGTTCTGTTATACTCACAGACACCATTCAAACAGTTTTAGAAACTTTAGAGTGTTTTCTATCCATATATAATAAGTATATGCATATTCTAGTTACTGGGTAGGATTAGTAACCAGATTAAATCGGGTACATTTTTTTATCCAGACGTGCAAATGCTGCCCCCTAGCCCTAACAGGTTAACCTATGTGTTCTGTCTCGTGCCTCCATTTTCACTCATTAGCCCATGTGTTCTGTCTCGTGCCTCCATTTTCACTCATTAGCACATGTGTACTGTCTCGTACCTCCATTTTGATTCATTAGCCCATGTGTTCTGTCTCGTGCCTCCATTTTGACTCATTAGCCCATGTGTTCTGTCTCGTGCCTCCATTTTGACTCACTAGCCCATGTGTACTGTCTAGGTTCTTCATTTTGACACATTAGTCCATGTGTTCTGTCTCGTACCTCCATTTTGACTCATTAGCCCATGTGTACTGTCTCGTGCCTCCATTTTGACTCATTAGCCCATGTGTTCTGTCTCGTGCCTCCATTTTGACTCATTAGCCCATGTGTTCTGTCTCGTGCCTCCATTTTTACTCATTAGCCCATGTGTTCTGTCTCGTGTCTCTATTTTGACTCATTAGTCCATGTGTTCTGTCTCGTGCCTCCATTTTGACTCATTAGCCCATGTGTTCTGTCTCGTGCCTCCATTTTTACTCATTAGCCCATGTGTTCTGTCTCGTGTCTCTATTTTGACTCATTAGCCCATGTGTTCTGTCTCGTGCCTCAATTTTGAATCATTAGTCTATGGGTACTGTATCGTACCTCCATTTTGACTCATTAGCCCATGTGTTCTGTCTTCTGACTCCATTTTGACTTATTAGTCCATGTGTTCTGTCTCGTGCCTCCATTTTCACTTGTAGCCCATGTGTACTCTCAAACCTTCATTTTGAATCATTAGCCCATATGTACTGTCTCGTACCTCCATTTTGACTCATTAGTCCATGTGTTCTGTCTCGTACCTCCATTTTGATTCATAAGCCCATGTGTTCTGTCTAGGTTCTCCATTTTGACTCATTAGTTCATGTGTTCTGTCTCGTACCTCCATTTTGATTCATTAGACCATGTGTTCTGTCTCGTGACTCCATTTTGACTCATTAGCCCATGTGTTCTGTCTCGTGCCTCCATTTTGACTCATTAGCCCATGTGTTCCGTCTCGTACCTCCATTTTGACTCATTAGCCCATGTGTTCTGTCTCGTGCCTCCATTTTGAATCATTAGTCCATGCGTACTGTCTCAAACCTCCATTTTGACTCATTAGTCCATGTGTTCTGTCTCGTACCTCCATTTTGAGTCATTAGCCCATGTGATCTGTCTCGTGCCTCCATTTTGAATCATTAGTCCATGTGTTCTGTCTTGTTCCTCCATTTTGACTTATTAGCCCATGTGTACTGTCTAGGTTCTTCATTTTGACACATTAGCCCATGTGTACTGTCTCGTGCCTCCATTTTCACTTTTTAGCCCATGTGTTCTGTCTAGGTTCTCCATTTTGAGTCATTAGTCCATGTGTTCTGTCTCGTACCTCCATTTTGATTCATTAGACCATGTGTTCTGTCTCGTGCCTCCATTTTCACTTTTTAGCCCATGTGTTCTGTCTAGGTTCTCCATTTTGAGTCATTAGTCCATGTGTTCTGTCTCGTACCTCCATTTTGATTCATTAGTCCATGTGTTCTGTCTCGTACCTCCATTTTGACTCATTAACCCATGTGTTCTGTCTCGTACCTCCATTTTGATTCATTAGCCCATGTGATCTGTCTCGTGCCTCCATTTTGAATCATTAGCCCATGTGTACTGTGTCGTGCCTCCATTTTGACTCATTAGCCCATGTGTACTGTCTAGGTTCTTCATTTTGACAGATTAGTCCATGTGTTCTGTCTCGTACCTCCATTTTGATTCATTAGACCATGTGTTCTGTCTCGTGCCTCCATTTTGACTCATTAGCCCATGTGTTCTGTCTCGTGTCTCCATTTTTACTCATTAGCCCATGTGTTCTGTCTCGTGTCTCTATTTTGACTCATTAGCCCATGTGTTCTGTCTCGTGCCTCCATTTTGAATCATTAGTCTATGGGTACTGTATCGTACCTCCATTTTGACTCATTAGCCCATGTGTTCTGTCTTCTGACTCCATTTTGACTTATTAGTCCATGTGTTCTGTCTCGTGCCTCCATTTTCACTTGTAGCCCATGTGTACTCTCAAACCTTCATTTTGAATCATTAGCCCATATGTACTGTCTCGTACCTCCATTTTGACTCATTAGTCCATGTGTTCTGTCTCGTACCTCCATTTTGATTCATAAGCCCATGTGTTCTGTCTAGGTTCTCCATTTTGACTCATTAGTTCATGTGTTCTGTCTTGTACCTCCATTTTGATTCATTAGACCATGTGTTCTGTCTCGTGACTCCATTTTGACTCATTAGCCCATGTGTTCTGTCTCGTGCCTCCATTTTGACTCATTAGCCCATGTGTTCTGTCTCGTGCCTCCATTTTGAATCATTAGTCCATGCGTACTGTCTCAAACCTCCATTTTGACTCATTAGTCCATGTGTTCTGTCTCGTACCTCCATTTTGAGTCATTAGCCCATGAGATCTGTCTCGTGCCTCCATTTTGAATCATTAGTCCATGTGTTCTGTCTTGTTCCTCCATTTTGATTCATTAGCCCATGTGTACTGTCTAGGTTCTCCATTTTGAGTCATTAGTCCATGTGTTCTGTCTCGTACCTCCATTTTGATTCATTAGCCCATGTGTTCTGTCTCGTGCCTCCATTTTGACTCATTAGCCCATGTGTTCTGTCTCGTGTCTCTATTTTGACTCATTAGCCCATGTGTTCTGTCTCGTGCCTCCATTTTGAATCATTAGTCTATGGGTACTGTATCGTACCTCCATTTTGACTCATTAGCCCATGTGTTCTGTCTTCTGACTCCATTTTGACTTATTAGTCCATGTGTTCTGTCTCGTGCCTCCATTTTCACTTGTAGCCCATGTGTACTCTCAAACCTTCATTTTGAATCATTAGCCCATATGTACTGTCTCGTACCTCCATTTTGACTCATTAGTCCATGTGTTCTGTCTCGTACCTCCATTTTGATTCATAAGCCCATGTGTTCTGTCTAGGTTCTCCATTTTGACTCATTAGTTCATGTGTTCTGTCTCGTACCTCCATTTTGATTCATTAGACCATGTGTTCTGTCTCGTGACTCCATTTTGACTCATTAGCCCATGTGTTCTGTCTCGTGCCTCCATTTTGACTCATTAGCCCATGTGTTCCGTCTCGTACCTCCATTTTGACTCATTAGCCCATGTGTTCTGTCTCGTGCCTCCATTTTGAATCATTAGTCCATGCGTACTGTCTCAAACCTCCATTTTGACTCATTAGTCCATGTGTTCTGTCTCGTACCTCCATTTTGAGTCATTAGCCCATGTGATCTGTCTCGTGCCTCCATTTTGAATCATTAGTCCATGTGTTCTGTCTTGTTCCTCCATTTTGACTTATTAGCCCATGTGTACTGTCTAGGTTCTTCATTTTGACACATTAGCCCATGTGTACTGTCTCGTGCCTCCATTTTCACTTTTTAGCCCATGTGTACTGTCTAGGTTCTCCATTTTGAGTCATTAGTCCATGTGTTCTGTCTCGTACCTCCATTTTGATTCATTAGACCATGTGTTCTGTCTCGTGACTCCATTTTGACTTATTAGCCCATGTGTACTGTCTAGGTTCTTAATTTTGACACATTAGTCCATGTGTTCTGTCTCGTGCCTCCATTTTGACTCATTAACCCATGTGTTCTGTCTCGTACCTCCATTTTGATTCATTAGCCCATGTGATCTGTCTCGTGCCTCCATTTTGAATCATTAGCCCATGTGTACTGTGTCGTGCCTCCATTTTGACTCATTAGCCCATGTGTACTGTCTAGGTTCTTCATTTTGACACATTAGTCCATGTGTTCTGTCTCGTACCTCCATTTTGATTCATTAGACCATGTGTTCTGTCTCGTGCCTCCATTTTGACTCATTAGCCCATGTGTTCTGTCTCGTGTCTCCATTTTGACTCATTAGCCCATGTGTTCTGTCTCGTGTCTCTATTTTGACTCATTAGCCCATGTGTTCTGTCTCGTGCCTCCATTTTGAATCATTAGTCTATGGGTACTGTATCGTACCTCCATTTTGACTCATTAGCCCATGTGTTCTGTCTCGTGCCTCCATTTTCACTTGTAGCCCATGTGTACTCTCAAACCTTCATTTTGAATCATTAGCCCATATGTACTGTCTCGTACCTCCATTTTGACTCATTAGTCCATGTGTTCTGTCTCGTACCTCCATTTTGATTCATAAGCCCATGTGTTCTGTCTAGGTTCTCCATTTTGACTCATTAGTTCATGTGTTCTGTCTTGTACCTCCATTTTGATTCATTAGACCATGTGTTCTGTCTCGTGACTCCATTTTGACTCATTAGCCCATGTGTTCTGTCTCGTGCCTCCATTTTGACTCATTAGCCCATGTGTTCTGTCTCGTACCTCCATTTTGACTCATTAGCCCATGTGTTCTGTCTCGTGCCTCCATTTTGAATCATTAGTCCATGCGTACTGTCTCAAACCTCCATTTTGACTCATTAGTCCATGTGTTCTGTCTCGTACCTCCATTTTGAGTCATTAGCCCATGTGATCTGTCTCGTGCCTCCATTTTGAATCATTAGTCCATGTGTTCTGTCTTGTTCCTCCATTTTGATTCATTAGCCCATGTGTACTGTCTAGGTTCTCCATTTTGAGTCATTAGTCCATGTGTTCTGTCTCGTACCTCCATTTTGATTCATTAGACCATGTGTTCTGTCTCGTGACTCCATTTTGACTCATTAGCCCATGTGTTCTGTCTCGTGCCTCCATTTTGACTTATTAGCCCATGTGTACTGTCTAGGTTCTTCATTTTGACACATTAGTCCATGTGTTCTGTCTCGTGCCTCCATTTTGACTCATTAACCCATGTGTTCTGTCTCGTACCTCCATTTTGATTCATAAGCCCATGTGTTCAGTCTAGGTTCTCCATTTTGAATCATTAGCCCATGTGTACTGTCTAGGTTCTTCATTTTGACACATTAGTCCATGTGTTCTGTCTCGTACCTCCATTTTGATTCATTAGACCATGTGTTCTGTCTCGTGCCTCCATTTTGATTCATTAGACCATGTGTTCTGTCTCCTGACTCCATTTTGATTCATTAGCCCATGTGTTCTGTCTCGTGCCTCCATTTTCACTCATTAGCCCATGTGTAGTGTCTTGTGCCTCCATTTTCACTCATTAGCACATGTGTACTGTCTCGTACCTCCATTTTGACTCATTAGCCCATGTGTTCTGTCTCGTGCCTCCATTTTGACTCATTAGCCCATGTGTACTGTCTAGGTTCTTCATTTTGACACATTAGTCCATGTGTTCTGTCTCGTACCTCCATTTTGACTCATTAGCCCATGTGTTCTGTCTCGTGCCTCCATTTTGACTCATTAGTCCGTGCGTACTGTCTCGTACCTCCATTTTGACTCATTAGCACATGTGTTCTGTCTTCTGACTCCATTTTGACTCATTAGCCCATGTGTTCTGTCTCGTGCCTCCATTTTGAATCATTAGTCCATGCGTACTGTCTCAAACCTCCATTTTGACTCATTAGCCAATGTGTTCTGTCTCATATCTCTATTTTGACTCATTTGTCCATGTGTTCGGTCTGGTGTCTCCATTTTGAATCAATAGCCCATGTATTCTGTCTCGTGCCTCCATTTTGACTTATTAGCCCATGTGTACTGTCTAGGTTCTTCATTTTGACACATTAGTCCATGTGTTCTGTCTCGTGCCTCCATTTTGACTCATTAACCCATGTGTTCTGTCTCGTACCTCCATTTTGATTCATAAGCCCATGTGTTCAGTCTAGGTTCTCCATTTTGAATCATTAGCCCATGTGTACTGTCTAGGTTCTTCATTTTGACACATTAGTCCATGTGTTCTGTCTCGTACCTCCATTTTGATTCATTAGCCCATGTGTTCTGTCTCGTGCCTCCATTTTGACTCATTAGCCCATGTGTACTGTCTCGTACCTCCATTTTGATTCATTAGCCCATGTGTTCTGTCTCGTGCCTCCATTTTCACTCATTAGCCCATGTGTACTGTCTCGTGCCTCCATTTTGACTCATTAGCCCATGTGTACTGTCTCGTACCTCCATTTTGACTCATTAGCCCATGTGTTCTGTCTCGTGCCTCCATTTTGACTCATTAGCCCATGTGTTCTGTCTCGTGCCTCCATTTTGACTCATTAGCCCATGTGTTCTGTCTCGTGCCTCCATTTTGACTCATTAGCCCATGTGTTCTGTCTCGTGCCTCCATTTTGAATCATTAGTCCATGCGTACTGTCTCAAACCTCCATTTTGATTCATTAGCCCATGTGTTCTGTCTCGTACCTCCATTTTGACTCATTAGTCCGTGCGTACTGTCTCGTACCTCCATTTTGACTCATTAGCACATGTGTTCTGTCTTCTGACTCCATTTTGACTCATTAGCCCATGTGTTCTGTCTCGTGCCTCCATTTTGAATCATTAGTCCATGCGTACTGTCTCAAACCTCCATTTTGACTCATTAGCCAATGTGTTCTGTCTCATATCTCTATTTTGACTCATTTGTCCATGTGTTCGGTCTGGTGTCTCCATTTTGAATCAATAGCCCATGTATTCTGTCTCGTGCCTCCATTTTGACTTATTAGCCCATGTGTACTGTCTAGGTTCTTCATTTTGACACATTAGTCCATGTGTTCTGTCTCGTCCTCCATTTTCACTCATTAGCACATGTGTACTGTCTCGTACCTCCATTTTGATTCATTAGCCCATGTGTTCTGTCTCGTGCCTCCATTTTGACTCATTAGCCCATGTGTTCTGTCTCGTGCCTCCATTTTGACTCATTAGCCCATGTGTACTGTCTAGGTTCTTCATTTTGACACATTAGTCCATGTGTTCTGTCTCGTACCTCCATTTTGACTCATTAGCCCATGTGTACTGTCTCGTGCCTCCATTTTGACTCATTAACCCATGTGTTCTGTCTCGTACCTCCATTTTGATTCATAAGCCCATGTGTTCAGTCTAGGTTCTCCATTTTGAATCATTAGCCCATGTGTACTGTCTAGGTTCTTCATTTTGACACATTAGTCCATGTGTTCTGTCTCGTACCTCCATTTTGATTCATTAGCCCATGTGTTCTGTCTCGTGCCTCCATTTTCACTCATTAGCCCATGTGTACTGTCTCGTGCCTCCATTTTCACTCATTAGCACATGTGTACTGTCTCGTACCTCCATTTTGACTCATTAGCCCATGTGTTCTGTCTCGTGCCTCCATTTTGACTCATTAGCCCATGTGTTCTGTCTCGTGCCTCCATTTTTACTCATTAGCCCATGTGTTCTGTCTCGTGCCTCCATTTTGACTCATTAGCCCATGTGTTCTGTCTCGTGCCTCCATTTTGAATCATTAGTCCATGCGTACTGTCTCAAACCTCCATTTTGATTCATTAGCCCATGTGTTCTGTCTCGTACCTCCATTTTGACTCATTAGTCCGTGCGTACTGTCTCGTACCTCCATTTTTACTCATTAGCACATGTGTTCTGTCTTCTGACTCCATTTTGACTCATTAGCCCATGTGTTCTGTCTCGTGCCTCCATTTTGAATCATTAGTCCATGCGTACTGTCTCAAACCTCCATTTTGACTCATTAGCCAATGTGTTCTGTCTCATATCTCTATTTTGACTCATTTGTCCATGTGTTCGGTCTGGTGTCTCCATTTTGAATCAATAGCCCATGTATTCTGTCTCGTGCCTCCATTTTGACTTATTAGCCCATGTGTACTGTCTAGGTTCTTCATTTTGACACATTAGTCCATGTGTTCTGTCTCGTGCCTCCATTTTGACTCATTAGCACATGTGTACTGTCTCGTACCTCCATTTTGATTCATTAGCCCATGT
Source organism: Salmo salar (assembly GCF_965601325.2). NCBI lineage: Eukaryota > Metazoa > Chordata > Actinopteri > Salmoniformes > Salmonidae > Salmo > Salmo salar. The sequence continues at coordinate 100,924,872 of NC_138308.1, read as the reverse complement.
GTTCTGTCTCGTGCCTCCATTTTGACTCATTAGCCCATGTGTTCTGTCTCGTGCCTCCATTTTGACTCACTAGCCCATGTGTACTGTCTAGGTTCTTCATTTTGACACATTAGTCCATGTGTTCTGTCTCGTACCTCCATTTTGACTCATTAGCCCATGTGTACTGTCTCGTGCCTCCATTTTGACTCATTAGCCCATGTGTTCTGTCTCGTGCCTCCATTTTGACTCATTAGCCCATGTGTTCTGTCTCGTGCCTCCATTTTTACTCATTAGCCCATGTGTTCTGTCTCGTGTCTCTATTTTGACTCATTAGTCCATGTGTTCTGTCTCGTGCCTCCATTTTGACTCATTAGCCCATGTGTTCTGTCTCGTGCCTCCATTTTTACTCATTAGCCCATGTGTTCTGTCTCGTGTCTCTATTTTGACTCATTAGCCCATGTGTTCTGTCTCGTGCCTCCATTTTGAATCATTAGTCTATGGGTACTGTATCGTACCTCCATTTTGACTCATTAGCCCATGTGTTCTGTCTTCTGACTCCATTTTGACTTATTAGTCCATGTGTTCTGTCTCGTGCCTCCATTTTCACTTGTAGCCCATGTGTACTCTCAAACCTTCATTTTGAATCATTAGCCCATATGTACTGTCTCGTACCTCCATTTTGACTCATTAGTCCATGTGTTCTGTCTCGTACCTCCATTTTGATTCATAAGCCCATGTGTTCTGTCTAGGTTCTCCATTTTGACTCATTAGTTCATGTGTTCTGTCTCGTACCTCCATTTTGATTCATTAGACCATGTGTTCTGTCTCGTGACTCCATTTTGACTCATTAGCCCATGTGTTCTGTCTCGTGCCTCCATTTTGAATCATTAGTCCATGCGTACTGTCTCAAACCTCCATTTTCACTCATTAGCCAATGTGTTCTGTCTCATATCTCTATTTTGACTCATTTGTCCATGTGTTTGGTCTTGTACCTCCATTTTGACTCATTAGTCCATGTGTTCTGTCTCGTACCTCCATTTTGAGTCATTAGCCCATGTGATCTGTCTCGTGCCTCCATTTTGAATCATTAGCCCATGTGTTCTGTCTGGTGCCTCCATTTTGAATCATTAGCCCATGTGTTCTGTCTCGTACCTCCATTTTGACTCATTAGCCCATGTGTACTGTCTAGGTTCTTCATTTTGACTCATTAGCCCATGTGTACTGTCTAGGTTCTTCATTTTGACACATTAGTCCATGTGTTCTGTCTCGTACCTCCATTTTGATTCATTAGCCCATGTGTTCTGTCTCGTGACTCCATTTTGACTCATTAGCCCATGTGTTCTGTCTCGTACCTCCATTTTGATTAATTAGCCCATGTGTTCTGTCTCGTGCCTCCATTTTGAATCATTAGCCCATGTGTTCTGTCTCGTACCTCCATTTTAACTCATTAGCCCATGTGTTCTGTCTCGTGCCTCCATTTTGACTCATTAGCCCATGTGTTCTGTCTCGTACCTCCATTTTGATTCATTAGCCCATGTGTTCTGTCTCGTGACTCCATTTTGACTCATTAGCCCATGTGTACTGTCTCGTGCCTCCATTTTGACTCATTAGCCCATGTGTTCTGTCTCGTGCCTCCATTTTGACTCATTAGCCTATGTGTTCTGTCTCGTGCCTCCATTTTGACTCATTAGCCCATGTGTTCTGTCTCGTGCCTCCATTTTGACTCATTAGCCCATGTGTTCTGTCTCGTGCCTCCATTTTGACTCATTAGCCCATGTGTTCTGTCTCGTGCCTCCATTTTGACTCATTAACCTATGTGTTCTGTCTCGTGACTCCATTTTGACTCATTAGCCCATGTGTTCTGTCTCGTGCCTCCATTTTGAATCATTAGTCCATGCGTACTGTCTCAAACCTCCATTTTGACTTGTTAGCCAATGTGTTCTGTCTCATATCTCTATTTTGACTCATTTGTCAATGTGTTTGGTCTCGTGCATCCATTTTGACTCATTAGCCTTTGTGTACGGTCTTGTACCTCCATTTTGACTCATTAGTCCATGTGTTCTGTCTCGTACCTCCATTTTGAGTCATTAGCCCATGTGATCTGTCTCGTGCCTCCATTTTGAATCATTAGCCCATGTGTTCGGACTGGTGTCTCCATTTTGAATCATTAGCCCATGTGTTCTGTCTCGTACCTCCATTTTGATTCATTAGACCATGTGTTCTGTCTCGTGCCTCCATTTTGATTCATTAGACCATGTGTTCTGTCTCCTGACTCCATTTTGATTCATTAGCCCATGTGTTCTGTCTCGTGCCTCCATTTTCACTCATTAGCCCATGTGTAGTGTCTTGTGCCTCCATTTTCACTCATTAGCACATGTGTACTGTCTCGTACCTCCATTTTGACTCATTAGCCCATGTGTACTGTCTCGTGCCTCCATTTTGACTCATTAGCCCATGTGTTCTGTCTCGTGCCTCCATTTTGACTCATTAGCCCATGTGTTCTGTCTCGTGCCTCCATTTTTACTCATTAGCCCATGTGTTCTGTCTCGTGTCTCTATTTTGACTCATTAGTCCATGTGTTCTGTCTCGGGCCTCCATTTTGAATCATTAGTCTATGGGTACTGTATCGTACCTCCATTTTGACTCATTAGCCCATGTGTTCTGTCTTCTGACTCCATTTTGACTTATTAGTCCATGTGTTCTGTCTCGTGCCTCCATTTTCACTTTTTAGCCCATGTGTACTCTCAAACCTTCATTTTGAATCATTAGCCCATATGTACTGTCTCGTACCTCCATTTTGACTCATTAGATCATGTGTTCTGTCTCGTACCTCCATTTTGATTCATAAGCCCATGTGTTCTGTCTAGGTTCTCCATTTTGACTCATTAGTTCATGTGTTCTGTCTCGTACCTCCATTTTGATTCATTAGACCATGTGTTCTGTCTCGTGACTCCATTTTGACTCATTAGCCCATGTGTTCTGTCTCGTGCTTCCATTTTGAATCATTAGTCCATGCGTACTGTCTCAAACCTCCATTTTCACTCATTAGCCAATGTGTTCTGTCTCATATCTCTATTTTGACTCATTTGTCCATGTGTTTGGTCTTGTACCTCCATTTTGACTCATTAGTCCATGTGTTCTGTCTCGTACCTCCATTTTGAGTCATTAGCCTTTGTGTACGGTCTTGTACCTCCATTTTGACTCATTAGTCCATGTGTTCTGTCTCGTACCTCCATTTTGAGTCATTAGCCCATGTGTACTGTCTAGGTTCTTCATTTTGACACATTAGTCCATGTGTTCTGTCTCGTACCTCCATTTTGATTCATTAGCCCATGTGTTCTGTCTCGTGACTCGATTTTGACTCATTAGCCCATGTGTACTGTCTCGTGCCACCATTTTGACACATTAGCCCATGTGTTCTGTCTCATACCTCCATTTTGATTAATTAGCCCATGTGTTCTGTCTAGCACCTTCATTTTGACTCATTAGCACATGTGTAGTGTCTCGTACCTCCATTTTGAGACATTAGCCCATGTGTTCTGTCTCGTGCCTCCATTTTGAATCATTAGTCCATGCGTACTGTCTCAAACCTCCATTTTGATTCATTAGCCCATGTGTTCTGTCTCGTACCTCCATTTTGACTCATTAGTCCGTGCGTACTGTCTCATACCTCCATTTTGACTCATTAGCACATGTGTTCTGTCTTCTGACTCCATTTTGACTCATTAGATCATGTGTTCTGTCTCGTACCTCCATTTTGATTCATAAGCCCATGTGTTCTGTCTAGGTTCTCCATTTTGACTCATTAGTCCATGTGTTCTGTCTCGTACCTCCATTTTGATTCATTAGACCATGTGTTCTGTCTCGTGCTTCCATTTTGACTCATTAGCCCATGTGTTCTGTCTCGTGCTTCCATTTTGAATCATTAGTCCATGCGTACTGTCTCAAACCTCCATTTTCACTCATTAGCCAATGTGTTCTGTCTCATGTCTCTATTTTGACTCATTTGTCCATGTGTTTGGTCTTGTACCTCCATTTTGACTCATTAGTCCATGTGTTCTGTCTCGTACCTCCATTTTGAGTCATTAGCCTTTGTGTACGGTCTTGTACCTCCATTTTGACTCATTAGTCCATGTGTACTGTCTCGTGCCACCATTTTGATTCATTAGCCCATGTGTACTGTCTAGGTTCTTCATTTTGACACATTAGTCCATGTGTTCTGTCTCGTACCTCCATTTTGATTCATTAGCCCATGTGTTCTGTCTCGTGACTCGATTTTGACTCATTAGCCCATGTGTACTGTCTCGTGCCACCATTTTGACACATTAGCCCATGTGTTCTGTCTCATACCTCCATTTTGATTAATTAGCCCATGTGTTCTGTCTAGCACCTTCATTTTGACTCATTAGCACATGTGTAGTGTCTCGTACCTCCATTTTGAGACATTAGCCCATGTGTTCTGTCTCGTGCCTCCATTTTGAATCATTAGTCCATGCGTACTGTCTCAAACCTCCATTTTGATTCATTAGCCCATGTGTTCTGTCTCGTACCTCCATTTTGACTCATTAGTCCGTGCGTACTGTCTCATACCTCCATTTTGACTCATTAGCACATGTGTTCTGTCTTCTGACTCCATTTTGACTCATTAGCCCATGTGTTCTGTCTCGTGCCTCCATTTTGAATCATTAGTCCATGCGTACTGTCTCAAACCTCCATTTTGACTCATTAGCCAATGTGTTCTGTCTCATATCTCTATTTTGACTCATTTGTCCATGTGTTCGGTCTGGTGTCTCCATTTTGAATCAATAGCCCATGTGTTCTGTCTCGTACCTCCATTTTGATTCATAAGCCCATGTGTTCAGTCTAGGTTCTCCATTTTGACTCATTAGCCCATGTGTACTGTCTAGGTTCTTCATTTTGACACATTAGTCCATGTGTTCTGTCTCGTACCTCCATTTTGATTCATTAGACCATGTGTTCTGTCTCGTGCCTCCATTTTGATTCATTAGACCATGTGTTCTGTCTCCTGACTCCATTTTGATTCATTAGCCTATGTGTTCTGTCTCGTGCCTCCATTTTCACTCATTAGCCCATGTGTTCTGTCTCGTGCCTCCATTTTGACTCATTAGCCCATGTGTTCTGTCTCGTGCCTCCATTTTGACTCATTAGCCCATGTGTACTGTCTAGGTTCTTCATTTTGACACATTAGTCCATGTGTTCTGTCTCGTACCTCCATTTTGACTCATTAGCCCTTGTGTACTGTCTCGTGCCTCCATTTTTACTCATTAGCCCATGTGTTCTGTCTCGTGTCTCTATTTTGACTCATTAGTCCATGTGTCTGTCTCGTGCCTCCATTTTTACTTTGTAGCCCATGTGTACTCTCAAACCTTCATTTTGAATCATTAGCCCATACGTACTGTCTCGTACCTCCATTTTGACTCATTAGTCCATGTGTTCTGTCTCGTACCTCCATTTTGATTCATTAGACCATGTGTTCTGTCTCGTGACTCCATTTTGACTTATTAGCCCATGTGTACTGTCTAGGTTCTTCATTTTGACACATTAGTCCATGTGTTCTGTCTCGTACCTCCATTTTGATTCATTAGACCATGTGTTCTGTCTCGTGCCTCCATTTTGATTCATTAGACCATGTGTTCTGTCTCCTGACTCCATTTTGATTCATTAGCCCATGTGTTCTGTCTCGTACCTCCATTTTGACTCATTAGCCCATGTGTACTGTCTCGTGCCTCCATTTTTACTCATTAGCCCATGTGTTCTGTCTCGTGTCTCTATTTTGACTCATTAGTCCATGTGTTCTGTCTCGGGCCTCCATTTTCAGTCACTAGCCCATGTGTTCTGTCTCATGTCTCCATTTTGACTCATTAGCCCATGTGTTCTGTCTCGTGCCTCCATTTTGAATCATTAGTCTATGGGTACTGTATCGTACCTCCATTTTGACTCATTAGCCCATGTGTTCTGTCTTCTGACTCCATTTTGACTTATTAGTCCATGTGTCTGTCTCGTGCCTCCATTTTTACTTTGTAGCCCATGTGTACTCTCAAACCTTCATTTTGAATCATTAGCCCATACGTACTGTCTCGTACCTCCATTTTGACTCATTAGTCCATGTGTTCTGTCTCGTACCTCCATTTTGATTCATTAGCACCATGTAGTTCTGTCTCGGTGACTCCATTTTGACTCATTAGCCCATGTGTTCTGTCTCGTGCCTCCATTTTGACTCATTAGCCCATGTGTTCTGTCTCGTACCTCCATTTTGACTCATTAGCCCATGTGTTCTGTCTCGTGCCTCCATTTTGAATCATTAGTCCATGCGTACTGTCTCAAACCTCCATTTTGACTCATTAGTCCATGTGTTCTGTCTCGTACCTCCATTTTGAGTCATTAGCCCATGTGATCTGTCTCGTGCCTCAATTTTGAATCATTAGTCCATGTGTTCTGTCTTGTTCCTCCATTTTGATTCATTAGCCCATGTGTACTGTCTAGGTTCTTCATTTTGACACATTAGCCCATGTGTTCTGTCTCGTGCCTCCATTTTGACTTATTAGCCCATGTGTACTGTCTAGGTTCTCCATTTTGAGTCATTAGTCCATGTGTTCTGTCTCGTACCTCCATTTTGATTCATTAGACCATGTGTTCTGTCTCGTGACTCCATTTTGACTCATTAGCCCATGTGTTCTGTCTCGTGCCTCCATTTTGACTTATTAGCCCATGTGTACTGTCTAGGTTCTCCATTTTGACTCATTAGTCCATGTGTTCTGTCTCGTACCTCCATTTTGATTCATTAGCCCATGTGTTCTGTCTCGTGCCTCCATTTTGACTCATTAACCCATGTGTTCTGTCTCGTACCTCCATTTTGATTCATAAGCCCATGTGTTCAGTCTAGGTTCTCCATTTTGAATCATTAGCCCATGTGTACTGTCTAGGTTCTTCATTTTGACACATTAGTCCATGTGTTCTGTCTCGTACCTCCATTTTGATTCATTAGTCCATGTGTTCTGTCTCGTGCCTCCATTTTCACTCATTAGCCCATGTGTTCTGTCTCGTGCCTCCATTTTGACTCATTAGCCCATGTGTTCTGTCTCGTGTCTCTATTTTGACTCATTAGTCCATGTGTTCTGTCTCGGGCCTCCATTTTGAATCATTAGTCTATGGGTACTGTATCGTACCTCCATTTTGACTCATTAGCCCATGTGTTCTGTCTTCTGACTCCATCTTGACTCATTAGCCCATGTGTTCTGTCTCGTACCTCCATTTTGAGTCATTAGCCCATGTGATCTGTCTCGTGTCTCTATTTTGACTCATTAGTCCATGTGTTCTGTCTCGTGCCTCCATTTTCACTTTTTAGCCCATGTGTACTCTCAAACCTTCATTTTGAATCATTAGCCCATATGTACTGTCTCGTACCTCCATTTTGACTCATTAGTCCATGTGTTCTGTCTCGTACATCCATTTTGATTCATAAGCCCATGTGTTCTGTCTAGGTTCTCCATTTTGACTCATTAGTTCATGTGTTCTGTCTCGTACCTCCATTTTGATTCATTAGACCATGTGTTCTGTCTCGTGACTCCATTTTGACTCATTAGCCCATGTGTTCTGTCTCGTGCCTCCATTTTGAATCATTAGTCCATGCGTACTGTCTCAAACCTCCATTTTGACTCATTAGTCCATGTGTTCTGTCTCGTACCTCCATTTTGAGTCATTAGCCCATGTGATCTGTCTCGTGCCTCCATTTTGAATCATTAGTCCATGTGTTCTGTCTTGTTCCTCCATTTTGATTCATTAGCCCATGTGTACTGTCTAGGTTCTTCATTTTGACACATTAGCCCATGTGTTCTGTCTCGTGCCTCCATTTTGACTCATTAGCCCATGTGTTCTGTCTCGTGCCTCCATTTTGACACATTAGCCCATGTGTTCTGTCTCGTGCCTCCATTTTTACTCATTAGCCCATGTGTACTGTCTCGTACCTCCATTTTGACTCATTAGCCCATGTGTTCTGTCTCGTGACTCCATTTTGACTCATTAGCACATGTGTTCTGGTTTCTGACTCCATTTTGACTCATTAGCCCATGCGTACTGTCTCAAACCTCCATTTTGACTCATTAGCCAATGTTTTCTGTCTCATATCTCTATTCTGACTCATTTGTCCATGTGTTTTGTCTCGTGTCTCCATTTTGACTCATTAGCCCATGTGTACTGTCTCGTGCCTCCATTTTGACTCATTAGCCCATGTGTTCTGTCTCGTGCCGCCATTCTGACTCATTAGCCCATGTGTTCTGTCTCATAGCTCCATTTTGACTCATTAGCCCATGTGTTCTGTCTCGTGCCTCCATTTTGACTCATTAGCCCATGTGTACTGACTCGTACCTCCATTTTGACTCATTAGCCCATGTGTACTGACTCGTACCTCCATTTTGACTCATTAGCCCATGTGTACTGACTCGTACCTCCATTTTGATTCATTAGACCATGTGTTCTGTCTCGTGCCTCCATTTTGACTCCGCCAAATATCACATAGTTCATGTGTTACAATAAGGTGTTTTTAAAAGTCCTTGAGGCTCTACGTGGTTCTTTGTGTTTTCTATTTAAATCTTTGTGACTGTACAGTTAAAATCCCCAGCAAGAAGTAAATCCTCCTCAGTTGTACATTTCTCAACGGTATTTGATAATCTATGTAAAAAACATTCCCTCTCGACTGCTACTACCGGGGCAAATACATTTACTAAACACATAGTGATGTTTTCACACCTCGCTGTAACTTTTACTAACCTCACGTCAACTACCTCTTCAACCTTATATGACAGAAGGCAAAAAAAACTATTTGAGAACAGGAAGGCCACACCCCCACTTTTTGAGTTTTTATGACTTCACACCACAGCCCCCCCTCCCTCTTCCTCCTCCCCCTTACTTCCCAAATTCTTTACAGGATCTATAATCTCTCTACACGATCTATAATCTCTCTACACGATCTATAATCTCTCTACATGATCTATAATCTCTCTACATGATCTATAATTTCTATACATGATCTATAATCTCTCTACATGATCTATAATCTCTCTACATGATCAATAATCTCTCTACATGATCTATAATCTCTATACATGATCTATAATCTCTCTACATGATCTATAATCTCTATACATGATCTATAATCTCAATACATGATCTATAATCGCTCTACATGATCTATAATCGCTCTACATGATCTATAATCTCTATACATGATCTATAATCTCTATACATGATCTATAATCTCTCTACATGATCTATAATCTCTCTACATGATCTATAATCTCTCTACATGATCTATAATCTCTCTACATGATCTATAATCTCTCTACATGATCTATAATCTCTCTACATGATCTATAATCTCTCTACATGATCTATAATCTCTCTACATGATCTACAATCTCTCTACATGATCTATAATCTCTCTACATGATCTATAACCTCTATACATGATCTATAATCTCTATACATGATCTATAATCTCTCTACATGATCTATAATCTCTATACATGATCTATAATCTCTCTACATGATCTATAATCTCTCTACATGATCTATAATCTCTCTACATGATCTATAATCTCTCTACATGATCTATAATCTCTCTACATGATCTATAATCTCTCTACATGATCTCTAATCTCTCTACATGATCTCTAATCTCTCTACATGATCTATAATCTCTACACATGATCTATAATCTCTATACATGATCTATAATCTCTCTACATGATCTATAATCTCTCTACATGATCTATAATCTCTCTACATGATCTATAATCTCTATACATGATCTATAATCTCTCTACATGATATATAATCTCTCTACATGATCTATAATCTCTATACATGATCTATAATCTCTCTACATGACCCATAATCTCTATACATGATCTATAATCTCTATACAATAATATCTGTCCAGATCACATCTCTCCTAAAGTCAACGCTGACTATATTGGTGTTACCATAACAACTATAATCACATCACATAAAAACATACACAGTCTAGAACAAATATCTCTACACACACACACACACACACACACACACACACACACACACACACACACACACACACACACACACACACACACGCTCTCTCTGTCTGTCTACACACACACACACACACGCTCTCTCTGTCTGTCTGTCACACACACACACACACACACACACACACACACACACACACACACACACACACACACACACACACACACGCTCTCTCTGTCTGTCTACACACACACACACACACACACACACACACACACACACACACACACACACACACACACACACGCTCTCTCTGTCTGTCTACACACACACACACACACACACACACACACACACACACACACACACACACACACACAGCACACACACACACACACACACACACACACACACACGCTCTCTCTGTCTGTCTACACACACACACACACACACACACACACACACACACACACACACACACACACACACACACACACACACACACACACACACACACACGCTCTCTCTCTCTCTCTTCATCCCTCTATTTTTAGGTTAGAGGTGAGAGGTTGTCTCCTCCCTCCTCTGACCCCTAGATGGGAGGAGTCTCTTCCTGTTGGCTTTGGTCTCACGTCCTCTTCCAGTTCTCTACTTCCTGTCTCCTCAGGGAGCTCTGACCCTCTCCTTCCTCTACCCCTCTATTTCATTCTCTCACTCTCTCTCTCTACCTCTCTCTCTGTCTCTCTCTCTCTACCTCTCTCTCTACCTCTCTCTCTCTCTCCCACTATCTCTCTCTCACTATCTCTCTCTTCACCTCTCAAGGGGTCTGAATACTTTCCAAATACACTGTATATAAAGGGCAGTGGAAAGCATTCCTCAACCCCTCACCGTTTTTCAACTTGTCGTTCAGTACAGCACCATTTCCGTTCAATTGAATGTTGAACGCAGCCCTTCTCTCTCTCTCTCTGTCTCTCTCTCTCTCAATCTCCTTGCTGAGCCTGGCAGGGTGGGCATTTCCATTTGCTGTTCAACCAGTCAAATGGTACAGAGTCAATGTGGAGGCTATATACAGGGGGTACCGGTACAGAGTCAATGTGGAGGCTATATACAGGGTATTACGGTACAGAGTCAATGTGGAGGCTATATACAGGGGGTACCGGTACAGAGTCAATGTGGAGGCTATATACAGGGGGGTACCAGTACAGAGTCAATGTGGAGACTATATACAGGGGGTACCAGTACAGAGTCAATGTGGAGACTATATACAGGGGGTACCGGTACAGAGTCAATGTGGGGACTATATACAGGGGGTACCGGTACAGAGTCAATGTGGAGGCTATATACAGGGGGTACCGGTACAGAGTCAATGTGGAGGCTATATACAGGGGGTACCGGTACAGAGTCAATGTGGAGGCTATATACAGGGTATTACGGTACAGAGTCAATGTGGAGGCTATATACAGGGGGTACCGGTACAGAGTCAATGTGGAGGCTATATACAGGGGGTACCAGTACAGAGTCAATGTGGAGACTATATACAGGGGGTACCAGTACAGAGTCAATGTGGAGACTATATACAGGGGGTACCGGTACAGAGTCAATGTGGAGGCTATATACAGGGGGTACCGGTACAGAGTCAATGTGGAGACTATATACAGGGGGTACCAGTACAGAGTCAATGTGGAGACTATATACAGGGGGTACCAGTACAGAGTCAATGTGGAGACTATATACAGGGGGTACCGGTACAGAGTCAATGTGGAGGCTATATACAGGGGGTACCGGTACAGAGTCAATGTGGAGGCTATATACAGGGGGTACCGGTACAGAGTCAATGTGGAGGCTATATACAGGGGGTGCCAGTACAGAGTCAATGTGGAGGCTATATACAGGGTATTACGGTACAGAGTCAATGTGGAGGCTATATACAGGGGGTACCGGTACAGAGTCAATGTGGAGGCTATATACAGGGGGTACCAGTACAGAGTCAATGTGGAGGCTATATACAGGGGGTACCGGTACAGAGTCAATGTGGAGGCTACATACAGGGGGTACCGGTACAGAGTCAATGTGGAGGCTATATACAGGGGGTACCGGTACAGAGTCAATGTGGAGGCTATATACAGGGGGTACCGGTACAGAGTCAATGTGGAGGCTATATACAGGGGGGTACCAGTACAGAGTCAATGTGGAGACTATATACAGGGGGTACCAGTACAGAGTCAATGTGGAGACTATATACAGGGGGTACCAGTACAGAGTCAATGTGGAGACTATATACAGGGGGTACCGGTACAGAGTCAATGTGGAGGCTATATACAGGGGGTACCGGTACAGAGTCAATGTGGAGGCTATATACAGGGGGTACCGGTACAGAGTCAATGTGGAGGCTATATACAGGGTATTACGGTACAGAGTCAATGTGGAGGCTATATACAGGGGGTACCGGTACAGAGTCAATGTGGAGGCTATATACAGGGGGTACCGGTACAGAGTCAATGTGGAGGCTATATACAGGGGGTACCGGTACAGAGTCAATGTGGAGGCTATATACAGGGGGTACCGGTACAGAGTCAATGTGGAGGCGATATACAGGGGGTACCGGTACAGAGTCAATGTGGAGGCTATATACAGGGGGTACCGGTACAGAGAGGGGGGGCGGGGGGAGTGATCTTCATATCCCTTCTTATGCTTATCCTCCTCTTCACCCCTATCAGTCTCTATCCTCCTCTTCACCCCTATCAGTCTCTATCCTCCTCCCCTTCACCCCTATCAGTCTCTATCCTCCTCTTCACCCCTATCAGTCTCTATCCTCCTCTTCACCCCTATCAGTCTCTATCCTCCTCCCCTTCACCCCTATCAGTCTCTATCCTCCTCTTCACCCCTATCAGTCTCTATCCTCCTCCCCTTCACCCCTATCAGTCTCTATCCTCCTCTTCACCCCTATCAGTCTCTATACTCCTCCTCTTCACCCCTATCAGTCTCTATCCTCCTCCTCTTCACCCCTATCAGTCTCTATCCTCCTCTTCACCCCTATCAGTCTCTATCCTCCTCCTCTTCACCCTTATCAGTCTTTATCCTCCTCTTCACCCCTATCAGTCTTTATCCTCCTCCTCTTCACCCCTATCAGTCTCTATCCTCCTCCTCTTCACCCCTATCAGTCTCTATCCTCCTCTTCACCCCTATCAGTCTCTATCCTCCTCCTCTTCACCCCTATCAGTCTCTATCCTCCTCTTCACCCCTATCAGTCTCTATCCTCCTCCTCTTCACCCCTATCAGTCTCTATCCTCCTCTTCACCCCTATCCATCTTTATCCTCCTCCTCTTCACCCCTATCAGTCTCTATCCTCCTCTTCACCCCTATCAGTCTCTATCCTCCTCCTCTTCACCCCTATCAGTCTCTATCCTCCTCCTCTTCACCCCACTCAGTCTCTATCCTCCTCTTCACCCCTATCAGTCTCTATCCTCCTCTTCACCCCTATCAGTCTCTATCCTCCTCCTCTTCACCCCTATCAGTCTCTATCCTCCTCCTCTTCACCCCTATCAGTCTCTATCCTCCTCTTCACCCCTATCAGTCTCTATCCTCCTCCTCTTCACCCCTATCAGTCTCTATCCTCCTCCTCTTCACCCCTATCAGTCTCTATCCTCCTCTCTCTTGCTTTCTCTCCCTCTGTTTTATCAGCTGTTCCCTTCCGAGCTGTTGACTTAGAGAGACATAAGTTTGAGGGAGACAGACAGCGAGAGAGAGAGAGGAGGAGAGGGGGACAGACAGACAGCGAGAGAGAGAGGGGGAGAGAGGGGGAGAGAGGGGGAAAGACAGACAGCGAGAGAGAGAGAGGGGGAGAGACAGACAGTGAGAGAGAGAGAGGGAGAGGGGGAGAGGGGGAGAGACAGACAGTGAGAGAGAGAGAGGGAGAGACAGACAACGAGAGAGAGAGAGAGGGGAGAGACAGACAATGAGAGAGAGAGGGGGAGAGGAGAGGGGGAGAGACAGACAGCGCGAGAGAGAGAGGGAGAGACAGACAGCGAGAGAGGGAGAGGGAGAGGGGGAGAGACAGACAGCGAGAGAGAGAGAGGAGGGGGGAGAGGGGGAGAGAGAGAGAGGGGGAGAAACAGACAGCGAGAGAGAGGGGGGACAGACAGCGAGAGAGAGGGGGAGAGGAGTTTGGACTATTTGAGCTTTAGAACAAACCAGTTTGGGTTTGCTTGCTCTGAAAACAGATTATAGCTCAACGCAGGCGCCTGGGTGTGTGTTTGTGTATGAGCGTCTCAAGAGATTGAGTTGTGAAGGACGAGATGAAAGAACCACGACCCTGCTGTGTGCTGTGTGTGGTGTGTGTGGTGTGTGTGTGCTGTGTGTGGTGTGTGTGCTGTGTGGTGTGTGTGTGGTGTGTGTGCTGTGTGGTGTGTGTGTGGTGTGTGTGGTGTGTGTGGTGTGTGTGTGCTGTGTGTGGTGTGTGTGCTGTGTGGTGTGTGTGTGGTGTGTGTGGTGTGTGTGGTGTGTGTGGGCTGCTGTGTGGTGTGTGTGGGCTGCTGTGTGGTGTGTGTGGTGTGTGTGGTGTGTGTGTGGTGTGTGTGGTGTGTGTGGGCTGCTGTGTGGTGTGTGTGTGGTGTGTGTGGTGTGTGTGTGGTGTGTGTGGTGTGTGTGTGGTGTGTGTGGTGTGTGTGTGGTGTGTGTGCTGTGTGTGGTGTGTGTGTGGTGTGTGTGTGGTGTGTGTGCTGTGTGTGGTGTGTGTGTGGTGTGTGTGGTGTGTGTGTGGTGTGTGTGGCTCAGGAAAGCTTGGTGTGTTGCTGGTTACAGATTTATGGCTGTTCTCTGATTTCCAAAACAACAGCCTCATTACTTTCTCCCTCTCGCTCTCTGTATCTGTCTCTATCTCTCTCTGTGTATTTCTCTCTCTCTCTCTGTTCCTCTCTTTTCCTCTCTCCCTCTTTCCTCTCCCTTCCTCTCTTTATCTCTCTGTCTCTCTCTCTCCCTCTTTCCTCTCCCTTCCTCTCTTTATCTCTCTGTCTCTCTCTCTCACTCTTTCCTCTCCCTTCCTCTCTTTGTCTCTCTGTCTCTCTCTCTCTCTGCCGCTTTCCTCTCCCTCTCTTTTCCCCTCTCCCTCTCTCTCTCCCTCTATTTATCGCTAAGTTGTTTTGTCCCCTTGTCACTTCAGAGAAGCGACAGAGTCAGAAATTACACTCACCTTAATAACACACACGTAGAAAAAGTATCTTTGGTGAGAGAGCGGATCGCCATCTAGTGTTCACTGGAGGGATTACATCTACAGAGAGGGAGGAGGTGAAGGGCTCTAGTGAACCGTTACAGAGAGGGAGGAGGTGAAGGGCTCTAGTGAACCGTTACAGAGAGGGAGGAGGTGAAGGGCTCTAGTGTTACAGAGAGGGAGGAGGTGAAGGGCTCTAGTGTTACAGAGAGGGAGGAGGTGAAGGGCTCTAGTGTTACAGAGAGGGAGGAGGGGAAGGGCTCTAGAGGGAGGAGGGGAAGGGCTCTAGAGGGAGGAGGGGCAGGGCTCTAGAGGGAGGAGGGGCAGGGCTCTAGTGTTACAGAGAGGGAGGAGGGGCAGGGCTCTAGAGGGAGGAGGGGAAGGGCTCTAGTGGATTCACTTGAGATGCTCAAGCTCAAGTACACCGTACAAATATGATACAAATATGATACAATTTGATTAAAACATGATGAAAATATGATGGAAAATATGATTAAAATATGAAATATTTGATATGATGTATTTCCTATTCAACTGAACTGTATGAATAAGGCTTGAAATAACTTATTCTTTCTAAACATAAAAATATAATCATATTATTAAAAGACCTACTATAAGATTTCACCTTCCTTATAACCGTAAAATACATATTTTATTTTTACATGTTTAGTTTTAGAGAGAATGTGCTTATTTTCTGAAGGTCTCTTGATCATGTCTCAGAGCTCTAGCTTGGCTTCCTGGACTCGAAAGGAACTCGCCTTTCATCTCATACTCATCTTGTATCAGTCTACGACAAAAACAGAAAGTGATTTTTTTCTTTAAAAAATCAATGAATTATTTAAGATTACTGGTTATAAATCGATCTCAGTGATTAAACCACTCTCTCCTGCTGCGCTACGACGCAACGATTCCTGGGACGTAGGCTTGGTTCAGCCAAGAGATGATGGACAGTCAGAAGAGCAAATTAAATGGCAGGAGGGACATTCCCAGCTTCAAGTGGTGTCAGATTTCACATCCTGCTTTATACAGGCAGAAGAGACATAATCCTGTGTCCGTGAGAATCAGCGTGGCTTGCCGCTCAGCGCAAACCACAGGTCGATTTATAAGCGAAAAATGTCGGTCGGGAAACAGTACCAGAACCACACAGGTTCCCAACATACGAGACTTTGGATCTATCTCCACTAACATGAGGTGGTGTCTCTCTAGGTGGTCTAGATCTATGCTGGTTCTATCTACCCTAACATGAGGCGGTGTCTCTCTAGGTGGTCTAGATCTATACTGGTTCTGGTTCTATCTACCATAACATGAGGTGGTGTCTCTCTAGGTGGTCTAGATCTATACTGGTTCTATCTCCACTAACATGAGGTGGTGTCTCTCTAGGTGGTCTAGATCTATACTGGTTCTATCTACCCTAACATGAGGTGGTGTCTCTCTAGGTGGTCTAGATCTATACTGGTTCTATCTACCCTAACATGAGGTGGTGTCTCTCTAGGTGGTCTAGATCTATACTGGTTCTATCTACCCTAACATGAGGTGGTGTCTCTCTAGGTGGTCTAGATCTATACTGGTTCTATCTACCCTAACATGAGGTGGTGTCTCTCTAGGTGGTCTAGATCTATACTGGTTCTATCTACACTAACATGAGGTGGTGTCTCTCTAGGTGGTCTAGATCTATACTGGTTCTGGTTCTATCTCCACTAACATGAGGTGGTGTCTCTCTAGGTGGTCTAGATCTATACTGGTTCTATCTCCACTAACATGAGGCGGTGTCTCTCTAGGTGGTCTAGATCTATACTGGTTCTATCTACCCTAACATGAGGTGGTGTCTCTCTAGGTGGTCTAGATCTATACTGGTTCTATCTCCACTAACATGAGGTGGTGTCTCTCTAGGTGGTCTAGATCTATACTGGTTCTATCTCCACTAACATGAGGTGGTGTCTCTCTAGGTGGTCTAGATCTATACTGGTTCTATCTCCACTAACATGAGGTGGTGTCTCTCTAGGTGGTCTAGATCTATACTGGTTCTATCTCCACTAACATGAGGTGGTGTCTCTCTAGGTGGTCTAGATCTATACTGGTTCTATCTACCCTAACATGAGGTGGTGTCTCTCTAGGTGGTCTAGATCTATACTGGTTCTATCAACACTAACATGAGGTGGTGTCTCTCTAGGTGGTCTAGATCTATACTGGTTCTATCTACACTAACATGAGGTGGTGTCTCTCTAGGTGGTCTAGATCTATACTGGTTCTATCTACACTAACATGAGGTGGTGTCTCTCTAGGTGGTCTAGATCTATACTGGTTCTATGAGGTGGTTTCTCTCTAGGTGGTCTAGATCTATACTGGTTCTATGAGGTGGTTTCTCTCTAGGTGGTCTAGATCTATACTGGTTCTATCTACACTAACATGAGATGGTGTCTCTCTAGGTGGTCTAGATCTATACTGGTTCTATCTACCCTAACATGAGGTGTTGTCTCTCTAGGTGGTCTAGATCTATACTGGTTCTATCTACCCTAACATGAGGTGGTGTCTCTCTAGGTGGTCTAGATCTATACTGGTTCTATGAGGTGGTTTCTCTCTAGGTGGTCTAGATCTATACTGGTTCTATCTCCACTAACATGAGGTGGTGTCTCTCTAGGTGGTCTAGATCTATACTGGTTCTATCTCCACTAACATGAGGTGGTGTCTCTCTAGGTGGTCTAGATCTATACTGGTTCTATCTCCACTAACATGAGGTGGTGTCTCTCTAGGTGGTCTAGATCTATACTGGTTCTATCTACACTAACATGAGGTGGTGTCTCTCTAGGTGGTCTAGATCTATACTGGTTCTATGAGGTGGTTTCTCTCTAGGTGGTCTAGATCTATATCCCCCAAGCCATAATACTCCTGAACATCTAATCAAATGGCCACCGGACCCCTCTTTTACTCTGCTGCTACTCTCTGTTTATTATCTATGCATAGTCACTTTAACTCTACCTACATGTACATATTACCTCAATTACCTCGACTAACCTGTACCCCCTCACATTGACTCTGTAGCGGTGCCCCCTGTATATAGTCTCATTACTATCCGGTACCCCCCTGTATATAGTCTCATTACTAACCGGTACCCCCTGTATATAGTCTCATTACTAACCGGTACCCCCAGTATATAGTCTCATTACTAACCGGTACCCCCCTGTATATAGTCTCATTACTATCCGGTACCCCCTGTATATAGTCTCATTACTAACCGGTACCCCCTGTATATAGTCTCATTACTAACCGGTACCCCCTGTATATAGTCTCATTACTAACCGGTACCCCCCTGTATATAGTCTCATTACTAACCGGTACCCCCCTGTATATAGTCTCATTACTAACCGGTACCCCCTGTATATAGTCTCATTACTAACCGGTACCCCCCTGTATATAGTCTCATTACTAACCGGTACCCCCTGTATATAGTCTCATTACTAACCGGTACCCCCTGTATATAGTCTCATTACTAACCGGTACCCCCAGTATATAGTCTCATTACTAACCGGTACCCCTCTGTATATAGTCTCATTACTAACCGGTACCCCCTGTATATAGCCTCATTACTAACCGGTACCCCCTGTATATAGTCTCATTATTAACCTGTACCCCCTGTATATAGCCTCATTAATAACCGGTACCCCCTGTATATAGCCTCATTACTAACCGGTACCCCCTGTATATAGTCTCAATATTAACCTGTACCCCCTGTATATAGCCTCATTAATAACCGGTACCCCCTGTATATAGCCTCATTACTAACCGGTACCCCCTGTATATACCCTCATTACTATCCGGTACCCCCTGTATATAGTCTCATTACTAACCGGTGCCCTCTGTATATAGTCTCATTACTAACCGGTACCCCCTGTATATAGTCTCATTATTAACCGGTACCCCCTGTATATAGTCTCATTACTAACCGGTACCCCCTTGTATATAGTCTCATTATTAACCGGTACCCCCCTGTATATAGCCTCATTATTAACCGGTACCCCCTGTATATAGCCTCATTACTAACCGGTACCCCTGTATATAGTCTCATTACTAACCGGTACCCCCTGTATATAGTCTCATTACTAACCGGTACCCCCCTGTATATAGCCTCATTACTAACCGGTACCCCCTGTATATAGTCTCATTACTAACCGGTACCCCTGTATATAGTCTCATTACTAACTTTAGTTTAGTATTTAGGCTATTGTTATCTTACCGCTGCTCTTTGATTATTTGTTACATTTACTGCATCATGTCATGTGTTGGAACAGGATAATACACAGAAAACATTTTCAGAATCATAATTTTTTTATTTTTTATTATAAAAGTCAATTTCTACATAGTTGTTGTTTCAGGACACATTTTTTTTTTTTTTCATTTAAAAAATAAAAATCAAAAATCAAAAACAAAAATAAAGTGTATATTTTTAAAAGAGGCTGTAGCGTCGACACAGCTCTGTTACAACACGTGATAACAATGTAGAGAGGCTGAACGCCACGAGGACCACACACAACCCTGGGAACAACAACCTTCTACAAAACAACACCGAATGAAGACACCCACAACGTTCAGCTCTTATTCAACCCCCAACAGAGGTCTGCTATTGGACATGTTGGCCCACAGCAACTGTTTCCAGGGTTACGGATGTTTATTTTTTATTTTTTTGCGATGACGACTATTCAGTTACGCGCGGTGATATTACGAGTCCCCCCCCCCCTGTTAAGGTTGTGTCTGGTCCAGTCCAGCTCTAACTAACCAACCCCCTTGACCTAACTAACCTTTTGACCTCTGGTCAGCCCTCAAACCCTGCAGGGTCACTGACAGGGCACACACATAACTTTCAGCCAATCAGATGATTCCTTCCTCTGGCCCGTTAGGATTCCGGTGAGAACTGGGTTCGTTTTAGCTCGCCGCGACCCTGGGAGGGCGGAGTTTCCACTTTTAGGACCAATGGGGAAATCCGAGTCTCAAAAGAAAATGCGCAAACTCCGCCCGCTAGGCGAGCGCTAAATCGAACGCACCAATCCAAACAGGCACGAACGCTACGCTAACGCTTTACTCATCATCGTCGTCGTCCTCGTCATCGTCGTCCTCCAGGTCGTCGTCGTCCTCGTCGTCGCCACCGGCCATGGCGTGGGGCATCATACCGGACGAACCACCGGGACCGGGTCGCATCGGCACCCGCTTAACGTTCGCACCGGAACGGTACGCAGCCATATCCTACACACACAGAGATGGAGTTATGATGGGGTACAGCTGGTATGATGGGATGTGGTGGGGTACAGGTGGTATGATGGGGTACAGCTGCCAGTCTCTAACAGGTGGTATGATGGGGTACAGGTGGTATGATGGGGTACAGGTGGTATGATGGGGTACAGCTGCCAGTCAGTATAGAGCAGTGAATGAATCTTGGATCCGTCATCCCAGAACCAGATATATTTATCGTCCCAGGGACAACAGGACGGCCATCATGAAATGTAATTGGTTGTAATTGTAACGTTGTAATATTTTCTAGGCCAACCATCCTCCAGGAGAGCCTTAATTAACCTCTCTAGGGTAGGGGGCAGTATTTTCACGGCCGGATGAAAAACGTACCCAAATTAAACGGCCTACTACTCGGGCCCAGAAACTAGAATATGCAAATTATTAGTAGATTTGGATAGAAAACACTCGAACGTTTCTAAAACTGTTTGAATGGTGTCTGTGAGTATAACAGAACTCATATGGCAGGCAAAACACTGAGAAGATGACAACCAGGAAGTGGCCTGTCATCCAATTTGGGCCCAAAATAATTTTTATGTTTTTTGTCAACGTTTATCGTGAGTAATTTAGTAAATTCACCGGATGTTTTCGGTGGGTATGCTAGTTCTGAACATCACATGCTAATGTAAAAAGCTGTTTTTTGATATAAATATGAACTTCATTGAATAAAACATGCATGTATTGTATAACATAATGTCCTAGGAGTGTCATCTGATGAAGGTTACTGCATTTAGCTGTGTTTTGTGCTTTTGTGACATATATGCTTGCTTGAAAATGGCTGTGTGACTCTTTTTGCTGGGTACTGTCCTGACATAATCTAATGTTTTGCTTTCGCTGTAAAGCCTTTTTGAAATCAGACAACGTAGTTGGATTAACGAGAGTCATATCTTTCAAATGGTGTAAAATAGTCATATGTTTGAGAAATTGAAGCTATAGCATTTTTTTAAGGCTTTTGTATTTCGCGCCACACTGGATGCTGCTCATATTTGCTATTTGCTAGCGGAACGTCTATCCTCAACAGGGTCATTTTGCACTTCCTAAGGCTTCCACTAGATGTCAACAGTCTTTAGAAAGTTGTTTGAGGCTTCTATGGTGAATTTTGAGGGAATAACAGCCGGTTCAAGCGGTGGACTGTCTGAGGTCATGTAGTTACTTCATGCGCGTTCACGCATGGCTAGCATTTTTTTATTTTTCTTCTGTAATGAATCCGCTATTGTCCGGTTGGAATATTATCGATTATTTATGTTAAAAACACCCTAAGGATTGATTGTAAACATCGTTTGACATGTTTCTACAAACGGTAATGGAACTTTTGAGCTTTTCGTCTATTGATTTGCGCCCCCGCCTCGTGCCTTTGGAATAGTGTTCTGGACCCGCCAACAAAATGGAGGTATTTGGACATAAATTATGGACTTTATCGAACAAATTAACATTTCTTGTGGAAGTGGGCGACTGCATTCCGCCGAGGATCAGCAAAGGTAAGGAAAGAGTTATAACACTAATTTAGAGTTTTGTTGATGCCATGACTTGGCGGGTAGCTGTATAGCTTAGCATTGATGGCTGAGCTCTGTACTCAGAATATTGAACAATGTGCTTTCTCCGTAAAGTTATTTTGAAATCTGACAAAGCGGTTGCATTAAGAAGTAGTGTATCTATAATTCTTTAATTAATTGTTATATATTTCGTAAACATTTATGATGAGTATTTTTGTAAATTAATGTGCACATTCACCGGAAGTTTTGGGAGGCAAACATTTTCTGAAAATCACGCGCCAATGTAAAATGCTGTTTTTGGATATAAATATGAACTTGATCGAACAAAACATACATGTATTGTGTAACATGATGTCCTAGGAGTGTCATCTGATGAAGATCGTCAAAGGTTAGTGCTTAATTTTAGCTGTATTTCTGGTTTTTGTGACGCCTCTCCTTTCTAGGAAAATTCTAACAGTTTTAGAAACTTCAGAGTGTTTTCTATCCAAATCCAATAATATGCAAATATTTGACTCTGGGCCCGAGTATTAGGCAGTTTACTCTGGGCACGCTTTTCATCCGAAATTGAAAATACTGCCCCCTATACCCTAAAAAGTTAATACATTTTGATACATTACAGCCTTATTTTAAAATGGATTAAATAAATAAAAATGTAATCAGCAATCTACACACAATACCCCATAATGACAAAGAGAAATAAGGTTTTAAGAAATGTTTTCAAATTGATGAAAAATAAAAACACATACCGTATTTACATAAGTATTCAGACCCTTTGCTATGAGACTCGAAATTGAGCTAAAATGCATCCTGTTTCCATTGATCATCCTTGAGATGTTTCTACAACTTGATTGGACTCCACCTGTGGTAAATTAAATTGATTGGACATGATTTGGAAAGGCACACACACCTGTCTATATAAGGTCCCACAGTTTACAGTGCACGTCAGAGCATAAACCAAGCCATGAGGTCGAAGGAATTGTCCGTAGAGCTCCGAGACAGGATTGTGTTGAGGCACATATCTGGGGAAGGGTACCAAACGATGTCTGTAGCATTGAAGGTCTCCAAGAACACAGTGGCCTCCATCATTCTTAAATGGAAGAAGTTTGGAACAACCAAGACTCTTCCTAGAGCTGGCCGCCCGGCCAAACTGAGCAATCAGGGGAGAAGAGAAGTGGCTTGGTCTGAGCAAGAACCCGATGGTCACTCTGACAGAGCTCCAGAGTTCCTCTGTGGAGATGGGAGAACCTTCCAGAAGGACAACCATCTCTGCAGCACTCCACCAATCAGGCCTTTATGGTAGAGTGGCAAGACGGAAGCCACTCCTCAGGTAAAGGCACATGACAGCCTGCTTGGAGTTTGCCTAAAGGCACCTAAAGGACTCTCAGACCATGAGAAACAAGATTCTCTGGTCTGATGAAACCAAGATTGAACACTTTGGCCTAAATGCCAAGCATCACGTCTGGAGGAAACCTGGCACCATCCCTACGGTGAAGCATGGTGGTGGCAGCATCATGCTGTGGGGATGTTTTTCAGAGGCAGGGACTGGGAGACTAGTCAGGATCAAGGGAAAGATGAATGGAGCAAAGTACAGAGAGATCCTTGATGAAAACCTGCTCCAGAGCGCTCAGGACTTCAGACTGGGGTGAAGGTTCACCTTCCAACAGGACAACAACCCTAAGCACACAGCCAAGACAACGCAGGAGTGGCTTCGGGACAAGTCTCTGAATGACCTTGAGTGGCCCAGCCAGAGCCCGGACTTGAACCCGATCGAACATCTCTGGAGAGACCTGAAAATAACTGTGCAGCGACACTCCCCATCCAACCTGACAGAGCTTGAGAGGATCTGCAGAGAAGAATGGGAGAAACTCCCCAAATACAGGTGTGCCAAGCTTGTAGCATCATACCCAAGAAGACTCGAGGCTGTAATCGCTGCCAAAGGTGCTTCAACAAAGAACTGAGTAAAAGGTCTGAATACTTTTGTAAATGTAACGTTTTCTCCAAATGTTTTATATACATTTACAAAAATGTCTAAAAAAACATTTTTTTTGCTTTGTCATTATGGGGTATTGTGTGTAGATTGATGATTTAATCCATTTTAGAATAAGGCTGTAACGTTACAAAATGTGGAAAAAGGTCAAGGGGTCTGAATACTTCCTGAATACACTGTATATCTGATTTTCTATGGTAAAAAGATACTAATGCATTTTTTTTTTTTTAAAGTGGTTCCTTGCATTGTGTAAAAATGGTGTTACAGAGATTATGGACAAGCAAAACAATATGTCCTACTTGTCCTGAGGACAAATGTGTAAAAAAGCGAATGTGAAGCCGTGTTAAAATCAGAGGCAGTACCTTGTCGTATTTCTCCCTCAGTCGGAGAGCCTTCTCTTCAAACGGCTGTTTCTGGGTCGGAGTCTGTTGACCCCACATGATCCCCAGCTTCTTAGCGCACTCTCCTATAGAACAGCCTGGAGACAATAATATACATTATATATACACTACTACACTCTCCTATAGAGCAGCCTGGAGACAATAATATACATTATATATACACTACTACACTCTCCTATAGAGCAGCCTGGAGACAATAATATACATTATATATACACTACTACACTCTCCTATAGAGCAGCCTGGAGACAATAATATACATTATATATACACACTACTACACTCTCCTATAGAGCAGCCTGGAGACAATAATATACATTATATATACACTACTACACTCTCCTATAGAGCAGCCTGGAGAGAATAATATACATTATATATACACACTACTACACTCTCCTATAGAGCAGCCTGGAGACAATAATATACATTATATATACACTACTACACTCTCCTATAGAGCAGCCTGGAGACAATAATATACATTATATATACACACTACTACACTCTCCTATAGAGCAGCCTGGAGACAATAATATACATTATATATACACTACTACACTCTCCTATAGAGCAGCCTGGAGAGAATAATATACATTATATATACACACTACTACACTCTCCTATAGAGCAGCCTGGAGACAATAATATACATTATATATACACTACTACACTCTCCTATAGAGCAGCCTGGAGACAATAATATACATTATATATACACACTACTACACTCTCCTATAGAGCAGCCTGGAGACAATAATATACATTATATATACACTACTACACTCTCCTATAGAGCAGCCTGGAGACAATAATATATACAGTATTATATACTACTACTACACTCTCCTATAGAACAGCCTGGAGACAATAATATATACAGTATTATATACTACTACTACTACTACCTCCTATAGAACAGCCTGGAGACAATAATATATACAGTATTATATACTACTACTACACTCTCCTATAGAACAGCCTGGAGACAATAATATATACAGTATTATATACTACTACTACACTCTCCTATAGAGCAGCCTGGAGAGAATAATACATACAGTATTATATACTACACTCTCATATAGAACAGCCTGGAGATAATAATACATACAGTATTATATACTACTACCTCCTATAGAACAGCCTGGAGACAACAATATATACAGTATTAATATATACACTACTACTACTACTACTACTACCTCCTATAGAACAGCCTGGAGACAATAATACATACAGTATTATATACTACTACTACACTCTCCTATAGAACAGCCTGGAGAGAATAATACATACAGTATTATATACTACTACTACTACTACCTCCTATAGAACAGCCTGGAGACAATAATATATACAGTATTATATACTACTACTACACTCTCCTATAGAACAGCCTGGAGACAATAATACATACAGTATTATATACTACTACTACTACTACCTCCTATAGAACAGCCTGGAGACAATAATATATACAGTATTATATACTACTACTACTACACTCTCCTATTGAACAGCCTGGAGACAATAATATATACAGTATTATATACTACTACTACTACTACCTCCTATAGAACAGCCTGGAGACAATAATATATTGTATTATAAATACTACTACTACTACTACACTCTCCTATAGAACAGCCTGGATACAATAATATATACAGTATTATATACTACTACTACTACTACCTCCTATAGAACAGCCTGGAGAGAACAGTGAAGAGGCGACACCGGGATGCTGGCCTTCTAGGCAGAGTTCCTCTGTCCAGTGTCTGTGTTCTTCTGCCCGTCTTAATCTTTTCTTTTTATTGGCCAGTCTGAGATATGGCTTTTTCTCTGCAACTCTGCCTAGAAGGCCAGCATCCCGGAGTCGCCTCTTCGCTGTTGACGTTGAGACTGGTGTTTTGCGGGTACTATTTAATGAAGCTGCCAGTTGAGGACTTGTGAGGCATCTGTTTCTCAAACTAGACCCTTTAATGTACTTGTCCTCTTGCTCAGTTGTGCACCGGGGCCTCCCACTCCTCTTTCTATTCTGGTTAGAGCCAGTTTGAGCTGTTCTGTGAAGGGAGTAGTACACAGCGCTGTACGAGATCTTCAGTTTCTTGGTAATTTCTCACATGGAATAGCCTTCATTTCTCAGAACAAGAATAGACTTGTTGCAAAAGGGTTTTCTAACGATCAATTAGCCCTTTAAAATGATAAACTTGGATTAGCCAACACAACGTGCCATTGGAACACAGGAGTGATGGTTGCTGATAATGGGCCTCTGTACGCCTATGTAGATATTCCATTTAAAATCAGGCGTTTCCAGCTACAATAGTCATTTACAACATTAACAATGTCTACACTGTATTTCTGATCAATTTGATGTTATTTTAATGGACAAAAATTGTTATTTTCGTTCAAAAACAAGGACATTTATGTGAACCCAAACCTTTGAACAGTAGAGTATATATAATAATGTATATATTATTGTCTCCGGGCTGTTCTATAAGAGGTAGTAGTATGTACAGTTGAAGTCGGAAGTTTACATACACTTTAGCCAAATACATTTAAACTCAGTTTTTCACAGTTTCTGACATTTAATCCTAGTAAATATTCCCTGTCTTAGGTCAGTTAGGATCACCACTTTATTTTAATAATGTGAAACGTCAGAATAATAGTAGAGAGAATGATTTATTTCAGCTTTTATTTCTTTCATCACATTCCCAGTGGGTCAGAAGTTTACGTACACTCAATTAGTATTTGGTAGCATTGCCTTTAAATTGTTTAACTTGGGTCAAACATTTCGGGTAGCCTTCCACAAGCTTCCCACAATAAGTTGGGTGAATTTTGGCCCATTCCTCCTGACAGAGCTGGTGTAACTGAGTCAGGTTTGTAGGCCTCCTTGCTCGCACACGCTTTTTCAGTTCTGCCCACAAAATTTCTATAGGATTGAGGTCAGGGCTTTGTGTTGGCCACTCCAATACTTGACTTTGTTGTCCTTAAGCCATTTTGCCACAACTTTGGAAGTATGCGACCAAGCTTTAACTTCCTGACTGATGTCTTGAGATGTTGCTTCAATATATCCACATAATTTTCCTCCTCATGTCATCTATTTGTGAAGTGCACCAGTCCCTCCTACAGCAAAGCACCCCACAGCATGATGCTGCCACCCCCGTGCTTCACGGTTGGGATGGTGTCTTCGGCTTGCAAGCCTCCCCCTTTTTCCTCTAAACATAACGATGGTCATTATGGCCAAACAGTTCTATTTTTGTTTCTTCAGACCAGAGGACATTTCTCCAAAAAGTACGATCTTTGTCCCCATGTGCAGTTGCAAACCGTAGTCTGGCTTTTTTATGGCGGTTTTGGAGCAGTGGCTTCTTCCTTGCTGAGCGGCCTTTCAGGTTATGTCGATATAGGACTAGTTTACTGTGGATATAGATACTTTTGTACCTGTGGGAACTGGGAACTCCTGGTAGTAATACCATCATCATTAGTGACCCTGGGAACTCCTGGTAGTAATACCATCATCATTACCTGGGAACTCCTGGTAGTAATACCATCATCATTAGTGACCCTGGGAACTCCTGGTAGTAATACCATCATCATTACCTGGAACTCCTGGTAGTAATACCATCATCATTAGTGAACCTGGGAACTCCTGGTAGTAATACTATCATCATTACCTGGGAACTCCTGGTAGTAATACTATCATCATTAGTGACCCTGGGAACTCCTGGTAGTAATACCATCATCATGTGACCCTGGGAACTCCTGGTAGTAATACCATCATCATTAGTGACCCTGGGAACTCCTGGTAGTAATACTATCATCATTAGTGACCCTGGGAACTCCTGGTAGTAATACTATCATCATTAGTGACCCTGGGAACTCCTGGTAGTAATACCATCATCATTAGTGACCCTGGGAACTCCTGGTAGTAATACTATCATCATTAGTGACCCTGGGAACTCCTGGTAGTAATACTATCATCATTAGTGACCCTGGGAACTCCTGGTAGTAATACCATCATCATTAGTGACCCTGGGAACTCCTGGTAGTAATACTATCATCATTAGTGACCCTGGGAACTCCTGGTAGTAATACTATCAGTGACCCTGGGAACTCCTGGTAGTAATACTATCAGTGACCCTGGGAACTCCTGGTAGTAATACCATCATCATTAGTGACCCTGGGAACTCCTGGTAGTAATACTATCATCATTAGTGACCCTGGGAACTCCTGGTAGTAATACTATCAGTGACCCTGGGAACTCCTGGTAGTAATACCATCATCATTAGTGACCCTGGGAACTCCTGGTAGTAATACTATCATCATTAGTGACCCTGGGAACTCCTGGTAGTAATACTATCATCATTAGTGACCCTGGGAACTCCTGGTAGTAATACTATCATCATTAGTGACCCTGGGAACTCCTGGTAGTAATACTATCAGTGACCCTGGGAACTCCTGGTAGT
Source organism: Salmo salar (assembly GCF_965601325.2). NCBI lineage: Eukaryota > Metazoa > Chordata > Actinopteri > Salmoniformes > Salmonidae > Salmo > Salmo salar. The sequence continues at coordinate 100,896,034 of NC_138308.1, read as the reverse complement.
AATACCATCATCATTAGTGACCCTGGGAACTCCTGGTAGTAATACTATCATCATTACCTGGGAACTCCTGGTAGTAATACTATCAGTGACCCTGGGAACTCCTGGTAGTAATACTATCATCATTAGTGACCCTGGGAACTCCTGGTAGTAATACTATCATCATTAGTGACCCTGGGAACTCCTGGTAGTAATACCATCATCATTAGTGACCCTGGGAACTCCTGGTAGTAATACTATCATCATTACCTGGGAACTCCTGGTAGTAATACTATCATCATTACCTGGGAACTCCTGGTAGTAATACCATCATCATTAGTGAACCTGGGAACTCCTGGTAGTAATACTATCAGTGACCCTGGGAACTCCTGGTAGTAATACTATCATCATTAGTGACCCTGGGAACTCCTGGTAGTAATACTATCATCATTACCTGGGAACTCCTGGTAGTAATACCATCATCATTAGTGACCCTGGGAACTCCTGGTAGTAATACTATCATCATTAGTGACCCTGGGAACTCCTGGTAGTAATACTATCATCATTACCTGGGAACTCCTGGTAGTAATACCATCATCATTACCTGGGAACTCCTGGTAGTAATACTATCATCATTAGTGACCCTGGGAACTCCTGGTAGTAATACTATCATCATTAGTGACCCTGGGAACTCCTGGTAGTAATACTATCATCATTAGTGACCCTGGGAACTCCTGGTAGTAATACCATCATCATTACCTGGGAACTCCTGGTAGTAATACTATCATCATTAGTGACCCTGGGAACTCCTGGTAGTAATACCATCATCATTAGTGAACCTGGGAACTCCTGGTAGTAATACTATCATCATTAGTGACCCTGGGAACTCCTGGTAGTAATACTATCATCATTAGTGACCCTGGGAACTCCTGGTAGTAATACCATCATCATTAGTGAACCTGGGAACTCCTGGTAGTAATACTATCAGTGACCCTGGGAACTCCTGGTAGTAATACTATCATCATTAGTGAACCTGGGAACTCCTGGTAGTAATACCATCATCATTAGTGAACCTGGGAACTCCTGGTAGTAATACTATCATCATTAGTGAACCTGGGAACTCCTGGTAGTAATACTATCATCATTAGTGACCCTGGGAACTCCTGGTAGTAATACTATCATCATTAGTGACCCTGGGAACTCCTGGTAGTAATACCATCATCATTAGTGACCCTGGGAACTCCTGGTAGTAATACTATCATCATTAGTGAACCTGGGAACTCCTGGTAGTAATACTATCAGTGACCCTGGGAACTCCTGGTAGTAATACCATCATCATTACCTGGGAACTCCTGGTAGTAATACCATCATCATTAGTGACCCTGGGAACTCCTGGTAGTAATACTATCATCATTAGTGAACCTGGGAACTCCTGGTAGTAATACTATCAGTGACCCTGGGAACTCCTGGTAGTAATACCATCATCATTACCTGGGAACTCCTGGTAGTAATACTATCATCATCATCATCATCATCATTACCTGGGAACTCCTGGTAGTAATACTATCATCATCATCATCATCATCACCTGGGAACTCCTGGTAGTAATACTATCATCATCATCATCATCATCATTACCTGGGAACTCCTGTTTGACCGTCGGACGGAACTCTGCTGAGAACACGAAAAAGGCAGACCTGGGGGAAGAAGAGGAAGGGAGGGTTAGAGGGAAGCAGGGTGATGTGATGGAGGGAGGAGGGTTAGAGGGAAGCAGGGTGATGTGATGGAGGGAGGAGGGTTAGAGGGAAGCAGGGTGATGTGATGGAGGGAAGCAGGGTAATGTGATGGAGGGAGGAGGGTTAGAGGGAAGCAGGGTAATGTGATGGAGGAAGGAGGGTTAGAGGGAAGCAGGGTAGATGTGATGGAGGGAGGAGGGTTAGAGGGAAGCAGGGTAATGTGATGGAGGGAGGAGGGTTAGAGGGAAGCAGGGTAATGTGATGGAGGAAGGAGGGTTAGAGGGAAGCAGGGTAATGTGATGGAGGGAAGCAGGGTGATGTGATGGAGGGAGGAGGGTTAGAGGGAAGCAGGGTAATGTGATGGATGGAGGAGGGTTAGAGGGAAGCAGGGTAATGTGATGGAGGGAGGAGGGTTAGAGGGAAGCAGGGTGATGTGATGGAGGGAGGAGGGTTAGAGGGAAGCAGGGTGATGTGATGGAGGGAAGCAGGGTAATGTGATGGAGGGAGGAGGGTTAGAGGGAAGCAGGGTAATGTGATGGAGGAAGGAGGGTTAGAGGGAAGCAGGGTAGATGTGATGGAGGGAGGAGGGTTAGAGGGAAGCAGGGTAATGTGATGGAGGGAGGAGGGTTAGAGGGAAGCAGGGTAATGTGATGGAGGGAGGAGGGTTAGAGGGAAGCAGGGTAATGTGATGGAGGGAAGCAGGGTAATGTGATGGAGGGAGGAGGGTTAGAGGGAAGCAGGGTAATGTGATGGAGGGAGGGGAGTTAGAGGGAAGCAGGGTAATGTGATGGAGGGAGGAGGGTTAGAGGGAAGCAGGGTAATGTGATGGAGGGAAGCAGGGTAATGTGATGGAGGGAGGGGAGTTAGAGGGAAGCAGGGTAATGTGATGGAGGGAGGGAAGCAGGGTAATGTGATGGAGGGAGGGGAGTTAGAGGGAAGCAGGGTGATGTGATGGAGGGTGTAGGGTTAGAGGGAAGCAGGGTAATGTGATGGAGGGAGGGGAGTTAGAGGGAAGCAGGGTAATGTGATGGAGGGAGGAGGGTTAGAGGGAAGCAGGGTAATGTGATGGAGGGAGGAGGGTTAGAGGGAAGCAGGGTAATGTGATGGAGGGAGGAGGGTTAGAGGGAAGCAGGGTAATGTGATGGAGGGAGGAGGGTTAGAGGGAAGCAGGGTAATGTGATGGAGGGAGGAGGGTTAGAGGGAAGCAGGGTAATGTGATGGAGGGAGGAGGGTTAGAGGGAAGCAGGGTAATGTGATGGAGGGAGGGGAGTTAGAGGGAAGCAGGGTAATGTGATGGAGGGAGGGAAGCAGGGTAATGTGATGGAGGGAGGAGGGTTAGAGGGAAGCAGGGTAATGTGATGGAGGGAGGAGGGTTAGAGGGAAGCAGGGTAATGTGATGGAGGGAAGCAGGGTGATGTGATGGAGGGAGGAGGGTTAGAGGGAAGCAGCGTAATGTGATGGAGGGAGGAGGGTTAGAGGGAAGCAGGGTGATGTGATGGAGGGAGGAGGGTTAGAGGGAAGCAGGGTAATGTGATGGAGGGAGGAGGGTTAGAGGGAAGCAGGGTAATGTGATGGAGGGAGGGGAGTTAGAGGGAAGCAGGGTAATGTGATGGAGGGAGGAGGGTTAGAGGGAAGCAGGGTAATGTGATGGAGGGAGGAGGGTTAGAGGGAAGCAGGGTAATGTGATGGAGGGAGGAGGGTTAGAGGGAAGCAGGGTAATGTGATGGATGGAGGAGGGTTAGAGGGAAGCAGGGTAATGTGATGGAGGGAGGAGGGTTAGAGGGAAGCAGGGTGATGTGATGGAGGGAGGAGGGTTAGAGGGAAGCAGGTTAATGTGATGGAGGGAGGAGGGTTAGAGGGAAGCAGGGTAATGTGATGGAGGGAAGCAGGGTGATGTGATGGAGGGAGGAGGGTTAGAGGGAAGCAGGGTAATGTGATGGAGGGAGGAGGGTTAGAGGGAAGCAGGGTAATGTGATGGAGGAAGGAGGGTTAGAGGGAAGCAGGGTAATGTGATGGAGGGAGGAGGGTTAGAGGGAAGCAGGGTAATGTGATGGAGGGAGGAGGGTTAGAGGGAAGCAGGGTAATGTGATGGAGGAAGGGGAGTTAGAGGGAAGCAGGGTAATGTGATGGAGGGAGGAGGGTTAGAGGGAAGCAGGGTAATGTGATGGAGGAAGGAGGGTTAGAGGGAAGCAGGGTAATGTGATGGAGGGAGGAGGGTTAGAGGGAAGCAGGGTAATGTGATGGAGGGAGGAGGGTAATGTGATGGAGGGAGGAGGGTTAGAGGGAAGCAGGGTAGATGTGATGGAGGGAGGAGGGTTAGAGGGAAGCAGGGTAATGTGATGGAGGGAGGAGGGTTAGAGGGAAGCAGGGTAATGTGATGGAGGGAGGGAAGCAGGGTAATGTGATGGAGGGAGGAGGGTTATAGGGAAGCAGGGTAATGTGATGGAGGGAGGAGGGTTATAGGGAAGCAGGGTAATGTGATGGAGGGAGGAGGGTTAGAGGGAAGCAGGGTAATGTGATGGAGGGAGGAGGGTTAGAGGGAAGCAGGGTAATGTGATGGATATACAGTAGCGTGTGACTCACGGGGGTCGTTTTGGAGCGTTGGGGTCCTTCTTCTTCCTGCCGCTCTTGGCCATCCCCTTGGGGGGGACGTACCCCCTCATGTCCCTCTCATAGCGCACCTTGTCGTTCTTTGCCATATCCTCAAAACGACGCTTGTCAGTCGCAGTGGAAGCCTACACACAAACTCAGTTATAACTTCTTTATTACACACACAATTATTATGACACCGTTATATAACAGACACCGCTATAACAGACACTGTTATAACAGACACCGCTACAACAGACACCGTTATTACAGACACCGTTACAACAGACACCGTTACAACAGACACCGTTATAACAGACACCATTATAACAGACACCGTTATAACAGACACCATTATAACAGACACCGCTACAACAGACACTGTTATAACAGACACCGTTATTACAGACACCGTTACAACAGACACCGTTATATAACAGACACCGTTATATAACAGACACCGTTACAACAGACACCGTTACAACAGACACCGTTATATAACAGACACCGTTAAAACAGACACCGTTATGACAGACACCGCTACAACAGACACCGTTACAACAGACACCGTTACAACAGACACCGCTATAACAGACACCGTTACAACAGACACCGCTATAACAGACACCGTTACAACAGGCACCGCTACAACAGGCACCGTTACAACAGACACCACTATAACAGACACCGCTATAACAGACACCGCTATAACAGACACCGTTACAACAGACACCGTTACAACAGACACCGTTACAACAGACACCGCTATAACAGACACCGCTATAACAGACACCGTTACAACAGACACCGCTATAACAGACACCGCTATAACAGACACCGTTACAACAGACACCGTTACAACAGACACCACTATAACAGACACCGTTATAACAGACACCGTTATAACAGACACCGCTACAACAGACACCGTTACAACAGACACCGTTATAACAGCCACCGTGGTTACACCGTTATAACAGCCACCGTGGTTACACCGTTATAACAGCCACCGTGGTTACACCGTTATAACAGCCACCGTGGTTACACCGTGCTATAACACCTTGTGATGTGCGTGTTAATATTCACCCTCCATCTCTCTGAACACTGCTTGGAGAACTCTGCGAAGTTGACCGACTGATCGGGGTGTTTAATCTTCTGCTCCTCCCGGCAGGTCTGGACGAAGAAGGCGTAGGCTGACGTCTTGCCCTTGGGTTTATTAATGTCCCCTTTCACCATGGCGACAAGACTGACCGATACACGGGACAAAATAGACATTTATTATTATTAACTACAACAATTACGTTTGTTTTATTTTTATACAAGCGCATCTAGCTAAAGTGGCTAACTAGCTAGGCTCCACATCAGATAAAACGTCGTAAACATTTTTTTTTATAATAATTTGTAGACCAGTGTGCAGCTTAGACTGTAGAGGGTTTGCAGTGAGGTTAGCCCAGTTAGCCGCCACCTAGCATGCTAGCTCGTTGAGAACAATGGGCCCACCATTTGCTTCCCGCCTAACGCGCTGCTAACCTCATCCCATCCCCCAGCGCTAGCATTTATGCTAAAGATGCTAACGCTGCTAGCTTAACGCTAGTTAACGTTAGCTAGTGTGTGGGGGGAAAAAATATGAGGAATCAAATTAGCAATCCTAAAGCAAGTTTATTTTACTTTATTAACTACATGTTAAATGTAGATGTAGCCAGGTAACGTTTTAGTGGATCGCTTTGTAGTTAGCTAACGTTAATAAACAGTAACAGTTAACGGTACAGTAACTTAGCAGAAAAAATACGAGCAAAACATGCAAGGGGAAACTAACGTTTTCTACAAATATTCAGGTACATTTTTAATGTAGAAAAAAAAGAAAGATTCCACTACTACTACTAACGTGTAATCTTTTCAATGACTTACTTTAACCGGTCAGATAGCAATAATTCGTCTCACGTCGTCGTCGTTATCGTTGTTGTTGTTGTTGTTGTTGTCGACGCTGTGTGCTTTGCTACGGAGGCCAGTTGATAGAGGTTCAAACTGGATGGAGCTCAGACCCGCCCCCGGACCGCCCCCGGACCGCTCCCGTTGGCTGATTACCGTCAGTTAGAACGCTGAGGGCGGGGACACGAGTGTTGAGATGGGCGGAGACTCGTCCCTGATTGGCCAGGGTGCGTTCGATTCAGCCTTGATTTGGTCCCAAACAGCCAACTCTGGACTACTGCACGCCGTGCGGCAGATTTTCGCCCTGGTTGAACGCGGTCGGTACGCCGTAGATGGACTGTTATTCTTATGTTTTTTTGTTGTTGTTGTTGTGCGGGTCTGTGATAGTTTATTACAAGCTGATTGACATCGGTACTAACCATGTCTGTCTGTCCGATCAGATCTAAACAATGTCCGCTACTTGTCTTGTTAGTAAGGTGGGGAGATATGATGAAGCAATTCACAACAATGAAAAGGACAAGAGGCTACAGATTGAAATCCTTTCTGGTTCACTTTGGCCAGAGGGGTGAAGCTGGTTTTAATGTCCATGGAGCGAAGCGGTAATTTACATAGCCTCTGCTTTGGTTTTCTATACTGAACAAAAATATAAACGCAACATTTTATTTAACTAGACAAATCAGTTAAGAAAAAAATTCTTATTTACAATGACAGCCCAGATGACACTGGGCAAATTGTGCACCGCCCTATGGGACTCCTAATCATGGCCAGTTATGATACAGCCTGGATTTGAACCAGGGTGGTCTGTAGTGACACCTCAAGCACTGAGATGCAGTGCCTTAGACCACAGCACCACTCAGGAGCCCAAGTGTCAGGCTCATGTTCCATGGGCTGAAATTAAAGATCCCAGAAATGTTCCATACACACCAAAAACTAATTTCTCTCAAAATGTTGTGCACAAATGTGTTTACATCCCTGTTAGTGAGCATTTCTCCTTTGATAAAGACACTCCATCCACCTGACAGGTCTGGCATATCAAGAAGCTGATTAAATAGCATTATCATTGGTCTCCCGAGTGGCACAGTGGTCTAAGATACTGCAGCTCAGTGCAAGAGGTATCACTGCAGTATTTGGTTCAAATGTAATAAAATCATTACACAGGTGCACCTTGTGCCTGAGAGTGGCGCTGTTACTAATGACTACCTGGAGGGCCTGAGGGTGGTGCTGTTACTAATGATTACATGTATTTACCTGGAGGGCCTGAGGGTGGCGCTGTTACTAATGATTACATGTATTTACCTGGAGGGCCTGAGGGTGGCGCTGTTACTAATGATTACATGTATTTACCTGGAGGGCCTGAGGGTGGCATGTATTTACCTGGAGGGCCTGAGGGTGGTGCTGTTACTAATGATTACATGTATTTACCTGGAGGGCCTGAGGGTGGTGCTGTTACTAATGATTACATGTATTTACCTGGAGGGCCTGAGGGTGGTGCTGTTACTAATGATTACATGTATTTACCTGGAGGGCCTGAGGGTGGCGCTGTTACTAATGATTACATGTATTTACCTGGAGGGCCTGAGGGTGGCGCTGTTACTAATGATTACATGTATTTACCTGGAGGGCCTGAGGGTGGCGCTGTTACTAATGATTACATGTATTTACCTGGAGGGCCTGAGGGTGGCGCTGTTACTAATGATTACATGTATTTACCTGGAGGGCCTGAGGGTGGCGCTGTTACTAATGATTACATGTATTTACCTGGAGGGCCTGAGGGTGGTGCTGTTACTAATGATTACATGTATTTACCTGGAGGGCCTGAGGGTGGCGCTGTTACTAATGATTACATGTATTTACCTGGAGGGCCTGAGGGTGGTGCTGTTACTAATGATTACATGTATTTACCTGGAGGGCCTGAGGGTGGCGCTGTTAGCCTTCTTCTCATGTGTAGTTGTGCAGGTGTGAGACCTATTCCATCCAGTGGTGTGAGACCTATTCCACCCAGTGGTGTGAGACCTATTCCACCCAGTGGTGTGAGACCTATTCCACCCAGGTGTGAGACCTATTCCATCCTGGTGTGAGACCTATTCCATCCAGGTGTGAGACCTATTCCATCCAGGGTGTGAGACCTATTCCATCCAGGTGTGAGACCTATTCCACCCAGTGGTGTGAGACCTATTCCACCCAGTGGTGTGAGACCTATTCCATCCAGGTGTGAGACCTATTCCACCCAGTGGTGTGAGACCTATTCCACCCAGTGGTGTGAGACCTATTCCACCCAGTGGTGTGAGACCTATTCCATCCAGGTGTGAGACCTATTCCATCCAGGTGTGAGACCTATTCCATCCAGTGGTGTGAGACCTATTCCACCCAGTGGTGTGAGACCTATTCCACCCAGTGGTGTGAGACCTATTCCACCCAGTGGTGTGAGACCTATTCCATCCAGGTGTGAGACCTATTCCATCCAGTGGTGTGAGACCTATTCCACCCAGTGGTGTGAGACCTATTCCATCCAGGTGTGAGACCTATTCCATCCAGGTGTGAGACCTATTCCACCCAGTGGTGTGAGACCTATTCCATCCAGTGGTGTGAGACCTATTCCATCCAGGTGTGAGACCTATTCCATCCAGTGGTGTGAGACCTATTCCACCCAGTGGTGTGAGACCTATTCCACCCAGTGGTGTGAGACCTATTCCACCCAGTGGTGTGAGACCTATTCCATCCAGGTGTGAGACCTATTCCATCCAGTGGTGTGAGACCTATTCCATCCAGTGGTGTGAGACCTATTCCATCCAGGTGTGAGACCTATTCCATCCAGGTGTGAGACCTATTCCATCCAGGTGTGAGACCTATTCCATCCAGTGGTGTGAGACCTATTCCATCCAGGTGTGAGACCTATTCCATCCAGCGGTGTGAGACCTATTCCATCCAGTGGTGTGAGACCTATTCCATCCAGGTGTGAGACCTATTCCATCCAGGTGTGAGACCTATTCCATCCAGTGGTGTGAGACCTATTCCATCCAGGTGTGAGACCTATTCCATCCAGCGGTGTGAGACCTATTCCATCCAGTGGTGTGAGACCTATTCCATCCAGGTGTGAGACCTATTCCATCCTGGTGTGAGACCTATTCCATCCAGGTGTGAGACCTATTCCATCCAGTGGTGTGAGACCTATTCCATCCAGGGGTGTGTAAGAATCTCCATTGCTGTCTTGTGCTTTTTTCAACAGGTTCTTCACAGTCTGAACTGTCCTCTCAGCCGGATATCTAGAGCTCCACCTGACGTGTTTGAACTCCTAGCTGGTAGAGGACTCTGACATTTCTTGACTCACCAGCTGTCTTCCGTTGTCGGATCACAAAACAACGCTGTTGCTGAGATCGACTTTAGTGCTGTAATAATGTATTTACTTGTTGTTCCACTGAGCTTGGAGATTTCTGGGTATTTTGAGTAGTAATCCACACATAGTAAGGATTCTGTGTCATTGTAATGGAAGAAAGAGGTCCACTCCAATTTTGGCCCAAGCTCTCTCTGTGATTGGATTAGACATGAGGGTCTCTCTGTGATTGGATTAGACATGAGGGTCTCTCTGTGATTGGATTAGACACGAGGGTCTCTCTGTAATTGGATTAGACATGAGGGTCTATCTCTGTGGTTGGATTAGACATGAGGGTCTCTCTGTGATTGGATTAGACATGAGGGTCTCTCTCTGTGATTGGATTAGACATGAGGGTCTCCCTCTGTGATTGGATTAGACATGAGGGTCTCTCTCTGTGATTGGATTAGACATGAGGGTCTCTCTCTGTGATTGGATTAGACATGAGGGTCTCTCTCTGTGATTGGATTAGACATGAGGGTCTCTCTCTGTGATTGGATTAGACATGAGGGTCTCTCTCTGTGATTGGATTAGACATGAGGGTCTCTCTCTGTGATTGGATTAGACATGAGGGTCTCTCTCTTTGCTTGTTGTTGTGTGTGTTGCAGACTGCACATTTTTCTACAACATCGTCCATCTGTTTAGCCATGCCTGGACTGAACAGAACATCCTTTGCTCATTCCTTACATTTTACGATTCCCACGTGTGCTTTGTGTATTGTTTCCATAATGTCGTCTCGCATTTTCTGAGGAACGACAAGTTCTGACCCTTTGGAACAGCAGGCCCAGTAGTGTTGAACTGTCTCTGAGACTTCCCCCCCTCTCATGTCTGGCCATCCTGTTGAACTGTCTCTGAGACTTCCCCCCTCTCGTGTCTGGCCATCTTATTGAACTGTCGGTTTCAGTCTTAACTCTTAATCTTCTGCTGTTGCTGCAGTTTCTCTTCTGAAACAGGAAGTTGATTAGCGATAAAGTTTACATCCAGCTCACCATCCAGAAATGTATATGAACTCGGCACTCTGAAATTCAACTCCTGTAATACCTTGAAAATCAGACATTTTCTGAAGTTGGTACACGAAAAGTACTTCAATTAAAATGAGGGACAACAGAAAAACATGAAATATATACCTCTATATAACAGACTGATGACCTGTCTCCATAGCTCTATATAACAGACTGATGACCTGTCTCCATAGCTCTATATAACAGACTGATGACCTGTCTACATAGCTCTATATAACAGACTGATGACCTGTCTCCATAGCTCTATATAACAGACTGATGACCTGTCTCCATAGCTCTATATAACAGACTGATGACCTGTCTCCATAGCTCTATATAACAGACTGATGACCTGTCTCCATAGCTCTATATAACAGACTGATGACCTGTCTACATAGCTCTATATAACAGACTGATGACCTGTCTCCATACCTGTCTCTACCACAGGTCACCAAGGAAACAGTAAGGTAACACTACCTACTGACATTCAATAATGTTAAAATATTACACTGGAGTCACGTTCTCACACAACGATGTCCTAGTTTATTAAAACAAGAAATCATCAATACATGGAAAATACCATTCAACTGCATATACATGATCAATATATAACATACAGTGGGTCTGGAATTATTGACACCCTTGATAAAGATAATAATGACTGAATAAAATACATCAGTATATAACATACAGTGGGTCTGGAATTATTGACACCCTTGATAAATATGAGCAATTATGACTAAAATAAATCATTTAAATACTGAGCTCTATCATCTGCTCAACAACATGAGTCAATTGTTTTATTTTATACAATTGAGCTGAGAAAAATATTTTGTTTAACAAGTAATATTTATTTTCTCAAAAAGGTAGGGGTCTAAATTATTGACCCCCCTAAAGATTCTAATAATTAAAGTAGTCAAAAGTATTTGGTCCCATATTCATACAAAAACACATTTTCTCAAACTTTTCTAATAGTAATCGGAGTTTGGTGAGTACCACACTTGGTGGGTGTCAAATTAGCTAGCCTGTGATGGCCGGGCTATCTACTCAGAATATTGCAAAATGTGCTTTCACCGAAAAGCTATTTTAAAATCGGACATAGCGAGTGCATAAAGGAGTTCTGTATCTATAATTCTTAAAATAATTGTTATGTTTTTTGTGAACGTTTATCATGAGTAATTTAGTAAATTCACCGGAAGTGTTTGGTGGGAATGCTAGTCACATGCTAGTCACATGCTAATGTAAAATGCTGTTTTTGGATATAAATATGAACTTGATAGAACAAAAAAGCATGTATTGTGTAACATAATGTCCTAGGAGTGTCATCTGATGAAGATTGTCAAAGGTTAGTGCATAATTTTAGCTGGTTTTCTGCTTTTGGTGACGCCTGTCCTTGAATTGAAAATGGCTGTGTGTACTTTTTTGGCAATGTACTCTCCTAACATAATCTAACTTTATGCTTTCGCCGTTAAGCCTCTTTGAAAATCGGACAATGTGGTTCGATTAAGGAGATGTTTATCTTTTAAATGGTGTAAAATAGTTGATTGTTTGAGAAATTGAAATTATTAGATTTTTGATGTTTTGAATTTCCCGCCTTGCTAGCAATCCCGTCACAGGGACTAGGTTACCCTCGATCCCCAACAGGTTAAGATTCTGAAGATTTAGGGATGTACATTTATTTGAAAAATAAACAATTGTATTAGTTTAAAATAATATAATTTACAATTTATTTTGAGCACACAATAGGTCAGTATTTTATTTAATTTAATATAGTCATTATTGCTAATCTTTAACAAGTGTGTCAATAATTTCCCTCTGTATAGTCTGAATACTAAAAAAGTAGAGCATAAAAATACACTTACAAAAGTAAGTAAATAAAAACAGGCACTTTGACATGTTGAAGATAAAATATAAAAATTTCAACAAATGGTTTTATCAGTCTTGTTGAAGATCAAATAGAAACATTTCAATAACAAAATGAAGCTACAATAGAAGCTGACAGGTCGAAGCTACAATAGAAGCTGACAGGTTGAAGCTACAATAGAAGCTGACAGGTTGAAGCTACAATAGAAGCTGACAGGTTGAAGCTACAATAGAAGCTGACAGGTCGAAGCTACAATAGAAGCTGACAGGTTAAAGCTACAATAGAAGCTGACAGGTTGAAGCTACAATAGAAGCTGACAGGTTGAAGCTACAATAGAAGCTGACAGGTCGAAGCTACAATAGAAGCTGAGAGGTTGAAGCTACAATAGAAGCTGACAGGTTGAAGCTACAATAGAAGCTGACAGGTCGAAGCTACAATAGAAGCTGACAGGTCGAAGCTACAATAGAAGCTGACAGGTTGAAGCTACAATAGAAGCTGACAGGTTGAAGCTACAATAGAAGCTGACAGGTTGAAGCTACAATAGAAGCTGACAGGTTGAAGCTACAATAGAAGCTGACAGGTTGAAGCTAAAACAGAAATATAAACATTTCAACAAATGTTTTTATCAGTCTTGTTCACAGGAGGCTGGTGAGGGGAGGAGCCTCATTATAACGTCTGGAACGGAGCCAATGGAACGGCATCAAACATGGAAACCATGGAAACCACATGTTTGATGTATTTGATACCATTCCACTGATTCCTCTTCAGCCATTACCACGAGCCCCTCCTCCCTAATTAAGGTGCCACCAGCCTCCTGTGGTCCTGTTGATATACCTGTGATTATCAGGTACTGGACATAAGAGGGTCTGTAACAGATTCTAACAGGAGACCTTAGTCCATCGTTCCATTCAATTCAACACTATCAATACCTGAGGGGGATTAGAAAGACATTGTTTATGGGGAACACATATATAGAATAACCAGGAAATGGATATAAACCCATAATACAAACATGGGTAGTAAAACTTCAAAAAGTAAAGAACTAACTACTGGAAGTGGATTATAGAGTAGTGACCAACACGTTGATCAGAGGACTCTGTCTCACCAAGATTCATATCACTCAGTTATATACTCAGAAACTCAGCTTTGTTAGGAGGGATAGGTCTCTATAGAAAGTTACTGTCTCTCTATAGTAACTCAGCTCTATAGTTATAGTCTCTCTATAGTAACTCAGCTCTATAGTTATAGTCTCTCTATAGTAACTCAGCTCTATAGTTATAGTCTCTCTATAGTAACTCAGCTCTATAGTTATAGTCTCTCTATAGTAACTCAGCTCTATAGTTACTGTCTCTCTATAGTAACTCAGCTCTATAGTTATAGTCTCTCTATAGTAACTCAGCTCTATAGTTACTGTCTCTCTATAGTAACTCAGCTCTATAGTTATAGTCTCTCTATAGTAACTCAGCTCTATAGTTATAGTCTCTCTATAGTAACTCAGCTCTATAGTTACTGTCTCTCTATAGTAACTCAGCTCTATAGTTATAGTCTCTCTATAGTAACTCAGCTCTATAGTTATAGTCTCTCTATAGTAACTCAGCTCTATAGTTATAGTCTCTCTATAGTAACTCAGCTCTATAGTTATAGTCTCTCTATAGTAACTCAGCTCTATAGTTATAGTCTCTCTATAGTAACTCAGCTCTATAGTTATAGTCTCTCTATAGTAACTCAGCTCTATAGTTATAGTCTCTCTAGTAGTAAGCTCAGCTCTATAGTTATAGTCTCTCTATAGTAACTCAGCTCTATAGTTATAGTCTCTCTATAGTAACTCAGCTCTATAGTTATAGTCTCTCTATAGTAACTCAGCTCTATAGTTATAGTCTCTCTATAGTAACTCAGCTCTATAGTTATAGTCTCTCTATAGTAACTCAGCTCTATAGTTACTGTCTCTCTATAGTAACTCAGCTCTATAGTTATAGTCTCTCTATAGTAACTCAGCTCTATAGTTATAGTCTCTCTATAGTAACTCAGCTCTATAGTTATAGTCTCTCTATAGTAACTCAGCTCTATAGTTATAGTCTCTCTATAGTAACTCAGCTCTATAGTTATAGTCTCTCTATAGTAACTCAGCTCTATAGTTATAGTCTCTCTATAGTAACTCAGCTCTATAGTTATAGTCTCTCTATAGTAACTCAGCTCTATAGTTATAGTCTCTCTATAGTAACTCAGCTCTATAGTTATAGTCTCTCTATAGTAACTCAGCTCTATAGTTATAATCTCTCTATAGTAACCCTATAGCACATAGTTAAATTCTGTAGTAACTCTTCCTCCCCTCTCCAGATCATCCAGATCATCCTTCTGTGGTCCAGCAGCCAGTAAAGGCTTCATCTCAGGAGCAGACTCCCTCCCTGGACCAGGAGCAGACTTCCTCCCTGGACCAGGACCAGACTTCCTCCCTGGACCAGGACCAGACTTCCTCCCTGGTAAAGACTCCATCTCCATCCCTTCAATCCCCTCAGACTCTATTAAAGACAGAAAGGATGAAGGAACAACATCAGAATAAACTGACCAGACAGAGAGAGAGACAGATAGAGATAATAAACTGACCAGACAGAGAGAGAGACAGATAGAGATAATAAACTGACCAGACAGAGAGAGAGACAGATAGAGATAATAAACTGACCAGACAGAGAGAGAGACAGATAGAGATAATAAACTGACCAGACAGAGAGAGAGACAGATAGAGATAATAAACTGACCAGACAGAGAGAGAGACAGATAGAGATAATAAACTGACCAGACAGAGAGAGAGACAGATAGAGATAATAAACTGACCAGACAGAGAGAGAGACAGATAGAGATAATAAACTGACCAGACAGAGAGAGAGACAGATAGAGATAATAAACTGACCAGACAGAGAGAGAGACAGATAGAGATAATAAACTGACCAGACAGAGAGAGAGACAGATAGAGATAATAAACTGACCAGACAGAGAGAGAGACAGATAGAGATAATAAACTGACCAGACAGAGAGAGAGACAGATAGAGATAATAAACTGACCAGACAGAGAGAGAGACAGATAGAGATAATAAACTGACCAGACAGAGAGAGAGACAGATAGAGATAATAAACTGACCAGACAGAGAGAGAGACAGATAGAGATAATAAACTGACCAGACAGAGAGAGAGACAGATAGAGATAATAAACTGACCAGACAGAGAGAGAGACAGATAGAGATAATAAACTGACCAGACAGAGAGAGAGACAGATAGAGATAATAAACTGACCAGACAGAGAGAGAGACAGATAGAGATAATAAACTGACCAGACAGAGAGAGAGACAGATAGAGATAATAAACTGACCAGACAGAGAGAGAGACAGATAGAGATAATAAACTGACCAGAGAGAGAGAGAGACAGATAGAGATAATAAACTGACCAGACAGAGAGAGACAGATAGAGATAATAAACTGACCAGACAGAGAGAGAGACAGATAGAGATAATAAACTGACCAGACAGAGAGAGAGACAGATAGAGATAATAAACTGACCAGACAGAGAGAGAGACAGATAGAGATAATAAACTGACCAGACAGAGAGAGAGACAGATAGAGATAATAAACTGACCAGACAGAGAGAGAGACAGATAGAGATAATAAACTGACCAGACAGAGAGAGAGACAGATAGAGATAATAAACTGACCAGACAGAGAGAGAGACAGATAGAGATAATAAACTGACCAGACAGAGAGAGAGACAGATAGAGATAATAAACTGACCAGACAGATAGAGAGAGACAGATAGAGATAATAAACTGACCAGACAGATAGAGAGAGACAGATAGAGATAATAAACTGACCAGACAGATAGAGAGAGACAGATAGAGATAATAAACTGACCAGACAGAGAGAGAGACAGATAGAGATAATAAACTGACCAGACAGAGAGAGAGACAGATAGAGATAATAAACTGACCAGACAGAAAGAGAAACAGATAGAGATAATAAACTGACCAGACAGAGAGAGACAGATAGAGATAATAAACTGACCAGACAGAGAGAGAGACAGATAGAGATAATAAACTGACCAGACAGAGAGAGAGACAGATAGAGATAATAAACTGACCAGACAGAGAGACAGAGATAATAAACTGACCAGACAGAGAGAGAGACAGATAGAGATAATAAACTGACCAGACAGAGAGAGAGACAGATAGAGATAATAAACTGACCAGACAGAGAGAGAGACAGATAGAGATAATAAACTGACCAGACAGAGAGAGAGACAGATAGAGATAATAAACTGACCAGACAGAGAGAGAGACAGATAGAGATAATAAACTGACCAGAGAGAGAGAGACAGATAGAGATAATAAACTGACCAGACAGAGAGACAGAGATAATAAACTGACCAGAGAGAGAGAGAGACAGATAGAGATAATAAACTGACCAGACAGAGAGACAGAGATAATAAACTGACCAGACAGAGAGAGAGACAGATAGAGATAATAAACTGGCCATACAGATAGAGAGAGACAGATAGAGATAAAAAACTGACCAGACAGAGAGAGACAGATAGAGATAATAAACTGACCAGACAGAGAGAGAGACAGATAGAGATAATAAACTGACCAGACAGAGAGAGACAGATAGAGATAATAAACTGACCAGACAGAGAGACAGAGATAATAAACTGACCAGACAGAGAGACAGAGATAATAAACTGACCAGACAGAGAGAGGGACAGATAGAGATAATAAACTGACCAGACAGAGAGACAGATAGAGATAATAAACTGACCAGACAGAGAGAGAGACAGATAGAGATAATAAACTGACCAGACAGAGAGACAGAGATAATAAACTGACCAGAGAGAGAGAGAGACAGATAGAGATAATAAACTGACCAGACAGAGAGACAGAGATAATAAACTGACCAGACAGAGAGAGGGACAGATAGAGATAATAAACTGACCAGACAGATAGAGAGAGACAGATAGAGATAATAAACTGGCCATACAGATAGAGAGAGACAGATAGAGATAAAAAACTGACCAGACAGAGAGAGAGACAGATAGAGATAATAAACTGACCAGACAGAGAGAGAGACAGATAGAGATAATAAACTGACCAGACAGAGAGAGACAGATAGAGATAATAAACTGACCAGACAGAGAGACAGAGATAATAAACTGACCAGACAGAGAGAGGGACAGATAGAGATAATAAACTGACCAGACAGAGAGAGACAGATAGAGATAATAAACTGACCAGACAGAGAGAGAGACAGATAGAGATAATAAACTGACCAGACAGAGAGACAGAGATAATAAACTGACCAGACAGAGAGAGGGACAGATAGAGATAATAAACTGACCAGACAGAGAGAGAGACAGATAGAGATAATAAACTGACCAGACAGAGAGAGAGACAGATAGAGATAATAAACTGACCAGACAGAGAGACAGATAGAGATAATAAACTGACCAGACAGAGAGACAGATAGAGATAATAAACTGACCAGACAGAGAGACAGATAGAGATAATAAACTGACCAGACAGAGAGACAGATAGAGATAATAAACTGACCAGACAGAGAGAGAGACAGATAGACATAATAAACTGACCAGACAGAGAGAGAGACAGATAGAGATAATAAACTGACCAGACAGAGAGAGAGACAGATAGAGATAATAAACTGACCAGACAGAGAGAGAGACAGATAGAGATAATAAACTGACCAGACAGAGAGAGATAATAAACTGACCAGACAGATAGAGATAATAAACTGACCAGACAGATAGAGATAATAAACTGACCAGACAGATAGAGAGAGACAGATAGAGATAATAAACTGACCAGACAGAGAGAGAGACAGATAGAGATAATAAACTGACCAGACAGAGAGAGAAACAGATAGAGATAATAAACTGACCAGACAGAGAGAGAGACAGATAGAGATAATAAACTGACCAGACAGAGAGACAGATAGAGATAATAAACTGACCAGACAGAGAGAGAGACAGATAGAGATAATAAACTGACCAGACAGAGAGAGAGACAGATAGAGATAATAAACTGACCAGACAGAGAGAGAGACAGATAGAGATAATAAACTGACCAGACAGAGAGAGAGACAGATAGAGATAATAAACTGACCAGACAGAGAGAGACAGATAGAGATAATAAACTGACCAGACAGAGAGGGACAGATAGAGATAATAAACTGACCAGACAGAGAGGGAGACAGATAGAGATAATAAACTGACCAGACAGAGAGAGATAGAGATAATAAACTGACCAGGAAGAGAGAGATAGAGATAATAAACTGACCAGACAGAGAGAGAGACAGATAGAGATAATAAACTGACCAGACAGAGACAGATAGAGATAATAAACTGACCAGACAGAGAGAGAGAGATAATAAACTGACCAGACAGAGAGAGAGACAGATAGAGATAATAAACTGACCAGAGAGAGACAGAGACAGATAGAGATAATAAACTGACCAGACAGAGAGAGACAGATAGAGAGAATACACTGACCAGACAGAGAGACAGATAGAGATAATAAACTGACCAGACAGAGAGACAGATAGAGATAATAAACTGACCAGACAGAGAGAGACAGATAGAGATAATAAACTGACCAGACAGAGAGGGAGACAGATAGAGATAATAAACTGACCAGACAGAGAGAGATAGAGATAATAAACTGACCAGACAGAGAGAGAGAGATAATAAACTGACCAGACAGAGAGAGACAGATAGAGATAATACACTGACCAGACAGAGAGAGAGACAGATAGAGATAATAAACTGACCAGACAGAGAGAGAGACAGATAGAGATAATAAACTGACCAGACAGATAGAGAGAGACAGATAGAGATAATAAACTGACCAGACAGATAGAGAGAGACAGATAGAGATAATAAACTGACCAGACAGATAGAGAGAGACAGATAGAGATAATAAACTGACCAGACAGATAGAGAGAGACAGATAGAGATAATAAACTGACCAGACAGATAGAGAGAGACAGATAGAGATAATAAACTGACCAGACAGATAGAGAGACAGATAGAGATAATAAACTGACCAGAGAGAGACAGAGACAGATAGAGATAATAAACTGACCAGACAGAGAGAGAGACAGATAGAGATAATAAACTGACCAGACAGAGAGAGATAGAGATAATAAACTGACCAGGAAGAGAGAGATAGAGATAATAAACTGACCAGACAGAGAGAGAGACAGATAGAGATAATAAACTGACCAGACAGAGACAGATAGAGATAATAAACTGACCAGACAGAGAGAGAGAGACAGATAGAGATAATAAACTGACCAGACAGAGAGAGAGAGATAATAAACTGACCAGACAGAGAGAGAGACAGATAGAGATAATAAACTGACCAGAGAGAGACAGAGACAGATAGAGATAATAAACTGACCAGACAGAGAGAGACAGATAGAGAGAATACACTGACCAGACAGAGAGACAGATAGAGATAATAAACTGACCAGACAGAGAGACAGATAGAGATAATAAACTGACCAGACAGAGAGAGACAGATAGAGATAATAAACTGACCAGACAGAGAGGGAGACAGATAGAGATAATAAACTGACCAGACAGAGAGAGATAGAGATAATAAACTGACCAGACAGAGAGAGAGAGATAATAAACTGACCAGACAGAGAGAGACAGATAGAGATAATACACTGACCAGACAGAGAGAGAGACAGATAGAGATAATAAACTGACCAGACAGAGAGAGAGACAGATAGAGATAATAAACTGACCAGACAGAGAGAGAGACAGATAGAGATAATAAACTGACCAGACAGAGAGAGAGACAGATAGAGATAATAAACTGACCAGACAGAGAGAGAGACAGATAGAGATAATAAACTGACCAGACAGAGAGAGAGACAGATAGAGATAATAAACTGACCAGACAGAGAGAGAGACAGATAGAGATAATAAACTGACCAGACAGAGAGAGAGACAGATAGAGATAATAAACTGACCAGACAGAGAGAGAGACAGATAGAGATAATAAACTGACCAGACAGATAGAGAGAGACAGATAGAGATAATAAACTGACCAGACAGATAGAGAGAGACAGATAGAGATAATAAACTGACCAGACAGATAGAGAGAGACAGATAGAGATAATAAACTGACCAGACAGATAGAGAGAGACAGATAGAGATAATAAACTGACCAGACAGATAGAGAGAGACAGATAGAGATAATAAACTGACCAGACAGATAGAGAGAGACAGATAGAGATAATAAACTGACCAGACAGATAGAGAGACAGATAGAGATAATAAACTGACCAGAGAGAGACAGAGACAGATAGAGATAATAAACTGACCAGACAGAGAGAGAGACAGATAGAGATAATAAACTGACCAGACAGAGAGAGAGACAGATAGAGATAATAAACTGACCAGACAGAGAGAGAGACAGATAGAGATAATAAACTGACCAGACAGAGAGAGACAGATAGAGAGAATACACTGACCAGACAGAGAGACAGATAGAGATAATAAACTGACCAGACAGAGAGAGATAGAGATAATAAACTGACCAGACAGAGAGAGAGAGATAATAAACTGACCAGACAGAGAGAGACAGATAGAGATAATACACTGACCAGACAGAGAGAGAGACAGATAGAGATAATAAACTGACCAGACAGAGAGAGAGACAGATAGAGATAATAAACTGACCAGACAGAGAGAGAGACAGATAGAGATAATAAACTGACCAGACAGAGAGAGAGACAGATAGAGATAATAAACTGACCAGACAGAGAGAGAGACAGATAGAGATAATAAACTGACCAGACAGAGAGAGAGACAGATAGAGATAATAAACTGACCAGACAGAGAGAGAGACAGATAGAGATAATAAACTGACCAGACAGAGAGAGAGACAGATAGAGATAATAAACTGACCAGACAGATAGAGAGAGACAGATAGAGATAATAAACTGACCAGACAGATAGAGAGAGACAGATAGAGATAATAAACTGACCAGACAGATAGAGAGAGACAGATAGAGATAATAAACTGACCAGACAGATAGAGAGAGACAGATAGAGATAATAAACTGACCAGACAGATAGAGAGAGACAGATAGAGATAATAAACTGACCAGACAGATAGAGAGAGACAGATAGAGATAATAAACTGACCAGACAGATAGAGAGAGACAGATAGAGATAATAAACTGACCAGACAGATAGAGAGAGACAGATAGAGATAATAAACTGACCAGAGAGAGACAGATAGAGATAATAAACTGACCAGAGAGAGACAGATAGAGATAATAAACTGACCAGACAGAGAGAGAGACAGATAGAGATAATAAACTGACCAGACAGAGAGAGAGACAGATAGAGATAATAAACTGACCAGACAGAGAGAGAGACAGATAGAGATAATAAACTGACCAGACAGAGAGAGAGACAGATAGAGATAATAAACTGACCAGACAGAGAGAGAGACAGATAGAGATAATAAACTGACCAGACAGAGAGAGAGACAGATAGAGATAATAAACTGACCAGACAGAGACAGATAGAGATAATAAACTGACCAGACAGAGAGAGAGACAGATAGAGATAATAAACTGACCAGACAGAGAGAGAGACAGATAGAGATAATAAACTGACCAGACAGAGAGAGAGACAGATAGAGATAATAAACTGACCAGACAGAGAGAGAGACAGATAGAGATAATAAACTGACCAGACAGAGAGAGATAGAGATAATAAACTGACCAGACAGAGAGAGATAGAGATAATAAACTGACCAGACAGAGAGAGAGACAGATAGAGATAATAAACTGACCAGACAGAGAGAGAGAGACAGATAGAGATAATAAACTGACCAGACAGAGAGAGAGAGACAGATAGAGATAATACACTGACCAGACAGAGAGAGAGACAGATAGAGATAATAAACTGACCAGACAGAGAGAGACACAGATAGAGATAATAAACTGACCAGACAGAGAGAGACAGATAGAGATAATAAACTGACCAGACAGAGAGAGAGACAGATAGAGATAATAAACTGACCAGACAGAGAGAGAGACAGATAGAGATAATAAACTGACCAGACAGAGAGAGAGACAGATAGAGATAATAAACTGACCAGACAGAGAGACAGATAGAGATAATAAACTGACCAGACAGAGAGAGGGAGACAGATAGAGATAATAAACTGACCAGACAGAGAGAGAGACAGATAGAGATAATAAACTGACCAGACAGAGAGAGAGACAGATAGAGATAATAAACTGACCAGACAGAGAGAGAGACAGATAGAGATAATAAACTGACCAGACAGAGCGAGAGAGATAATAAACTGACCAGACAGAGAGAGAGACAGATAGAGATAATAAACTGACCAGACAGAGAGAGAGACAGATAGAGATAATAAACTGACCAGACAGAGAGGGAGACAGATAGAGATAATAAACTGACCAGACAGAGAGAGAGACAGATAGAGATAATAAACTGACCAGACAGAGAGAGAGACAGATAGAGATAATAAACTGACCAGACAGAGAGGGAGACAGATAGAGATAATAAACTGACCAGACAGAGAGAGATAGAGATAATAAACTGACCAGACAGAGAGAGAGACAGATAGAGATAATAAACTGACCAGACAGAGAGAGAGAGACAGATAGAGATAATAAACTGACCAGACAGAGAGAGAGAGACAGATAGAGATAATACACTGACCAGACAGAGAGAGAGACAGATAGAGATAATAAACTGACCAGACAGAGAGAGAGACAGATAGAGATAATAAACTGACCAGACAGAGAGAGACAGATAGAGATAATAAACTGACCAGACAGAGAGAGAGACAGATAGAGATAATAAACTGACCAGACAGAGAGAGAGACAGATAGAGATAATAAACTGACCAGACAGAGAGAGAGACAGATAGAGATAATAAACTGACCAGACAGAGAGAGAGACAGATAGAGATAATAAACTGACCAGACAGAGAGACAGATAGAGATAATAAACTGACCAGACAGAGAGAGGGAGACAGATAGAGATAATAAACTGACCAGACAGAGAGAGAGACAGATAGAGATAATAAACTGACCAGACAGAGAGAGAGACAGATAGAGATAATAAACTGACCAGACAGAGAGAGAGACAGATAGAGATAATAAACTGACCAGACAGAGCGAGAGAGATAATAAACTGACCAGACAGAGAGAGAGACAGATAGAGATAATAAACTGACCAGACAGAGAGAGAGACAGATAGAGATAATAAACTGACCAGACAGAGAGAGAGACAGATAGAGATAATAAACTGACCAGACAGAGAGAGAGACAGATAGAGATAATACACTGACCAGACAGAGAGAGAGACAGATAGAGATAACAAACTGACCAGACAGAGAGAGAGACAGATAGAGATAATAAACTGACCAGACAGAGAGAGAGACAGATAGAGATAATAAACTGACCAGACAGAGAGAGACAGATAGAGATAATAAACTGACCAGACAGACAGAGAGACAGATAGAGATAATAAACTGACCAGACAGACAGAGAGACAGATAGAGATAATAAACTGACCAGACAGAGAGACAGATAGAGATAATAAACTGACCAGACAGAGAGGGAGACAGATAGAGATAATAAACTGACCAGACAGAGAGAGATAGAGATAATAAACTGAACAGACAGATAGAGATAATAAACTGACCAGACAGAGAGAGAGACAGATAGAGAGAATAAACTGACCAGACAGAGAGAGAGACAGACAGAGATAATAAACTGACCAGACAGAGAGAGAGACAGATAGAGATAATAAACTGACCAGACAGAGAGAGAGACAGATAGAGAGAATACACTGACCAGAGAGAGACAGATAGAGATAATAAACTGACCAGACAGAGAGAGAGACAGATAGAGAGAATAAACTGACCAGACAGAGAGAGAGACAGACAGAGATAATAAACTGACCAGACAGAGAGAGAGACAGACAGAGATAATAAACTGACCAGACAGAGAGAGAGACAGATAGAGATAATAAACTGACCAGACAGAGAGAGAGACAGATAGAGATAATAAACTGACCAGACAGAGAGAGAGACAGATAGAGATAATACACTGACCAGACAGAGAGAGAGACAGATAGAGATAATAAACTGACCAGACAGAGAGAGAGACAGATAGAGATAATAAACTGACCAGACAGAGAGAGACAGATAGAGATAATAAACTGACCAGACAGAGAGAGACAGATAGAGATAATAAACTGACCAGACAGACAGAGAGACAGATAGAGATAATAAACTGACCAGACAGAGAGACAGATAGAGATAATAAACTGACCAGACAGAGAGGGAGACAGATAGAGATAATAAACTGACCAGACAGAGAGAGATAGAGATAATAAACTGAACAGACAGACAGAGATAATAAACTGACCAGACAGAGACAGATAGAGATAATAAACTGACCAGACAGAGAGAGAGAGACAGATAGAGATAATAAACTGACCAGACAGAGAGAGAGACAGATAGAGATAATAAACTGACCAGACAGAGAGAGAGACAGATAGAGATAATAAACTGACCAGACAGAGAGAGAGACAGATAGAGATAATAAACTGACCAGACAGAGAGAGAGACAGATAGAGAGAATAAACTGACCAGACAGAGAGAGAGACAGATAGAGATAATAAACTGACCAGACAGAGAGAGAGACAGATAGAGAGAATAAACTGACCAGACAGAGAGAGAGACAGATAGAGAGAATAAACTGACCAGACAGAGAGAGAGACAGATAGAGAGAATAAACTGACCAGACAGAGAGAGAGACAGATAGAGATAATAAACTGACCAGACAGAGAGAGAGACAGATAGAGATAATAAACTGACCAGACAGAGAGAGAGACAGATAGAGATAATAAACTGACCAGACAGAGAGAGAGACAGATAGAGATAATAAACTGACCAGACAGACAGAGAGACAGATAGAGATAATAAACTGACCAGACAGAGAGAGAGACAGATAGAGATAATAAACTGACCAGACAGAGAGAGAGACAGATAGAGATAATAAACTGACCAGACAGAGAGAGAGACAGATAGAGAGAATAAACTGACCAGACAGAGAGAGAGACAGATAGAGATAATAAACTGACCAGACAGAGAGAGAGACAGATAGAGATAATAAACTGACCAGACAGAGAGAGAGACAGATAGAGATAATAAACTGACCAGACAGAGAGAGAGACAGATAGAGATAATAAACTGACCAGACAGACAGAGAGACAGATAGAGATAATAAACTGACCAGACAGACAGAGAGACAGATAGAGATAATAAACTGACCAGACAGAGAGAGAGACAGATAGAGATAATAAACTGACCAGACAGAGAGAGAGACAGATAGAGATAATAAACTGACCAGACAGAGAGAGAGACAGATAGAGATAATAAACTGACCAGACAGAGAGAGAGAGATAATAAACTGACCAGACAGAGAGAGAGACAGATAGAGATAATAAACTGACCAGAGAGAGACAGAGACAGATAGAGATAATAAACTGACCAGACAGAGAGAGAGACAGATAGAGAGAATAAACTGACCAGACAGAGAGAGACAGATAGAGAGAATAAACTGACCAGACAGATAGAGAGAGACAGATAGAGATAATAAACTGACCAGACAGAGAGAGAGACAGATAGAGATAATAAACTGACCAGACAGAGAGAGAGACAGATAGAGATAATAAACTGACCAGACAGAGAGACAGATAGAGATAATAAACTGACCAGACAGAGAGACAGATAGAGATAATAAACTGACCAGACAGAGAGAGAGACAGATAGAGATAATAAACTGACCAGACAGAGAGAGACAGATAGAGATAATAAACTGACCAGACAGAGAGACAGATAGAGATAATAAACTGACCAGACAGAGAGGGAGACAGATAGAGATAATAAACTGACCAGACAGAGAGAGATAGAGATAATAAACTGAACAGACAGATAGAGATAATAAACTGACCAGACAGAGAGAGACAGATAGAGATAATAAACTGACCAGACAGAGAGACAGATAGAGATAATAAACTGACCAGACAGAGAGGGAGACAGATAGAGATAATAAACTGACCAGACAGAGAGAGATAGAGATAATAAACTGAACAGACAGATAGAGATAATAAACTGACCAGACAGAGACAGATAGAGATAATAAACTGACCAGACAGAGAGAGAGAGACAGATAGAGATAATAAACTGACCAGACAGAGAGAGAGACAGATAGAGATAATAAACTGACCAGACAGAGAGAGAGACAGATAGAGATAATAAACTGACCAGACAGAGAGACAGATAGAGATAATAAACTGACCAGACAGAGAGACAGATAGAGATAATAAACTGACCAGACAGAGAGAGAGACAGATAGAGATAATAAACTGACCAGACAGAGAGAGACAGATAGAGATAATAAACTGACCAGACAGATAGAGAGAGACAGATAGAGATAATAAACTGACCAGACAGAGAGACAGATAGAGATAATAAACTGACCAGACAGACAGAGAGACAGATAGAGATAATAAACTGACCAGAGAGAGAGAGAGATAGAGATAATAAACTGACCAGACAGAGAGAGAGACAGATAGAGATAATAAACTGACCAGACAGAGATAATAAACTGACCAGACAGAGAGACAGATAGAGATAATAAACTGACCAGACAGAGAGAGATAATAAACTGACCAGAGAGAGAGAGAGAGACAGATAGAGATAATAAACTGACCAGACAGAGAGACAGATAGAGATAATAAACTGACCAGAGAGAGAGAGACAGATAGAGATAATAAACTGACCAGACAGAGAGAGAGACAGATAGAGATAATAAACTGACCAGACAGAGAGAGAGACAGATAGAGATAATAAACTGACCAGAGAGAGAGACAGATAGAGATAATAAACTGACCAGCGAGAGAGACAGATAGAGAGAATAAACTGACCAGACAGAGAGAGAGACAGATAGAGAGAATAAACTGACCAGACAGAGAGAGAGACAGATAGAGATAATAAACTGACCAGACAGAGAGAGAGACAGATAGAGATAATAAACTGACCAGACAGAGAGAGAGACAGACAGAGATAATAAACTGACCAGACAGAGAGAGAGACAGACAGAGATAATAAACTGACCAGACAGAGAGAGAGACAGATAGAGATAATAAACTGACCAGACAGAGAGAGAGACAGATAGAGATAATAAACTGACCAGACAGAGAGAGAGACAGATAGAGATAATACACTGACCAGACAGAGAGAGAGACAGATAGAGATAATAAACTGACCAGACAGAGAGAGAGACAGATAGAGATAATAAACTGACCAGACAGAGAGAGACAGATAGAGATAATAAACTGACCAGACAGAGAGAGACAGATAGAGATAATAAACTGACCAGACAGACAGAGAGACAGATAGAGATAATAAACTGACCAGACAGAGAGACAGATAGAGATAATAAACTGACCAGACAGAGAGGGAGACAGATAGAGATAATAAACTGACCAGACAGAGAGAGATAGAGATAATAAACTGAACAGACAGACAGAGATAATAAACTGACCAGACAGAGACAGATAGAGATAATAAACTGACCAGACAGAGAGAGAGAGACAGATAGAGATAATAAACTGACCAGACAGAGAGAGAGACAGATAGAGATAATAAACTGACCAGACAGAGAGAGAGACAGATAGAGATAATAAACTGACCAGACAGAGAGAGAGACAGATAGAGATAATAAACTGACCAGACAGAGAGAGAGACAGATAGAGATAATAAACTGACCAGACAGAGAGAGAGACAGATAGAGAGAATAAACTGACCAGACAGAGAGAGAGACAGATAGAGAGAATAAACTGACCAGACAGAGAGAGAGACAGATAGAGAGAATAAACTGACCAGACAGAGAGAGAGACAGATAGAGAGAATAAACTGACCAGACAGAGAGAGAGACAGATAGAGATAATAAACTGACCAGACAGAGAGAGAGACAGATAGAGATAATAAACTGACCAGACAGAGAGAGAGACAGATAGAGATAATAAACTGACCAGACAGAGAGAGAGACAGATAGAGATAATAAACTGACCAGACAGACAGAGAGACAGATAGAGATAATAAACTGACCAGACAGACAGAGAGACAGATAGAGATAATAAACTGACCAGACAGAGAGAGAGACAGATAGAGATAATAAACTGACCAGACAGAGAGAGAGACAGATAGAGATAATAAACTGACCAGACAGAGAGAGAGACAGATAGAGATAATAAACTGACCAGACAGAGAGAGAGAGATAATAAACTGACCAGACAGAGAGAGAGACAGATAGAGATAATAAACTGACCAGAGAGAGACAGAGACAGATAGAGATAATAAACTGACCAGACAGAGAGAGAGACAGATAGAGAGAATAAACTGACCAGACAGAGAGAGAGACAGATAGAGAGAATAAACTGACCAGACAGATAGAGAGAGACAGATAGAGATAATAAACTGACCAGACAGAGAGAGAGACAGATAGAGATAATAAACTGACCAGACAGAGAGAGAGACAGATAGAGATAATAAACTGACCAGACAGAGAGACAGATAGAGATAATAAACTGACCAGACAGAGAGACAGATAGAGATAATAAACTGACCAGACAGAGAGAGAGACAGATAGAGATAATAAACTGACCAGACAGAGAGAGACAGATAGAGATAATAAACTGACCAGACAGAGAGACAGATAGAGATAATAAACTGACCAGACAGAGAGGGAGACAGATAGAGATAATAAACTGACCAGACAGAGAGAGATAGAGATAATAAACTGAACAGACAGATAGAGATAATAAACTGACCAGACAGAGAGAGAGAGACAGATAGAGATAATAAACTGACCAGACAGAGAGAGAGACAGATAGAGATAATAAACTGACCAGACAGAGAGAGAGACAGATAGAGATAATAAACTGACCAGACAGAGAGACAGATAGAGATAATAAACTGACCAGACAGAGAGACAGATAGAGATAATAAACTGACCAGACAGAGAGAGAGACAGATAGAGATAATAAACTGACCAGACAGAGAGAGACAGATAGAGATAATAAACTGACCAGACAGATAGAGAGAGACAGATAGAGATAATAAACTGACCAGACAGAGAGACAGATAGAGATAATAAACTGACCAGACAGAGAGAGAGACAGATAGAGATAATAAACTGACCAGACAGAGATAATAAACTGACCAGACAGAGAGACAGATAGAGATAATAAACTGACCAGACAGAGAGAGATAATAAACTGACCAGAGAGAGAGAGAGAGACAGATAGAGATAATAAACTGACCAGACAGAGAGACAGATAGAGATAATAAACTGACCAGAGAGAGAGAGACAGATAGAGATAATAAACTGACCAGACAGAGAGAGAGACAGATAGAGATAATAAACTGACCAGACAGAGAGAGAGACAGATAGAGATAATAAACTGACCAGAGAGAGAGACAGATAGAGATAATAAACTGACCAGCGAGAGAGACAGATAGAGATAATAAACTGACCAGACAGAGAGACAGATAGAGATAATAAACTGACCAGAGAGAGAGAGACAGATAGAGATAATAAACTGACCAGACAGACAGAGAGACAGATAGAGATAATAAACTGACCAGACAGACAGAGAGACAGATAGAGATAATAAACTGACCAGACAGACAGAGAGACAGATAGAGATAATAAACTGACCAGAGAGAGAGAGAGATAGAGATAATAAACTGACCAGACAGAGAGAGAGACAGATAGAGATAATAAACTGACCAGACAGAGATAATAAACTGACCAGACAGAGAGAGAGACAGATAGAGATAATAAACTGACCAGACAGAGAGAGAGACAGATAGAGATAATAAACTGACCAGAGAGAGAGACAGATAGAGATAATAAACTGACCAGACAGAGAGAGAGACAGATAGAGATAATAAACTGACCAGACAGAGAGAGAGACAGATAGAGATAATAAACTGACCAGACAGAGAGAGAGACAGATAGAGATAATAAACTGACCAGACAGAGAGAGAGACAGATAGAGATAATAAACTGACCAGACAGAGAGAGAGACAGATAGAGATAATAAACTGACCAGACAGAGAGAGAGACAGATAGAGATAATAAACTGACCAGACAGAGAGACAGAGATAATAAACTGACCAGACAGAGAGAGAAAGATAGAGATAATAAACTGACCAGTAATTCTAGGAAACATTAGAATCATAAAGACTGATTACTTTGGGAAGGAGTCTGTGTTTTCTGTTGACCATCTGGAGAGGTGGAGAGGGATTGGTTGGTCTCTTCAGCTTTCCCTGAGGACAAGAACAGATAGTCAGAACCCACATGTTGGTGAGCAAACCTTAAAAACATGACAATGCAGACACAGACGCATGTGAACACACACACACACACACACACACACACACACACACACACACACACACACACACACACACACACACACACACACACACACACACACACACACACACACACACTACACACACACAACTTACTCAGCTTTTCTTTGAGTTCATCTGTAAAATTAAATAAAGATAGTGAGATAGTGATAATTAAATAATCATTGAATCATGAGATTTATACACTACATGACCAAAAGTATGTGGACACCTGCTATTATCTAACATTAGGTAGAAACACTACATGACCAAAAGTATGTGGACACCTGCTATTATCTAACATTAGGTAGAAACACTACATGACCAAAAGTATGTGGACACCTGCTCATTGAACATCTCATTCCAAAATCATGGGCATTAATATGGAGTTGGTCCCCCTTTGCTGCTATAACAGCCTCCACTCTTCAGGGAAGGCTTTCCACTAGATGATGGAACATTGCTGTGGGGACTTGCTTCCATTCAGCCACAAGAGCATTAGTGAGGTCTCCCTCTCTCTCTTCTCTCAGAGGACATGAGCCCTAGGACCATGCCTCAGGACTATCTGGCCTGATGACTCCTTGCTGTCCCCCAGTCCACCTGGTTGTGCTGCTGCTCCAGTTTCAACTGTTCTGCCTGCGGCTATGGAACCCTGACCTGCTCACCGGACGTGCTACCTGTCCCAGACCTGCTGTTTTCAACTCTCCTTCTCTCTCTCTACTGCACCTGCTGTCTCTAACTCTGAATGATCGGCTATGAAAAGCCAACTGACCTTTACTCCTGAGGTGCTGACCTGTTGCACCCTCTACAACCACTGTGATTATTATTATTTGTCCCTGCTGGTCATCTATGAACATTTGAACATCTTGGCCATGTTCTGTTTAAATCTCCACCCGGCACAGCCAGAAGAGGACTGGTCACCCCTCAGAGCCTGGTTCCTCTGCTACCCAGTACAGCCAGTAGAGGACTGGTCACCCCTCAGAGCCTGGTTCCTCTCTACCCAGTACAGCCAGTAGAGGACTGGTCACCCCTTCTACCCCGTACAGCCAGAGGAGAACTGGTCACCCCTCAGAGCCTGGTTCCTGTGTCCTACCCAGTACAGCCAGAATTGGACTGGTCACCCCTCAGAGCCTGGTTCCTCTCTACCCAGTACAGCCAGTAGAGGACTGGTCACCCCTCAGAGCCTGGTTCCTCTGGTCTACCCAGTACAGCCAGTAGAGGACTGGTCACCCCTCAGAGCCTGGTTCCTCTGTCCTACCCAGTACAGCCAGTAGAGGACTGGTCACCCCTCAGAGCCTGGTTCCTCTGGTCTACCCAGTACAGCCAGTAGAGGACTGGTCACCCCTCAGAGCCTGGTTCCTCTCTACCCAGTACAGCCAGTAGAGGACTGGTCACCCCTCAGAGCCTGGTTCCTCTCTACCCAGTACAGCCAGTAGAGGACTGGTCACCCCTCAGAGCCTGGTTCCTCTCTACCCAGTACAGCCAGTAGAGGACTGGTCACCCCTCAGAGCCTGGTTCCTCTGTCCTACCCAGTACAGTCAGTAGAGGACTGGTCACCCCTCAGAGCCTGGTTCCTCTGGTCTACCCAGTACAGCCAGTAGAGGACTGGTCACCCCTCAGAGCCTGGTTCCTCTGTCCTACCCAGTACAGTCAGTAGAGGACTGGTCAATCCTCAGAGCCTGGTTCCTCTCTAGGTTTCTTCCTGGGTTCCTGCCTTTCTAGGGAGTTTTTCCTAGCCACTGTGCTTCTACATCTGCATTGCTTGCTGTTTGGGGTTTTAGGCTGGGTTTCTGTACATCACTTTGTGACATCGGCTGACGTAAAAAGGGTTTCATAAATATATTTGATTGATCGATTGATGCTGGGCGATTAGGCCTGGCTCGCAGTCGGCGTTCCAATTCATACCAAAGGTGTTCGATGGGGTTGAGGTCAGGGCTCTATGCAGGCCAGTCAAGTTCTTCCACACCGATCTCAACAAAACATTTCTGTATGGACCTGGCTTTGTGCGCGGGGACATTGTCATACTAAAACAGCGAAGGGCTTTCCCCAAACTGTTGCCACAAAGTTGGAAGCACAGAATCGTCTAGAACGTCATTGTATGATGTAGTGTTAAGATTTCCCTTCACTGGAACTAAGGGGCCCGAACCATGAAAAACAGCCCCAGACCATTATTCCTCCTCCACCAAACTTTACAGTTGGCACTATGCATTGGGGCAGGTAGCGTTCTCCTGGCATCCGCCAAACCCAGATTCATCTGTCAGACTGCCAGATGGTGAAGCGTGATTCATCACTCCTGAGAACGTATTTCCACTAGTCCAGAGTCCAATGGCGGCGAGCTTTACACCACTCCACCCGACGCTTGGCATTGAGCATGGTGATCTTAGGCTTGTGTGCGGCTGCTCGGCCATGGAAACCCATTTCATGAAGCTCCAGACAAACAGTTATTGTGTTGACGTTGCTCCCAGAGGCAGTTTGGAACTCGGTAGTGAGAGTTGCAACCGAGGACAGACGATTTTTACGCGCTTCAAAACTTGGCGGTCCCATTCTGTGAGATTCTGTGGCCTACCACTAAACGGCTGAGACATTTTTCTCCTAGATGTTTCCACTCCACAATAACAGCACTTACACTTGACCGGGGCAGCTCTAGCAGGGCAGAAACTTGACCAACTGACTTGTTGGAAAGGTGGCATCCTATGACGGTGCCACGTTGAAAGTCACTGAGCTCTTCAGTAAGGCCATTCTACTGACAATGTTTGTCTATGGAGATTGCATGGCGGTGTGCTTGATTTTATACACCTGTCAGCAACAGGTGTGGCTGAAATAGAATCCACTAATTTAAAGAGTTGTCCACATACTTTAGTATATATAGTGCAGTTAATCAGTGTAATATATAGTGTAATATATAGTGTAGTTAATCAGTGTAATATATAGTGTAGTTAATCAGTGTAATATATAGTGTAATATATAGTGTAGTTAATCAGTGTAATATATAGTGTAATATATAGCGTAGTTAATCAGTGTAATATATAGTGTAATATATAGTGTAGTTAACCAGTGTAATATATAGTGTAGTTAACCAGTGTAATATATAGTGTAGTTAACCAGTGTAATATATAGTGTAGTTAACCAGTGTAATATATAGTGTAGTTAATCAGTGTAATATATAGTGTAGTTAATCAGTGTAATATATAGTGTAGTTAATCAGTGTAATATATAGTGTAATATATAGCGTAGTTAATCAGTGTAATATATAGTGTAATATATAGCGTAGTTAATCAGTGTAATATATAGTGTAATATATAGCGTAGTTAATCAGTGTAATATATAGTGTAGTTAATCAGTGTAATATATAGTGTAATATATAGTGTAGTTAATCAGTGTAATATATAGCGTAGTTAATCAGTGTAATATATAGTGTAATATATAGTGATCAGTGTAATATATAGTGTAATATATAGCGTAGTTAATCAGTGTAATATATAGTGTAGTTAATCAGTGTAATATATGTGTAGTTAATCAGTGTAATATATAGTGTAGTTAATCAGTGTAATATATAGTGTAGTTAACCAGTGTAATATATAGTGTAATATATAGTGTAGTTAATCAGTGTAATATATAGTGTAATATATAGTGTAGTTAATCAGTGTAATATATAGTGTAACATATAGTGTAGTTAATCAGTGTAATATATAGTGTAATATATAGTGTAGTTAATCAGTGTAATATATAGTGTAATATATAGCGTAGTTAATCAGTGTAATATATAGTGTAATATATAGCGTAGTTAATCAGTGTAATATATAGTGTAACATATAGTGTAGTTAATCAGTGTAATATATAGTGTAACATATAGTGTAGTTAATCAGTGTAATATATAGTGTAATATATAGTGTAATATATAGTGTAGTTAATCAGTGTAATATATAGTGTAGTTAATCAGTGTAATATATAGTGTAGTTAATCAGTGTAATATATAGTGTAATATATAGCGTAGTTAATCAGTGTAATATATAGTGTAGTTAATCAGTGTAATATATAGTGTAGTTAATCAGTGTAATATATAGTGTAGTTAATCAGTGTAATATATAGTGTAGTTAATCAGTGTAATATATAGTGTAATATATAGTGTAGTTAATCAGTGTAATATATAGTGTAATATATAGTGTAGTTAATCAGTATAATATATAGTGTAATATATAGTGTAGTTAATCAGTGTAATATATAGTGTAATATATAGTGTAGTTAATCAGTATAATATATAGTGTATATATTTTTTAAGGAAAGTGTTTTCACTTAAATCAATGAAATACATGCAGTTGTGCAACTCACCCCTCTCTCTTGTGACGACCTCTGTAGACAGAGAAGATAAAACATGATGTATTATGGGTACTAGAACAGACAGACAGACAGACAGACAGACAGACAGACAGACAGACAGACAGACAGACAGACAGACAGACAGACAGGAACACAGACAGGAACACAGACAGACAGACAGACAGACAGACAGGAACACAGTTTGAAATACATGCATGCAGTTGTGGAAGCACACAGACTTTCACACACAACTTACCGTTCTCTTTTTTGAGCTTCTCTGTAGACAGAAGATAAAACATGATGTATTATGGGTACTAGAACATGAAGACAGACTACATCCTCTCTATTCTGACCTCCTCTGTAGACAGTAGATAAAACATGATGTATTATGGGTACTAGAACATGGAGACAGACTACATCCTCTCTATTCTGACCTCCTCTGTAGACAGTAGATAAAACATGATGTATTATGGGTACTAGAACATGAAGACAGACTACATCCTCTCTATTCTGACCTCCTCTGTAGACAGTAGATAAAACATGATGTATTATGGGTACTAGAACATGGAGACAGGTACAGACAGACAGACAGACAGACAGACAGACAGGAACATAGACAGACAGACAGACAGACAGACAGACAGACAGACAGACAGACAGACAGACAGACAGACAGACAGACAGACAGACAGACAGACAGACAGACAGACAGACAGACAGGCAGGCAGACAGACAGACAGAAAGGAACATAGACAGTCAGACAGACAGAAAGGAACATAGACAGACAGACAGACAGAAAGGAACATAGACAGCCAGCCAGACAGACAGACAGCCAGCCAGACAGACAGCCAGACAGACAGACAGACAGACAGACAGACAGACAGGCAGGCAGACAGACAGACAGACAGGAACATAGACAGACAGACAGACAGACAGGAACACAGACAGACAGACAGACAGACAGGAACATAGACAGCCAGCCAGACAGACAGACAGACAGACAGACAGACAGAAAGGAACATAGACAGACAGCCAGACAGACAGACAGAAAGGAACACAGACAGACAGACAGACAGACAGGCAGCAGACAGACAGAACACAGACAGACAGACAGACAGACAGGAACACAGACAGACAGACAGACAGACAGGCAGGCAGACAGACAGGAACACAGACAGACAGGAACACAGACAGACAGGAACACAGACAGACAGGAACACAGACAGACAGACAGACAGACAGACAGACAGACAGACAGGAACACAGTTTGAAATACATGCATGCAGGTGTGGAAGCACACAGACTTTCACACACAACTTACCGTTCTCTTTTTTGAGCTTCTCTGTAGACAGAAGATAAAACATGATGTATTATGGGTACTAGAACATGAAGACAGACTACATCCTCTCTATTCTGACCTCCTCTGTAGACAGTAGATAAAACATGATGTATTATGGGTACTAGAACATGAAGACAGACTACATCCTCTCTATTCTGACCTCCTCTGTAGACAGTAGATAAAACATGATGTATTATGGGTACTAGAACATGGAGACAGACTACATCCTCTCTATTCTGACCTCCTCTGTAGACAGTAGATAAAACATGATGTATTATGGGTACTGACATGAAGACAGACTACATCCTCTCTTTTGATCTCTGTAGACAGAAGATAAAACATGATGTATTATGGGTACTAGAACAGACAGACAGACAGACAGACAGCCTTCTCTGTAGCTCAGTTGGTGGAGCATGGTGTTTGCAACGCCAGGCTTGTGGGTTCGATTCCCACGGGGGGCCAGCACAGAAGAAAATAAATGTATGAAATGAAATGTATTCATTCATTACTGTAAGTCGCTCTAGATAAGAGCGTCTGCTAAATGACGTAAATGAAGACAGACTACATCCTCTCCTTTCTGACCTCTGTAGACAGTAGATAAAACATGATGCATTATGGGTACAAGAACATGAAGACAAGTACATAGACACATAGGCAGACAGGAACATAGACAGACACAAACTATTTACTCAGCTGTTCATCTGGTGTAAAAATTAAATAAAGATAGTGGGATAGTGTAATTAAATAATCATTGAATCATGAGATTTATACACTACATGACCAGAAGTATGTGGACACCTGCTCATTGAACATCTCATTCCAAAATCAATGGCATTAATATGGAGTTGGTCCCCCCCTTTGCTGCAAAACAGCCTCCACTCTTCTGGGAAGTCATTAATATGGAGTTGGTCCCCCCTTTGCTGCTATAACAGCCTCCACTCTTCTGGGAAGTCATTAATATGGAGTTGGTCCCCCCTTTGCTGCTATAACAGCCTCCACTCTTCTGGGAAGTCATTAATATGGAGTTGGTCCCCCTTTGCTGCTATAACAGCCTCCACTCTTCTGGGAAGTCATTAATATGGAGTTGGTCCCCCCTTTGCTGCTATAACAGCCTCCACTCTTCTGGGAAGTCATTAATATGGAGTTGGTCCCCCCCCTTTGCTGCTATAACAGCCTCCACTGATGGGCATTAATATGGAGTTGGTGCCCCCTTTGCTGCTATAACAGCCTCCACTCTTCTGGGAAGTCATTAATATGGAGTTGGTCCCCCTTTGCTGCTATAACAGCCTCCACTCTTCAGGGAAGGCTTTCCACTAGATGATGGAACATTGCTGTGGGGACTTGCTTCCATTCAGCCACAAGAGCATTAGTGAGGTCTCCCTCTCTCTCTTCTCTCAGAGGACATGAGCCCTAGGACCATGCCTCAGGACTATCTGGCCTGATGACTCCTTGCTGGCCCCCAGTCCACCTGGTTGTGCTGCTGCTCCAGTTTCAACTGTTCTGCCTGCGGCTATGGAACCCTGACCTGCTCACCGGACGTGCTACCTGTCCCAGACCTGCTGTTTTCAACTCTCCTTCTCTCTCTCTACTGCACCTGCTGTCTCTAACTCTGAATGATCGGCTATGAAAAGCCAACTGACCTTTACTCCTGAGGTGCTGACCTGTTGCATCATCTACAACCACTGTGATTATTATTATTTGACCCTGCTGGTCATCTATGAACATTTGAACATCTTGGCCATGTTCTGTTTAAATCTCCACCCGGCACAGCCAGAAGAGGACTGGCCACCCCTCAGAGCCTGGTTCCTCTGGTCTACCCAGTACAGCCAGTAGAGGACTGGTCACCCCTCAGAGCCTGGTTCCTCTGGTCTACCCAGTACAGCCAGTAGAGGACTGGTCACCCCTCAGAGCCTGGTTCCTCTCTACCCAGTACAGTCAGTAGAGGACTGGTCACCCCTCAGAGCCTGGTTCCTCTCTACCCAGTACAGCCAGTAGAGGACTGGTCACCCCTCAGAGCCTGGTTCCTCTGGTCTACCCAGTACAGCCAGTAGAGGACTGGTCACCCCTCAGAGCCTGGTTCCTCTGGTCTACCCAGTACAGCCAGTAGAGTACTGGTCACCCCTCAGAGCCTGGTTCCTCTGGTCTACCCAGTACAGCCAGTAGAGGACTGGTCACCCCTCAGAGCCTGGTTCCTCTGGTCTACCCAGTACAGCCAGTAGAGGACTGGTCACCCCTCAGAGCCTGGTTCCTCTGGTCTACCCAGTACAGCCAGTAGAGGACTGGTCACCCCTCAGAGCCTGGTTCCTCTCTACCCAGTACAGTCAGTAGAGGACTGGTCACCCCTCAGAGCCTGGTTCCTCTGGTCTACCCGGTAAAGCCAGTAGAGGACTGGTCACCCCTCAGAGCCTGGTTCCTCTGTCTACCCAGTACAGCCAGTAGAGGACTGGTCACCCCTCAGAGCCTGGTTCCTCTCTACCCAGTACAGCCAGTAGAGGACTGGTCACCCCTCAGAGCCTGGTTCCCCTCTACCCAGTACAGCCAGTAGAGGACTGGTCACCCCTCAGAGCCTGGTTCCTCTGGTCTACCCAGTACAGTCAGTAGAGGACTGGTCACCCCTCAGAGCCTGGTTCCTCTGGTCTACCCGGTAAAGCCAGTAGAGGACTGGTCACCCCTCAGAGCCTGGTTCCTCTGGTCTACCCAGTACAGCCAGTAGAGGACTGGTCACCCCTCAGAGCCTGGTTCCTCTCTACCCAGTACAGTCAGTAGAGGACTGGTCACCCCTCAGAGCCTGGTTCCCCTCTACCCAGTACAGCCAGTAGAGGACTGGCCACCCCTCAGAGCCTGGTTCCTCTCTGGTCTACCCAGTACAGCCAGTAGAGGACTGGCCACCCCTCAGAGCCTGGTTCCTCTCTACCCAGTACAGCCAGTAGAGGACTGGTCACCCCTCAGAGCCTGGTTCCTCTGGTCTACCCAGTACAGCCAGTAGAGGACTGGTCACCCCTCAGAGCCTGCTTCCTCTCGTATACCCAGTACAGCCAGTAGAGGACTGATAACCCCTCAGAGCCTGGTTCC
The DNA here is from genome assembly GCF_965601325.2 of Salmo salar. Classification (NCBI taxonomy): domain Eukaryota; kingdom Metazoa; phylum Chordata; class Actinopteri; order Salmoniformes; family Salmonidae; genus Salmo; species Salmo salar. The sequence continues at coordinate 100,856,287 of NC_138308.1, read as the reverse complement.
TCTGGTCTACCCAGTACAGCCAGTAGAGGACTGGTCACCCCTCAGAGCCTGGTTCCTTTCTACCCAGTACAGCCAGTAGAGGACTGGTCACCCCTCAGAGCCTGCTTCCTCTCTACCCAGTACAGCCAGTAGAGGACTGGTCACACCTCAGAGCCTGGTTCCTCTGGTCTACCCAGTACAGCCAGTAGAGGACTGGCCACCCCTCAGAGCCTGGTTCCTCTGGTCTACCCAGTACAGCCAGTAGAGGACTGGTCACCCCTCAGAGCCTGGTTCCTCTCTACCCAGTACAGCCAGTAGAGGACTGGTCACCCCTCAGAGCCTGGTTCCTCTCTACCCAGTACAGCCAGTAGAGGACTGGTCACCCCTCAGAGCCTGGTTCCTCTGGTCTACCCAGTACAGCCAGTAGAGGACTGGTCACCCCTCATAGCCTGGTTCCTCTGGTCTACCCAGTACAGCCAGTAGAGGACTGGTCACCCCTCAGAGCCTGGTTCCTCTGGTCTACCCAGTACAGCCAGTAGAGGACTGGTCACCCCTCAGAGCCTGGTTCCTCTGGTCTACCCAGTACAGCCAGTAGAGGACTGGTCACCCCTCAGAGCCTGGTTCCTCTCTACCCAGTACAGCCAGTAGAGGACTGGTCACCCCTCAGAGCCTGGTTCCTCTCTACCCAGTACAGCCAGTAGAGGACTGGTCACCCCTCAGAGCCTGGTTCCTCTGGTCTACCCAGTACAGCCAGTAGAGGACTGGTCACCCCTCATAGCCTGGTTCCTCTGGTCTACCCAGTACAGCCAGTAGAGGACTGGTCACCCCTCAGAGCCTGGTTCCTCTGGTCTACCCAGTACAGCCAGTAGAGGACTGGTCACCCCTCAGAGCCTGGTTCCTCTCTACCCAGTACAGCCAGTAGAGGACTGGTCACCCCTCAGAGCCTGGTTCCTCTCTACCCAGTACAGCCAGTAGAGGACTGGTCACCCCTCAGAGCCTGGTTCCTCTGGTCTACCCAGTACAGCCAGTAGAGGACTGGTCACCCCTCAGAGCCTGGTTCCTCTCTACCCAGTACAGCCAGTAGAGGACTGGTCACCCCTCAGAGCCTGGTTCCTCTCTACCCAGTACAGCCAGTAGAGGACTGGTCACCCCTCAGAGCCTGGTTCCTCTGGTCTACCCAGTACAGCCAGTAGAGGACTGGTCACCCCTCAGAGCCTGGTTCCTCTGGTCTACCCAGTACAGCCAGTAGAGGACTGGCCACCCCTCAGAGCCTGGTTCCTCTCCACCCAGTACAGCCAGTAGAGGACTGGTCACCCCTCAGAGCCTGGTTCCTTTCTACCCAGTACAGCCAGTAGAGGACTGGTCACCCCTCAGAGCCTGCTTCCTCTCTACCCAGTACAGCCAGTAGAGGACTGGTCACACCTCAGAGCCTGGTTCCTCTGGTCTACCCAGTACAGCCAGTAGAGGACTGGCCACCCCTCAGAGCCTGGTTCCTCTGGTCTACCCAGTACAGCCAGTAGAGGACTGGTCACCCCTCAGAGCCTGGTTCCTCTCTACCCAGTACAGCCAGTAGAGGACTGGTCACCCCTCAGAGCCTGGTTCCTCTCTACCCAGTACAGCCAGTAGAGGACTGGTCACCCCTCAGAGCCTGGTTCCTCTGGTCTACCCAGTACAGCCAGTAGAGGACTGGTCACCCCTCATAGCCTGGTTCCTCTGGTCTACCCAGTACAGCCAGTAGAGGACTGGTCACCCCTCAGAGCCTGGTTCCTCTGGTCTACCCAGTACAGCCAGTAGAGGACTGGTCACCCCTCAGAGCCTGGTTCCTCTGGTCTACCCAGTACAGCCAGTAGAGGACTGGTCACCCCTCAGAGCCTGGTTCCTCTCTACCCAGTACAGCCAGTAGAGGACTGGTCACCCCTCAGAGCCTGGTTCCTCTCTACCCAGTACAGCCAGTAGAGGACTGGTCACCCCTCAGAGCCTGGTTCCTCTGGTCTACCCAGTACAGCCAGTAGAGGACTGGTCACCCCTCATAGCCTGGTTCCTCTGGTCTACCCAGTACAGCCAGTAGAGGACTGGTCACCCCTCAGAGCCTGGTTCCTCTGGTCTACCCAGTACAGCCAGTAGAGGACTGGTCACCCCTCAGAGCCTGGTTCCTCTCTACCCAGTACAGCCAGTAGAGGACTGGTCACCCCTCAGAGCCTGGTTCCTCTCTACCCAGTACAGCCAGTAGAGGACTGGTCACCCCTCAGAGCCTGGTTCCTCTGGTCTACCCAGTACAGCCAGTAGAGGACTGGTCACCCCTCAGAGCCTGGTTCCTCTCTACCCAGTACAGCCAGTAGAGGACTGGTCACCCCTCAGAGCCTGGTTCCTCTCTACCCAGTACAGCCAGTAGAGGACTGGTCACCCCTCAGAGCCTGGTTCCTCTGGTCTACCCAGTACAGCCAGTAGAGGACTGGTCACCCCTCAGAGCCTGGTTCCTCTGGTCTACCCAGTACAGCCAGTAGAGGACTGGTCACCCCTCAGAGCCTGGTTCCTCTGGTCTACCCATGAAATAATCATTGGATGCTTTGTGTGATGTATTGGTGTCTCTACCTTCTTGACCTTTGTGCTGTTGTCTGTGCCCAATAATGTTGCTACCATGCTGTGTTTCTACCATGCTGTGTTGCTACCATGCTGTAGTTGTCATGTGTTGCTACCATGCTGTGTTGTCAAGTGTTTCTACCATGCTGTGTTGTCAAGTGTTGCTACCATGCTGTGTTGTCAAGTGTTGCTACCATGCTGTGTTGTCATGTGTTGCTACCATGCTGTGTTGTCATGTGTTTCTACCATGCTGTGTTTCTACCATGCTGTGTTGCTGCCATGCTGTGTTGCTGCCATGCTGTGTTGCTGCCATGCTGTGTTGCTGCCATGCTGTGTTGCTACCATGCTGTGTTGTCATGTGTTGCTACCATGCTGTGTTGCTGCCATGTTGTGTTGTCATGTGTTGCTACCATGCTGTGTTACTACCATGCTGTGTTGTTATGTGTTTCTACCATGCTGTGTTGCTACCATTCTGTGTTGTTATGTGTTTCTACCATGCTGTGTTGCTACCATGCTGTGTTGTCATGTGTTGCTACCATGCTGTGTTGTCATGTGTTGCTACCATGCTGTGTTGTCATGTGTTGCTACCATGCTGTGTTGTCATGTGTTGCTACCATGCTGTGTTGTCATGTGTTGCTGCCATGCTGTGTTGCTACCATTCTGTGTTGTTATGTGTTGCTACCATGCTGTGTTGCTACCATTCTGTGTTGTTATGTGTTGCTACCATGCTGTGTTGCTACCATGCTGTGTAGTCATGTGTTGCTACCATGCTGTGTTTCTACCATGCTGTGTTGCTACATGCTGTGTTGTTATGTGTTGCTACCATGCTGTGCTGTCATGTGTTGCTACCATGCTGTGTTGCTACCATGCTGTGTTGTTATGTGTTGCTACCATGCTGTGTTGCTACCATGCTGTGTTGTTATGTGTTTCTACCATGCTGTGTTGCTACCATGCTGTGTTGTCATGTGTTGCTACCATGCTGTGTTATGTGTTGCTACCATGCTGTGTTGCTACCATGCTGTGTTGTTATGTGTTGCTACCATGCTGTGTTGTTATGTGTTGCTACCATGCTGTGTTGTTATGTGTTGCTACAATGCTGTGTTTCTACCATGCTGTGCTGTCATGTGTTGCTACCATGCTGTGTTGCTACCATGCAGTGTTATCATGTGTTGCTGCCATGCTGTGTTGCTACCATGCTGTGTTGTCATGTGTTCTGCTACCATGCTGTGTTGTCATGTGCTACTACCATGCTGTGTTTCTACCATGTTGTGTTGTCATGTGTTGCTACCATGCTGTGTTGCTACCAGGCTGTGTTGTCATGTGTTGCTACCATGCTGTGTTGTCATGTGTTGCTGCCATGCTGTGTTGCTACCATGCTGTGTTGCTACCAGGCTGTGTTGTCATGTGTTCCTACCATGCTGTGTTGTTATGTGTTTCTACCATGCTGTGTTGCTACCATGCTGTGCTGTCATGTGTTGCTACCATGCTGTGTTGCTACCATGCTGTGTTGTTATGTGTTGCTACCATGCTGTGTTGTCATGTGTTGCTACCATGCTGTGTTGTCATGTGTTGCTACCATGCTGTGTTGCTACCATGCTGTGTTGTTATGTGTTGCTACCATGCTGTGTTGCTACCATGCTGTGTTGCTAGCATGCTGTGTTGCTACCATGCTGTGTTGCTACCATGCTGTGTTGCTACCATGCTGTGTTGCTACCATGCTGTGTTGTCATGTGTTGCTACCATGCTGTGTTGCTACCATGCTGTGTTGTCATGTGTTGCTACCATGCTGTGTTGCTACCATGCTGTGTTGCTACCATGCTGTGTTGTTATGTGTTGCTACCATGCTGTGTTGTCATGTGTTGCTACCATGCTGTGTTGTCATGTGTTGCTACCATGCTGTGTTGCTACCATGCTGTGTTGTTATGTGTTGCTACCATGCTGTGTTGCTACCATGCTGTGTTATGTGTTTCTACCATGCTGTGTTTCTACCATGCTGTGTTGTCCTGTGTTGCTACCATGCTGTGTTGCTACCATGCTGTGTTGTCATGTGTTGCTACCATGCTGTGTTATGTGTTTCTACCATGCTGTGTTGCTACCATGCTGTGTTGTCATGTGTTGCTACCATGCTGTGTTGCTACCATGCTGTGTTGTCATGTGTTGCTACCATGCTGTGTTATGTGTTTCTACCATGCTGTGTTGCTACCATGCTGTGTTGTCCTGTGTTGCTACCATGCTGTGTTTCTACCATGCTGTGTTGTCATGTGCTTCTACCATGCTGTGTTGTCATGTGTTGCTACCATGCTGTGTTATGTGTTTCTACCATGCTGTGTTGCTACCATGCTGTGTTGTCATGTGTTGCTACCATGCTGTGTTATGTGTTGCTACCATGCTGTGTTATGTGTTGCTACCATGCTGTGTTATGTGTTGCTACCATGCTGTGTTATGTGTTGCTACCATGCTGTGTTATGTGTTGCTACCATGCTGTGTTATGTGTTGCTACCATGCTGTGTTATGTGTTTCTACCATGCTGTGTTGCTACCATGCTGTGTTGTCATGTGTTGCTACCATGCTGTGTTGTCATGTGTTGCTACCATGCTGTGTTGTCATGTGTTGCTACCATGCTGTGTTGTGTTGTCATGTGTTGCTACCATGCTGTGTTGCTACCATGCTGTGTTGCTACCATGCTGTGTTATGTGTTTCTACCATGCTGTGTTATGTGTTTCTACCATGCTGTGTTGCTACCATGCTGTGTTGTCATGTGTTGCTACCATGCTGTGTTATGTGTTTCTACCATGCTGTGTTATGTGTTTCTACCATGCTGTGTTATGTGTTTCTACCATGCTGTGTTTCTACCATGCTGTGTTGTCATGTGTTGCTACCATGCTGTGTTGTCATGTGTTTCTACCATGCTGTGTTATGTGTTTCTACCATGCTGTGTTATGTGTTTCTACCATGCTGTGTTGCTACCATGCTGTGTTGTCATGTGTTGCTACCATGCTGTGTTATGTGTTGCTACCATGCTGTGTTATGTGTTTCTACCATGCTGTGTTTCTACCATGCTGTGTTGTCATGTGTTGCTACCATGCTGTGTTGTCATGTGTTGCTACCATGCTGTGTTGTCATGTGTTGCTACCATGCTGTGTTGTCATGTGTTGCTACCATGCTGTGTTGCTACCATGCTGTGTTGTCATGTGTTGCTACCATGCTGTGTTATGTGTTTCTACCATGCTGTGTTGCTACCATGCTGTGTTGTCATGTGTTGCTACCATGCTGTGTTGTTGTCTTAGGTATCTCTGTATGTAGTGTTGTGTTGTCTCTCTTGTCGTGATGTGTGTTTTGTCCTATATTTGTATTGTATTTTTAATCCCAGCCCCGTCCCAGCAGGAGTCCTTTAGCCTTTTGGTAGGACGTCTATGTCAATAACAATTTATTCTGAACTGACTTTCCTAGTTAAAAAAGGTTAAATATATGAATATAAAATATACAGTATATATTTAGGGATGGGGGGGGGGGATATAAATTCATCTTGCAACCAGAACAGATGGACAGGAACAAAGACAGACAGGTAGGAACATCAGACACAAACACACTACTTACTAATGTCGTCATCAGATCCACCTGTAGATGACAAGACAAAACAGTCAGTTAGAAGACATGTTGACACATAAAACCATCATGTTATTATCAAACCCTGCTGGTACCTCCTCAGAGCCTGGTTCCCCTCTACCCAGTACAGCCAGTAGAGGACTGGTCACCCCTCAGAGCCTGGTTCCTCTCTACCCAGTACAGCCAGTAGAGGACTGGTCACCCCTCAGAGCCTGGTTCCCCTCTACCCAGTACAGCCAGTAGAGGACTGGTCACCCCTCAGAGCCTGGTTCCTCTCTACCCAGTACAGCCAGTAGAGGACTGGTCACCGCTCAGAGCCTGGTTCCCCTCTACCCAGTACAGCCAGTAGAGGACTGGTCACCCCTCAGAGCCTGGTTCCTCTCTACCCAGTACAGCCAGTAGAGGACTGGTCACTCCTCAGAGCCTGGTTCCCCTCTACCCAGTACAGCCAGTAGAGGACTGGTCACCCCTCAGAGCCTGGTTCCTCTCTACCCAGTACAGCCAGTAGAGGACTGGTCACCCCTCAGAGCCTGGTTCCTCTGGTCTACCCAGTACAGCCAGTAGAGGACTGGTAACCCCTCAGAGCCTGGTTCCTCTCTACCCAGTACAGCCAGTAGAGGACTGGTCACCCCTCAGAGCCTTGTTCCTCTGGTCTACCCAGTACAGCCAGTAGAGGACTGGTCACCCCTCAGAACCTGGTTCCTCTGGTCTACCCAGTACAGCCAGTAGAGGACTGGTCACCCCTCAGAGCCTTGTTCCTCTGGTCTACCCAGTACAGCCAGTAGAGGACTGGTCACCCCTCAGAACCTGGTTCCTCTGGTCTACCCAGTACAGCCAGTAGAGGACTGGTCACCCCTCAGAGCCTGGTTCCTCTGGTCTACCCAGTACAGCCAGTAGAGGACTGGTCACCCCTCAGAGCCTGGTTCCTCTGGTCTACCCAGTACAGCCAGCAGAGGACTGGTCACCCCTCAGAGCCTGGTTCCTCTGGTCTACCCAGTACAGCCAGTAGAGGACTGGTCACCCCTCAGAGCCTGGTTCCCCTGGTCTACCCAGTACAGCCAGTAGAGGACTGGTCACCCCTCATAGCCTGGTTCCTCTCTACCCAGTACAGCCAGTAGAGGACTGGTCACCCCTCAGAGCCTGGTTCCTCTCTACCCAGTAGAGGACTGGTCACCCCTCAGAGCCTGGTTCCTCTGGTCTACCCAGTACAGCCAGTAGAGGACTGGCCACCCCTCAGAGCCTGGTTCCTCTGGTCTACCCAGTACAGCCAGTAGAGGACTGGTCACCCCTCAGAGCCTGGTTCCTCTGGTCTACCCAGTACAGCCAGTAGAGGACTGGTCACCCCTCAGAGCCTGGTTCCTCTGGTCTACCCAGTACAGCCAGTAGAGGACTGGTCACCCCTCAGAGCCTGGTTCCTCTCTAACCAGTACAGCCAGTAGAGGACTGGTCACCCCTCAGAGCCTGGTTCCTCTCTACCCAGTACAGCCAGTAGAGGACTGGTCACCCCTCAGAGCCTGGTTCCTCTGGTCTACCCATGAAATAATCATTGGATGCTTTGTGTGATGTATTGGTGTCTCTACCTTCTTGACCTTTGTGCTGTTGTCTGTGCCCAATAATGTTGCTACCATGCTGTGTTTCTACCATGCTGTGTTGCTACCATGCTGTGTTGCTACCATGCTGTGTTGTCATGTGTTGCTACCATGCTGTGTTGTCATGTGTTGCTACCATGCTGTGTTGCTACCATGCTGTTTGTCATGTGTTGCTACCATGCTGTGTTGTCATGTGTTGCTACCATGCTGTGTTGTCATGTGTTGCTACCATGCTGTGCTTGTCATGTGTTGCTACCATGCTGTGTTGTCATGTGTTGCTACCATGCTGTGTTGTCATGTGTTTCTACCATGCTGTGTTGCTACCAGGCTGTGTTGTCATGTGTTGCTGCCATGCTGTGTTGCTACCATGCTGTGCTCCATGTGTTCTACCATGCTGTGTTGCTGCCATGCTGTGTTGCTACCATGCTGTGCTGTCATGTGTTGCTACCATGCTGTGTTGCTCCATGTGTGCTGTCATGTGTTGCTACCATGCTGTGTTTCTACCATGCTGTGTTGTCATGTGTTGCTACCATGCTGTGTTGTCATGTGTTTTACCATGCTGTGTTGTCATGTGTTGCTACCATGCTGTGTTGTCATGTTTACCATGCTGTGTTGTCATGTGTTGCTACCATGCTGTGTTGTCATGTGTTGCTACCATGCTGTGTTGTCATGTGTTGCTACCATGCTGTGTTGTCATGTGTTGCTACCATGCTGTGTTGCTACCATGCTTTGTTGTCATGTGTTTCTACCATGCTTGTGGTGCTACCATGCTGTGTTGTCATGTGTTGCTGCCTTGCTGTGTTGCTACCATGCTGTGTTGTCATGTGATGCTACCATGCTTGAATCTACCATGCTGTGTTGCTACCATGCTGTGTTGTCATGTGTTGCTACCATGCTGTGCTGTCATGTGTTGCTACCATGCTGTGTTGCTACCATGCTGTGTTGTCATGTGTTGCTACCATGCTGTGTTGCTACCATGCTGTGTTGTTCATGTGTTTCTACCATGCTGTGTTGCTACCATGCTGTGTTGTCATGTGTTGCTACCATGCTGTGTTGTCATGTGCTGCTACCATGCTGTGTTGTTACCATGCTGTGTTGTCATGTGTTGCTACCATGCTGTGTTGCTACCATGCTGTGTTGTCTACCATGCTGTGTTGTCATGTTTTGCTACCATGCTGTGTTGTCATGTGTTGCTACCATGCTGTGCTGTCATGTGTTCTACCATGCTGTGCTGTCATGTGTTGCTACCATGCTGTGTTTCTACCATGCTGTGTTGTCATGTGTTGCTACCATGCTGTGTTGCTACCATGCTGTGTTGTCATGTGTTCTGCTACCATGCTGTGTTGTCATGTGTTGCTACCATGCTGTGTTTCTACCATGCTGTGTTGTCATGTGATGCTACCATGCTGTGTTGCTACCATGCTGTGTTGTCATGTGTTGCTACCATGCTGTGTTGTCATGTGTTGCTACCATGCTGTGTTGCTACCATGCTGTGTTGTCATGTGTTGCTACCATGCTGTGTTGCTACCATGCTGTGTTGTCATGTGTTGCTACCATGCTGTGTTGTCATGTGTTGCTGCCATGCTGTGTTGTCATGTGTTGCTACCATGCTGTGTTGCTACCATGCTGTGTTGTCATGTGTTGCTACCATGCTGTGTTGTCATGTGTTTCTACCATGCTGTGTTGCTACCATGCTGTGTGTCATGTGTTGCTACCATGCTGTGTTGCTACCATGCTGTGTTGTCATGTGTTGCTACCATGCTGTGTTGTCATGTGTTGCTACCATGCTGTGTTGTCATGTGTTGCTACCATGCTGTGTTGCTACCATGCTGTGTTGTCATGTGTTGCTACCATGCTGTGTTGCTACCATGCTGTGTTGCTACCATGCTGTGTTGTCATGTGTTGCTACCATGCTGTGTTGTCTACCATGCTGTGTTGTCATGTGTTGCTACCATGCTGTGTTGCTACCATGCTGTGTTTCTACCATGCTGTGTTGTCATGTGTTGCTACCATGCTGTGTTGTCATGTGTTGCTACCATGCTGTGTTGTCATGTGTTGCTACCATGCTGTGTTGTCATGTGTTGCTACCATGCTGTGTTGCTACCATGCTGTGTTGTCATGTGTTGCTACCATGCTGTGTTGCTACCATGCTGTGTTGTCATGTGTTGCTACCATGCTGTGTATGCTACCATGCTGTGTTGCTACCATGCTGTGTTGTCATGTGTTGCTACCATGCTGTGTTGTCATGTGTTGCTACCATGCTGTGTTGCTACCATGCTGTGTTGTCATGTGTTGCTACCATGCTGTGTTGCTACCATGCTGTGTTGCTACCATGCTGTGTTGTTCATGTGTTGCTACCATGCTGTGTTGTCATGTGTTGCTACCATGCTGTGTTGTCATGTGTTGCTACCATGCTGTGTTGCTACCATGCTGTGTTGTCATGTGTTGCTACCATGCTGTGTTGCTACCATGCTGTGTTGTTATGTGTTTCTACCATGCTGTGTTGCTACCATGCTGTGTTGTCATGTGTTGCTACCATGCTGTGTTGCTACCATGCTGTGTTGTCATGTGTTGCTACCATGCTGTGTTATGTGTTTCTACCATGCTGTGTTGCTACCATGCTGTGTTGTCATGTGTTGCTACCATGCTGTGTTGCTACCATGCTGTGTTGTCATGTGTTGCTACCATGCTGTGTTATGTGTTTCTACCATGCTGTGTTGCTACCATGCTGTGTTGTCATGTGTTGCTACCATGCTGTGTTGCTACCATGCTGTGTTTCATGTGTTGCTACCATGCTGTGTTGCTACCATGCTGTGTTGTCATGTGTTGCTACCATGCTGTGTTGTCATGTGTTTGCTACCATGCTGTGTTGCTACCATGCTGTGTTGTCATGTGTTGCTACCATGCTGTGTTGTCATGTGTTGCTACCATGCTGTGTTTCTACCATGCTGTGTTGCTACCATGCTGTGTTGTCATGTGTTGCTACCATGCTGTGTTGTCATGTGTTGCTACCATGCTGTGTTGCTACCATGCTGTGTTGTCATGTGTTGCTACCATGCTGTGTTGCTACCATGCTGTGTTGTCATGTGTTTCTACCATGCTGTGTTGCTACCATGCTGTGTTGTCATGTGTTGCTACCATGCTGTGTTGTCATGTGTTGCTACCATGCTGTGTTGCTACCATGCTGTGTTGCTACCATGCTGTGTTGTCATGTGTTTCTACCATGCTGTGTTGCTACCATGCTGTGTTGCTACCATGCTGTGTTGTCATGTGTTGCTACCATGCTGTGTTGCTACCATGCTGTGTTGTCATGTGTTGCTACCATGCTGTGTTGCTACCATGCTGTGTTGCTACCATGCTGTGTTGCTGACCATGCTGTGTGTATGTGTTCTACCATGCTGTGTTGTCATGTGTTGCTACCATGCTGTGTTGCTACCATGCTGTGTTGTCATGTGTTGCTACCATGCTGTGTTGCTACCATGCTGTGTTGTCATGTGATTCTACCATGCTGTGTTGCTACCATGCTGTGTTGTCATGTGTTGCTACCATGCTGTGTTGCTACCATGCTGTGTTGTCATGTGTTGCTACCATGCTGTGTGCTGTGTTGCTACCATGCTGTGTTGCTACCATGCTGTGTTGTCTTGTGTTGCTACCATGCTGTGTCATGTGTTGCTACCATGCTGTGTTGTCATGTGTTGCTACCATGCTGTGTTATGTGTTTCTACCATGCTGTGTTGCTACCATGCTGTGTTGTTATGTGTTTCTACCATGCTGTGTTGCTACCATGCTGTGTTGTTATGTGTTGCTACCATGCTGTGTTGCTACCATGCTGTGTTGTCTTGTGTTGCTACCATGCTGCGTTGCTACCATGCTGCATTGCTACCATGCTGTGTTGTCATGTGTTGCTACCATGCTGTGTTATGTGTTTCTACCATGCTGTGTTGCTACCATGCTGTGTTGTCATGTGTTGCTACCATGCTGCGTTGCTACCATGCTGCATTGCTACCATGCTGTGTTGTCATGTGTTGCTACCATGCTGTGTTATGTGTTGCTACCATGCTGTGTTATGTGTTGCTACCATGCTGTGCTGTCATGTGTTGCTACCATGCTGTGTTATGTGTTTCTACCATGCTGTGTTGCTACCATGCTGTGTTGTCTATGTGTTGCTACCATGCTGTGTTGCTACCATGCTGCGTTGCTACCATGCTGTGCTTGTTCATGTGTTGCTACCATGCTGTGTTGTCATGTGTTGCTACCATGCTGTGTTGCTACCATGCTGCGTTGCTACCATGCTGTGCTGTTATGTGTTGCTACCATGCTGTGTTATGTGTTGCTACCATGCTGTGTTGCTACCATGCTGTGTTGTCAAGTGTTGCTACCGTGCTGTTGCTACCATGCTGTGTTGCTGCCATGCTGTGTTGTCATGTGTTGCTACCATGCTGTGTTGTCTACCATGCTGTGTTGCTACCATGCTGTGTTGCTACCATGCTGTGTTGTTATGTGTTTCTACCATGCTGTGTTGTCAAGTGTTTCTACCATGCTGTGTTGTCAAGTGTTTCTACCATGCTGTGTTGTCAAGTGTTTCTACCGTGCTGTTGCTACCATGCTGTGTTTCTACCATGCTGTTGCTACCATGCTGTGTTGCTACCATGCTGTGTTGTTATGTGTTGCTACCATGCTGTGTTGTTATGTGTTGCTACCATGCTGTGTTGTTATGTGTTGCTACCATGCTGTGTTGTTATGTGTTGCTACCATGCTGTGTTATGTGTTGCTACCATGCTGTGTTATGTGTTGCTACCATGCTGTGTTATGTGTTGCTACCATGCTGTGTTATGTGTTTCTACCATGCTGTGTTATGTGTTTCTACCATGCTGTGTTGCTACCATGCTGTGTTGTCATGTGTTGCTACCATGCTGTGTTGTTGTCTTAGGTATCTCTGTATGTAGTGTTGTGTTGTCTCTCTTGTCGTGATGTGTGTTTTGTCCTGTATTTGTATTGTATTTTTAATCCCAGCCCCGTCCCAGCAGGAGTCCTTTAGCCTTTTGGTAGGACGTCTATGTCAATAACAATTTATTCTGAACTGACTTTCCTAGTTAAAAAAGGTTAAATATATGAATATAAAATATACAGTATATATTTAGGGGGGAGGGAATATAAATTCATCTTGCAACCAAAACAGATGGACAGGAACAAAGACAGACAGGTAGGAACATCAGACACAAACACACTACTTACCAATGGTGTTAAATAGACCTGTAGATGATAAGACAAAGAACAAAACAGTCAGTTAGGAGACATGTTGACACATAAAACCATCATGTTATTATCAAACCCTGCTGGTACCTCCTCAGAGCCTGGTTCCCCTCTACCCAGTACAGCCAGTAGAGGACTGGTCACCCCTCAGAGCCTGGTTCCTCTCTAACCAGTACAGCCAGTAGAGGACTGGTCACCCCTCAGAGCCTGGTTCCCCTCTACCCAGTACAGCCAGTAGAGGACTGGTCACCCCTCAGAGCCTGGTTCCTCTCTACCCAGTACAGCCAGTAGAGGACTGGTCACCCCTCAGAGCCTGGTTCCTCTCTACCCAGTACAGCCAGTAGAGGACTGGTCACCCCTCAGTGCCTGGTTCCTCTGGTCTACCCAGTACAGCCAGTAGAGGACTGGTCACCCCTCAGAGCCTGGTTCCTCTCTACCCAGTACAGCCAGTAGAGGACTGGTCACCCCTCAGAGTCTGGTTCCTCTCTACCCAGTACAGCCAGTAGAGGACTGGTCACCCCTCAGAGCCTGGTTCCTCTGGTCTACCCAGTACAGCCAGTAGAGGACTGGTCACCCCTCAGAGCCTGGTTCCTCTCTACCCAGTACAGCCAGTAGAGGACTGGTCACCCCTCAGAGCCTGGTTCCTCTGGTCTACCCAGTACAGCCAGTAGAGGACTGGTCACCCCTCAGAGCCTGGTTCATCATACCCATGAAATAATCATCTCTACCTTCTTGACCTTTGTGCTGTTTTGTCATGTGTTACTACCATGCTGTGTTGCTACCATGCTGTGCTGTCATGTGTTGCTACCATGCTGTGTTGCTACCAGGCTGTGTTGTCATGTGTTGCTACCATGCTGTGTTGTCATGTGTTGCTACCATGCTGTGTTGCTACCATGCTGTGTTGTCATGTGTTGCTACCATGCTGTGTTGTCATGTGTTTCTACCATGCTGTGTTGCTACCAGGCTGTGTTGTCATGTGTTGCTACCATGCTGTGTTGTCATGTGTTGCTACCATGCTGTGTTGCTACCAGGCTGTGTTGTCATGTGTTGCTACCATGCTGTGTTGTCATGTGTTGCTACCATGCTGTGTTGTCATGTGTTTCTACCATGCTGTGTTGTCATGTGTTGCTACTATTCTCTGTTGTCATGTGTTTCTACCATGCTGTGTTTCTACCATGCTGTGTTGTCATGTGTTGCTACCATGCTGTGTTGCTCCCAGGCTGTGTTGCTACCATGCTGTGTTGTCATGTGCTGCTACCATGCTGTGTTGTCATGTGTTGCTACCATGCTGTGTTATGTGTTTCTACCATGCTGTGTTGCTACCATGCTGTGTTGTCCTGTGTTTCTACCATGCTGTGTTGTTATGTGTTGCTACCATGCTGTGTTGCTACCATGCTGTGTTATGTGTTTCTACCATGCTGTGTTGCTACCATGCTGTGCTGTCATGTGTTGCTACCATGCTGTATTGTTGTCTTAGGTATCTCTGTATGTAGTGTTGTGTTGTCTCTCTTGTCGTGATGTGTGTATTGTTCTGTATTTGTATTGTATTTTTAATCCCAGCCCCGTCCCAGCAGGAGTCCTTTAGCCTTTTGGTAGGACGTCTATGTCAATAACAATTTATTCTGAACTGACTTTCCTAGTTAAAAAAGGTTAAATATATGAATATAAAATATACAGTATATATTTAGGGGGAGGGAATATAAATTCATCTTGCAACCAAAACAGATGGACAGGAACAAAGACAGACAGGTAGGAACATCAGACACAAACACACTACTTACCAAAGAGGTTAAATAGACCTGTAGATGATAAGACAAAGAACAAGAAAGTCAGTTAGGAGACATGTTGACACATAAAACCATCATGTTATTATCAAACCCTGCTGGTACCTCCTCAGAGCCTGGTTCCCCTCTACCCAGTACAGCCAGTAGAGGACTGGTCACCCCTCAGAGCCTGGTTCCTCTCTACCCAGTACAGCCAGTAGAGGACTGGTCACCCCTCAGAGCCTGGTTCCTCTCTACCCAGTACAGCCAGTAGAGGACTGGTCACCCCTCAGAGCCTGGTTCCTCTCTACCCAGTACAGCCAGTAGAGGACTGGTCACCCCTCAGAGCCTGGTTCCTCTCTACCCAGTACAGCCAGTAGAGGACTGGTCACCCCTCAGAGCCTGGTTCCTCTCTACCCAGTACAGCCAGTAGAGGACTGGTCACCCCTCAGAGCCTGGTTCCTCTCTACCCAGTACAGCCAGTAGAGGACTGGTCACCCCTCAGAGCCTGGTTCCTCTCTACCCAGTACAGCCAGTAGAGGACTGGTCACCCCTCAGAGCCTGGTTCCTCTGGTCTACCCAGTACAGCCAGTAGAGGACTGGTCACCCCTCAGAGCCTGGTTCCTCTCTACCCAGTACAGCCAGTAGAGGACTGGTCACCCCTCAGAGCCTGGTTCCTCTGGCTACCCAGTACAGCCAGTAGAGGACTGGTCACCCCTCAGAGCCTGGTTCCTCTCTACCCAGTACAGCCAGTAGAGGACTGGTCACCCCTCAGAGCCTGGTTCCTCTGGTCTACCCAGTACAGCCAGTAGAGGACTGGTCACCCCTCAGAGCCTGGTTCCTCTGGTCTACCCAGTACAGCCAGTAGAGGACTGGTCACCCCTCAGAGCCTGGTTCCTCTGGTCTACCCAGTACAGCCAGTAGAGGACTGGTCACCCCTCAGAGCCTGGTTCCTCTCTACCCAGTACAGCCAGTAGAGGACTGGTCACCCCTCAGAGCCTGGTTCCTCTCTACCCAGTACAGCCAGTAGAGGACTGGTCACCCCTCAGAGCCTGGTTCCTCTGGTCTACCCAGTACAGCCAGTAGAGGACTGGTCACCCCTCAGAGCCTGGTTCCTCTGGTCTACCCAGTACAGCCAGTAGAGGACTGGTCACCCCTCAGAGCCTGGTTCCTCTGGTCTACCCAGTACAGCCAGTAGAGGACTGGTCACCCCTCAGAGCCTGGTTCCTCTGGTCTACCCAGTACAGCCAGTAGAGGACTGGTCACCCCTCAGAGCCTGGTTCCTCTGGTCTACCCAGTACAGCCAGTAGAGGACTGGTCACCCCTCAGAGCCTGGTTCCTCTGGTCTACCCAGTACAGCCAGTAGAGGACTGGTCACCCCTCAGAGCCTGGTTCCTCTCTACCCAGTACAGCCAGTAGAGGACTGGTCACCCCTCAGAGCCTGGTTCCTCTGGTCTACCCAGTACAGCCAGTAGAGGACTGGTCACCCCTCAGAGCCTGGTTCCTCTGGTCTACCCAGTACAGCCAGTAGAGGACTGGTCACCCCTCAGAGCCTGGTTCCTCTGGTCTACCCAGTACAGCCAGTAGAGGACTGGTCACCCCTCAGAGCCTGGTTCCTCTCTACCCAGTACAGCCAGTAGAGGACTGGTCACCCCTCAGAGCCTGGTTCCTCTCTACCCAGTACAGCCAGTAGAGGACTGGTCACCCCTCAGAGCCTGGTTCCTCTCTACCCAGTACAGCCAGTAGAGGACTGGTCACCCCTCAGAGCCTGGTTCCTCTGGTCTACCCAGTACAGCCAGTAGAGGACTGGTCACCCCTCAGAGCCTGGTTCCTCTGGTCTACCCAGTACAGCCAGTAGAGGACTGGTCACCCCTCAGAGCCTGGTTCCTCTGGTCTACCCAGTACAGCCAGTAGAGGACTGGTCACCCCTCAGAGCCTGGTTCCTCTCTACCCAGTACAGCCAGTAGAGGACTGGTCACCCCTCAGAGCCTGGTTCCTCTGGTCTACCCAGTACAGCCAGTAGAGGACTGGTCACCCCTCAGAGCCTGGTTCCTCTGGTCTACCCAGTACAGCCAGTAGAGGACTGGTCACCCCTCAGAGCCTGGTTCCTCTGGTCTACCCAGTACAGCCAGTAGAGGACTGGTCACCCCTCAGAGCCTGGTTCCTCTCTACCCAGTACAGCCAGTAGAGGACTGGTCACCCCTCAGAGCCTGGTTCCTCTCTACCCAGTACAGCCAGTAGAGGACTGGTCACCCCTCAGAGCCTGGTTCCTCTGGTCTACCCAGTACAGCCAGTAGAGGACTGGTCACCCCTCAGAGCCTGGTTCCTCTGGTCTACCCAGTACAGCCAGTAGAGGACTGGTCACCCCTCAGAGCCTGGTTCCTCTCTACCCAGTACAGCCAGTAGAGGACTGGTCACCCCTCAGAGCCTGGTTCCTCGGTCTACCCAGTACAGCCAGTAGAGGACTGGTCACCCCTCAGAGCCTGGTTCCTCTCTACCCAGTACAGCCAGTAGAGGACTGGTCACCCCTCAGAGCCTGGTTCCTCTGGTCTACCCAGTACAGCCAGTAGAGGACTGGTCACCCCTCAGAGCCTGGTTCCTCTCTACCCAGTACAGCCAGTAGAGGACTGGTCACCCCTCAGAGCCTGGTTCCTCTGGTCTACCCAGTACAGCCAGTAGAGGACTGGTCACCCCTCAGAGCCTGGTTCCTCTCTACCCAGTACAGCCAGTAGAGGACTGGTCACCCCTCAGAGCCTGGTTCCTCTGGTCTACCCAGTACAGCCAGTAGAGGACTGGTCACCCCTCAGAGCCTGGTTCCTCTCTACCCAGTACAGCCAGTAGAGGACTGGTCACCCCTCAGAGCCTGGTTCCTCTGGTCTACCCAGTACAGCCAGTAGAGGACTGGTCACCCCTCAGAGCCTGGTTCCTCTCTACCCAGTACAGCCAGTAGAGGACTGGTCACCCCTCAGAGCCTGGTTCCTCTCTACCCAGTACAGCCAGTAGAGGACTGGTCACCCCTCAGAGCCTGGTTCCTCTGGTCTACCCAGTACAGCCAGTAGAGGACTGGTCACCCCTCAGAGCCTGGTTCCTCTGGTCTACCCAGTACAGCCAGTAGAGGACTGGTCACCCCTCAGAGCCTGGTTCCTCTGGTCTACCCAGTACAGCCAGTAGAGGACTGGTCACCCCTCAGAGCCTGGTTCCTCTGGTCTACCCAGTACAGCCAGTAGAGGACTGGTCACCCCTCAGAGCCTGGTTCCTCTGGTCTACCCAGTACAGCCAGTAGAGGACTGGTCACCCCTCAGAGCCTGGTTCCTCTGGTCTACCCAGTACAGCCAGTAGAGGACTGGTCACCCCTCAGAGCCTGGTTCCTCTGGTCTACCCAGTACAGCCAGTAGAGGACTGGTCACCCCTCAGAGCCTGGTTCCTCTCTACCCAGTACAGCCAGTAGAGGACTGGTCACCCCTCAGAACCTGGTTCCTCTGGTCTACCCAGTACAGCCAGTAGAGGACTGGTCACCCCTCAGAGCCTGGTTCCTCTCTACCCAGTACAGCCAGTAGAGGACTGGTCACCCCTCAGAGCCTGGTTCCTCTCTACCCAGTACAGCCAGTAGAGGACTGGTCACCCCTCAGAGCCTGGTTCCTCTCTACCCAGTACAGCCAGTAGAGGACTGGTCACCCCTCAGAGCCTGGTTCCTCTGGTCTACCCAGTACAGCCAGTAGAGGACTGGTCACCCCTCAGAGCCTGGTTCCTCTCTACCCAGTACAGCCAGTAGAGGACTGGTCACCCCTCAGAGCCTGGTTCCTCTGGTCTACCCAGTACAGCCAGTAGAGGACTGGTCACCCCTCAGAGCCTGGTTCCTCTCTACCCAGTACAGCCAGTAGAGGACTGGTCACCCCTCAGAGCCTGGTTCCTCTGGTCTACCCAGTACAGCCAGTAGAGGACTGGTCACCCCTCAGAGCCTGGTTCCTCTGGTCTACCCAGTACAGCCAGTAGAGGACTGGTCACCCCTCAGAGCCTGGTTCCTCTCTACCCAGTACAGCCAGTAGAGGACTGGTCACCCCTCAGAGCCTGGTTCCTCTGGTCTACCCAGTACAGCCAGTAGAGGACTGGTCACCCCTCAGAGCCTGGTTCCTCTGGTCTACCCAGTACAGCCAGTAGAGGACTGGTCACCCCTCAGAGCCTGGTTCCTCTGGTCTACCCAGTACAGCCAGTAGAGGACTGGTCACCCCTCAGAGCCTGGTTCCTCTCTACCCAGTACAGCCAGTAGAGGACTGGTCACCCCTCAGAGCCTGGTTCCTCTGGTCTACCCAGTACAGCCAGTAGAGGACTGGTCACCCCTCAGAGCCTGGTTCCTCTGGTCTACCCAGTACAGCCAGTAGAGGACTGGTCACCCCTCAGAGCCTGGTTCCTCTCTACCCAGTACAGCCAGTAGAGGACTGGTCACCCCTCAGAGCCTGGTTCCTCTGGTCTACCCAGTACAGCCAGTAGAGGACTGGTCACCCCTCAGAGCCTGGTTCCTCTGGTCTACCCA
Organism: Salmo salar; assembly: GCF_965601325.2. NCBI lineage: Eukaryota > Metazoa > Chordata > Actinopteri > Salmoniformes > Salmonidae > Salmo > Salmo salar. The sequence goes on along the minus strand of NC_138308.1, from coordinate 100,836,986 downwards.
GTACAGCCAGTAGAGGACTGGTCACCCCTCAGAGCCTGGTTCCTCTGGTCTACCCAGTACAGCCAGTAGAGGACTGGTCACCCCTCAGAGCCTGGTTCCTCTGGTCTACCCAGTACAGCCAGTAGAGGACTGGTCACCCCTCAGAGCCTGGTTCCTCTGGTCTACCCAGTACAGCCAGTAGAGGACTGGTCACCCCTCAGAGCCTGGTTCCTCTGGTCTACCCAGTACAGCCAGTAGAGGACTGGTCACCCCTCAGAGCCTGGTTCCTCTGGTCTACCCAGTACAGCCAGTAGAGGACTGGTCACCCCTCAGAGCCTGGTTCCTCTCTACCCAGTACAGCCAGTAGAGGACTGGTCACCCCTCAGAGCCTGGTTCCTCTGGTCTACCCAGTACAGCCAGTAGAGGACTGGTCACCCCTCAGAGCCTGGTTCCTCTCTACCCAGTACAGCCAGTAGAGGACTGGTCACCCCTCAGAGCCTGGTTCCTCTGGTCTACCCAGTACAGCCAGTAGAGGACTGGTCACCCCTCAGAGCCTGGTTCCTCTGGTCTACCCAGTACAGCCAGTAGAGGACTGGTCACCCCTCAGAGCCTGGTTCCTCGTCTACCCAGTACAGCCAGTAGAGGACTGGTCACCCCTCAGAGCCTGGTTCCTCTGGTCTACCCAGTACAGCCAGTAGAGGACTGGTCACCCCTCAGAGCCTGGTTCCTCTGGTCTACCCAGTACAGCCAGTAGAGGACTGGTCACCCCTCAGAGCCTGGTTCTCTGTCTACCCAGTACAGCCAGTAGAGGACTGGTCACCCCTCAGAGCCTGGTTCCTCTGGTCTACCCAGTACAGCCAGTAGAGGACTGGTCACCCCTCAGAGCCTGGTTCCTCTGGTCTACCCAGTACAGCCAGTAGAGGACTGGTCACCCCTCAGAGCCTGGTTCCTCTGGTCTACCCAGTACAGCCAGTAGAGGACTGGTCACCCCTCAGAGCCTGGTTCCTCTGGTCTACCCAGTACAGCCAGTAGAGGACTGGTCACCCCTCAGAGCCTGGTTCCTCTGGTCTACCCAGTACAGCCAGTAGAGGACTGGTCACCCCTCAGAGCCTGGTTCCTCTCTACCCAGTACAGCCAGTAGAGGACTGGTCACCCCTCAGAGCCTGGTTCCTCTGGTCTACCCAGTACAGCCAGTAGAGGACTGGTCACCCCTCAGAGCCTGGTTCCTCTGGTCTACCCAGTACAGCCAGTAGAGGACTGGTCACCCCTCAGAGCCTGGTTCCTCTCTACCCAGTACAGCCAGTAGAGGACTGGTCACCCCTCAGAGCCTGGTTCCTCTCTACCCAGTACAGCCAGTAGAGGACTGGTCACCCCTCAGAGCCTGGTTCCTCTGGTCTACCCAGTACAGCCAGTAGAGGACTGGTCACCCCTCAGAGCCTGGTTCCTCTCTACCCAGTACAGCCAGTAGAGGACTGGTCACCCCTCAGAGCCTGGTTCCTCTGGTCTACCCAGTACAGCCAGTAGAGGACTGGTCACCCCTCAGAGCCTGGTTCCTCTCTACCCAGTACAGCCAGTAGAGGACTGGTCACCCCTCAGAGCCTGGTTCCTCTCTACCCAGTACAGCCAGTAGAGGACTGGTCACCCCTCAGAGCCTGGTTCCTCTGGTCTACCCAGTACAGCCAGTAGAGGACTGGTCACCCCTCAGAGCCTGGTTCCTCTGGTCTACCCAGTACAGCCAGTAGAGGACTGGTCACCCCTCAGAGCCTGGTTCCTCTGGTCTACCCAGTACAGCCAGTAGAGGACTGGTCACCCCTCAGAGCCTGGTTCCTCTGGTCTACCCAGTACAGCCAGTAGAGGACTGGTCACCCCTCAGAGCCTGGTTCCTCTGGTCTACCCAGTACAGCCAGTAGAGGACTGGTCACCCCTCAGAGCCTGGTTCCTCTGGTCTACCCAGTACAGCCAGTAGAGGACTGGTCACCCCTCAGAGCCTGGTTCCTCTGGTCTACCCAGTACAGCCAGTAGAGGACTGGTCACCCCTCAGAGCCTGGTTCCTCTCTACCCAGTACAGCCAGTAGAGGACTGGTCACCCCTCAGAGCCTGGTTCCTCTGGTCTACCCAGTACAGCCAGTAGAGGACTGGTCACCCCTCAGAGCCTGGTTCCTCTCTACCCAGTACAGCCAGTAGAGGACTGGTCACCCCTCAGAGCCTGGTTCCTCTCTACCCAGTACAGCCAGTAGAGGACTGGTCACCCCTCAGAGCCTGGTTCCTCTGGTCTACCCAGTACAGCCAGTAGAGGACTGGTCACCCCTCAGAGCCTGGTTCCTCTCTACCCAGTACAGCCAGTAGAGGACTGGTCACCCCTCAGAGCCTGGTTCCTCTGGTCTACCCAGTACAGCCAGTAGAGGACTGGTCACCCCTCAGAGCCTGGTTCCTCTGGTCTACCCAGTACAGCCAGTAGAGGACTGGTCACCCCTCAGAGCCTGGTTCCTCTGGTCTACCCAGTACAGCCAGTAGAGGACTGGTCACCCCTCAGAGCCTGGTTCCTCTGGTCTACCCAGTACAGCCAGTAGAGGACTGGTCACCCCTCAGAGCCTGGTTCCTCTCTACCCAGTACAGCCAGTAGAGGACTGGTCACCCATCAGAGCCTGGTTCCTCTGGTCTACCCAGTACAGCCAGTAGAGGACTGGTCACCCCTCAGAGCCTGGTTCCTCTCTACCCAGTACAGCCAGTAGAGGACTGGTCACCCCTCAGAGCCTGGTTCCTCTGGTCTACCCAGTACAGCCAGTAGAGGACTGGTCACCCCTCAGAGCCTGGTTCCTCTCTACCCAGTACAGCCAGTAGAGGACTGGTCACCCCTCAGAGCCTGGTTCCTCTGGTCTACCCAGTACAGCCAGTAGAGGACTGGTCACCCCTCAGAGCCTGGTTCCTCTCTACCCAGTACAGCCAGTAGAGGACTGGTCACCCCTCAGAGCCTGGTTCCTCTCTACCCAGTACAGCCAGTAGAGGACTGGTCACCCCTCAGAGCCTGGTTCCTCTCTACCCAGTACAGCCAGTAGAGGACTGGTCACCCCTCAGAGCCTGGTTCCTCTGGTCTACCCAGTACAGCCAGTAGAGGACTGGTCACCCCTCAGAGCCTGGTTCCTCTCTACCCAGTACAGCCAGTAGAGGACTGGTCACCCCTCAGAGCCTGGTTCCTCTGGTCTACCCAGTACAGCCAGTAGAGGACTGGTCACCCCTCAGAGCCTGGTTCCTCTCTACCCAGTACAGCCAGTAGAGGACTGGTCACCCCTCAGAGCCTGGTTCCTCTGGTCTACCCAGTACAGCCAGTAGAGGACTGGTCACCCCTCAGAGCCTGGTTCCTCTGGTCTACCCAGTACAGCCAGTAGAGGACTGGTCACCCCTCAGAGCCTGGTTCCTCTCTACCCAGTACAGCCAGTAGAGGACTGGTCACCCCTCAGAGCCTGGTTCCTCTGGTCTACCCAGTACAGCCAGTAGAGGACTGGTCACCCCTCAGAGCCTGGTTCCTCTGGTCTACCCAGTACAGCCAGTAGAGGACTGGTCACCCCTCAGAGCCTGGTTCCTCTCTACCCAGTACAGCCAGTAGAGGACTGGTCACCCCTCAGAGCCTGGTTCCTCTGGTCTACCCAGTACAGCCAGTAGAGGACTGGTCACCCCTCAGAGCCTGGTTCCTCTCTACCCAGTACAGCCAGTAGAGGACTGGTCACCCCTCAGAGCCTGGTTCCTCTGGTCTACCCAGTACAGCCAGTAGAGGACTGGTCACCCCTCAGAGCCTGGTTCCTCTCTACCCAGTACAGTCAGTAGAGGACTGGTCACCCCTCAGAGCCTGGTTCCTCTGGTCTACCCAGTACAGCCAGTAGAGGACTGGTCACCCCTCAGAGCCTGGTTCCTCTGGTCTACCCAGTACAGCCAGTAGAGGACTGGTCACCCCTCAGAGCCTGGTTCCTCTCTACCCAGTACAGCCAGTAGAGGACTGGTCACCCCTCAGAGCCTGGTTCCTCTCTACCCAGTACAGCCAGTAGAGGACTGGTCACCCCTCAGAGCCTGGTTCCTCTGGTCTACCCAGTACAGCCAGTAGAGGACTGGTCACCCCTCAGAGCCTGGTTCCTCTGGTCTACCCAGTACAGCCAGTAGAGGACTGGTCACCCCTCAGAGCCTGGTTCCTCTGGTCTACCCAGTACAGCCAGTAGAGGACTGGTCACCCCTCAGAGCCTGGTTCCTCTGGTCTACCCAGTACAGCCAGTAGAGGACTGGTCACCCCTCAGAGCCTGGTTCATCATACCCATGAAATAATCATCTCTACCTTCTTGACCTTTGTGCTGTTTTGTCATGTGTTTCTACCATGCTGTGTTACTACCATGCTGTGCTGTCATGTGTTTCTACCATGCTGTGTTACTACCATGCTGTGCTGTCATGTGTTGCTACCATGCTGTGTTGCTACCAGGCTGTGTTGTCATGTGTTGCTACCATGCTGTGTTGCTACCATGCTGTGTTGTCATGTGTTGCTACCATGCTGTGTTGTCATGTGTTTCTACCATGCTGTGTTGTCATGTGTTGCTACCATGCTGTGTTGCTACCAGGCTGTGTTGTCATGTGTTGCTACCATGCTGTGTTGTCATGTGTTGCTACCATGCTGTGTTGCTACCAGGCTGTGTTGTCATGTGTTTCTACCATGCTGTGTTGTCATGTGTTGCTACCATGCTGTGTTGCTACCATGCTGTGTTGTCATGTGTTGCTACCATGCTGTGTTGTCATGTGTTTCTACCATGCTGTGTTGTCATGTGTTGCTACTATTCTCTGTTGTCATGTGTTTCTACCATGCTGTGTTTCTACCATGCTGTGTTGTCATGTGTTGCTACCATGCTGTGTTGCTCCCAGGCTGTGTTGCTACCATGCTGTGTTGTCATGTGTTGCTACCATGCTGTGTTGTCATGTGTTGCTACCATGCTGTGTTATGTGTTTCTACCATGCTGTGTTGCTACCATGCTGTGTTGTCCTGTGTTGCTACCATGCTGCGTTGCTACCATGCTGCGTTGCTACCATGCTGTGTTGTTATGTGTTGCTACCATGCTGTGTTGCTACCATGCTGTGTTGTTATGTGTTGCTACCATGCTGTGTTGCTACCATGCTGTGTTATGTGTTTCTACCATGCTGTGTTGCTACCATGCTGTGTTGTCATGTGTTGCTACCATGCTGTGTTGTTGTCTTAGGTATCTCTGTATGTAGTGTTGTGTTGTCTCTCTTGTCGTGATGTGTGTTTTGTCCTATATTTGTTTTGTATTTTTAATCCCAGCCCCCGTCCCAGCAGGAGTCCTTTAGCCTTTTGGTAGGACGTCTATGTCAATAACAATTTATTCTGAACTGACTTTCCTAGTTAAAAAAGGTTAAATATATGAATATAAAATATACAGTATATATTTAGGGATGGGGGGGGGGGTATATAAATTCATCTTGCAACCAAAACAGATGGACAGGAACAAAGACAGACAGGTAGGAACATCAGACACAAACACACTACTTACCAAAGAGGTTAAATAGACCTGTAGATGATAAGACAAAGAACAAGAAAGTCAGTTAGAAGACATGTTGACACATAAAACCATCATGTTATTATCAAACCCTGCTGGTACCTCCTCAGAGCCTGGTTCCCCTCTACCCAGTACAGCCAGTAGAGGACTGGTCACCCCTCAGAGCCTGGTTCCTCTGGTCTACCCAGTACAGCCAGTAGAGGACTGGTCACCCCTCAGAGCCTGGTTCCCCTCTACCCAGTACAGCCAGTAGAGGACTGGTCACCCCTCAGAGCCTGGTTCCTCTCTACCCAGTACAGCCAGAAGAGGACTGGTCACCCCTCAGAGCCTGGTTCCTCTCTACCCAGTACAGCCAGTAGAGGACTGGTCACCCCTCAGAGCCTGGTTCCCCTCTACCCAGTACAGCCAGAAGAGGACTGGTCACCCCTCAGAGCCTGGTTCCCCTCTACCCAGTACAGCCAGTAGAGGACTGGTCACCCCTCAGAGCCTGGTTCCTCTCTACCCAGTACAGCCAGTAGAGGACTGGTCACCCCTCAGAGCCTGGTTCCTCTCTACCCAGTACAGCCAGTAGAGGACTGGTCACCCCTCAGAGCCTGGTTCCCCTCTACCCAGTACAGCCAGTAGAGGACTGGTCACCCCTCAGAGCCTGGTTCCTCTCTACCCAGTACAGCCAGTAGAGGACTGGTCACCCCTCAGAGCCTGGTTCCTCTCTACCCAGTACAGCCAGTAGAGGACTGGTCACCCCTCAGAGCCTGGTTCCTCTCTACCCAGTACAGCCAGTAGAGGACTGGTCACCCCTCAGAGCCTGGTTCCTCTGGTCTACCCAGTACAGCCAGTAGAGGACTGGTCACCCCTCAGAGCCTGGTTCCTCTGGTCTACCCAGTACAGCCAGTAGAGGACTGGTCACCCCTCAGAGCCTGGTTCCTCTCTACCCAGTACAGCCAGTAGAGGACTGGTCACCCCTCAGAGCCTGGTTCCTCTGGTCTACCCAGTACAGCCAGTAGAGGACTGGTCACCCCTCAGAGCCTGGTTCCTCTGGTCTACCCAGTACAGCCAGTAGAGGACTGGTCACCCCTCAGAGCCTGGTTCCTCTGGTCTACCCAGTACAGCCAGTAGAGGACTGGTCACCCCTCAGAGCCTGGTTCCTCTCTACCCAGTACAGCCAGTAGAGGACTGGTCACTCCTCAGAGCCTGGTTCCTCTCTACCCAGTACAGCCAGTAGATGACTGGTCACCCCTCAGAGCCTGGTTCCTCTCTACCCAGTACAGCCAGTAGAGGACTGGTCACCCCTCAGAGCCTGGTTCCTCTCTACCCAGTACAGCCAGTAGAGGACTGGTCACCCCTCAGAGCCTGGTTCCTCTCTACCCAGTACAGCCAGTAGAGGACTGGTCACCCATCAGAGCCTGGTTCCTCTCTACCCAGTACAGACAGTAGAGGACTGGTCACCCATCAGAGCCTGGTTCCTCTCTACCCAGTACAGCCAGTAGAGGACTGGTCACCCCTCAGAGCCTGGTTCCTCTGGTCTACCCAGTACAGCCAGTAGAGGACTGGTCACCCCTCAGAGCCTGGTTCCTCTGGTCTACCCAGTACAGCCAGTAGAGGACTGGTCACCCCTCAGAGCCTGGTTCCTCTGGTCTACCCAGTACAGCCAGTAGAGGACTGGTCACCCCTCAGAGCCTGGTTCCTCTGGTCTACCCAGTACAGCCAGTAGAGGACTGGTCACCCATCAGAGCCTGGTTCCTCTGGTCTACCCAGTACAGCCAGTAGAGGACTGGTCACCCCTCAGAGCCTGGTTCCTCTGGTCTACCCAGTACAGCCAGTAGAGGACTGGTCACTCCTCAGAGCCTGGTTCCTCTCTACCCAGTACAGCCAGTAGAGGACTGGTCACCCCTCAGAGCCTGGTTCCTCTGGTCTACCCAGTACAGCCAGTAGAGGACTGGTCACCCATCAGAGCCTGGTTCCTCTGGTCTACCCAGTACAGTCAGTAGAGGACTGGCCACCCCTCAGAGCCTGGTTCCTCTGGTCTACCCAGTACAGCCAGTAGAGGACTGGTCACCTCTCAGAGCCTGGTTCCTCTCTACCCAGTACAGCCAGTAGAGGACTGGTCACCCCTCAGAGCCTGGTTCCTCTCTACCCAGTACAGCCAGTAGAGGACTGGTCACCCCTCAGAGCCTGGTTCCTCTCTACCCAGTACAGCCAGTAGAGGACTGGTCACTCCTCAGAGCCTGGTTCCTCTGGTCTACCCAGTACAGCCAGTAGAGGACTGGTCACCCCTCAGAGCCTGGTTCCTCTGGTCTACCCAGTACAGCCAGTAGAGGACTGGTCACCCCTCAGAGCCTGGTTCCTCTCTACCCAGTACAGCCAGTAGAGGACTGGTCACCCCTCAGAGCCAGGTTCCTCTGGTCTACCCAGTACAGCCAGTAGAGGACTGGTCACCCCTCAGAGCCTGGTTCCTCTCTACCCAGTACAGCCAGTAGAGGACTGGTCACCCCTCAGAGCCTGGTTCCTCTCTACCCAGTACAGCCAGTAGAGGACTGGTCACCCCTCAGAGCCTGGTTCCTCTCTACCCAGTACAGCCAGTAGAGGACTGGTCACCCCTCAGAGCCTGGTTCCTCTGGTCTACCCAGTACAGCCAGTAGAGGACTGGTCACCCCTCAGAGCCTGGTTACTCTCTACCCAGTACAGCCAGTAGAGGACTGGTCACCCCTCAGAGCCTGGTTCCTCTCTACCCAGTACAGCCAGTAGAGGACTGGTCACCCCTCAGAGCCTGGTTCCTCTCTACCCAGTACAGCCAGTAGAGGACTGGTCACCCCTCAGAGCCTGGTTCCTCTGGTCTACCCAGTACAGCCAGTAGAGGACTGGTCACCCCTCAGAGCCTGGTTCCTCTGGTCTACCCAGTACAGCCAGTAGAGGACTGGTCACCCCTCAGAGCCTGGTTCCTCTGGTCTACCCAGTACAGCCAGTAGAGGACTGGTCACCCCTCAGAGCCTGGTTCCTCTGGTCTACCCAGTACAGCCAGTAGAGGACTGGTCACCCCTCAGAGCCTGGTTCCTCTGGTCTACCCAGTACAGCCAGTAGAGGACTGGTCACCCCTCAGAGCCTGGTTCCTCTCTACCCAGTACAGCCAGTAGAGGACTGGTCACCCCTCAGAGCCTGGTTCCTCTCTACCCAGTACAGCCAGTAGAGGACTGGTCACCCCTCAGAGCCTGGTTCCTCTGGTCTACCCAGTACAGCCAGTAGAGGACTGGTCACCCCTCAGAGCCTGGTTCCATCTACCCAGTACAGCCAGTAGAGGACTGGTCACCCCTCAGAGCCTGGTTCCTCTGGTCTACCCAGTACAGCCAGTAGAGGACTGGTCACCCCTCAGAGCCTGGTTCCTCTGGTCTACCCAGTACAGCCAGTAGAGGACTGGTCACCCCTCAGAGCCTGGTTCCTCTGGTCTACCCAGTACAGCCAGTAGAGGACTGGTCACCCCTCAGAGCCTGGTTCCTCTGGTCTACCCAGTACAGCCAGTAGAGGACTGGTCACCCATCAGAGCCTGGTTCCTCTGGTCTACCCAGTACAGCCAGTAGAGGACTGGTCACCCCTCAGAGCCTGGTTCCTCTGGTCTACCCAGTACAGCCAGTAGAGGACTGGTCACCCCTCAGAGCCTGGTTCCTCTCTACCCAGTACAGCCAGTAGAGGACTGGTCACCCCTCAGAGCCTGGTTCCTCTGGTCTACCCAGTACAGCCAGTAGAGGACTGGTCACCCCTCAGAGCCTGGTTCCTCTGGCTACCCAGTACAGCCAGTAGAGGACTGGTCACCCCTCAGAGCCTGGTTCCTCTGGTCTACCCAGTACAGCCAGTAGAGGACTGGTCACCCCTCAGAGCCTGGTTCCTCTCTACCCAGTACAGCCAGTAGAGGACTGGTCACCCCTCAGAGCCTGGTTCCTCTCTACCCAGTACAGCCAGTAGAGGACTGGTCACCCCTCAGAGCCTGGTTCCTCTCTACCCAGTACAGCCAGTAGAGGACTGGTCACTCCTCAGAGCCTGGTTCCTCTGGTCTACCCAGTACAGCCAGTAGAGGACTGGTCACCCCTCAGAGCCTGGTTCCTCTGGTCTACCCAGTACAGCCAGTAGAGGACTGGTCACCCCTCAGAGCCTGGTTCCTCTCTACCCAGTACAGCCAGTAGAGGACTGGTCACCCCTCAGAGCCAGGTTCCTCTGGTCTACCCAGTACAGCCAGTAGAGGACTGGTCACCCCTCAGAGCCTGGTTCCTCTCTACCCAGTACAGCCAGTAGAGGACTGGTCACCCCTCAGAGCCTGGTTCCTCTCTACCCAGTACAGCCAGTAGAGGACTGGTCACCCCTCAGAGCCTGGTTCCTCTCTACCCAGTACAGCCAGTAGAGGACTGGTCACCCCTCAGAGCCTGGTTCCTCTGGTCTACCCAGTACAGCCAGTAGAGGACTGGTCACCCCTCAGAGCCTGGTTCCTCTCTACCCAGTACAGCCAGTAGAGGACTGGTCACCCCTCAGAGCCTGGTTCCTCTCTACCCAGTACAGCCAGTAGAGGACTGGTCACCCCTCAGAGCCTGGTTCCTCTCTACCCAGTACAGCCAGTAGAGGACTGGTCACCCCTCAGAGCCTGGTTCCTCTGGTCTACCCAGTACAGCCAGTAGAGGACTGGTCACCCCTCAGAGCCTGGTTCCTCTGGTCTACCCAGTACAGCCAGTAGAGGACTGGTCACCCCTCAGAGCCTGGTTCCTCTGGTCTACCCAGTACAGCCAGTAGAGGACTGGTCACCCCTCAGAGCCTGGTTCCTCTGGTCTACCCAGTACAGCCAGTAGAGGACTGGTCACCCCTCAGAGCCTGGTTCCTCTGGTCTACCCAGTACAGCCAGTAGAGGACTGGTCACCCCTCAGAGCCTGGTTCCTCTCTACCCAGTACAGCCAGTAGAGGACTGGTCACCCCTCAGAGCCTGGTTCCTCTCTACCCAGTACAGCCAGTAGAGGACTGGTCACCCCTCAGAGCCTGGTTCCTCTGGTCTACCCAGTACAGCCAGTAGAGGACTGGTCACCCCTCAGAGCCTGGTTCCATCTACCCAGTACAGCCAGTAGAGGACTGGTCACCCCTCAGAGCCTGGTTCCTCTGGTCTACCCAGTACAGCCAGTAGAGGACTGGTCACCCCTCAGAGCCTGGTTCCTCTGGTCTACCCAGTACAGCCAGTAGAGGACTGGTCACCCCTCAGAGCCTGGTTCCTCTGGTCTACCCAGTACAGCCAGTAGAGGACTGGTCACCCCTCAGAGCCTGGTTCCTCTCTACCCAGTACAGCCAGTAGAGGACTGGTCACCCCTCAGAACCTCGTTCTTCTGGTCTACCCAGTACAGCCAGTAGAGGACTGGTCACCCCTCAGAGCCTGGTTCCTCTCTTCCCAGTACAGCCAGTAGAGGACTGGTCACCCCTCAGAATCTCGTTCTTCTGGTCTACCCAGTACAGCCAGTAGAGGACTGGTCACCCCTCAGAGTCTGGTTCCTCTCTACCCAGTACAGCCAGTAGAGGACTGGTCACCCCTCAGAGCCTGGTTCCTCTCTTCCAAGTACAGCCAGTAGAGGACTGGTCACCCCTCAGAATCTCGTTCTTCTGGTCTACCCAGTACAGCCAGTAGAGGACTGGTCACCCCTCAGAGCCTGGTTCCTCTGGTCTACCCAGTACAGCCAGTAGAGGACTGGTCACCCCTCAGAGTCTGGTTCCTCTGGTCTACCCAGTACAGCCAGTAGAGGACTGGTCACCCCTCAGAGTCTGGTTCCTCTGGTCTACCCAGTACAGCCAGTAGAGGACTGGTCACCCATCAGAGCCTGGTTCCTCTGGTCTACCCAGTACAGCCAGTAGAGGACTGGTCACCCCTCAGAGCCTGGTTCCTCTGGTCTACCTAGTACAGCCAGTAGAGGACTGGTCACCCCTCAGAGCCTGGTTACTCTGGTCTACCCAGTACAGCCAGTAGAGGACTGGTCACCCATCAGAGCCTGGTTACTCTGGTCTACCCAGTACAGCCAGTAGAGGACTGGTCACCCCTCAGAGTCTGGTTCCTCTCTACCCAGTACAGCCAGTAGAGGACTGGTCACCCCTCAGAGCCTGGTTACTCTGGTCTACCCAGTACAGCCAGTAGAGGACTGGTCACCCCTCAGAGCCTGGTTCCTCTGGTCTACCCAGTACAGCCAGTAGAGGACTGGTCACCCCTCAGAGCCTGGTTCCTCTGGTCTACCCAGTACAGCCAGTAGAGGACTGGTCACCCCTCAGAGCCTGGTTCCTCTCTACCCAGTACAGCCAGTAGAGGACTGGTCACCCCTCAGAACCTCGTTCTTCTGGTCTACCCAGTACAGCCAGTAGAGGACTGGTCACCCCTCAGAGCCTTGTTCTTCTGGTCTACCCAGTACAGCCAGTAGAGGACTGGTCACCCCTCAGAGTCTGGTTCCTCTCTACCCAGTACAGCCAGTAGAGGACTGGTCACCCCTCAGAGCCTGGTTCCTCTCTTCCCAGTACAGCCAGTAGAGGACTGGTCACCCCTCAGAATCTCGTTCTTCTGGTCTACCCAGTACAGCCAGTAGAGGACTGGTCACCCCTCAGAGCCTGGTTCCTCTGGTCTACCCAGTACAGCCAGTAGAGGACTGGTCACCCCTCAGAGTCTGGTTCCTCTGGTCTACCCAGTACAGCCAGTAGAGGACTGGTCACCCCTCATAGCCTGGTTCCTCTGGTCTACCCAGTACAGCCAGTAGAGGACTGGTCACCCCTCAGAGCCTGGTTCCTCTGGTCTACCCAGTACAGCCAGTAGAGGACTGGTCACCCCTCAGAGCCTGGTTCCTCTGGTCTACCCAGTACAGCCAGTAGAGGACTGGTCACCCCTCAGAACCTGGTTCATCATACCCATGAAATAATCATCTCTACCTTCTTGACCTTTGTGCTGTTTTGTCATGTGTTACTACCATGCTGTGTTACTACCATGCTGTGCTGTCATGTGTTGCTACCATGCTGTGTTGCTACCATGCTGTGTTGTCATGTGTTGCTACCATGCTGTGTTGCTACCAGGCTGTGTTGTCATGTGTTGCTACCATGCTGTGTTGTCATGTGTTTCTACCATGCTGTGTTGCTACCAGGCTGTGTTGTCATGTGTTGCTACCATGCTGTGTTGTCATGTGTTGCTACCATGCTGTGTTGCTACCATGCTGTGTTGTCATGTGTTTCTACCATGCTGTGTTGCTACCATGCTGTGTTGCTACCATGCTGTGTTGTCATGTGTTTCTACCATGCTGTGTTGTCATGTGTTTCTACCATGCTGTGTTGCTACCATGCTGTGTTGCTACCATGCTGTGTTGTCATGTGTTGCTACTATTCTCTGTTGTCATGTGTTTCTACCATGCTGTGTTTCTACCATGCTGTGTTGTCATGTGTTGCTACCATGCTGTGTTGTCATGTGTTGCTACCATGCTGTGTTATGTGTTTCTACCATGCTGTGTTGCTACCATGCTGTGTTGTCCTGTGTTGCTACCATGCTGTGTTGTCATGTGTTGCTACCATGCTGTGTTATGTGTTTCTACCATGCTGTGTTGCTACCATGCTGTGTTGTCCTGTGTTGCTACCATGCTGTGTTGTTATGTGTTGCTACCATGCTGTGTTGCTACCATGCTGTGTTATGTGTTTCTACCATGCTGTGTTGCTACCATGCTGTGTTGTCATGTGTTGCTACCATGCTGTGTTGTTGTCTTAGGTATCTCTGTATGTAGTGTTGTGTTGTCTCTCTTGTCGTGATGTGTGTTTTGTCCTATATTTGTATTGTATTTTTAATCCCAGCCCCCGTCCCAGCAGGAGTCCTTTAGCCTTTTGGTAGGAAGTCTATGTCAATAACAATTTATTCTGAACTGACTTTCCTAGTTAAAAAAGGTTAAACATATGAATATAAAATATACAGTATATATTTAGGGATGGGGGGAGGGTATATAAATTCATCTTGCAACCAAAACAGATGGACAGGAACAAAGACAGACAGGTAGGAACATCAGACACAAACACACTACTTACTAATGTCGTCATCAGATCCACCTGTAGATGACAAGACAAAACAGTCAGTTAGAAGACATGTTGACACATAAAACCATCATGTTATTATCAAACCCTGCTGGTACCTCCTCAGAGCCTGGTTCCTCTCTACCCAGTACAGCCAGTAGAGGACTGGTCACCCCTCAGAGCCTGGTTCCTCTGGTCTACCCAGTACAGCCAGTAGAGGACTGGTCACCCCTCAGAGCCTGGTTCCTCTGGTCTACCCAGTACAGCCAGTAGAGGACTGGTCACCCCTCAGAGCCTGGTTCCTCTGGTCTACCCAGTACAGCCAGTAGAGGACTGGTCACCCCTCAGAGCCTGGTTCCTCTCTACCCAGTACAGCCAGTAGAGGACTGGTCACCCCTCAGAGCCTGGTTCCTCTGGTCTACCCAGTACAGCCAGTAGAGGACTGGTCACCCCTCAGAGCCTGGTTCCTCTGGTCTACCCAGTACAGCCAGTAGAGGACTGGTCACCCCTCAGAGCCTGGTTCCTCTCTACCCAGTACAGCCAGTAGAGGACTGGTCACCCCTCAGAGCCTGGTTCCTCTCTACCCAGTACAGCCAGTAGAGGACTGGTCACCCCTCAGAGCCTGGTTCCTCTCTACCCAGTACAGCCAGTAGAGGACTGGTCACCCCTCAGAGCCTGGTTCCTCTGGTCTACCCAGTACAGCCAGTAGAGGACTGGTCACCCCTCAGAGCCTGGTTCCTCTCTACCCAGTACAGCCAGTAGAGGACTGGTCACCCCTCAGAGCCTGGTTCCTCTCTACCCAGTACAGCCAGTAGAGGACTGGTCACCCCTCAGAGCCTGGTTCCTCTCTACCCAGTACAGCCAGTAGAGGACTGGTCACCCCTCAGAGCCTGGTTCCTCTCTACCCAGTACAGCCAGTAGAGGACTGGTCACCCCTCAGAGCCTGGTTCCTCTCTACCCAGTACAGCCAGTAGAGGACTGGTCACCCCTCAGAGCCTGGTTCCTCTCTACCCAGTACAGCCAGTAGAGGACTGGTCACCCCTCAGAGCCTGGTTCCTCTCTACCCAGTACAGCCAGTAGAGGACTGGTCACCCATCAGAGCCTGGTTCCTCTCTACCCAGTACAGCCAGTAGAGGACTGGTCACCCCTCAGAGCCTGGTTCCTCTGGTCTACCCAGTACAGCCAGTAGAGGACTGGTCACCCCTCAGAGCCTGGTTCCTCTGGTCTACCCAGTACAGCCAGTAGAGGACTGGTCACCCCTCAGAGCCTGGTTCCTCTGGTCTACCCAGTACAGCCAGTAGAGGACTGGTCACCCCTCAGAGCCTGGTTCCTCTGGTCTACCCAGTACAGCCAGTAGAGGACTGGTCACCCCTCAGAGCCTGGTTCCTCTGGTCTACCCAGTACAGCCAGTAGAGGACTGGTCACCCATCAGAGCCTGGTTCCTCTGGTCTACCCAGTACAGCCAGTAGAGGACTGGTCACCCCTCAGAGCCTGGTTCCTCTCTACCCAGTACAGCCAGTAGAGGACTGGTCACCCCTCAGAGCCTGGTTCCTCTGGTCTACCCAGTACAGCCAGTAGAGGACTGGTCACCCATCAGAGCCTGGTTCCTCTGGTCTACCCAGTACAGCCAGTAGAGGACTGGTCACCCCTCAGAGCCTGGTTCCTCTGGTCTACCCAGTACAGCCAGTAGAGGACTGGTCACCCCTCAGAGCCTGGTTCCTCTCTACCCAGTACAGCCAGTAGAGGACTGGTCACCCCTCAGAGCCTGGTTCCTCTGGTCTACCCAGTACAGCCAGTAGAGGACTGGTCACCCCTCAGAGCCTGGTTCCTCTCTACCCAGTACAGCCAGTAGAGGACTGGTCACCCCTCAGAGCCTGGTTCCTCTCTACCCAGTACAGCCAGTAGAGGACTGGTCACCCCTCAGAGCCTGGTTCCTCTCTACCCAGTACAGCCAGTAGAGGACTGGTCACCCCTCAGAGCCTGGTTCCTCTCTACCCAGTACAGCCAGTAGAGGACTGGTCACCCCTCAGAGCCTGGTTCCTCTGGTCTACCCAGTACAGCCAGTAGAGGACTGGTCACCCCTCAGAGCCTGGTTCCTCTCTACCCAGTACAGCCAGTAGAGGACTGGTCACCCCTCAGAGCCTGGTTCCTCTCTACCCAGTACAGCCAGTAGAGGACTGGTCACCCCTCAGAGCCTGGTTCCTCTCTACCCAGTACAGCCAGTAGAGGACTGGTCACCCCTCAGAGCCTGGTTCCTCTGGTCTACCCAGTACAGCCAGTAGAGGACTGGTCACCCCTCAGAGCCTGGTTCCTCTCTACCCAGTACAGCCAGTAGAGGACTGGTCACCCCTCAGAGCCTGGTTCCTCTCTACCCAGTACAGCCAGTAGAGGACTGGTCACCCCTCAGAGCCTGGTTCCTCTGGTCTACCCAGTACAGCCAGTAGAGGACTGGTCACCCCTCAGAGCCTGGTTCCTCTGTCTACCCAGTACAGCCAGTAGAGGACTGGTCACCCCTCAGAGCCTGGTTCCTCTGGTCTACCCAGTACAGCCAGTAGAGGACTGGTCACCCCTCAGAGCCTGGTTCCTCTGGTCTACCCAGTACAGCCAGTAGAGGACTGGTCACCCCTCAGAGCCTGGTTCCTCTGGCTACCCAGTACAGCCAGTAGAGGACTGGTCACCCCTCAGAGCCTGGTTCCTCTCTACCCAGTACAGCCAGTAGAGGACTGGTCACCCCTCAGAGCCTGGTTCCTCTGGTCTACCCAGTACAGCCAGTAGAGGACTGGTCACCCCTCAGAGCCTGGTTCCTCTGGTCTACCCAGTACAGCCAGTAGAGGACTGGTCACCCCTCAGAGCCTGGTTCCTCTCTACCCAGTACAGCCAGTAGAGGACTGGTCACCCCTCAGAACCTCGTTCTTCTGGTCTACCCAGTACAGCCAGTAGAGGACTGGTCACCCCTCAGAGCCTGGTTCCTCTGGTCTACCCAGTACAGCCAGTAGAGGACTGGTCACCCCTCAGAGTCTGGTTCCTCTGGTCTACCCAGTACAGCCAGTAGAGGACTGGTCACCCCTCAGAGCCTGGTTCCTCTCTTCCCAGTACAGCCAGTAGAGGACTGGTCACCCCTCAGAATCTCGTTCTTCTGGTCTACCCAGTACAGCCAGTAGAGGACTGGTCACCCCTCAGAGCCTGGTTCCTCTGGTCTACCCAGTACAGCCAGTAGAGGACTGGTCACCCCTCAGAGCCTGGTTCCTCTGGTCTACCCAGTACAGCCAGTAGAGGACTGGTCACCCCTCAGAGCCTGGTTCCTCTGGTCTACCCAGTACAGCCAGTAGAGGACTGGTCACCCCTCAGAGCCTGGTTCCTCTGGTCTACCCAGTACAGCCAGTAGAGGACTGGTCACCCCTCAGAGCCTGGTTCCTCTGGTCTACCCAGTACAGCCAGTAGAGGACTGGTCACCCCTCAGAGTCTGGTTCCTCTCTACCCAGTACAGCCAGTAGAGGACTGGTCACCCCTCAGAGCCTGGTTCCTCTGGTCTACCCAGTACAGCCAGTAGAGGACTGGTCACCCCTCAGAGCCTGGTTCCTCTGGTCTACCCAGTACAGCCAGTAGAGGACTGGTCACCCCTCAGAGCCTGGTTCCTCTGGTCTACCCAGTACAGCCAGTAGAGGACTGGTCACCCCTCAGAGCCTGGTTCCTCTCTACCCAGTACAGCCAGTAGAGGACTGGTCACCCCTCAGAGCCTGGTTCCTCTCTACCCAGTACAGCCAGTAGAGGACTGGTCACCCCTCAGAGCCTGGTTCCTCTGGTCTACCCAGTACAGCCAGTAGAGGACTGGTCACCCCTCAGAGCCTGGTTCCTCTGGTCTACCCAGTACAGCCAGTAGAGGACTGGTCACCCCTCAGAGCCTGGTTCATCATACCCATGAAATAATCATCTCTACCTTCTTGACCTTTGTGCTGTTTTGTCATGTGTTACTACCATGCTGTGTTACTACCATGCTGTGCTGTCATGTGTTGCTACCATGCTGTGTTGCTACCATGCTGTGTTGTCATGTGTTGCTACCATGCTGTGTTGCTATGTGTTGCTACCATGCTGTGTTGTCATGTGTTGCTACCATGCTGTGTTGTCATGTGTTGCTACCATGCTGTGTTGCTACCATGCTGTGTTGTCATGTGTTGCTACCATGCTGTGTTGTCATGTGTTGCTACCATGCTGTGTTGCTACCATGCTGTGTTGTCATGTGTTGCTACCATGCTGTGTTATGTGTTGCTACCATGCTGTGTTGCTACCATGCTGTGTTGTCATGTGTTGCTACCATGCTGTGTTGTCATGTGTTGCTACCATGCTGTGTTGCTACCATGCTGTGTTGTCATGTGTTTCTACCATGCTGTGTTGTCATGTGTTTCTACCATGCTGTGTTGTCATGTGTTTCTACTATGCTGTGTTGTCAAGTGTTTCTACCATGCTGTGTTGCTACCATGCTGTGTTGTCATGTGTTGCTACCATGCTGTGTTGTCATGTGTTGCTACCATGCTGTGTTGTTATGTGTTGCTACCATGCTGTGTTGTTATGTGTTGCTACCATGCTGTGTTGTTATGTGTTGCTACCATGCTGTGTTGTCATGTGTTGCTACCATGCTGTGTTATGTGTTGCTACCATGCTGTGTTATGTGTTGCTACCATGCTGTGTTATGTGTTGCTACCATGCTGTGTTATGTGTTGCTACCATGCTGTGTTATGTGTTGCTACCATGCTGTGTTATGTGTTTCTACCATGCTGTGTTGCTACCATGCTGTGTTGTCATGTGTTGCTACCATGCTGTGTTGTTGTCTTAGGTATCTCTGTATGTAGTGTTGTGTTGTCTCTCTTGTCGTGATGTGTGTTTTGTCCTGTATTTGTATTGTATTTTTAATCCCAGCCCCCGTCCCAGCAGGAGTCCTTTAGCCTTTTGGTAGGAAGTCTATGTCAATAACAATTTATTCTGAACTGACTTTCCTAGTTAAAAAAGGTTAAATATATGAATATAAAATATACAGTATATATTTAGGGATGGGGGGGGGGTATATAAATTCATCTTGCAACCAAAACAGATGGACAGGAACAAAGACAGACAGGTAGGAACATCAGACACAAACACACTACTTACCAATGGTGTTAAATAGACCTGTAGATGATAAGACAAAGAACAAGAAAGTCAGTTAGGAGACATGTTGACACATAAACCCATCATGTTATTATCAAACCCTGCTGGTACCTCCTCAGAGCCTGGTTCCTCTCTACCCAGTACAGCCAGTAGAGGACTGGTCACCCCTCAGAGCCTGGTTCCTCTCTACCCAGTACAGCCAGTAGAGGACTGGTCACCCCTCAGAGCCTGGTTCCTCTGGTCTACCCAGTACAGCCAGTAGAGGACTGGTCACCCCTCAGAGCCTGGTTCCTCTGGTCTACCCAGTACAGCCAGTAGAGGACTGGTCACCCCTCAGAGCCTGGTTCCTCTCTACACAGTACAGCCAGTAGAGGACTGGTCACCCCTCAGAGCCTGGTTCCTCTGGTCTACCCAGTACAGCCAGTAGAGGACTGGTCACCCCTCAGAGCCTGGTTCCTCTGGTCTACCCAGTACAGCCAGTAGAGGACTGGTCACCCCTCAGAGCCTGGTTCCTCTGGTCTACCCAGTACAGCCAGTAGAGGACTGGTCACCCCTCAGAGCCTGGTTCCTCTGGTCTACCCAGTACAGCCAGTAGAGGACTGGTCACCCCTCAGAGCCTGGTTCCTCTCTACCCAGTACAGCCAGTAGAGGACTGGTCACCCCTCAGAGCCTGGTTCCTCTCTACCCAGTACAGCCAGTAGAGGACTGGTCACCCCTCAGAGCCTGGTTCCTCTCTACCCAGTACAGCCAGTAGAGGACTGGTCACCCCTCAGAGCCTGGTTCCTCTGGTCTACCCAGTACAGCCAGTAGAGGACTGGTCACCTCCTCAGAGCCTGGTTCCTCTCTACCCAGTACAGCCAGTAGAGGACTGGTCACCCCTCAGAGCCTGGTTCCTCTCTACCCAGTACAGCCAGTAGAGGACTGGTCACCCCTCAGAGCCTGGTTCCTCTCTACCCAGTACAGCCAGTAGAGGACTGGTCACCCCTCAGAGCCTGGTTCCTCTCTACCCAGTACAGCCAGTAGAGGACTGGTCACCCCTCAGAGCCTGGTTCCTCTCTACCCAGTACAGCCAGTAGAGGACTGGTCACCCCTCAGAGCCTGGTTCCTCTGGCTACCCAGTACAGCCAGTAGAGGACTGGTCACCCCTCAGAGCCTGGTTCCTCTCTACCCAGTACAGCCAGGAGAGGACTGGTCACCCCTCAGAGCCTGGTTCCTCTGGTCTACCCAGTACAGCCAGTAGAGGACTGGTCACCCCTCAGAGCCTGGTTCCTCTGGTCTACCCAGTACAGCCAGTAGAGGACTGGTCACCCCTCAGAGCCTGGTTCCTCTGGTCTACCCAGTACAGCCAGTAGAGGACTGGTCACCCCTCAGAGCCTGGTTCCTCTGGTCTACCCAGTACAGCCAGTAGAGGACTGGTCACCCCTCAGAGCCTGGTTCCTCTGGTCTACCCAGTACAGCCAGTAGAGGACTGGTCACCCATCAGAGCCTGGTTCCTCTGGTCTACCCAGTACAGCCAGTAGAGGACTGGTCACCCATCAGAGCCTGGTTCCTCTGGTCTACCCAGTACAGCCAGTAGAGGACTGGTCACCCATCAGAGCCTGGTTCCTCTGGTCTACCCAGTACAGCCAGTAGAGGACTGGTCACCCCTCAGAGCCTGGTTCCTCTGGTCTACCCAGTACAGCCAGTAGAGGACTGGTCACCCCTCAGAGCCTGGTTCCTCTGGTCTACCCAGTACAGCCAGTAGAGGACTGGTCACCCCTCAGAGCCTGGTTCCTCTGGTCTACCCAGTACAGCCAGTAGAGGACTGGTCACCCCTCAGAGCCTGGTTCCTCTGGTCTACCCAGTACAGCCAGTAGAGGACTGGTCACTCCTCAGAGCCTGGTTCCTCTCTACCCAGTACAGCCAGTAGAGGACTGGTCACCCCTCAGAGCCTGGTTCCTCTGGTCTACCCAGTACAGCCAGTAGAGGACTGGTCACCCCTCAGAGCCTGGTTCCTCTCTACCCAGTACAGCCAGTAGAGGACTGGTCACTCCTCAGAGCCTGGTTCCTCTCTACCCAGTACAGCCAGTAGAGGACTGGTCACCCCTCAGAGCCTGGTTCCTCTGGTCTACCCAGTACAGCCAGTAGAGGACTGGTCACCCCTCAGAGCCTGGTTCCTCTGGTCTACCCAGTACAGCCAGTAGAGGACTGGTCACCCCTCAGAGCCTGGTTCCTCTCTACCCAGTACAGCCAGTAGAGGACTGGTCACCCCTCAGAGCCTGGTTCCTCTCTACCCAGTACAGCCAGTAGAGGACTGGTCACCCCTCAGAGCCTGGTTCCTCTGGTCTACCCAGTACAGCCAGTAGAGGACTGGTCACCCCTCAGAGCCTGGTTCCTCTCTACCCAGTACAGCCAGTAGAGGACTGGTCACCCCTCAGAGCCTGGTTCCTCTCTACCCAGTACAGCCAGTAGAGGACTGGTCACCCCTCAGAGCCTGGTTCCTCTGGTCTACCCAGTACAGCCAGTAGAGGACTGGTCACCCCTCAGAGCCTGGTTCCTCTCTACCCAGTACAGCCAGTAGAGGACTGGTCACCCCTCAGAGCCTGGTTCCTCTCTACCCAGTACAGCCAGTAGAGGACTGGTCACCCCTCAGAGCCTGGTTCCTCTGGTCTACCCAGTACAGCCAGTAGAGGACTGGTCACCCCTCAGAGCCTGGTTCTCTGGTCTACCCAGTACAGCCAGTAGAGGACTGGTCACCCCTCAGAGCCTGGTTCCTCTGGTCTACCCAGTACAGCCAGTAGAGGACTGGTCACCCCTCAGAGCCTGGTTCCTCTGGTCTACCCAGTACAGCCAGTAGAGGACTGGTCACCCCTCAGAGCCTGGTTCCTCTGGCTACCCAGTACAGCCAGTAGAGGACTGGTCACCCCTCAGAGCCTGGTTCCTCTGGTCTACCCAGTACAGCCAGTAGAGGACTGGTCACCCCTCAGAGCCTGGTTCCTCTGGTCTACCCAGTACAGCCAGTAGAGGACTGGTCACCCCTCAGAGCCTGGTTCCTCTGGTCTACCCAGTACAGCCAGTAGAGGACTGGTCACCCCTCAGAGCCTGGTTCCTCTCTACCCAGTACAGCCAGTAGAGGACTGGTCACCCCTCAGAGCCTGGTTCCTCTGGTCTACCCAGTACAGCCAGTAGAGGACTGGTCACCCCTCAGAGCCTGGTTCCTCTGGTCTACCCAGTACAGCCAGTAGAGGACTGGTCACCCCTCAGAGCCTGGTTCCTCTGGTCTACCCAGTACAGCCAGTAGAGGACTGGTCACCCCTCAGAGCCTGGTTCCTCTCTACCCAGTACAGCCAGTAGAGGACTGGTCACCCCTCAGAGCCTGGTTCCTCTGGTCTACCCAGTACAGCCAGTAGAGGACTGGTCACCCCTCAGAGCCTGGTTCCTCTCTACCCAGTACAGCCAGTAGAGGACTGGTCACCCCTCAGAGCCTGGTTCCTCTCTACCCAGTACAGCCAGTAGAGGACTGGTCACCCCTCAGAGCCTGGTTCCTCTGGTCTACCCAGTACAGCCAGTAGAGGACTGGTCACCCCTCAGAGCCTGGTTCCTCTCTACCCAGTACAGCCAGTAGAGGACTGGTCACCCCTCAGAGCCTGGTTCCTCTCTACCCAGTACAGCCAGTAGAGGACTGGTCACCCCTCAGAGCCTGGTTCCTCTGGTCTACCCAGTACAGCCAGTAGAGGACTGGTCACCCCTCAGAGCCTGGTTCCTCTGGTCTACCCAGTACAGCCAGTAGAGGACTGGTCACCCCTCAGAGCCTGGTTCATCATACCCATGAAATAATCATCTCTACCTTCTTGACCTTTGTGCTGTTTTGTCATGTGTTACTACCATGCTGTGTTACTACCATGCTGTGCTGTCATGTGTTGCTACCATGCTGTGTTGCTACCATGCTGTGTTGTCATGTGTTGCTACCATGCTGTGTTGCTACCAGGCTGTGTTGTCATGTGTTGCTACCATGCTGTGTTGTCATGTGTTGCTACCATGCTGTGTTGCTACCAGGCTGTGTTGTCATGTGTTGCTACCATGCTGTGTTGTCATGTGTTGCTACCATGCTGTGTTGCTACCATGCTGTGTTGTCATGTGTTGCTACCATGCTGTGTTGTCATGTGTTTCTACCATGCTGTGTTGTCATGTGTTGCTACTATTCTCTGTTGTCATGTGTTTCTACCATGCTGTGTTTCTACCATGCTGTGTTGTCATGTGTTGCTACCATGCTGTGTTGCTCCCAGGCTGTGTTGCTACCATGCTGTGTTGTCATGTGTTGCTACCATGCTGTGTTGTCATGTGTTGCTACCATGCTGTGTTATGTGTTTCTACCATGCTGTGTTATGTGTTTCTACCATGCTGTGTTGCTACCATGCTGTGTTGTCCTGTGTTGCTACCATGCTGTGTTGTTATGTGTTGCTACCATGCTGTGTTGCTACCATGCTGTGTTATGTGTTTCTACCATGCTGTGTTGCTACCATGCTGTGTTGTCATGTGTTGCTACCATGCTGTGTTGTTGTCTTAGGTATCTCTGTATGTAGTGTTGTGTTGTCTCTCTTGTCGTGATGTGTGTTTTGTCCTGTATTTGTATTGTATTTTAATCCCAGCCCCCGTCCCAGCAGGAGTCCTTTAGCCTTTTGGTAGGAAGTCTATGTCAATAACAATTTATTCTGAACTGACTTTCCTAGTTAAAAAAGGTTAAATATATGAATATAAAATATACAGTATATATTTAGGGATGGGGGGGGGGTATATAAATTCATCTTGCAACCAAAACAGATGGACAGGAACAAAGACAGACAGGTAGGAACATCAGACACAAACACACTACTTACCAAAGTCGTCATCATATATATCTGTAGATGATAAGACAAAGAACAAGAAAGTCAGTTAGGAGACATGTTGACACATAAAACCATCATGTTATTATCAAACCCTGCTGGTACCTCCTCAGAGCCTGGTTCCTCTCTACCCAGTACAGCCAGTAGAGGACTGGTCACCCCTCAGAGCCTGGTTCCTCTCTACACAGTACAGCCAGTAGAGGACTGGTCACCCCTCAGAGCCTGGTTCCTCTGGTCTACCCAGTACAGCCAGTAGAGGACTGGTCACCCCTCAGAGCCTGGTTCCTCTCTACCCAGTACAGCCAGTAGAGGACTGGTCACCCCTCAGAGCCTGGTTCCTCTCTACCCAGTACAGCCAGTAGAGGACTGGTCACCCCTCAGAGCCTGGTTCCTCTGGTCTACCCAGTACAGCCAGTAGAGGACTGGTCACCCCTCAGAGCCTGGTTCCTCTGGTCTACCCAGTACAGCCAGTAGAGGACTGGTCACCCCTCAGAGCCTGGTTCCTCTCTACCCAGTACAGCCAGTAGAGGACTGGTCACCCCTCAGAGCCTGGTTCCTCTGGTCTACCCAGTACAGCCAGTAGAGGACTGGTCACCCCTCAGAGCCTGGTTCCTCTCTACCCAGTACAGCCAGTAGAGGACTGGTCACCCCTCAGAGCCTGGTTCCTCTGGCTACCCAGTACAGCCAGTAGAGGACTGGTCACCCCTCAGAGCCTGGTTCCTCTGGTCTACCCAGTACAGCCAGTAGAGGACTGGTCACCCCTCAGAGCCTGGTTCCTCTGGTCTACCCAGTACAGCCAGTAGAGGACTGGTCACCCCTCAGAGCCTGGTTCCTCTGGTCTACCCAGTACAGCCAGTAGAGGACTGGTCACCCCTCAGAGCCTGGTTCCTCTCTACCCAGTACAGCCAGTAGAGGACTGGTCACCCCTCAGAGCCTGGTTCCTCTGGTCTACCCAGTACAGCCAGTAGAGGACTGGTCACCCCTCAGAGCCTGGTTCCTCTGGTCTACCCAGTACAGCCAGTAGAGGACTGGTCACCCCTCAGAGCCTGGTTCCTCTGGTCTACCCAGTACAGCCAGTAGAGGACTGGTCACCCCTCAGAGCCTGGTTCCTCTGGTCTACCCAGTACAGCCAGTAGAGGACTGGTCACCCCTCAGAGCCTGGTTCCTCTGGTCTACCCAGTACAGCCAGTAGAGGACTGGTCACCCCTCAGAGCCTGGTTCCTCTGGTCTACCCAGTACAGCCAGTAGAGGACTGGTCACCCCTCAGAGCCTGGTTCCTCTCTACCCAGTACAGCCAGTAGAGGACTGGTCACCCCTCAGAGCCTGGTTCCTCTCTACCCAGTACAGCCAGTAGAGGACTGGTCACCCCTCAGAGCCTGGTTCCTCTGGTCTACCCAGTACAGCCAGTAGAGGACTGGTCACCCCTCAGAGCCTGGTTCCTCTGGTCTACCCAGTAGAGGACTGGTCACCCCTCAGAGCCTGGTTCCTCTGGTCTACCCAGTAGAGGACTGGTCACCCCTCAGAGCCTGGTTCCTCTGGTCTACCCAGTACAGCCAGTAGAGGACTGGTCACCCCTCAGAGCCTGGTTCCTCTCTACCCAGTACAGCCAGTAGAGGACTGGTCACCCCTCAGAGCCTGGTTCCTCTGGTCTACCCAGTACAGCCAGTAGAGGACTGGTCACCCCTCAGAGCCTGGTTCCTCTCTACCCAGTACAGCCAGTAGAGGACTGGTCACCCCTCAGAGCCTGGTTCCTCTCTACCCAGTACAGCCAGTAGAGGACTGGTCACCCCTCAGAGCCTGGTTCCTCTGGTCTACCCAGTACAGCCAGTAGAGGACTGGTACCCCTCAGAGCCTGGTTCCTCTCTACCCAGTACAGCCAGTAGAGGACTGGTCACCCCTCAGAGCCTGGTTCCTCTACCCCTCAGAGCCTGGTTCCTCTGGTCTACCCAGTACAGCCAGTAGAGGACTGGTCACCCCTCAGAGCCTGGTTCCTCTCTACCCAGTACAGCCAGTAGAGGACTGGTCACCCCTCAGAGCCTGGTTCCTCTGGTCTACCCAGTACAGCCAGTAGAGGACTGGTCACCCCTCAGAGCCTGGTTCCTCTGGTCTACCCAGTACAGCCAGTAGAGGACTGGTCACCCCTCAGAGCCTGGTTCCTCTGGTCTACCCAGTACAGCCAGTAGAGGACTGGTCACCCCTCAGAGCCTGGTTCCTCTGGTCTACCCAGTACAGCCAGTAGAGGACTGGTCACCCCTCAGAGCCTGGTTCCTCTGGTCTACCCAGTACAGCCAGTAGAGGACTGGTCACCCCTCAGAGCCTGGTTCCTCTGGTCTACCCAGTACAGCCAGTAGAGGACTGGTCACCCCTCAGAGCCTGGTTCCTCTGGTCTACCCAGTACAGCCAGTAGAGGACTGGTCACCCCTCAGAGCCTGGTTCCTCTCTACCCAGTACAGCCAGTAGAGGACTGGTCACCCCTCAGAGCCTGGTTCCTCTGGTCTACCCAGTACAGCCAGTAGAGGACTGGTCACCCCTCAGAGCCTGGTTCCTCTGGTCTACCCAGTACAGCCAGTAGAGGACTGGTCACCCCTCAGAGCCTGGTTCCTCTGGTCTACCCAGTACAGCCAGTAGAGGACTGGTCACCCCTCAGAGCCTGGTTCCTCTGGTCTACCCAGTACAGCCAGTAGAGGACTGGTCACCCCTCAGAGCCTGGTTCCTCTCTACCCAGTACAGCCAGTAGAGGACTGGTCACCCCTCAGAGCCTGGTTCCTCTGGTCTACCCAGTACAGCCAGTAGAGGACTGGTCACCCCTCAGAGCCTGGTTCCTCTGGTCTACCCAGTACAGCCAGTAGAGGACTGGTCACCCCTCAGAGCCTGGTTCCTCTCTACCCAGTACAGCCAGTAGAGGACTGGTCACCCCTCAGAGCCTGGTTCCTCTGGTCTACCCAGTACAGCCAGTAGAGGACTGGTCACCCCTCAGAGCCTGGTTCCTCTGGTCTACCCAGTACAGCCAGTAGAGGACTGGTCACCCCTCAGAGCCTGGTTCCTCTGGTCTACCCAGTACAGCCAGTAGAGGACTGGTCACCCCTCAGAGCCTGGTTCCTCTGGTCTACCCAGTACAGCCAGTAGAGGACTGGTCACCCCTCAGAGCCTGGTTCCTCTGGTCTACCCAGTACAGCCAGTAGAGGACTGGTCACCCCTCAGAGCCTGGTTCCTCTGGTCTACCCAGTACAGCCAGTAGAGGACTGGTCACTCCTCAGAGCCTGGTTCCTCTGGTCTACCCAGTACAGCCAGTAGAGGACTGGTCACCCCTCAGAGCCTGGTTCTTCTCTACACAGTACAGCCAGTAGAGGACTGGTCACCCCTCAGAGCCTGGATCCTCTGGTCTACCCAGTACAGCCAGAAGAGGACTGGTCACCCCTCAGAGCCTGGTTCCTCTGGTCTACCCAGTACAGCCAGTAGAGGACTGGTCACCCCTCAGAGCCTGGTTCCTCTGGTCTACCCAGTACAGCCAGAAGAGGACTGGTCACCCCTCAGAGCCTGGTTCCTCTGGTCTACCCAGTACAGCCAGAAGAGGACTGGTGACCCCTCAGAGCCTGGTTCCTCTCTACCCAGTACAGCCAGTAGAGGACTGGTCACCCCTCAGAGCCTGGTTCCTCTGGTTTACCCAGTACAGCCAGTAGAGGACTGGTCGCCCCTCAGAGCCTGGTTCCTCTGGTCTACCCAGTACAGCCAGTAGAGGACTGGTGACCCCTCAGAGCCTTGTTCCTCTCTACCCAGTACAGCCAGTAGAGGACTGGTCACCCCTCAGAGCCTGGTTCCTCTGGTCTACCCAGTACAGCCAGTAGAGGACTGGTCACCCCTCAGAGCCTGGTTCCTCTGGTCTACCCAGTACAGCCAGTAGAGAGGTTCTTACCCAGGTGATAGACTAGATAAGGTTTATATTCCAGTGATATGTAACCAGAGGTAGAGAGGTTCTTACCCAGGTGATAGACTAGATAAGGTTTATATTCCAGTGATATGTAACCAGAGGTAGAGAGGTTCTTACCCAGGTGATAGACTAGATAAGGTTTATATTCCAGTGATATGTAACCAGAGGTAGAGAGGTTCTTACCCAGGTGATAGACTAGATAAGGTTTATATTCCAGTGATATGTAACCAGAGGTAGAGAGGTTCTTACCCAGGTGATAGACTAGATAAGGTTTATATTCCAGTGATATGTAACCAGAGGTAGAGAGGTTCTTACCCAGGTGATAGACTAGATAAGGTTTATATTCCAGTGATATGTAACCAGAGGTAGAGAGGTTCTTACCCAGGTGATAGACTAGATAAGGTTTATATTCCAGTGATATGTAACCAGAGGTAGAGAGGTTCTTACCCAGGTGATAGACTAGATAAGGTTTATATTCCAGTGATATGTAACCAGAGGTAGAGAGGTTCTTACCCAGGTGATAGACTAGATAAGGTTTATATTCCAGTGATATGTAACCAGAGGTAGAGAGGTTCTTACCCAGGTGATAGACTAGATAAGGTTTATATTCCAGTGATATGTAACCAGAGGTAGAGAGGTTCTTACCCAGGTGATAGACTAGATAAGGTTTATATTCCAGTGATATGTAACCAGAGGTAGAGAGGTTCTTACCCAGGTGATAGACTAGATCAGGTTTATATTCCAGTGATATGTAACCAGAGGTAGAGAGGTTCTTACCCAGGTGATAGACTAGATAAGGTTTATATTCCAGTGATATGTAACCAGAGGTAGAGAGGTTCTTACCCAGGTGATAGACTAGATAAGGTTTATATTCCAGTGATATGTAACCAGAGGTAGAGAGGTTCTTACTCAGGTCTTTGACAACGTCAGGTTCCAGATCCAGTAGAATCCTGTAAAAGTCTGATTTCACCCGTCTTGTGTCTCCTGCTTCTTCCAGGGCCTCGAACAACAGTCTCATCTGGTCCTGGCTGTTCATCTGGTTGATCTTGATGTTACCGTACAACTCCTCATAGAACAGCTCATACATTATGGGCTTCACCTGGGTAACCTTCTGAATGAGTTGATCCTTATGGTCGTCCACAAAACTGGCACCTGAAAAGAGATGTAGAGTTATATACTGTAGAACAAGAGGACATTACTAGACAGGTTAGATGTAGAGTTATATACTGTAGAACAAGAGGACATTACTAGTCAGGTTAGATGTAGAGTTATATACTGTAGAACAAGAGGACATTACTAGTCAGGTTAGATGTAGAGTTATATACTGTAGAACAAGAGGACATTACTAGTCAGGTTAGATGTAGAGTTATATACTGTAGAACAAGAGGACATTACTAGTCAGGTTAGATGTAGAGTTATATACTGTAGAACAAGAGGACATTACTAGTCAGGTTAGATGTAGAGTTATATACTGTAGAACAAGAGGACATTACTAGTCAGGTTAGATGTAGAGTTATATACTGTAGAACAAGAGGACATTACTAGTCAGGTTAGATGTAGAGTTATATACTGTAGAACAAGAGGATTGAACCTGGTTGGTTAGCTACCTGCAGATTCATGCAGGGTAGTAACGTCATGAGTTGGGATTACGGTTCATTGTTAAACTAGCTAGCTACATGTCTTAACAAAAGACTCCAATACGCAAGTAACCATTTCGGGTGCGTTCGTAAATTCAGTCTGGCCATCTCATCACTCTCCTCTGAGTAGCGCAGAATAACTGGTGAAGTTACGAATGAATATGTGTCATTAATAATCATTGGCAATAAAAGCGTAATTAAATTGTTGCCAGGAGCTCTGGATAACATGAAAACAGCCTAACCTGCAGTAAAATGGGCGAGTGAAATGTTCAGAGTTTGGGGTTAAATCTTAACAGGAAACGATGCTGAATGGTTGTAGACAAAGAGCATCAGATCACATACACGTGTTTAGCAGATGTTATTACGGCTGTAGCGAAATGCTTGTGTTTCTAGCTCCAACAGTGCAGTAATATCTAACAATTTCACAACATATACCCAATACATACTAAGTAAAGGAATGGAATTAAGAATATATAAATATATGGATGAGCAATGTCAGAGCAGCATGGACTAAGATACAGTAGAATAGGATACAGTATATACATATCAGATGAGCAATGCAAGATATGCAAACATTATTAAAGTGGCCAGCGATTTCAAGTCTGTGTATGAAGGCAGCAGCCTCTGTCTTAGTGATGGCTGTTTAACAGTCTGATGGCCTTGAGATTGAAAAACAGCTTCAGTCTCTCGGTCCCAGCTTTGATGCAACTGTACTGACCTCGCCTTCTGGATGATAGCGGGGTGAACAGGCAGTGGCTCGGGTGGTTATTGTCCTTGATGATCTTTTTGGCCTTCCTGTGACATCAGGTGGTGTAGGTGTCCTGGAGGGCAGGTAGTTTGCCCCCGGTGATGCATTGTGCAGACCTCACTACCCTCTGGAAAGCCTTACAGTTGTAGGCGGTGCAGTTGCCGTACCAGGCGGTGATAAAGCCCGACAGGATGCTTTCAATTGTGCATCTGTAAAAAGTTTGAGGGTTTTAGGTGACAAGCCAAATATCTTCAGCCTCCTGAGGTTGAAGAGGTGCTGTTGCACCTTCACCACACTGTCTGTGTGGGTGGACCATTTCAGTTTGTCAGTGACGTATACGCCAAGGAATTTGAAGCTTTTCACCTTCACTACGGTCCTGTCGATGTGGATAGGGGGGTACTCCCTCTGCTATTTCCTGAAGTCCACTGCAGGGTAGCCTAGTGGTTAGAGCGTTGGACTAGTAACTGAAAGGTTGCAAGTTCGAATCCCCGAGCTGACAATGTACAAATCTATCGTTTTGCCCCTGAACAAGGCAGTTAACCCACTGTTCCTAGACCGTCATTGAAAATAAGAATTTGTTCTTAACTGACTTGCCTAGTTAAAAGTAAAACAAATAAATATCCTTTGTTATGTTGAGTGAGAGGTTATTCTCCTGGCACCACACTCCCAGAGCCCTCACCTGTAGGCTGTCTCATCGTTGCTGGTAATCAAGTCAACAAGTTAACGCAGTCATGGGTGAACAGGGAGTACAGAAGGGGACTGAGCACGCATCCTTGTGGGCCCCAGTGTTTAGGATCAGCGAAGTGGATGTGTTGTTTCCTACCTTCACCACCTGGGGGCAGCCCATCAGGAAGCACAGGACCCAACGGTGGGGTTGAGACCGGTAAGCAAATTTAAGTGGGTCTAGGGTGGCAGGTGAGGTAGAGGTGATATGATCCTTGACTAGTCTCTCAAAGCACTTCGTGATGACAGAAGTGAGTGCTACGGGGCGAAAGTCATTTGGTTCAGTTACCTTTGAATTCTTGGGTACAGGAACAATGGTGGCCATCTTGAAGCATGTGGGAACAGCAGACTGGAATAGGGAGAGATTGAATACGTCCGTAAACACACCAACCAGCTGGTCTGCGCATGCTCTGAGGACGCGGCTGGGGATGCCGTCTGGTCGGCAGCCTTGCGAGGGTTAACACGTTTAAATGTCTGACTCACTTCAGCCACAGAGAAGGAGGTAGCGGGCCGCGTCGGTGGCACAGTGTTATCCTCAGTGGGCAAAGGTGGTGTTTAGCTTGTCCAGAAGCAAGACGTCGCTGTCCTCGACGTGGCTGGTTTTCCTTTTGTAGTCTGTGATTGTCTGGAGACCCTGCCACATATGTCTCGTGTCTGAGCCATTGAATTGCGACTCCACTTCGTCTCTATACTGACATTTTGCCTGATAGATTGCTGAGCTTTCTCTCCGTCTCCCCCTCTCCCTCCCCTCCCAGAGGACCTGAGCCCTGGGACCATGCCTGAGGACTACCTGGCTGATGACTCCTTGTTGTCCACAGTCCACCTGGTTGTGCTGCTGCTCCAGTTTCAACTGTTCTGCCTGCAGCTATGGACCCCTGACATTTACTCCTGAGGTGCTGACCTGTTGCACCCTCTACAACTACTATGATTATTATTATTTGACCCTGCCGGTCATCTATGAACATTTGAACATCTTGGCCATGTTCTGTTATAATCTCCACCTGGCAGAGCCAGAAGAGGACTGGCCACCCCTCATAGCCTGGTTCCTCTCTAGGTTTCTTCCTAGGTTTTGGCCTTTCTAGGGAGTTTTTCCTAGCCACCGTGCTTCTACACCTGCATTGCTTGCTGTTTGTGGTATTAGGCTGGGTTTCTGTACAGCACTTTGTGACATCAGCTGATGTAAGAAGGGCTTTATAAATAACATTTGATTGATTGCCTTGCGGAGGGAATGACTACTCTGTTCGTATTCTGCCATATTCCCAGTCACCTTGCCATGGTTAAATGCGGTGGTTTGTGCTTTCAGTTTGTGTGAATTGTATTGGGTATTTTTCCAGAATATGCCATTATACATTTCAGGATAGTTTGCAAGATGTGTGCAATCTATATGTGTGTCTAGGTCATTAGACACCATTAGACATGCACCTGTCTGGGGAGTGGACATGACTGGTTATTTCTGTACCAGTGGTATGGCCTAATATTTACGGTTGCTATGGTTACATCACGAATGGAATCTATGACCCACCTGTCTTAGACGTGAACATGTCTGTATTTTTAACTATTGCTGTGGCTCTACAGTTTCCATGCCCTAATATGAAACCAAACTATAATTAGTGCTAGGCAATAAGATAACGGTGGCTAAATGCCAGAGGGGATGATTAAGAGGAGTTACTATGGGTGTGACGTAAGGAGGAAAAATGTATAAGAATGTATAAGAAGTCTGTGCCAAGACTGGAAAGTGAGTTGTATTCATGAACCAGCTCGACTTTTATTATAATAAAGTCTATTTGAACTCATAGGCTCCCGTATTTGAGAAATATGATTAACCGAATATTTCCACAACAATTGCTGCCATCTATCCACTGTTTCTAGTTTGGGTAGGTTTTAATAGTCACAGTGGGTACAACATCTCCTATACACTTCCTGGTAAACTCAGTCACAGTCAGTCTTATTCTCGGAAGCTACCCGGAACTTATCCCAGTCCACGTGATCAAAAATAAATCTTGATGCGTGGATTCCGATTGGTCAGACCAGCGTTGAATAGTCCTTAGCATGGGTACTTCCTGTTTGAGTTTCTGCCTATAGGAAGGGAGGGTTTACCGAAAGGAGGGTGGGGGAGGGCCTTGTATGCACCCCGGAAGTTGGAGTAACGGTTGAGTGTTTTAGAAGCTTTGATATGTTGATAGAATTTAGGTTGCCTTTTTCTCAAATTTGTTTTGTTAAAATCCCCAGCTACAATAAATGCAGCCTAAGGATATATGGTTTCCAGTTTGCATAAAGTCCACTGAAGTTCTTTGAGGGCCGTCGTGGTATCAGCTTGAGGGGGGATATACACGGCCGTGACCATAACCAAATAAAATGATCTTGGGAGATAATGTGGTCGGCATTTGATATTTTTTGATTTTTGATTCTTCAAAGTAGCCACCCTTTGACTTGATGACAGCTTTGCACACTTAGCATTATCTCAACCAGCTTCATGAGGTAGTCACCTGAAATGCTTTTCCAAGTCTTGAAGGAGTTCCCACATTTGCTGAGCACTTGTTAGCTGCTTTTCTGCGGTCCAACTAATCCCAAACCATCTCAATTGGGTTGAGATCGGGTGATTGTGGAGGCCAGGCCATCTGATGCAGCACTCCATCACTCTCCTTCTTGGTCAAATAGCCCTTGTACAGTCTGGAGGTGTGTTTTGGGTCACTGTCCTGTTGAAAAAGAAATGATCGTAAAACTAAGCGCAAACGAGATGGGATGGCGTATCGCTGCAGAATGCTGTGGCAGCCATGCTGGTTAGGTGTGCCTTGAATTCGAAATAAATCACTGACAGTGTCACCAGCAAAGCACCCCCACACCATCACACCTCCTCCTCCTCCATGTTTCACGGTGGGAACCACAGATGCGGAGATCATCTGTTCACCTACTCTGTGTCTCACAAAGACATGGCGGTTGGAACCAAAAATCTCAAATTTCAAATCTGGACAGATTTCCACCGGTCTAATGTCCGTTGCTCGTGTTTCTTGGCCGAAGCAAGTCTCCTTTTTGTTATTGGTGTCCTTTAATAGTGGGTTAGTTGCAGCAATTCGACCCTGAAGGCCTGATTCACACAGTCACCTCTGAACAGTTGATGAGCCTGGTTCCTCTACCCAGTACAGGACTCTCTAGGTTTTGTCCTAGGTTCCAGTCTTTCTAGGGAGTCACACACTCGTTCTGTTATCTCAGGTCAAAAATTCCTGGGGGAGACTCTCCCCCTGGACATACAGAAAGAGAGAGAGACGCATAGAGAGAACAAAGGATTTCACATGGCGAACTCCTAAATCCCCAAAATGGGAATTTGATACAAAAGGTCCACTTGTGAGAAGGTGGGAATGGTCTGTGGACACTTAAGGGACGGGTATGAAGAGTGTGTTTCATTTGGTGACCTCAGAGATGACAGGAAACACACATAACTATATCTCTGAATATGTACATTTCTCAATTATGGGGTTTGCATCTAATTCTTGTATAAAATGTATAAAATGAATGAGTAAAAATTTAACTATTTGTGAAATGACGTAATGTGATGTTAAACCTTTAATGTGAAAGAATTGTATTCCCTTTAAAGTTTAACTAAGTCATTGGCCCACCCCCGTGAGTACAGACATGATCTGGCGTCATAGGACAGCCCTTTTCCACTGTTACGAATAAAACCCCCTCCTGAGGAAATCCTCTTCGGACACTGAGGGGAACAGGTTTGAGTTAACTGAGGTTTTTGTGGTCTAAGGTTGAAATGGTTGTTGAATTCCTAACCACATGAAGCATTAGCTACACGGCTGGAAATTGTTTATCATCTCTGAGACTATCAATCCCTGCAGAATAAGAGCAAATCTTAGATAGTAATTACTAGTCTGCAGCTAGAAATTGTCAACCGGATGCGAAGACCGACAAAACATTACAGAACATTTCTGAATGATACTCTGAAGTATCCATTCTAACCATGAAATACTTTGATTTGAGAGAGAGACAGAGACATTCGGACAAACGGATGAACTTTCCAACAGACAGACGGACGATTCCAACAGATCACGACACACACTGAGCGTAAATATATATTGATTGCAATTATTCCCGAATGAGTGAGCAAAGGATTAGCATTTCAATTAATATAATTATCAACTGTGTAGTGAGCCCTCTGTTCTTTCCCGCCTGTTCTCAGTCCACACCCACTTCCCTTTGTCCACCAAGCCGTCATATCGGCTTAGCCTACGAGGGAACATCCCCTTTAATTTCCTTTTAACCAATATCTACTGTTTGTTTGTTTATGCATTTCTGTGATTATTTAGTTAGTTAGTAAATAAATGATTAAGACAATTGATGTATGGATGTTTCATAGTGAAGACTGGGTTCTTGCAGATAACCAACAATTTACAACGTTTGGAATGAGACTAACGTGAGGTAAAAAATAATTCATTAAAAGTAAAGAAAACATCATTAATCAGAAGACTAATAGATCAGATATTAAATATCTGAAAGTTATATTAGGAAAATTATAACTTTGTAATCTGAAGATTTGCCTTGGTGCCTCGACTTCCTAGTTAATTACATTTACATTATTAGTTTAATCACGTAATAATAATTACAGAGAATTAATTTAATAAAATAACAGTCTTCACTTTAATGATGCCAAAGACACGACACTCTGCATTGCTTGATCTTTGGGTTTTAGTATCTGTAAAGCACTGAGACAACTGCATATCTTAAAAGGGCTTAATAAAATACATTTGATTGATTGATCTGCTCAGTTAGGAACTAAATGGAAGAGTAAACCTACATGGATTCAGATACTAAACAAGTAAATATGGTAGTTAGTAGAAACAGTATCATAAAATGTAGATTATTTCCCATTCCAGTGATATGTAACCAGAGGTAGAGAGGTTCTTACCCACTTCAATGACAACAGTCAGGTTCCAGATCCAGTAGAATCCTGTAAAAGTCTGATTTCACCTTTTTCCTCCCTAGAGCCTTGAACAACAGTCTCATCTGGTCCTGTCTGGTCCTGGCAGCATGGATCTTACAGTACTTCTTAGAATGGATCAAGTAAAATGCTATGGTAATCACCATGGTAACGTTCTGAATGAGGTGACCTTGTTTTTGTTCACAAACTGGGCATCACCTAGACAGGAAAGAAAACAGATGTAGAGTTATATACTGTAGAACAAGAGGACATTACTAGTCAGGTTAGATGTAGAGTTATATACTGTAGAACAAGAGGACATTACTAGTCAGGTTAGATGTAGAGTTATATACTGTAGAACAAGAGGACATTACTAGACAGGTTAGATGTAGAGTTATATACTGTAGAACAAGAGGACATTACTAGTCAGGTTAGATGTATACTGTATACTTACGCCTTTTTTCCTGTTCCAATTTATAGTCCTTCACTGTAGACACAAGGAACCACACAGGTCTTAAAACACAAATTAATATACAGTATAACCATTAAAACCATTAACAGTTGACCCATCAGTATTATAGTAATAAACCATGAGGTCTGTGATTAACAGTTGACCCATCAGTATTATAGTAATAAACCATGAGGTCTGTGATTAACAGTTGACCCATCAGTATTATAGTAATAAACCATGAGGTCTGTGATTAACAGTTGACCCATCAGTATTATAGTAATAAACCATGAGGTCTGTGATTAACAGTTGACCCATCAGTATTATAGTAATAAACCATGAGGTCTGTGATTAACAGTTGACCCATCAGTATTATAGTAATAAACCATGAGGTCTGTGATTAACAGTTGACCCATCAGTATTATAGTAATAAACCATGAGGTCTGTGATTAACAGTTGACCCATCAGTATTATAGTAATAAACCATGAGGTCTGTGATTAACAGTTGACCCATCAGTATTATAGTAATAAACCATGAGGTCTGTGATTAACAGTTGACCCATCAGTATTATAGTAATAAACCATGAGGTCTGTGATTAACAGTTGACCCATCAGTATTATAGTAATAAACCATGAGGTCTGTGATTAACAGTTGACCCATCAGTATTATAGTAATAAACCATGAGGTCTGTGATTAACAGTTGACCCATCAGTATTATAGTAATAAACCATGAGGTCTGTGATTAACAGTTGACCCATCAGTATTATAGTAATAAACCATGAGGTCTGTGATTAACAGTTGACCCATCAGTATTATAGTAATAAACCATGAGGTCTGTGATTAACAGTTGACCCATCAGTATTATAGTAATAAACCATGAGGTCTGTGATTAACAGTTGACCCATCAGTATTATAGTAATAAACCATGAGGTCTGTGATTAACAGTTGACCCATCAGTATTATAGTAATAAACCATGAGCTCCTCTGTAGACAAAATACAACACATGTGTAAAAGCAATATAGTAAAAAGTACAATAATAATTAATAACCATTAAAAGCCTGGATGTCTGTTCCACTCGGTAATCTAATTAGCATAATGCTAAACTAAACTCTGACTTTAGTGTCTGGGGGTCTAAAAAGGTATTTCACCCGTTTTGCTCTACAAGCTTCACACTGGTACCTATATATAGTTATATCCTGATCTAATACAGGACTGGTCTGAAGGTAACCTGGTATAAATGAATAGAGTCTAATGGACAGGATATGGATCATTCCTAGTTATATCCTGATCTAATACAGGACTGGTCTGAAGGTAACCTGGTATAAATGAATAGAGTCTAATGGACAGGATATGGATCATTCCTAGTTATATCCTGATCTAATACAGGACTGGTCTGAAGGTAACCTGGTATAAATGAATAGAGTCTAATGGACAGGATATGGATCATTCCTAGTTATATCCTGATCTAATACTGGACTGAAGGTAACCTGGTATAAATGAATAGAGTCTAATGGACAGGATATGGGTCATTCCTAGTTATATCCTGATCTAATACAGGACTGAAGGTAAACTGGTATAAATGAATAGAGTCTAATGGACAGGATATGGGTCATTCCTAGTTATATCCTGATCTAATACAGGACTGGTCTGAAGGTAACCTGGTATAAATAAATAGAGTCTAATGGACAGGATATGGGTCATTCCTAGTTATATCCTGATCTAATACAGGACTGGTCTGAAGGTAACCTGGTATAAATGAATAGAGTCTAATGGACAGGATATGGGTCATTCCTAGTTATATCCTGGCCACCCATCAGAGCCTGGTTCCTCTCTACCCAGTACAGCCAGTAGAGGACTGGTCACCCCTCAGAGCCTGGTTCCTCTGGTCTACCCAGTACAGCCAGTAGAGGACTGGTCACCCCTCAGAGCCTGGTTCCTCTCTACCCAGTACAGCCAGTAGAGGACTGGTCACCCCTCAGAGCCTGGTTCCTCTGGTCTACCCAGTACAGCCAGTAGAGGACTGGTCACCCCTCAGAGCCTGGTTCCTCGCTACCCAGTACAGCGAGTAGAGGACTGGTCACCCCTCAGAGCCTGGTTCCTCTCTACCCAGTACAGCCAGTAGAGTACTGGTCAACCCTCAGAGCCTGGTTCCTCTGGTCTACCCAGTACAGCCAGTAGAGGACTGGTCACCCCTCAGAGCCTGGTTCCTCTGGTCTACCCAGTACAGCCAGTAGAGGACTGGTCACCCCTCAGAGCCTGGTTCCTCTCTACCCAGTACAACCAGTAGAGGACTGGTCACCCCTCAGAGCCTGGTTCCTCTCTACCCAGTAAAACCAGTAGAGGACTGGTCACCCCTCAGAGCCTGGTTCCTCTCTACCCAGTACAGCCAGTAGAGGACTGGTCACCCCTCAGAGCCTGGTTCCTCTGGTCTACCCAGTACAGCCAGTAGAGTACTGGTCAAACCTCAGAGCCTGGTTCCTCTCTACCCAGTACAGCCAGTAGAGGACTGGCCACCCCTCAGAGCCTGGTTCCTCTGGTCTACCAGTACAGCCAGCAGAGGACTGGTCACCCCTCAGAGCCTTGTTCCTCTCTACCCAGTACAGCCAGTAGAGAGGTTCTTACCCAGGTGATAGACTAGATCAGGTTTATATTCCAGTGATATGTAACCAGAGGTAGAGAGGTTCTTACCCAGGTGATAGACTAGATAAGGTTTATATTCCAGTGATATGTAACCAGAGGTAGAGAGGTTCTTACCCAGGTGATAGACTAGATAAGGTTTATATTCCAGTGATATGTAACCAGAGGTAGAGAGGTTCTTACCCAGGTGATAGACTAGATAAGGTTTATATTCCAGTGATATGTAACCAGAGGTAGAGAGGTTCTTACCCAGGTGATAGACTAGATAAGGTTTATATTCCAGTGATATGTAACCAGAGGTAGAGAGGTTCTTACCCAGGTGATAGACTAGATAAGGTTTATATTCCAGTGATATGTAACCAGAGGTAGAGAGGTTCTTACCCAGGTGATAGACTAGATAAGGTTTATATTCCAGTGATATGTAACCAGAGGTAGAGAGGTTCTTACCCAGGTGATAGACTAGGTAAGGTTTATATTCCAGTGATATGTAACCAGAGGTAGAGAGGTTCTTACCCAGGTGATAGACTAGATAAGGTTTATATTCCAGTGATATGTAACCAGAGGTAGAGAGGTTCTTACCCAGGTGATAGACTAGATAAGGTTTATATTCCAGTGATATGTAACCAGAGGTAGAGAGGTTCTTACCCAGGTGATAGACTAGATCAGGTTTATATTCCAGTGATATGTAACCAGAGGTAGAGAGGTTCTTACCCAGGTGATAGACTAGATAAGGTTTATATTCCAGTGATATGTAACCAGAGGTAGAGAGGTTCTTACCCAGGTGATAGACTAGATAAGGTTTATATTCCAGTGATATGAAACCAGAGGTAGAGAGGTTCTTACCCAGGTGATAGACTAGATAAGGTTTATATTCCAGTGATATGTAACCAGAGGTAGAGAGGTTCTTACCCAGGTGATAGACTAGATAAGGTTTATATTCCAGTGATATGTAACCAGAGGTAGAGAGGTTCTTACCCAGGTGATAGACTAGGTAAGGTTTATATTCCAGTGATATGTAACCAGAGGTAGAGAGGTTCTTACCCAGGTGATAGACTAGATAAGGTTTATATTCCAGTGATATGTAACCAGAGGTAGAGAGGTTCTTACCCAGGTGATAGACTAGATAAGGTTTATATTCCAGTGATATGTAACCAGAGGTAGAGAGGTTCTTACCCAGGTGATAGACTAGATAAGGTTTATATTCCAGTGATATGAAACCAGAGGTAGAGAGGTTCTTACCCAGGTGATAGACTAGATAAGGTTTATATTCCAGTGATATGTAACCAGAGGTAGAGAGGTTCTTACCCAGGTGATAGACTAGATAAGGTTTATATTCCAGTGATATGTAACCAGAGGTAGAGAGGTTCTTACCCAGGTGATAGACTAGATAAGGTTTATATTCCAGTGATATGTAACCAGAGGTAGAGAGGTTCTTACCCAGGTGATAGACTAGATAAGGTTTATATTCCAGTGATATGTTACCAGAGGTAGAGTGGTTCTTACCCAGGTGATAGACTAGATAAGGTTTATATTCCAGTGATATGTAACCAGAGGTAGAGAGGTTCTTACCCAGGTGATAGACTAGATAAGGTTTATATTCCAGTGATATGTAACCAGAGGTAGAGAGGTTCTTACCCAGGTGATAGACTAGATAAGGTTTATATTCCAGTGATATGTAACCAGAGGAAGAGAGGTTCTTACTCAGGTCTTTGACAACGTCAGGTTCCAGACGCAGTAGAATCTTGTAAAATGTAGATTTCACTCTTGTTGTGTCTTCTGCTTCTTCTAGGGCCTTGAACAACAGTCTCATCTGGTCCTGGCTGGTCCCGGCAGCACTGATCTGAGAGTTCATCTCATCAGGGATCAAGTCCTTCTTGTGCAGCTCAGATGCTATGGATTTCCCCCCGGAAACATTCTGAATGAGGTGGTCCTTGTGTCTGGTCACAAACTGGGCATCACCTAGTCAGGTTAGATGTAGAGTTATATACTGTAGAACAAGAGGACATTACTAGTCAGGTTAGATGTAGAGTTATATACTGTAGAACAAGAGGACATTACTAGTCAGGTTAGATGTAGAGTTATATACTGTAGAACAAGAGGACATTACTAGTCAGGTTAGATGTAGAGTTATATACTGTAGAACAAGACAAAAC
The DNA here is from genome assembly GCF_965601325.2 of Salmo salar. NCBI lineage: Eukaryota > Metazoa > Chordata > Actinopteri > Salmoniformes > Salmonidae > Salmo > Salmo salar. The sequence goes on along the minus strand of NC_138308.1, from coordinate 100,796,226 downwards.
CATGAGGTCTGTGATTAACAGTTGACCCATCAGTATTATAGTAATAATCTCTATATGTGAAACTCTAACAAGACAACAGCCCACTTACTTTGTTCTTCCAATTCTTCTCTACGCTTCTTCTCTGTAGACAAAAGAAAACAAATGTATAAAAGCATTTCAATAATAATCATTAAAAGCCTGGAAATATGAATATTGATTAATATTCTGTGTTTTCTGATTGTAAAAACACACATACACACACACACACACACACACACACACACACACAATTTATACGGTCTATTAAAAACACAAATGAATATAAAACCATGAGGTCTGTGATTAACAGTTGACCCATCAGTATTATAGTAATAAACCATGAGGTCTGTGATTAACAGTTGACCCATCAGTATTATAGTAATAAACCATGAGGTCTGTGATTAACAGTTGACCCATCAGTATTATAGTAATAAACCATGAGGTCTGTGATTAACAGTTGACCCATCAGTATTATAGTAATAAACCATGAGGTCTGTGATTAACAGTTGACCCATCAGTATTGTAGTAATAAACCATGAGGTCTGTGATTAACAGTCGACCCATCAGTATTATAGTAATAAACCATGAGGTCTGGGATTAACAGTTGACCCATCAGTATTATAGTAATAAACCATGAGGTCTGTGATTAACAGTTGACCCATCAGTATTATAGTAATAAACCATGAGGTCTGTGATTAACAGTTGACCCATCAGTATTATAGTAATAAACCATGAGGTCTGTGATTAACAGTTGACCCATCAGTATTATAGTAATAAACCATGAGGTCTGTGATTAACAGTTGACCCATCAGTATTATAGTAATAAACCATGAGGTCTGTGATTAACAGTTGACCCATCAGTATTATAGTAATAAACCATGAGGTCTGTGATTAACAGTTGACCCATCAGTATTATAGTAATAAACCATGAGGTCTGTGATTAACAGTTGACCCATCAGTATTATAGTAATAAACCATGAGGTCTGTGATTAACAGTTGACCCATCAGTATTATAGTAATAAACCATGAGGTCTGTGATTAACAGTTGACCCATCAGTATTATAGTAATAAACCATGAGGTCTGTGATTAACAGTTGACCCATCAGTATTATAGTAATAAACCATGAGGTCTGTGATTAACAGTTGACCCATCAGTATTATAGTAATAAACCATGAGGTCTGTGATTAACAGTTGACCCATCAGTATTATAGTAATAAACCATGAGGTCTGTGATTAACAGTTGACCCATCAGTATTATAGTAATAAACCATGAGGTCTGTGATTAACAGTTGACCCATCAGTATTATAGTAATAAACCATGAGGTCTGTGATTAACAGTTGACCCATCAGTATTATAGTAATAAACCATGAGGTCTGTGATTAACAGTTGACCCATCAGTATTATAGTAATAAACCATGAGGTCTGTGATTAACAGTTGACCCATCAGTATTATAGTAATAAACCATGAGGTCTGTGATTAACAGTTGACCCATCAGTATTATAGTAATAAACCATGAGGTCTGTGATTAACAGTTGACCCATCAGTATTATAGTAATAAACCATGAGGTCTGTGATTAACAGTTGACCCATCAGTATTATAGTAATAAACCATGAGGTCTGTGATTAACAGTTGACCCATCAGTATTATAGTAATAAACCATGAGGTCTGTGATTAACAGTTGACCCATCAGTATTATAGTAATAAACCATGAGGTCTGTGATTAACAGTTGACCCATCAGTATTATAGTAATAAACCATGAGGTCTGTGATTAACAGTTGACCCATCAGTATTATAGTAATAAACCATGAGGTCTGTGATTAACAGTTGACCCATCAGTATTATAGTAATAAACCATGAGGTCTGTGATTAACAGTTGACCCATCAGTATTATAGTAATAAACCATGAGGTCTGTGATTAACAGTTGACCCATCAGTATTATAGTAATAAACCATGAGGTCTGTGATTAACAGTTGACCCATCAGTATTATAGTAATAAACCATGAGCTCCTCTGTAGACAAAATACAACACATGTGTAAAAGCAATATAGTAAAAAGTACAATAATAATTAATAACCATTAAAAGCCTGGATGTCTGTTCCACTCGGTAATCTAATTAGCATAATGCTAAACTAAACTCTGACTTTAGTGTCTGGGGGTCTAAAAAGGTATTTCACCCGTTTTGCTCTACAAGCTTCACACTGGTACCTATATATAGTTATATCCTGATCTAATACAGGACTGGTCTGAAGGTAACCTGGTATAAATGAATAGAGTCTAATGGACAGGATATGGATCATTCCTAGTTATATCCTGATCTAATACAGGACTGGTCTGAAGGTAACCTGGTATAAATGAATAGAGTCTAATGGACAGGATATGGATCATTCCTAGTTATATCCTGATCTAATACAGGACTGGTCTGAAGGTAACCTGGTATAAATGAATAGAGTCTAATGGACAGGATATGGATCATTCCTAGTTATATCCTGGTCACCCCTCAGAGCCTGGTTCCTCTCTACCCAGTACAGCCAGTAGAGGACTGGTCACCCCTCAGAGCCTGGTTCCTCTCTACCCAGTACAGCCAGTAGAGGACTGGTCACCCCTCAGAGCCTGGTTCCTCTGGTCTACCCAGTACAGCCAGTAGAGGACTGGTCACCCCTCAGAGCCTGGTTCCTCGCTACCCAGTACAGCGAGTAGAGGACTGGTCACCCCTCAGAGCCTGGTTCCTCTCTACCCAGTACAGCCAGTAGAGTACTGGTCAACCCTCAGAGCCTGGTTCCTCTGGTCTACCCAGTACAGCCAGTAGAGGACTGGTCACCCCTCAGAGCCTGGTTCCTCTGGTCTACCCAGTACAGCCAGTAGAGGACTGGTCACCCCTCAGAGCCTGGTTCCTCTCTACCCAGTACAACCAGTAGAGGACTGGTCACCCCTCAGAGCCTGGTTCCTCTCTACCCAGTAAAACCAGTAGAGGACTGGTCACCCCTCAGAGCCTGGTTCCTCTCTACCCAGTACAGCCAGTAGAGGACTGGTCACCCCTCAGAGCCTGGTTCCTCTGGTCTACCCAGTACAGCCAGTAGAGGTTCTTACCCAGGTGATAGACTAGATAAGGTTTATATTCCAGTGATATGTAACCAGAGGTAGAGAGGTTCTTACCCAGGTGATAGACTCGATAAGGTTTATATTCCAGTGATATGTAACCAGAGGTAGAGAGGTTCTTACCCAGGTGATAGACTAGATAAGGTTTATATTCCAGTGATATGTAACCAGAGGTAGAGAGGTTCTTACCCAGGTGATAGACTAGATAAGGTTTATATTCCAGTGATATGTAACCAGAGGTAGAGAGGTTCTTACCCAGGTGATAGACTAGATAAGGTTTATATTCCAGTGATATGTAACCAGAGGTAGAGAGGTTCTTACCCAGGTGATAGACTAGATAAGGTTTATATTCCAGTGATATGTAACCAGAGGTAGAGAGGTTCTTACCCAGGTGATAGACTAGGTAAGGTTTATATTCCAGTGATATGTAACCAGAGGTAGAGAGGTTCTTACCCAGGTGATAGACTAGATAAGGTTTATATTCCAGTGATATGTAACCAGAGGTAGAGAGGTTCTTACCCAGGTGATAGACTAGATAAGGTTTATATTCCAGTGATATGTAACCAGAGGTAGAGAGGTTCTTACCCAGGTGATAGACTAGATCAGGTTTATATTCCAGTGATATGTAACCAGAGGTAGAGAGGTTCTTACCCAGGTGATAGACTAGATAAGGTTTATATTCCAGTGATATGTAACCAGAGGTAGAGAGGTTCTTACCCAGGTGATAGACTAGATAAGGTTTATATTCCAGTGATATGAAACCAGAGGTAGAGAGGTTCTTACCCAGGTGATAGACTAGATAAGGTTTATATTCCAGTGATATGTAACCAGAGGTAGAGAGGTTCTTACCCAGGTGATAGACTAGATAAGGTTTATATTCCAGTGATATGTAACCAGAGGTAGAGAGGTTCTTACCCAGGTGATAGACTAGGTAAGGTTTATATTCCAGTGATATGTAACCAGAGGTAGAGAGGTTCTTACCCAGGTGATAGACTAGATAAGGTTTATATTCCAGTGATATGTAACCAGAGGTAGAGAGGTTCTTACCCAGGTGATAGACTAGATAAGGTTTATATTCCAGTGATATGTAACCAGAGGTAGAGAGGTTCTTACCCAGGTGATAGACTAGATAAGGTTTATATTCCAGTGATATGAAACCAGAGGTAGAGAGGTTCTTACCCAGGTGATAGACTAGATAAGGTTTATATTCCAGTGATATGTAACCAGAGGTAGAGAGGTTCTTACCCAGGTGATAGACTAGATAAGGTTTATATTCCAGTGATATGTAACCAGAGGTAGAGAGGTTCTTACCCAGGTGATAGACTAGATAAGGTTTATATTCCAGTGATATGTAACCAGAGGTAGAGAGGTTCTTACCCAGGTGATAGACTAGATAAGGTTTATATTCCAGTGATATGTAACCAGAGGTAGAGAGGTTCTTACCCAGGTGATAGACTAGATAAGGTTTATATTCCAGTGATATGTAACCAGAGGTAGAGAGGTTCTTACCCAGGTGATAGACTAGATAAGGTTTATATTCCAGTGATATGTAACCAGAGGAAGAGAGGTTCTTACTCAGGTCTTTGACAACGTCAGGTTCCAGACGCAGTAGAATCTTGTAAAATGTAGATTTCACTCTTGTTGTGTCTTCTGCTTCTTCTAGGGCCTTGAACAACAGTCTCATCTGGTCCTGGCTGGTCCCGGCAGCACTGATCTGAGAGTTCATCTCATCAGGGATCAAGTCCTTCTTGTGCAGCTCAGATGCTATGGATTTCCCCCCGGAAACATTCTGAATGAGGTGGTCCTTGTGTCTGGTCACAAACTGGGCATCACCTAGTCAGGTTAGATGTAGAGTTATATACTGTAGAACAAGAGGACATTACTAGTCAGGTTAGATGTAGAGTTATATACTGTAGAACAAGAGGACATTACTAGTCAGGTTAGAT